>NC_092131.1:90230796-90862046 GCF_043159975.1 Macaca nemestrina | reverse complement strand
ACCTAGGAAGGGCCCCAATGGGCAGCCCACCTTAAGTGCAAAAAGTCTATAGTCCCCAGGGCTTGGCTGTTACATAGAACACGTGGATAGAGATAATGCTTCTTTTTCTGTACCTGCCCCATCAAAAACAAATTCAAACTTATAAATTAGAAGTAACCATGGGAATGGCAAAACCTCTCAAAACAGACCAAACAGAAGACTGGAACTCTGGCGGTCACCCAGTGTGCCCCAGGATCCCCCAGCCATCCCACCACTGATGGGGGGTCTGGACAGCCAACCTCAAGGGGCCTTGGAATGCCTCCTGGCCACCTACCCCCAGCTCTCCTCCTCCAGGCTACACAGCTATTACTGTGCACTTTGAGAGTCTACACCTGCCTTCTTGACTAGACTACAGGGACCCAAACATTAACCTTTGGACCCATTCCAACACTTAGCACTGTCTGGTTAATAGTAGTAATTCAATAGGCACACTTATTGAATGATTTAAAACTCTTTGAAATTCCTAATAACAAGATCAGTTTTAGGAAACTTAACATATATGTCCTGAAATGAAATACGAGTCACTTCCTCCACCTAAAAGGGAGGGGGCAAAGCTAGTCATAAGGTGACCAACTTTGACATCTGACAGAGCTGGTTAGAATCTGCCCATGGACTTACAGGGTGACAGTGGGTGAGTCTCCTTGTCTATAAGACAAGATGATAATCATTCTGCCTTAAGGTAGATGTGGGATTAAGAGACCCATGCATAGCCTCTAACACATGGTCAGATATATAATAACACAACCAAATCATGCCACTAGTCTTATTTCTATCATCTTCATGGCACTGCCATTATTGCTATTAATTATTAGGGTCTAAGTACTGATTTGAAAATTTTGCATGCCCCCAGAACCAAACAGCAAACTTGGATTGCTTTTATGAACACTACAGGTCTGAATGGTCATATTCTCCAGCTGCCAAGAGCTCCAGTCTGAACACTCACCAAAAACTTTCCTTCCATATTTCCTACTCTGCAGGAGGCGTGAAAGAACTTCTCTCCTAGGGCCACCCTCCATCACACAAAAATGAATTGGAACTGATACAAAAATAACAGTTTTGAACCAGATGCAGTGGCTCATGCCTGCAATCCCAGAGCTATGGGAGGCCAAGGTAGAAGGATCCCCTGAGCCTAGGAGTTTGAGACCAGCATAGGCAAAAAAAAAAAGCTGGGGATGGTGGCATGCACTTGTAGTCCCAGCTACTCAGGAGGCTGAGGTGGGAGGATCACTTAAGCCCAGAGGTTGACGATGCATTGAGCCATGATTTTGCCACTGCACTCCAGCCTGGGCAACAGAGCGAGACCCTACCTCAAAATAACAGTTTTAAGAAGGGTTCCCCAACACCCACTCTAACATCCCAACATTCCAGGGGAAGGGGAGATTTTAATCATCAGAAACATGATAAAACAAAATGTGGCTGCCCGTGAAAACCAGCTATTTGAACTGTGAAACATTAGCGATGTTTCACATAGGTGGGGAAAATGAAAATCAAATGTCTTTCACCGAGATGGAAAGCAGAGTGCAAGAGTCCTTCTCCTTGGGAGAGAGATCAACTGCCACAACAACTGGGCTTTCTGTGTATCAGCCTTCTGTCCCTCTACGTCCCGCCCCCAGTCACACCAGTGCTTTTTCAGGACACCAAAGTCACCGCTATCGCAGCATGAAAAATAGTAAGGCATGTGGATTCTCCTGCATGTCCAACTGTCTTGTATCACTGACCTTCTTAAAAAGCATGGGATATAATAAAAATATCTTCAGACTGGGGTTCAGGAGCCCTAGATATTCACCCAGGCCTCAACTTTGTGCCCTTGAAGGTTTTACTGAACAGAAAGGTCTCCATTTCCCATTCTGCCTCTTGTCTCCCAGCCCCTCTTCTGCACTCTGCTCTATGACTCTGGGGCTGGCAGCCTAACTATTAAAATATTTCCCAGACCACCTTGCCAGCTGGCTTCCTGCTGAGCTCTGTCAACAGGTGGCACTAGAGGGAGAATGAAAGGCAAGAGGTGGGCAGATGGGGTTCCTTGTGTTTTCAGCTCAGTAGGGACAACCATACTGGACAACTATGGTTCCAGCCTCCAACTCTTGGGCTACTACAGGACCCAGCCTCCCCATGCTCCCTCAGAGCTGCAGCCACCAGGGCACCAGGGACAGACCAGGGTACTCCCTCCATGATCTGTCCCCTCAGAGGTATAAGCCACAGCCCCACAGCCCCCTCCTTCATGTTCTGTGATCCTGGAAATTCACCTTTTATTTCTCCAGCCCTAGGATGATACCTATTTCCCGGGTTACATCAGTTTCCCCCTTTGCTTTTGCAGACGCTGACATTGACATAACCAATTCCCTATGTTAAATCCCTCTGTTAGAAATACCTAGCATGGTTCCAGTTTTCCTGGCTAGACACAAACTGACATAGAAAGGGTCAGGCCTTGAACTACTGCCTATATTTCATTCAAGCTTCAAAGACCTCCTCCCAGGTGTGGAACTAAGGATTGACTTCTTTTCATCATAGAAATATCAGGATATTGAATACGCACTTCCACACTACAGAACACTGCAATAGACAGGAAAATTGGCCTATATTCTGAGTTGCCATTTAACAAAAACCATTCAATAGGGTGTCCTGTGATGGGAATTAGAGTATCAAAGTGTACCATAGATTTCTCAACAACCTATCACCCACATCTAAGAACTTGGGGACAGTGCTTAACAGATTCAGAGTCAATGTGGGAAAAGTACTAGAGAAGGAAACCCAAGCCAAGCAGTGAGCTGGCAGTAGGTTTTCAGGTGTAGCACCAAGTTTGAACAAATGCACTTGCAAACAACACGCTTTCCAATGAAATTGTCAGGTCCAAGAAAACTGCTTTGTGACCACTTTTTTTCCTTTAACAAAAGCAAGAGATCTGTTTATAGAAAAATCACCTTCTTAACTGGAAATGATAGCTCCACATGTGCAGAAGAACTCCCAGCCAGGTGAAGTTTTCCACAGCTGCATAAATCCAACATCGTTGAAACATAATGGCTTTCTCTTTTTTTTTTTCCAAAAGGCAAAAAATAACTTTTGCTCTCCAAGTTTGCATTCTTTAAATAACTTCCCCCAAGGCCAAGTCATTTTTATAAAAGGCATCTTTTTCATGTAAATTCCTTACAAAGAAAGGTGGAAAATAACGGTTTTTTGTTTAGAGGTTGGTGTGTGTGTGTGTGTGTGCACACGTGTGCATTTACAGATATATGATTAAGATCCCAAATGAAAACAGACCTGATGAAATTTGGAGTCTAAACTCTGTCGCCCTACTAGAAAGGAGGTATGACCCAAGCCTGTACTCCTGAATACAGCAGGCCAGGTAGGGAAGCCAGGCTGGACCTTCCCATCCATGGTTACAGCCATGTAGATACCAAGCAGGGCACATCTGCCTATGGATGAAGTTGAAAGATATTCACTCAGTTAAATATTTATTGAGAATCCATGTGTTTTGGGCACTGCCACAATGTAGGTGCCCATCTAGAAGGCAGACATGAACCAAATGAACAGAAGAATTAAACATTCTACATGTGATAGGTACTAGCAAGGAAGAGGGGACAATGCTATGAGGATAATTCCTCACTGACCTGGATGAATGCGGGGACCAGTCACTGAATTGTGGACCACTGGAACATGGCCAGGTAGGAAGAAAGCATTGTGAGTTCTGGTGTAATTGAGTTTCAGGTGCTTTAGAAGCATCCAGGTGGAGATGTCAGGCTGGCTGCTGGCTATGCGGACTTGGGAGCTCAAGAAGCAAGGGAATACTTCATTCCAATGCCTCAGAGCTCACAGCATTCAGGAATCATTAGTCCCAGACCAATCCTTTAGAGACCTCAAAACCACACGGCTAGATAAAAGGAGATTGGACTAACACTACAGAGACAGAGACAGAGAGGCCCAAGCTACAAGGAGAAGAGCAGAGGATGAGATCCCAAGAACCAGGGAAAGTGAAGTCTTGAGAGGCAGAGTAACACCTGCAACACAGCAGAATGCCCAGGAAGGAGGAGCTGACTGAACAACAAGGAGTCATGGCTGGGGCCGGGGGATGGGGGTTCTCAGTGAGAGCACCCCTGGGGGCAGGTGCAGGCAAAAACCAGACTTGAGAGGGCTGAATGTATGTTTGGGAGGTGAGGAAATGGTGCAAACTTTGGAGAAGTCTGGGGAGGAGAGAGACAGGAATGCAGCTAGAAGGTCCTAGAGTCAAGGGAAGATTTCCTTGAAATGAGAAAAAATGGAAACATACAAATGAAGAAACCCAGGCCCACTGAGGACTACCTCCCTTGGTTTCTACTGCTCTCCCCTTCCAGCCGCATTTGAGGATGGCAGCTGCAGATTCCCAGCCAGGAAGAACGAGGCTTCTGCTGCACTCATAGAAAGGGAATGAGTGAACTGTCATTCACTCATTGTCAAGGGAAAGGACAACTGTCATTCTGCAAGCCCTCATCAAGCCCCGACTCTGGACGACCCTGCATTGGGTGCTCTCCCAGAGGGAGGGGGAAACTCATCTGAGTGTTTACATGTTTTTGCATGCAAAAACTCATCAGTCCCATAAACACCCCCCGGACGAAAGAACTGTGCTGGGCATACACATCCAGGAACCGGCATAGAACTTCCAGGGAAAGCTGGCTTCCAAATGGAGGGAGAAAAAAGGGAAAGCACATTCATTGCATCAGGGAAGAACAAAGCTGGACCACCATGTACATGCACAAAGAAATAGCGAAAATGCCAGTTAGCGTCATGCAGAAGCTGAGTCTAGTCCAGTAAAAATGCTTCAGACTGGCTGCCACAGGATACTCCGAAAATAAAGCAGAACACCACATTTTCTGGTTAATTTTGCGTCACCCTTAAACCTTTGTCTCAACCTCTAATAAATACTCAATGCACTTAAATGAAAGAAATTCACTTCTCACAGTCCCAGAGTCTGGAAGTCCAAGATCAAAGAGTCAGTGGGGTTGGTTTCTTCAGAGGGCCACCAGGGAAGGACTTGTTCCAGGCCTCTCTCCTTGGCTTGTAGGTGGCTGTCGCCTTCTTGTCCTCACAGGGTTGTCCCTCTGTACATGTCTGTGTCCAAATTTCCTCTTCATCTAAGGACACTGATCATATCAGATTAGGGGACCCACCTTCATCACCTTATTTTAACTTAATTACCTCTTTAAAGACCTTATCCACAAAAACAGTCACATTCTAAGGTGCTGGCCTAGTTAGGACTTCAACCTATGAACTTGGGGGAGACACAGTTTAGCCCATAAGATACTCATCTTTCCTGCCTCAAGAGGTGTGGACAAGGCAGGCCACCCTTGCATGCCTGGACGTCAGGGTGTGTGTGTGTAACCACCGTCAGGACAGTGGCGGGACTCACAGGGAGGACAGTCATCTCAGAGCCCCACCAAGATACATTCAGCAAATCCTCAAAAAACAAATGCCAGTGCTTAGAATTATCACATGCTTCTCACCACCACTTTTCAGCGAAGTCTACTGCTGAAAGATTACACTAGCCTACAGCACCTTGACAGTTTTACCTTCTAAATTGATGGAAAAGAAAAAAAAAAAAAAAGAACATTCCCCAAACACACAGCTTGGGGGAAGAAATTCATTAACATGTTCATGTTTTAACCAGAGCAAGACAGGGCAAACAAAAGCCTGAAAAGAAATCGAGGGCTTCTCTGCACCTGGAATTCCCCCATTGGGATCCTGGGAATGGTTTCTTTTGACAGATGGTTTTTCATCTTTGACAAGGAAGTAAGAGAAACTTCAGACACCTCAGAAATTCCTCCACCTATGCAAAGGGGCCAGGCCATTGTGTGACTAGCAACCCACACTCTTCACCTTCATCACTCACACAAAGTCACCTCTCTCCCATTTCCCCAAAGCACCAAGCACACCCTATGGGGGCCTGAGGTTATGTCCCCACTGCTGGTGGGTTTGAGGATGGGAACAGCCCTCTCCCCTCTCTACCTCTTGTGCTGAGAAGGGCACCAGGAACACAGGTGGTGTTTAGTCATTGTTTTTGAATGAATAAGTTAATGAGAGAATGAAGTAAATGAACAAATTAACAAAAGAATAAAGCAATCCTTCAGTCCTCTTTTCAGAGCAAACAACACATCCTTGGCCCTGTATGGCTCTGGAGTCAGGGGTTCTTCCAAATGTGTCTAACACCTCCAATATGCCCAGGGCTGTTTACGTTCAGGTGTCCTTCACTATTCCAGAGGCCTCTGCAGTTTCACAGAAGCCCAAGATGTCCCTCAAGATAGGAGGGAGGGAGGGAGAGAGGGAGGGAGAGAGAGAGCTCAACCAACCAACCATAGGCCTAGGGGTGAGAACAAAGTCAAAATACTTCTCTTTTGGCCTAGACCCATCATCAGAATGGCATTCTTTCCCAAAGAACCCCCTTCCCAAATGCCAAGGACCCTTCAGAGCAAAACAACCTGCCCAGAAAGCTCAATCACCTGAGCCACGGTCCTTCTGGACCCACAGTGATATTATGCTCACTGGCCTCCTACTCCCAACTTTCCAATGCCCTCACTGAATTACCAAGAGGGCAGTGCTTCCTTGATAGCCAAGTCAGTCATTTCTTGAAGTGCTTCCACATACAAAGGAGCCTTGGGCTCCACCAGGGTGAGCAAACCAGCCAAGAGTCGAGAGGCAGAATTCCTTGTTAGGCAACTCACAAATGCACTAGAACTGCTCATTCTCGATTTCCTAGAGCCTCCTGTGGCTTCCTCTAAAATGCAACTAGGAGGGCACCACATCATCACATGGGCTTTCATGAGTTCCAGCATCCCATCTCTTGCCCACATCCTGGCCTCCAGAACATGCTGTAGCTCCATCTGGAAAGTTATTTTCCCCAGCAGTCACCTAACTTCCATGCACACCCCAAGTGCCACTTCCTCAAAGAAGCTTTCCTGGGTCCCTTAATCTAAACCACAATAGCACACTTTTCTTTTCCTTGGAGCACTCACTATTTGTAATCATTTAATTGTTCTGTGTTTAATATTAGCCTCTTCCACCACACAGAAAGCTGAAGAGCAAGGATCACCACTCCAAACCTAGTGCCTACTATGCAGCGGATATTCAAGAAATAGTTTTAAAATAAGTGAAAGAGAAGACGGCCGAATAGGAACAGCTCCAGTCTCCAACTCCCAGCGTGAGCGACACAGAAGACCGGTGATTTCTTCATTTTCAACTGAGGTACTGGGTTCATCTCACTAGGGAGTGCCGGACAATCGGTGCTGGTCAGCTGTGCAGCCCAACCAGCGAGAGCTGAAGCAGGGCGAGGCATCGCCTCACCTGGGAAGCGCAAGGAGGAAGGGAATCCCTTTTCCTAGCCAGGGGAACTGAGACACACAACACCTGGAAAATCGGGTAACTCCCACCCCAATACTGCGCTTTAAGCAAACAGGCACACCAGGAGATTATATCCCACACCTGGCCGGGAGGGTCCCACACCCACGGAGCCTCCCTCATTGCTAGCACAGCAGTCTGCTATCTAACCGCAAGGCAGCAGCGAGGCTGGGGGAGGGGCGCCCGCCATTGCTGAGGCTTAAGTAGGTAAACAAAGCCGCTGGGAAGCTCGAACTGGGTGGAGCTCACAGCAGCTCAAGGAAACCTGCCTGTCTCTGTAGACTCCACCTCTGGGGACAGGGCACAGCTAAACAACAAAAGCAGCAGAAACCTCTGCAGATGCAAACGACTCTGTCTGACAGCTTTGAAGAGAGCAGTGGATCTCCCAACACGGAGGCTGAGATCTGAGAAGGGACAGACTGCCTGTTCAAGTGGGTCCCTGACCCCTGAGTAGCCTAACTGGGAGACATCCCCCACTAGGGGCAGTCTGACACCCACACCTCACAGAGTGGAGTACACCCCTGAGAGGAAGCTTCCAAAGCAAGAATCAGACAGGTACACTCGCTGTTCAGCAATATTCTATCTTCTGCAGCCTCTGCTGCTGATACCCAGGCAAACAGGGTCTGGAGTGGACCTCAAGCAATCTCCAACAGACCTACAGCTGAGGGTCCTGACTGTTAGAAGGAAAACTATCAAACAGGAAGGACACCTACACCAAAACCCCATCAGTACATCACCATCATCAAAGACCAGAGGCAGATAAAACCACAAAGATGGGGAAAAAGCAGGGCAGAAAAGCTGGAAATTCAAAAAATAAGAGCGCATCTCCCCCGGCAAAGGAGCGCAGCTCATCGCCAGCAACGGATCAAAGCTGGACGGAGAATGACTTTGACGAGATGAGAGAAGAAGGCTTCAGTCCATCAAACTTCTCAGAGCTAAAGGAGGAATTACATACCCAGCACAAAGAAATTAAAAATCTTGAAAAAAAAGTGCAAGAATTGATAGCTAGAGTAATTAATGCAGAGAAGGTCATAAACGAAATGAAAGAGATGAAAACCATGACACGAGAAATACGTGATAAACGCACAAGCTTCAGTAACCGACTCAATCAACTGGAAGAAAGAGTATCTGCGATTGAGGATCAAATGAATGAAATGAAGCGAGAAGAGAAACCAAAAGAAAAAAGAAGAAAAAGAAATGAACAAAGCCTGCAAGAAGTATGGGATTATGTAAAAAGACCAAATCTACGTCTGATTGGGGTTCCTGAAAGTGAGGGGGAAAATGGAACCAAGTTGGAAAACACTCTTCAGGATATCGTTCAGGAGAACTTCCCCAACCTAGTAGGGCAGGCCAACATTCAAATCCAGGAAATACAGAGAACGCCACAAAGATACTCCTCAAGAAGAGCAACTCCAAGACACATAATTGCCAGATTCACCAAAGTTGAAATGAAGGAAAAAATCTTAAGGGCAGCCAGAGAGAAAGGTCGGGTTACCCACAAAGGGAAGCCCATCAGACTAACAGCAGATCTCTCGGCAGAAACTCTACAAGCCAGAAGAGAGTGGGGGCCAATATTCAACATTCTTAAAGAAAAGAATTTTAAACCCAGAATTTCATATCCAGCCAAACTAAGTTTCATAAGTGAAGGAGAAATAAAATCCTTTACAGATAAGCAAATGCTTAGAGATTTTGTCACCACCAGGCCTGCCTTACAAGAGACCCTGAAGGAAGCACTAAACATGGAAAGGAACAACCGGTACCAGCCATTGCAAAAACATGCCAAAATGTAAAGACCATCGAGGCTAGGAAGAAACTGCATCAACTAACAAGCAAAATAACCAGTTAATATCATAATGGCAGGATCAAATTCACACATAACAATATTAACCTTAAATGTAAATGGACTAAATGCTCCAATTAAAAGACACAGACTGGCAAACTGGATAAAGAGTCAAGACCCATCAGTCTGCTGTATTCAGGAGACCCATCTCACATGCAGAGACATACATAGGCTCAAAATAAAGGGATGGAGGAAGATCTACCAAGCAAATGGAGAACAAAAAAAAGCAGGGGTTGCAATACTAGTCTCTGATAAAACAGACTTTAAACCATCAAAGATCAAAAGAGACAAAGAAGGCCATTACATAATGGTAAAGGGATCAATTCAACAGGAAGAGCTAACTATCCTAAATATATATGCACCCAATACAGGAGCACCCAGATTCATAAAGCAAGTCCTTAGAGACTTACAAAGAGACTTAGACTCCCATACAATAATAATGGGAGACTTCAACACTCCATTGTCAACATTAGACAGATCAACAAGACAGAAAGTTAACAAGGATATCCAGGAATTGAACTCATCTCTGCAGCAAGCAGACCTAACAGACATCTATAGAACTCTCCACCCCGAATCAACAGAATATACATTCTTCTCAGCACCACATCACACTTATTCCAAAATTGACCACATAATTGGAAGTAAAGCACTCCTCAGCAAATGTACAAGAACAGAAATTATAACAAACTGTCTCTCAGACCACAGTGCAATCAAACTAGAACTCAGGATTAAGAAACTCAATCAAAACCGCTCAACTACATGGAAACTGAACAACCTGCTCCTGAATGACTACTGGGTACATAACGAAATGAAGGCAGAAATAAAGATGTTCTTTGAAACCAATGAGAACAAAGATACAACATACCAGAATCTCTGGGACACATTTAAAGCAGTGTGTAGAGGGAAATTTATAGCACTAAATGCCCACAAGAGAAAGCAGGAAAGATCTAAAATTGACACTCTAACATCGCAATTAAAAGAACTAGAGAAGCAAGAGCAAACACATTCAAAAGCTAGCAGAAGGCAATAAAT
The DNA here is from genome assembly GCF_043159975.1 of Macaca nemestrina. Taxonomy (NCBI): domain Eukaryota; kingdom Metazoa; phylum Chordata; class Mammalia; order Primates; family Cercopithecidae; genus Macaca; species Macaca nemestrina. The sequence continues at coordinate 90,851,776 of NC_092131.1, read as the reverse complement.
AACTAAGATCAGAGCAGAACTGAAGGAGATAGAGACACAAAAAACCCTCCAAAAAATCAATGAATCCAGGAGTTGGTTTTTTGAAAAGATCAACAAAATTGACAGACCACTAGCAAGACTAATAAAGAAGAAAAGAGAGAAGAATCAAATAGATGCAATAAAACATGATAAAGGGGATATCACCACCGACCCCACAGAAATACAAACTACCATCAGAGAATACTATAAACACCTCTACGCAAATAAACTAGAAAATCTAGAAGAAATGGATAATTTCCTGAACACTTACACTCTTCCAAGACTAAACCAGGAAGAAGTTGAATCCCTGAATAGACCAATAGCAGGCTCTGAAATCATTGTAATTTTGATTTGCATTTCCCTAATGACTAATGATGTTGAGCATCTCTGTATGTGCTTATTTTCCATTTGTATATTTTCTTTAGAGAACTATTTGTGGTGGTTCATACTGAGTGTCAATTTGATTGGATTGAAGAATACAAAGGATTGATCCTAGGTGTGTCTGTGAGAGTGTTGCCACGGGAGATTAACATTTGAGTCATTGAGCTGCAAAAGGCAGACCCACCCTTAATTTAGGTGGGCATAATCCTAACCCTGCCAGGGAGGTTAGGATACAAAGTAGGCAGAAAAATGTAAAAAGAGAAACTGGCCTAGCCTCCCAGCCTACATTTTTTCCCGTGCTGGATGCTTCCTGTCCTCAAACATCGGACTCCAAGTTCTTCAGTTTTGGAACTCTGACTGGCTCTCCTTGCTCCATAACCTGCAGACAGCCTAGGACCTTATGATCATGTGAGTTAATACTTAATAAACTCCCCTTTATATACATAAAATATATAATATGTATTATATACATATTCCATTAGTTCTGTCCCTCTAGAGAACCCTAATACACTGTTCAAGTCCTTTATCCATTAATTGAGGTCAATGTCATTCTATTACTGAGTTACAGGAATTCTTTTTATATTTTAAATACAAGTCTCTTACCGGATATATGATTTAAAGAAGTCTTCTGCCATCATATGAGTTGTATTTTTATTTTTTTGATGGTATCCTTTAAAACACCAAAGTTTTTGCTTTTTATGAGGTCCAACTTATCTGTATTTTCTTTGGTTGCTTGTGCTTTGGGTACCATATGTAAGAAACCATCGCCTAAACCTAGACCACAAATACTCACATCTATGTTTGCTTCTAAGAGTCTGATAGTTTTAGCTCTTAAATTTAGGTCTTTGATCTTCCCTTAATTCTTAATTCTATTCCATATGTGATTATATTTGTATCAGTTAGACTTCACTCTGTTCAACAGTTTTAATCAGCTTTTTATTTTTATTTTACTTATTAATTTTTTTTGAGAAGGAGTTTCCCTCTTGTTGCCCAGGCTGGAGTGCAGTGGTGTGATCTCAGCTCACTGCAATCTCCGCCTCCCAGGGGGTTCAAGCGATCCTCCTGCCTCAGTCTCCCCAGTAGCTGGGACTACAGGTGCATGCCACCACACCCAGCTAATTTTTTGTATTTTTAGTAGAGATGGGATTTTGCCATGTTGGGCAGGCTGGTCTCGAACTCTTGATCTCAGGTGATCCGCCCGCTTTGGCCTCCCAAAGTGCTGGGATTACAGGCGTGAGCCACTGCACCCCACCTTAACCAGCTCTTTATGTCATGACTTCCCTATTCCCAATCTCTTAATTTTGCTTCAGCTCAGAATAAACTGCAGTGATGTCTTCAAGCAATCCTTCCCAGAATAAAGGCAACCAGGGTATATCATCTCTAACCTCTTAGGTAGCTAAAAGCACCCCTCAGTCACCTGTACTCTTGAACAATAACTTGTCTGAGTGTCATATCCTTAGGGCACAACCCCTTCTCCTCCCAGCACTGGAGTCCTGGCTCCACTGTCTTCTGGGACTCCGTATCACAGATGACTCTGTGGCCTGCCAGATTTTCATTTCCTTTGAGTAGCCCATTTTGTCTGTTTGAATGCTAGTATAATTTTTTTAACCTTATAATTCACAAATTTTGCCAGAATAAATCTAACTGTGAGTCCATGTAAATTCACTCTGACTAGAACAGAGTAAGCCTTTTATCCTGAAAACTGAGATTTGTTTCAAACCTCCCGAAAAGCCTTCATTCATTATAAATCTTTGATCAATGCTCCTATTCTGTCTTGGGGGAAGGGTTCTATCTGCAGGGATTCCTGGATTGGATTTCCATTCTCTGTAATCCATTTCTAGCACTTTCTTTCTCACCACTGACTTCTTTCCTCCGCCTCCTGAGGGAGTACCTCACAGTTATTCTCATCCCTAATTTAAATGCACAATGTCATTTCTGCTCTGTACCGCTGCCTTTGTGCATTATGATCTGCTGTAGCAGACTACAGTACAGTTGACCCTTGAATATCACAGGTTTGAACTGCGCAGGCCCACTTATTTGTGGATTTTCACCTCTGCTACCCAAGACAGCAAGACCAACCTCTCCTCTCCCTCTTCAGCCTACTCAGCATGAAGAGGACAAGGATGAAGAGCTTTGTAATGATCTACTTCCATTTAATAAACAGTGAACACATTTTCTCTTCCTTATGATTTTCTTAATAACATTTTCTTTTCTCTAGCTTACCATATTGTGAGAATACAGTATACAATACACATTGTTTATGTTAACAGTAAGACTTCCAGTCAACAGTAGGTTATTAGCAATTAAGTTTCTGGAGAGTCAAAAGTGATACTGAAATTTTCAACTGCATGTTGTGGTGCAGGGGCAGAGGGGGATAGTCAGTACCCCTCATCCTCAAGCCTGTACACTGTTCAAAGATCAACTATAAAAAAAAAAAAAAAAAAAAAAAAAACCTTATAAAGCTTATCTCAGCCAGGTCTCATTTAGTTTAAGCTTACTGTTGTAACATCTTAACCTGGTCTGGATGGCTCTTTGTTTCTTAGAAGCCCTAACTTCTTGCCAGATTTGTTTATTTACTTACCTATTTAGGATGCCAGATTCCTAAAGTTGATTCTGGTCCCTGCAATAAATCCTTCTCAAAGGCTGTGGTATTCGTAATCAGGTCTTCCGATGGGTTTGCTCTATTTACTCAAATTCCAATGACAAGAGCTCTGGCAAAAGCCAGTGCCAAGACCTGTGTGCACAAGTCCCCCTAGATGGCGCTGGTTCATGTCCCATCTCAGATCGGCTGCTAGAGGGCAGGCAGGTGCACCCAGGGGCTCACAGGCATCGGCCTACTCCATTCTGCTGGGCCATGGTGGGGTCTTACACTTGTCCCAGAGACTGAGACTGTACATTCTGAGGACACTCAGATCGGGATCTACCAGATGTGTTCATTATCTTACTGTGGGGGTCGTTTTGCTGATGCATTCACATGTCAAAACTCATCACATTAGGCCAGGCATGGTGGCTCACACCTGTAATCCAAGCACTTTGGGAAGCCAAGGCAGGAGGACTGCTTGAGCCCAGTTCAAGACCAGCCTGGGCAACATGGCAAGATACCGTCCTTAAAAATATATATAAATTTAAACAAACTCATCACACTGTACATTTGAATATGTTCAGTTTATTACATGTTAATTTTATCTCCATAAAGCTATAATCAATTAACTGAGCAAGGACACTCAGTGACTACACCACGGCTCTGACACCAAAGGCTGCTCTAGGCCCAGTGCCAAACAGTTGATGCACGCCAATGTCCAAAGCTGGGCTGAAGAGCCCCATACCCAATATGCTCTCTCCAAACTGTGGAACATGCCCTCTCCTCACTTGAGTTGTCTCTGATCCCTCTGCACAGTGGCCCTTTGTCACTAGCAGTGTCACCTACCTGCAGTTATAGAGGTGCAAAGAGGTTTTAAATAAGGCCCCCAAATTCTTTGACAGTGAGTGGTGGGGTTTATCTCTCTGCCTTTCAACCTGGGTAGGTCTCTAACTGCTTCAGCCAACAGAGTACCTTCAGAGTGATGCTCTAGGATTTCTGAGGCTGATCCTCAAAGGCAGCGCAGCTCCTCCTGGTCTTGCTGGAACTCTTGCATTGGGAGCCCTGGGGCCAAGGAAGAAATATGCCTGCCACCATGGTATGGACGCCACGTTGCAGAGGCCACAGGTAGATGCTCCAAGTTGTTGTCCTCATCTTCAAGTCATCCACCTCCAGGACAGACACATGAACGAGACACCTCCAGACCACTCCAGCCTCCAGATTTTAAGTCTTCCCAGGTGAGGCCCAGATACCGTGGAACTTGAGAAAAGCTACGTCCACTGTGCCTTGTCTAAATCCCTGACCTGCAGAATCTATGAACTTATTAAAAGGGCAGTTTCAAATTACTCAGCTTTGGGGTAGCTCATCATGCAGCAGGAGGGACTGACGCAGCCGTTAGCGTGGTAACTTCTTGGTTTCTCCCATGCTTGAACTCGGTAGAAACCCTCACACGCTGCTGTGCTTCCAAAGCCCAAAGCAGGGATACAGCACCCCCTTGAATTACCGGAGCCAACCTGGACTTGGGCAACGGGGCATCCTGCAAGAACACAGGCCCAAAGAATTGCTCTTAGAATGGCCTTTCACCTAAGCACAGTCCACACCTTGAACATGACTTCCTTCCTCCACTGACCCTGAGAGAAAGGAGAACAGGGCTAAGAGAGGACCATGGCAGGGACTGAGGGGCACTTCATGAATGCCTGTGAGCAAATGCCATCTCAAAAGTCTGGGTTCAGGAGAAAAAGGCAAAGACTGACAAAATTATCTAGGACACTTAAGAGGGCTTCTAGAGTTGTGCCCTGTCCTGCAATAGAACACCTCTTTGCTTCTGGGGACCACAGCAAACTAATGAAGTTGTCTATCACTAGCCCTACCCCAATGCTGTGTGATGACCATGTTATAGGACAGGAGAAAAGACTCTGCTTCTTGGACACAGTGATCAGTCCGGGGTTGGGCACATGACCCAAGCAGGGCCACTCAAATCCTTCCACGAAGTTTGGTGTGACTGGGTTCGCAGGCACCAAGGACCACGAAAGCGGCAGCTGCCAGGGGCCACCTGTGCTGCCATCAGGAAAGACCTACCTGAGATTTAAGTCAACTCAGAGTGAAACCGAAGTAAGAGATGGCAAGAGAAAGCAAGGAAGTCCCAGCCACATTTCTGTAAACCCTGGGTCCAGCCATGACTAAAGCTCATATTACCTGATGGGCTTTTCACATGAGTCAATAGATTTCCTTTTATTTATTTTTCTGGCTTAGCTTGAGATGGAGAGAGGGCTAAGCAATGCAGACCTCCTGCCTCTGGTCCCTAAATGCCCCTTCATGTTTATCCAGCTGTAATGGGAACCATGCCGTTTCACTGTGATGAAAACAGCTGAACATTTGAGGAGGAGAAAATGAGATAGCGGATGTCACGTGCCGTGCAGTGCCAGGTGTGTGGCTGGCGTCCTCCACGAGCTTCTGAAACAGCACAACAGTGTGGGTTCCCACAGACCCCCTGCTGGGACCTGCCACCCACCACACACCCCCAACACCGCCACACCTGGGCGACAATTTTGCTCATCTGTAACGGTGCCCTGTAAAAAGAGTCCAATAATCACAAATCTGCCCTAGACAAGCAGTGATGTTTTTTCTATGAAAAATACAAAAATCAACCAAGAAGTATGTTCTAAGCAGCTGGTGCATATCCTGCCAAAAACGTCTCCACTTGACAGGATTTACTCCAGCTTTCTTTAAAACAGTAAGCTCATCTACTTCATTTAAAATCTGACCCACTTTACAAAAGTCTCACTTTTTAAAACAACTTTTCAGTGACATCTATTACCAAAAACATTATACCCCGGAGCACAACGATCTCCACTTTTTCTCCCACATACACAGACAACTCACACACACCCCACAAAAGGCCTGATTGTCCAGCCTTGTCAAAAAGTTATTATAAAACATTTTATTTTATCTGGCAGCCAGAAATGATGTTCAGTTGTCTGGAACACAGGCTGCTAGCGGCTGCTTGCCACAGACAACTGGAAGGAAAAAAGCAAAAGACGACAGTTGTAAATCTCAGAATCCCCAAAGATAAAGCAAGCGGGGAACTCCATCATTCGCTCACTGGTAGAACCCTCAGGATTCCTGAGCAAAATGCCCCTGTCATTCACACTGGAAGCAATTAGAGGCAGATTCCTGCTGCAACTTGAACAGCTTCCTTCTTTTGCTATTGCTAAATGCTTTCCCTTTTTAGGTAGTTACTGATGTATCATAACTCCAAGTAACTACTCTTTAATATGGTTGAAACTGGAATGTCTTCAAGAAGTCTGTACTGTCAGTGTTGGAATCATAAAAAAAAAAAAAAAAAAAAAGTAATGGGAAAGGAAAACAGAATCCCGGGCTTAGCCATCCAAGTTTGCCCTGGCTGCTTCTGCCAGCTACTTTCTCCACGAGACAACCCGGTGTACATCACCAGGGGAGTCTGACTAAGCAGCAGGAAAGGCCACCCCAGGGGACACAGAGGGACACAACTCATGCACCTGGGCATATCTTGGGGCTTCGTGCCTGGTCAGATGAGGTAAGAAAGCCACACCAGACTCACAACCATCAGTCCCTGTTCTTGTTTCTTCCCAAACCTCTGGGTCCCCAAATACAGCAAAATGGGCATTTTGCTTGGGGAAAACTCTGATTTTCACAACGCAGATGTCCCAAATAAAGCTATGTTTTCAACAACATGGTCCTCATTTCCTACAGAGGCAGGACGTTGCATGCCCACAGAATGGCCATATGGCTGGGGGCAATGGCTCAAGCCTGTACTCCCACACTTTGCCAGGCAGAGGTGGCAGGATCGCTTGAGCCCAGGAGTTCAAGAAAATCCTGGGCAGCACAGTGAGACCTCATCTCCACAAAAAAATAATCAGCCGGGCGTGGGAGCACACACCTCTGAACCCAGGTACTCGGAGGCATGTGGGGGTGACGTGGGAGAATTGCTCAAGGTAGGTAGAGGCTGCAGTCAGCTGTGATTGTGCCACTGTACTCCAGACTGAGTAAGAGGGTGACACCCTGTCTCAAAAACACACAAAAAATGGAATGGCTATTCCCCACGGCTGTGACGGCGGTCAGCACTGGGATGGAACTCACTGCAACCTCGGGGGCGCCCCCTGCCGAAGGCCCCTCAGTGAGGATGGATTTCGAGACAGGAGTCAAGCTCTGGCCTGCCTCAATCTGGGGCCTGTCTCACCAGCCTGGCTGCCGCAGAGTCCTCTCTAACCCCAAACCCATTCCCATGGGCTTCTTGAGATTTCTGAAGCCTACAATGTGCCAGGCATGTGGACAATGTACAAAGGCACAGATAACACAAGCCATGCCCTTTCTCTGGAATCCACGTGAAGTCCAGCAGTTTCAATGCCTGGCTCAAATCTTGCTTCCCCGGGGAGCATCCCCCAGTCGTCATCATGACCTCTTTCCTCCTCTCCTCCTGAGCCCTGGGCCCACCGTCTGCCTGGGGATCTATGTGGCCAGGCCTGTTCCAGGCACTCTCTCTCCCTGCTGCCCCTGACCACAGTAGCCAAGGCCTGTACACACGTCATGAACACAGCAGAGACCCTGGGACCCTTCCAGGGGCAGCTTCAGGGAAAGGCATCAGAGATAGGAAACAGGAAGATTAGAGGCAGATCACCTGCCGGCAAGGGACAATGTCCCCTGAAGGATGCACAGATGCTCTTGTCACTGCAACAGCCAAGCCGCCCTCGAGGCTGGGAAATGCATATTTATACTAAGGCAGGCAGCTTTTCAAACTCAGAGGCGAGCCAAGCAGGCCCCTGACAGAAATTAACGGATGTGCCGCTGAACACTCTGCACCAATAAGATGATTAACTGCCTCCCAGAAAGGAAACCAACAGGCCAAACACGATTCAGACAACACCCCTAGGGACAAAGCAGGCAGGAGACTCTGAACCTAAGCTGTGCCCGCTGTCGACTGTCAGCCCCACACAGGGAGATAAGGGGGAAATAAAGCCTCCCCCAAAAGCACAGTGAGAGAAGCAGCCACGGCCGTGGCGGCAGTAGAAACAGTTTATCTTATAGGAGTGTGTTGTATTTCTTTAAATATTGACACAAAGAATGGCTCATTCCCTTTGCAGAGGCCCAGCAGGCCAGGTGCTGGCTTCCTAAGAAATCCATGGACCCCAACCTATAAGCTGTATCTCTTTGCTTACAGAGAAGAAAGCTCCCTTTCTGCTCCCCAGTTCTGGAGCATGCCTAAGCACAGGGTGTAGTGTGGACACCAGAGCAGAAGGTCCCCTGCAGCAGATGTGAGCGAGACCTCTGTCCCTTCACAGCTGGTCCCAGGTTGCATGCACACCACCACGAAAGCCGACCACCAGTGACGCCTGACATTTTCTGCTTCACTGGGTGGGAACACTCCTGGCCTTATTGGACTTTTCCCCTAAGCTTCATTGTCCGGCTCCGTCCAAACGCCATGACAGGGAGTTTGATCTATGACTTGCTAATGGATTGAGAAAGGTACCAGGCTCCTTCAGCCCAAAGGCAGTTTGTGCAACCCCATACAGGTTCCAGCAGGCAAATTCTCTGTCTGGTCGTGCACATGAAATTGCCCGTTGCTTTGGAAAGAAGGCTTTGCAAAAGGAACCCACTGCATTTGCAGCTGGAAAACACTCAACAAAACTGGGCAGCAGCTGTCCCAGTGAGACTTTCTGCTGGGCTTTTCCATGAGAAATTCAAGTACTGAGAGGCTAGACCTTTTTGCAAAGGAGGAAAAAATGCACCCTGAAAGCCATTTCTTAAAAAGACCAGAGTGTCTGTTCTCCTTCCCTTGCCTCGGGTGGACTTTTTGGCCAGAGGCCTCCTGCCGGGAGGGAAGCCGGGTGTGCACTCTCAGTCACACATTCTCCCGGCTCTCTCCCTTGGAGGGAACATGAACGCTGCTGATTCAAAAATCAGACACTACTGCGGGAGCTGGCAGGGACCTCTCTCTCCACCCTCACCGCCCCCTGGAACACCAAGCCAGCACCGAGGCCATGCGCTCACTCAGTCGCCTGGCCCATGGCCTTCTGGGGGCCACCATCCCTTCTCCAGCCTCAGGGCTGGACCAGCTGCCAGGAGCTTCCCTGAGCCACCTGGACAGGCCCAGCCAGCATGCACTTTAAATAATAAACTATGAATTCTTGATCCGTCTGCAGCTCGAGGCAGATTTTCCTATTTAAGCTGGAGGCCTTCTCTGCTTTGAGTTACTAAAGTGGGGCGGGCATGTGTTGCATAAGAGTCCAGGGGAGAACTGGGAAGAGACGACACCACTTCTCGTCCAATTCCTCTGTTTGGTGGAGTTGCATGTGGGAAAAAGGATTCAGACACATACGCACACACACAAAAAAAATGGCATCATACCCTTTTATTTTTTGTTTCAATGTTTGGATTTTAGCTTTTCTTTCTTAATCAAATAATAGGAATATTCAAGAAGAGGTGCCTGCCCTATACATTTCTGGGTTCTCAGAGAGAACATGTCCAACAGGTAAGTGAAAAAGGGGAAAAAAAAATAATATTGACTGTGATTGCTATGCTTAGACTTGTGGGAGAAAAAAGGAAACTTCTTTATATGTTGCAGTAGACGGATCAAGAATGCATGGTTTATTATTTAAAGTGCACACTGGCTGGGGCTGTCCAGGTGGCTCAGGGAAGCTCCTGGCAGCTGGCCCAGCCCTGAGGCTGGAGGAGGGATGGTGGTCCCCAGAAGGCCATGGGCCAGACGGCTGAGTGAGCGCATGGCCTCCCCACACCCCAGGGATGTCCACATCCTAATCCCCAGAACCTATGAAAACGTGAACTTACATGGTAAATGGGGCTTTGCAAATGTGATCCAGCTAAGGGTTTTGAGATGCACATGTTATCCTGGATTATCTGCGTGGGTCTGATAGGTCTTTAGATGAGAGAGGCAGAGGGAAATCTGACTACAGAAGAGAACTGTCAGAGTGATGCAGTGTGAAAAAGACCCAAACAGCCACTGCTGGCTTTGAAGGAGGGGGAAGAGGCCATGAGCCAAGGAATGCAGGCGGCCTCTGGGAGCTAGAAAAAATGACGAAACAGATTCTCCCCGGGAACCTCCAGAAGGAATGAAGCCCTGCTGACACTTTGATTTTACCCCAGTGAAAGATTGCAGACTTCTGACCTCCAGAGCCGTAAGATGATACATTTGTGTTGTTTTACAACACTAGGTTTGTGGTAATTTGTTAGAGCAGTAATAGGAAAGTAATGCTTGAGTCTTGCCTTCCTGCCAGAATGCCTTGGATACAATAAAGACAATGAACTGCAGATACAGTGTGATGCTCAGTCCTTCAGGAGTCAGCAACACACTTCAGGATTCCAGAAAACCCAATGAGGCAATAAGAGTGGACTTTCTGGAGAAGGTGACATCCAAATTGGGCCTCCAAAACCAAGAGAGTTTTTCAAGAACAGTACAAAGATAGACACAAAAATGCCATTCCATACAGTCCCATGAGCCTAAGTGTAACTGTAATGTACCAAAGGCCCTGTGACCTAGGGATCTGCAATCTAGGGTGACCTACATTAAGTAATAATACATAAGTAAAGGCGGATCCTTACACACTTAAATTGGAAAATCAAGATACAATTTTCTAGGAAAATACAATTGACCAAAATTGATCCCATAAGCATACAAAGCTTAAACACATGAATTTTCACGGAAGAAAGGGAGAAAGTTTTGAATTAACTATAGTCACAAAAAAGCATTAATCTGAGATAGTTCCACAGGGGATTCTATCAAACCGCTACAAAACAAATAGCCTCCATGTTTCATAAATTGTTTCAGAGCACCAAAAATAAATGAAAGCTTCCATACTTCTTTTCACAGAGCTATAATACTAATATCTAAACTGAAAATAACACATATACACACACCCAGGAAAATTATAGAGCAATATCACATATGAATATGGATGCAAAGAGCCTAAATAAAACATTAGCAAACAGAATGCAATATCACTCTTAGGAAAGAATACACCACAACCAAATGAGATTTATTCCAGAATTTAAGGTTGGCATAACATTAGAAAACTATTTACATAATATGCCATATTAATATATCTATGCAGAAAAATTATATGCAAGTCTCCATGACGTTGCAACAGTGTTTGGAAAATTTGATTATCCATGTCTAATTTTTAAAAATATGCCCCGCCGGGCACGCCTACAATTCCAGCACTTTGGGAGGCCGAGGCAGGCAGATCACGAGGTCAGGATATCGAGACCATCCTGGCTAACATGGTGAAACCCTGTCTCTACTAAAAATACAAAAGAAAAATCAGCCGGGCGTGGTGGCGGGTGCCTGTAGTCCCAGCTACCTGGGAGGCTGAGGCAGGAGAATGGCGTGAACCTGGGAGGCGGAGCTTGCAGTGAGCTGAGATGGTGCCACTGCACTCCAGCCTGGGCTACAGAGCGAGACTCCGTCTCAAAAAAAAAAAAAAAAAAACAAATACACCCACGTGGGCCAAATCTGAGACCATTTGGGCATCGAAATAAATAAATATAGAAATGAATATCTATGGGGTAAAATAAGAATCTACAAGTCCATGCAGCTAAACACAACCTTGGCCAAGTAATAGAAGTTACAAGACACACAACATGTGCCTCCTGATAAGATACACTGAGAAGGACACATCACTTCTTTCCTGTTGGAAACGTACACCCCAAATGTAATCATGAAGAAACATCAGACAAAACCAAATTTAAAGACATCTTACAAAATAACTAGTCTATACTAATATTTTGGGGGGAAAATGTGAAGATTAGGGAAGACAAATACTAAGGAACTAACCCAGATTGGAGAAGACTCAAGAGATACGACAGCTAAATGCAATATGTGATTCTAGACTGGATTCTGTACCAAGAGAAGAAAGCTATAAAAGACATTACTGTGACAACTGGAAAAATGTAAATGCAAATGGCGCATTAGATAACATTATTGTATCCCCTAAGTCTATCCTTGCATGAAGTAAGAGTTCTAAGAAAATTTGTATGTATAGATAAAGGGACATGATGTCAGCAAATTAGTCTCAAGTGGTTCAGAACAAACTGTGTGTGGAGGGAGAGTGGGTTGGAAGAGCAAAGAGGGTTGAAAGAGGGAAGAGAGAGAGAACACTATAAAGAGAGAAAAATGTTCATCAGTGAATTTGGGTAACAGATATACCAAAGCTCTTTGCTACTACAGTATACCAAAATAAGAAGCAAATCAAAAGTATGGGAGAATACTGTACAAGTAAAGGAGACAAGGATAACAGAGAAAATAGTTATTTTTGAGTCTGGGTGACTGGAAAAAACTGGTGAGAACATGGACAGGCATCATCAGACAAGACTTTGGTTCGGAAACACCTAGTTAGCAGGGACAGACAGTGCCTGCAGCCAGCCACAAAGATGGGAGGCTGGGGACAGAGAGTGGGAGATATGCTGAGTGGGACTGGAGCCAGGAAGGATCCCAAGGCAGTGAGAAAAAGAGCAGCAGAGACCTGGGACACCCTGTTTGGAAGAAGGGGAAGAAGAGGAGCCGACCATCCTAGGAGAGTGCATTTTATAAACCGGGAACTGAAGGAGGCACGAGGAACGAGGGGTCCCTCGTGTCAAATGCCTCTGAGGGACAAGGGGGAAAACCCCGCCGGCTCTGTTGTAATGGCATGACCTGGGGCAGGTCCCAGGTGGGAGACATCAGTCCACAGAGCCCACCTGATCTCAGAGGTAAAAGCAAGGATGCTAGGAATTCTGGGCTGGAGGCCAGGAGGCCAGGAGGCAGGCAGCATGGCAGGTGGGCAGGACTTTTGTCCTCTGCCCCAGGTATGGACTGCAGGGGCGAGGAGCCCACTGGGTGGGGGCGCTGCTGCTTCCTGTGGCAGCCGCAGCTGCCGGCCTGCTGACTTGGTTCACCCCTCTTTTCTCTCCCTCCACCCTTCCCAGGGAACACGGCAGGGAATCAGAAACCGATCAGGGGATTGGAGATCTTCTCCCCCAGAACACATCCAGAACAACACTGGTGATCAGCTGACCTCAGGGAGGGTGGCCGTGTGAGGGCAGGGACATCTCTCTCAGGATCTCCACTGCTCAGAACAGGGCTTAACACAGCTTAACGCAGCATAAAGGAACACTAGTCAAGTGAATACATCACTGTCCTAGATAAGAGGACACGTTACAAGCGTAAATGCAGAAGGCTGCCCGCTGTGATGGCTCACACCTGTAATCCCAGCATTTTGGGAGGCTGAGATGGGTGGACCGATCCAGTCCAGGAGTTTGCAACAAGCCTAGGCAACACAATGAGACCCCTGCATCTACAAAAAATATTTTAAAAAATTACAGAGGCCTAAAAATATACTAAACTACTTTAAAGACACACACACACTCACACACACAGTCACTGAAAGCTTAAAAGTATATAGAATTTAACTCATACTTACATGAAGCCTCATTTAAACATTGCCCCCAGTCCTGGCTTATCCATTTCCAATTGTCTCCAGATCAGCCCAGAAAGCAGGGACCGGAGGGAATCACAGGGGCAGGGGGGTCCCTCTGAGGTGAGAGGGAGTGCCTTTGTGGATGACCCTTGCAGAACCTAAGAGGCTCACTGGCCAAGCCTTGAACACTCCCGAGGAAATCTCCAAGCTGCTTTGTGGAATGAATCTATTTTTTACAAAGAAGGAAGGATGAAAGAAGGATGGGAGGAACATAGCATAGATCAGCGGGTTGTTCACGCAGGAAGACATTTTTCTAACTGACTACACAAGGTTTTTTAGAAGGTAACACGCTTTCTTAAGCCACTAGCATTTTGAGAGGGTTAGGGCCCCAGCACTGTGCACTGATGGAATCTGCCATTGGCTGCCTCCCTAGGATGCCCTCCTGAGGTACCCATGCCACCCTAACTTCTGCCATAGCTGTGGTGGCAGCACAGCTGGCCTGGCCCCTCCTCAAGCATGTGACACTGACCTTTGCTTTTTTGTAGGTTTTCTCGCCTAGAAGCCCACTCCCTTGGCCTGCACAGGAGCATCTCAGAAATTTGGGAGCCGAGAGCCCCTGGATCAGACTTCCGCTGATCTATGGTGATCTGAGGCTCAACAATGCAGCATCTGTTGGGCCCAAATACTGGCCTACTGGGTGAAGGGCCAATGTTAACCTACAACACGGAGATGGGGGATCTCGCCAGGACCCCAGAGTGGCTGGGCAATCCCACCCATGGCACAGGAGGTGCAGGGAAGTCTGTCTGCATTCAGAGTTCAGGATACCAGTGGGAAATGGGCAGGGTCCCCAGTACAAATCCACACAAGTTGATCATCCTGTGCTGCTGATGGCCTAAGGAGAAAGATTAAAGGAGAGATGATATGTGCACTTGTGGAAGAGCCCTGGGGCATCTGGCAGAAGTGCATGTGAAATGACTCAGTAAAGATTTTTCCATAATCCAGGGCATAGGGGACTCCCAAAGAGGGTAGAATAGCACTGGCGGCAGGGGGTGGCCGTGAATTGAGGGACCAAGGCTGAAGCAGCCAAGAGCAGAGCAAAGGACAATGTCCTGTGAATGGGACATGTGCTTTTCAGCAGTGATCCAAAAGCCAGAGGGGCTGAGGGCCTATCTTGAAAGTCCTGCCATTACAAAGTCCCAGGGAAGCAGGGTAGCAGGGAGGGCACATCAGAATTTGAGCTCACAGTATAAAATTACAATCCACATATGAAAACGGTCCAGTTTCAGGGAGCGTGAGCTGACACTCCTCAAGAAATTCAGAAGCTGGCCGGGCACAGTGGCTCACGCCTGTAATCCCAACACTTAGGGAGGCCAAGGCAGGCAGATCACCTGAGGTCAGGAGTTTGAGAACAGCCTGGCCAACATGGCGAAACCCTGTCTCTACTTAAAAAAAAAAAAAAAAAAAAAAAAAATTAGCTGGGCATGGTGGCACACACCTGTAGTCCCAGCTACTCGGAGGCTGAGGCAGGAGAATCGCTTGAACCCAGAAGGTGGAGGTTACAGTGAGCCAAGACTGTATGATCGCACTCCAGCCTGGGTAACAGCGCAAGACTCCATCTCGAGAAAAAAAAAAAAAAAAAAAAAAAATTCAGAAGGTGGAATCACTCAAAAAAAGACTTCAAATAATAATACTAAAAAGATCTAGGCCAGGTGTGGTGGCTCACGCCTGCAATCCCAGCTACTCAGAAGGCTGAGGCAGGAGAATCACTTGAACCCAGGAAGCAGAGGTTGCAGTGAGCCGAGATCCTACCATTGCACTCCAGCCTGGGCAGCAAGAGTGAAACTCTGTCTCAAAAATAAATAAATAAATAAATAAAAGATCTCAAGTGATAAAGGAAAGGTAATGGCATCACGAAAGAATAGGACACTATAAAAAAAGACAGCAGTGGAAAAGAATCAGATATAACTTCTAAAAGTATTGAATATAATTGCTAAAATTAAAAACTCAGTAGAACATTACGTGGAGATCAGACCTAGTTTAAGAAAAATCTCGTGAACTGAGAAACCAATGACAGGAAATTCTCTAGAATAGAGAACATAGAGATGGAGACAAAAACGCAAAAAGAAGACACAAAACATGGAGGAAGAAATAGTGAGGTCCACATATATCAACTAGGAATTCCAGGAGAAGAAGTAGGTAATGGGAAGAGGCACGTTTCCACGAGAGGGAGGCTGGGAAAATCTCGATGAGTCCCAAACAGAATAAACATGGGAAGTCCACAGGGAATGCTGCAGAACCCAACCACAGTCCTGCAGAGAGAGAAGGCAGAGCATTACACAGAATCTAAAGTCAGAGGGGCAGAGGACCTTTCGTAACAAAAATAGAAGTCAGAACACAGTACAATAGTATCTTTAAAGTGTTAAGACTCAACCTAGAATTCCGTATTTGGCTAAATCATCACTCAGAGGAAGGGTGAAGGCCGAGCACCATGGCCCACACCTGTAGTCCCAGTACTTTGGGAGGACGAGGCGGGCCAATTGCTTGGGTCCAGGAGATGGAGACCAGCCTGGGCTACATGGTGAAAACCTGTCTCTAAAAATATGCTAAAAACTAGCCAGGTGTGGTGGTGCATGCCGGTAGTCCCAGCTACTCAAGAGGTTGAGGTAGGAGGACCCCTTGAGCCTGGGAGGCAGAGGTTGCAGTGAACCAAGATCACACCATTGCACTCCAGCATGGGAGACAGAGCAAGACCCTGTCTCAAAAGGAAAAAAAAAAGAGTAGGAGTAAAATACAGTTTGGATGAAGCAAAAATAATAATTTAGCCATTTGCAAACCCTCATTTAAAAATGTTCTTCAAGGACATTAAGCCCAGGGAAGTGGGTTGCAAGAAACAAAACTGAGCAAGCTGACAAAGATACCAGTAAATCTAAATAATTCTAACTGCAAAAACATGATTACCATTCATTGAGAAGAGACAAAGACAAAATATGGTTAAATTAACAGACAATAATAACATATAAAATCAAAGTTAAAGCATTTGAAGGCTCTTGTATTATAAATGAAAGAAACCTGATGCCTCAGACTTCCTTCATATAGATTTTTTAAGGCAATAACAACAAAATTTTAATAGATTATCAAACTTCCACACCAGTGGAAGAGAGAAGGGGAAAATTTTTTTTAAAGTTGGTCAAGCCAATAGAAATAAACAAACAACAAAAACAAAAAGAAACCGCAGCAAAGAAAAAGCATGGTATAGTAAACAGGTAACAAAATATAAGGTGCTAGAAATAAAATGAATTCTGGCAATAACACTAGAAACATGAAAACACTAACCCTGCCAATGAAAAAACATATTCCCAAATTTGATGTTTAAAAAAAAAATTCAAATACATCTTACTTTTAAGAAACATACATACATCATCATGACAGAGAATGACTGAAAATAAAACTAAGGGGAAAGAAACATCATGCAAACATTTACCAAAATAAAATTTGACTGGCAATACTAACATTAGGTGAAAACATCTGGAAGGACAAACGTATTACCAGGGATAAAAATGGCCCATTACACGATGATAAAAGGAATGGTTCACCAGCAGCATAGCTCCTACACCTGTGTGCACCAAACAATACTGCCTCACAACTTATAAAGCAAAGATCAATAGAATTAAAAGGTAAAATTGGCCAAGCTACAATAAGTTATGAGAGTTTTAATATATCTCTAAAGCAAATCAAGCAGGTCCAAAATAATGAGAATATAAATGATTCTGACATCACAGTAACTTCAGTAAATGGGCATATAGAACACAACAATTAGAAAATACATACTGTTTGCAGTAATTTGAGATTATATACTCTTTTCATTTATACATAAAACATTTATTAAAACAAAAACATCTATGTTCTAGGCCACAATGCAAATCTCTACCATTACCAGTAAATCAATAACGTATGGAATTCAGTATGCTCCAAAGCATCTAATAAACCTAACCCTCCTATAGATAGCAACTATAAACTTGAACAACATAAAAAAATCCAAACACCTGAAGGTTGGAAGATGTGGGTGGAGTCAACACTCGGAAGACAGGAACAGCACAGGAGACTGAGGGAAGGCCTGGTCAGTGCCATGCAGATGGGGTAATGCCCCAACAGAAAGCTTGCAGCCCCTGTGATCTGAAGAACTAGAGGACAGAGTGCAGGGCAATAAGGTGACTGGAAAGTATGGGGGAGGCATGCTGGAAAGGAGCGATCCACAAAGGGGAAGCCCAAAATTCTGTATATAAATTCTACCCAATTATCAGGATGATGCCTACATGGAAAAGAGTCTACCTAAGAATAAAATAACTGAGACTTGAGTTGCCACCCGATATACAAATTCTGCAGTCTGAGTCCAACAAAATTAATTGCCAGCTAAAATACTCTCCAGAGTAATAGAATTCAGAATCTCCACATTACATTTACAATATCCAGAACACAATCCAAAATTACTTGACACATGAATAACTTGGAAGATGTGACCGCTTTTCAAGAGAAAAGACAACCAGTGTAGACCAAACCCAAAGATGACGCAGATATTAGAACAGCAGACAAGAATTTTGAAGCAATTATTACCATAATGCTCAAGGACTTAAAGGAAAATGTGCTCATGATGGATGAAAAGACAGGAAATTGCAGCAGAGATACTGACACTATTAAAAAAAAAAAAGGAAATATCATATGTGCTACATTCTCCATTGTTATACTAGAATTATAAATCATGTTGTAAAGATACCAAAAATTATATGAAAAAATAAAAATTCAATTAATTTATAGCATAATATTTACTTTCTGCCACATGCTGTGTTTATATAAATTAACTTATCCTAATTTCATAAAATACATGCAATCATTATCACCCGTTTACAAATAAAGAAATTGAGACACTTTAAAGGGGTTAAATAACACAAGGTCACTCAAGCTAGTGGTAGAGACAGGAAATCAAATCCAGTAAACCTGTCTCTAAATTCTTACCACTATACTGTACTGCCTCTCTAGAGAAAAAGTATGTAGAAATTACAGACTATTTAGAAGTGGGTACTAGAAATATTACATATGAAAATTTGTATGCATCTGCAGGTGTGCTTACAGGGAAATGTGTAGCCTTAAATATAGAAATTTAAAATGAAGATAGTAAAATTTACTGAGCTAGGTATTTTACTCAAGAAGTTAGGGAAAAAGCAATAGGACTAAACCTAGAGAACATTTAAAAAAGGAATAAAGGAAAAAAATAATAAAGCTACAAATAGAAATTCAAAAATAAAGAAAAATAAGACCAAGCTAGTTCTCTGAAAAGGTTAATAGACAAAACTACAATAAAGATAAATGAACCAGATTTGCATTTAAGATGGATAAATCTAGAAGACATGATTGTGAGTAATAAATGCAAGTTGCACAGCATAAAATCATTTACGTAAATTTTAAAACATACAAAATAATACAGTATGCAGTTTATGACTACATATCATAAGTGCTATAAAAGTATAAAAAACATGGAAAGGAAGGGTTCCCCTATGTCAGGTCAGTCTGGTGGTTGCTTCCAGGGAATAAGCCAGAGCCATGATAGGGGGTAAGAACACCATCAGTCATATCTATAAATGTTCATTTCTCTCAAAAAAAAAAAAAAAAGAGAAGAAATCATCCCAGCACTTTGGGAGGCCGAGGTGGGCAGATCACCTGAGGTCAGGAGTTCGAGACCACCCTGGCCAACATGGCAAAACCCCGTCTCTACTAAAAATACAGAAATTAGTCGGGCGTGCTGGTGAGTACCTGTGGTCTCAGCTACTCGGGAGGCTGAGGCAGGAAAATCACTTGAACCTGGGAGGCAGATGTTGCACTGAGCTGAGATCACACCACTGCGCTTCAGCCAGGGCAAAAGAGTGAGACTCCATCTCAAACAAACAAACACATAAATAAATAAAAGAAGAAAGCTCCGAAGCAAATCTGACCACATGTTAACATAGATCAAGTCTGAATGCTGGATACATAGGTTTCTGTTTTGTGTTTTGCCTGTTGTAAATATTTCATAACTCAAAATAATTTATACCTGCTACATTCATTTATGTCTTTACTGCCTATCTCCCCCACCAAACCCTAAGTTCTCTGGAGGCAAGGACCATACTATGTCATGTTCGCCATAGTATGCAAATCTGACCAGTTTCCGGAGGGTCAGTGAGAAGGGAAACTTAGCATATGACCTGAAAGTGCAACTCTCTGTCTACAAATACTAAGATTCCTTGATTTCCCTGTGGATTTGCTCAAGAGGCAAGAATGACAGATTCAAGAATACAAATGAGAGTCTTTCGCTCCCAGCTCAGTGCTCTGCAGTGCCTCTCTCTCCCTGACTTAACACAGAACAAGGGCATTGAAGTGGTGTCGATAGTCAAAAATGAGCAGGTGAATTATAACTACAGCAGCTGCAGCAATAGCCAACATGGATTGGCCCTAAGTGGCAAGTCTGTATTACCTCATTTAATACTCACAAAAGCCCTAAGAGGTAGATGACATTAGGAAGAAACAGCAGCTCAGAGAGGTTGGCACCATTCTAACTTGCCTGAGGTTACACAGTCCCTCAAATGTTCATCAAGAGCATAACTGAATAGCTGACCAGCCAACGATGGTGTCTATCGTTGTAGACAAGGTCCCTTCGGGTGGCCCATTTATAGTTTCCTGTAAATGTGATTTTTACCTTTTAGCATTTATGAGAGTTCTCTTGAACATGCTCCCAGAGTGGCTGGAAGTGGTTACAGCACCCCGGTTCTCGGCGTTCCTCCTCAATTATCCTACAACAGGCATTGCCATCCCATGGTGCAGGTAAGAAAACAGAGGCTGTGTGGCCTGTACTGTGCACCACACCCCCGCCCACTATCCCAGAACCCTGCCAGATTCCTATGTTGAAGTCCTAACCCCCAGGACCTTAGAATATGTGTGCATTTGCAGATAGGGTTTTTACAGAGGTAACTAAGTTAAAATAAAGTCATAACAGTGGGCTCTAATCCAATGACTGGGATCCTCCTAAGAGGAAATCTGAACAGAGACATGCACAGAGATAAGACCATGTGAAGACACATGGAGAAGACGGCCAATGCAGTTTGGATGGGTGTCCCCTCCAGATCTCATAATGAAACACGCTGCCCAATGCTGGAGGTGAAGCCTAGAGGGAGGTGGTGGATCCCTCCTGAATGGCTTAGTGCCATCCCCATGGTGATGAGTGAGTTCTCACTCCATTAGTTTATGCAATAGTTGGCTGTTTAAAAAGACCCTCACCTCTTCACTCTCTCTCTTGTTTCCTTCTCACTTGCTCCCTTCTCTCACCATGTGACAGGCTGGCTGGCTCCCCTTCGTCTTCCACAATTGGAAGCTTCCTGAGGCTACACCAGAAGCAGATACTGGCACTATGCTTTGTGTACACCCTGTAGAACTCTGAGCCAAAATAAAGCTCTTTTCTGTGTACATTAACCAGCCTCAGGTATTCCTTCAGGGCAACACAAATCGACTAACACAATAGCCATCTACAAGCCAAGGAGAGAAGCCTGGAGCGGATCCTTTCCTCATAGCCTCAGAAGGAAACAACCCTGTCAACACCCTGATCTCACACTTTCGGCCTCCAGAACTGTGAATAACAAATACCAACAAAACAATAAATTTCTGTTACGCCCCCAGGTCTGTGGTGCTTTGGAGCAGCCTCTGTTGCTCCAAATACAGAGGTGCAGAGATATTAAGGGACTCTTTTTCTGGAGTTACACCAGAGGGAAACAGAATTGGGCCTCTACCACAGTTCTTTTTTCTCTTTGTAGAATAATTCTGAAACTACTGATGTCTACTTACAGAGTTAACATTTATATGCCAATAAATATTTAAAATATTAACCTGAAAAAACTCAAAGTAGCAATTTAATGCCATTCCTCTTAGGTTCTGCTTCCAGTTAAGATATAGAAGGACAGGAAAGACTCCAACTACCACTTTTACAACAAAGAACACCAGATGAACTACAAAATCATATTTTATTTTATCCACTGGGAGAGCTAAGGTCTCGAAGAAGTGTAGAGGAACCAAATTTCAGAGGGATGGAGCCCTTGCTGAGCAAAGATCAGCAGCTACAGTTATCCCTGGGGCACAGGTGGAATGAGGAGCTAATTAGCATCTAAGCTGTGGAAATAAGGATGAAACAGCCAAATGTTAACTGTGTAGGCTGGAATAATGGATTACACCTGGATTCGAGATGTTCTAAATCTACTCCAGACTTCTAAGTGTGTGACGGTTGGTAGAAGTCAGGACAGGAATGGAAACAGAGTGGTAGCTGCATAGTCACGTGAGTACTGGCACCTACGCTCTATATGGGGAGAGACCTAAGCCTGCCATAAACCTTTGCAGCTAGTGGCAAACCCAGTCCAAGCCAAACCACTTCAAATCCCAATTAAACAGAATGGCTGACCTCCTCATCCTAGCTGCCTCTTTGTCACCCTAAGAGGAGCCAGGTGAGGACACAAGGGTGTCATACAAAGAAGTAATTGCAGAGAAGTGAAGTTTGGGCAAATGTTACCTGACGTCCAAACTCCTGCTTTACTCGTCAGCTGCATGAACTCATGTCAATGATGTCTTTAGTGTTTAAGCCAGTTTGATTTCTGTCATTTCCAACCAAATGAATCTTAACCCATTTATGCCTGAGGTTGCAAATTTTTTTTGTGAAACCTCAGACCTTGGCAATGACCTTGAGCAGTAGGGTATAAACAACTTCCACAAGCTTAGTGTTCCAATGATGGAACACTAGGCATAATTGGTACAAAGCACAAGACCTGACCAGTTGCACATTACAGAGGATATACACGTATTATACATGCAAATTCTTGCATAAATTAGCAATACAGTTTCTAAAGAGTTACCGTATCCATCAAATACTCATTGACATTACCTTTATAATGTTATAAATGAACAAGACAACACTAGAAAATAACCACAATGAGTTTTTAAGATAATGATAACAGAACTTAACCTATAAAGTAGACATCAGTGCTTCACAGAAACCACAGTTGGAGGCAAAATCACGTTCCAAGGAGCTCACCACCACTCAGCATATCAGTGGGATTCCTATGTTGCAAATGTTAATGGAAAATTACTCTTCTATTTCACCTACTACCACATACATGTGAAATACACCACGGGTGAAGAGAGGAAGATTCATATTGTTACTTAAGAGCATGAAAATGCTGGGAGGAAGATCCTAAACTGAATCATAATGGAGAAATTAAAATAAGCACTGAAGGAAGATTAAAAGGTTTGAAGTCAAAATAACTGTTTAAAAATCAAGGAACATTTCAAAATATCCAAGGTACCATTTTAGTTAGCCAAGTTCCAACCTGGAGTGCTATTTTATGGATCAGTTTATCAGGCCCCCAAAATTAGAAGCAATGTAGGAAACAGGATCAGCCTGTCCCCTTGCCTGAAGCCCCAAAGACCACTAGAAATGCAACCTCAGTAGTGTCCAAGGGAAAGAAACATTTCCCAGGTGGCCTTTGCTGTGTCAGTCCTTCTAGCCCCAACCCCTGCTCGGACATAAAATCCTGCTCAGCACAGCGGCGCACCTGGGTTCACCTTTCAGGTACACTGAGTGCTTCACGGAGGAAGTTTCTCAGACTCCTCCTCACCTGCAAGAGCAGGCAAGGCTACTCTCAGACCATGTTCAAGGCTATCATAACACAGGGTCAACAACAGGGCATGAAACTATGGCTGCCATGTTCAGCCAGGAAGAGCACGTTCCCATGGGAAATCTTGGATTAATCTGATTAATCTTTCTAGGAAAGATTAGGAAACTTCTAGGAAACTTCAAGAATGTACTTTGCAGATGTCCCAGTAATTTTCCTGATTTCTAAACTCCTGATGTTTGAAAGCTAATCCAAACGAGATAGGGCCTAACTGACTGCTCATTAGCTCGGCCTATTAAAAGGCCCGTTGTCCTTCTCAGGACAGCCACATTTACTGAATATTTCATGCAATGCAAGAAGGACCAGAAGCAAAATATGTAACTCTCCTCTGCGTCTGTGTTCCTCACTAGCGCAGAGCCTGAGTCTGGCACAACCTTAAATACGCACATTACAGCCTGCTCAAAGCAAGCTGATGCAAGGTTTGAGAGCAGGGAAGGAGAGATTATATTTTTAAGCAAGTTCAGAAATTTCTCCCTACAGTCTTGAATGGCTGCTCTTGTTTTAACTTTTTCCATCACATCCACCCCACCCTGGTTTTGTTAATTTTATTTCCTCATTAAAGGCTAAACAGTCTATCAAAAGAATGCCTCAAAACTCTTCTTAGGGACAAAAAGGCAAACACAAGCACCATTTATCATGTTGTCAGTGATCCTCAGTATCACACGACTAAAGAGGATGGAAGGTGGTCATTAGACAAACATCCCATTATCTCATCTACAAGCATGCTGAGTTCTGACCATGGACTAGCGGCTGATGAACGGTGGCGTGAGCAGAGGGAACAGTGAGAAGACACATTTGTCCTTTGTTTCATTGCATGGCCCTGCTTGAAGGTGCTCAAATGGGAAAATCCACTCCTGATGGCCCACAGGTGCTATTCCTCAGGTTTAACAGTCCTTAGTGATGTGGTTTTCAATACCAGCTGAACATCAGAACCACCTGGGAGCCTTTACATTGCCAGATGTCCTCAGGATGTCTAATTAAAGTGGTTCTCTGTGGGTGGGACCCAGGCGTGAGGAGTTGTTAAAGCTCCCCAGGTGAGGCCAAGGTACACCCAGGACTGAGAACCACTGCCGTAGAGAAATCTCTCTGCCTCTGCACCGGTACGTCAAGACAGAACGAGGTAGAGTCAGGGGCTCAGATTAAAAATAGCACACTGGGGAGGGTCAGGCATAGCGGCTCATGCCTATAATCTCGGGACTTTGGCAGGCCATGGCGGGAGGATCACTGGAGCCCAGGGGTTCAAGACCAGCCGGGGCAACATGGCGAAACCCCACCTCTACCAAAACAAGAATTAGCCAGGTGTGGTGGTGCACGCCTGTGGTCCCAGCTACTCAGAAGGGAGGATCACCTGAGCGCAGGAGGTCAAGGCTGTGGCAAGCCATGATCACACCACTGCACTCTAACTTGGGTGAGAGAGTGACACCGTGTCTCCAAAAAAAAAGCCATACTGACGTCAAGCCCACACACAACCATTAGACTTACCAAAGACCCTGTTTCCTATTAAACGGTATTTTTTAGGTACTAGTAATTTTATTTGGTCCTCCTTACTTTTGTAAGGATGCAGAAAAAACAGAAAAACCCTAATGACTCCATTTGAGACTCAAAGCTCTCCTGAGGTTTCAGAGATGCCCTCTATCCCGCACAATCACCTCTAATACCCACCCTGCCCACCCAGACTAGGCTAAGGAGAAAGTCGACCTACTTCCATCAAGTCCACACACAGCAGCTGAGCTCAACTGCAAAACTTGTTTACAAATAACAAGGTAATTCTAAAGCAGTCACATAATTTATTCCCAATGTCACCAGGATACTAAACCAAGACCCATTGTTTCCAATATCACCAGAATACTAAACTAAGACACACTGCATTTTCATACAAAGATAAGTCTTTCAACTACAGAAGCACAGCCCCCAGAAGTCAGCAGTGGGGTCCCACGATCTCCTGGGAGGAAATGCCACCTGTGATCCAACTTCATCTGGAGACATTTGCAGCCCCATGAAATGTTCTTAAACATGTGATGGGTAATCAACATTAAGGATGCTCAAAGAAAGACCCAGAGTATAAGAGCCCCAGGTTCTCCCCCTACACTGCATATTAAAATCACTTTTAAAAACACTGGAACCCAAATCATACCCCAGACTAAAAAAGATCAGGATGCTGGGGGACAAGCCAGTGCATGGCATTTTTTAAAGCAGTGGTTCTCACACTTTAGCACACATCTAAATCCCCTGGAGGGCCCATGAAACTAGAGATTACTGGACCCTCCCCCAGAGTTTCTGATTCACAGGTCTGGCCTGAAAACGTGCATTTCTAACAAGTTCCCAGGTGATGCTGATGCTGCTGGCCCAAGGGCCACACTGCAAGAATCGCAGCTTCAGAGGCGTCCCAGGTAGCTTTAATTAGTGCAGCCAGCACTCAGGAGCACTGTATTATTAAGAGTGAGCTCCTTGTCAGGGCACCAGGAGGAGGGAATTCTCATCCAAGCTTGGCTACAAACCTGGGGTTTGATCAATAAGCCCTAGAGGATTTTTGGACCTCAACTTGCTCTTGATATATAAAATTGAGGTACTGCATGAAAGAGATCATGGGTTCCTTGCAGAAATAAAACGATGACTTTTTCAAAGGGCTGCTGACACTAAGACACATAGAAAGGAAAAGGAAGTGGTCTTAGGGCAATAAAACAGCTTTTGAAATATAGGGGAAGGTAAGTTCTCACTCACATGGCTTCAGTGCACTTGGAGACACACAAAGGATGCGGGCTGTGCATGTGTTCTAAGCCGGTCATGCTGCTGCCCTGACTCACCTGTTAGAACCTTGCAGAGCTGCCCAGATCTCTGAGCCTCGGCAGAAGGGTTGGGAGTCAAAGACCATTTGCGCCTGATCAGATGCTCTCGTCCACTGAATGGGCCCTGGGAGTTGTTGAGGGGCTGGATTAGCACCTGCTCCTGCCCAAGCTGAATGAGGCCAACCTGTCCAGAAAGGAGAAGGAAACGCAATGTCGGTCATCCTCATTCACACATGCCCATGGCTCCCTCCACTGCCAGAGGAGCAGGCAAGGTCACCTAGGTGTGAGTTCCATGTCTGGGCTCTTTTCTTTGCAAACTGGTCAGATTTACCTGAGCCCAAGAGTGAGCTTCTGTGTGACTTACAAACATACCACAGAGCAGCTGCGTTGGGGGTGGGGGTACAGAGACAGGTACAACAACATCCATTTTCCATGTTGCCTTTCAGAGAAGATGAACTACTTCATTATCAAATTTTTAATTTTAAAATTATTTTTTAAGTTACTTTAAAAATCATCCTCACAAAAGTCCACCCGGGAGGCAACACTGAAATTGTTGGGAATGACATTTATATCCCTAATGGAAAAATGTATCTTATCCTGGGTATATTAAAAGTAATGTTAGTATTGTTTTGACAGCATCAAAACAATTTGCCCTCCTTCCCCAGGCACCTGCTGCTAGTTTCCCTTCTTATGTGGAGTCAAAATGGTAAATTTCTCAAGGAAATCGAACCCAGGCAGGGCCAGGGGAGGACCTGGTTTGTACACTGATCAATGCAGTCACCATCCCCTTCTCCTGGGAACGATCCTGAACTGCCTTTGATTGCACAGATTCAGGAGATCTGGGGGATGAGTCTCAGGGGGTCATGATATCCTTTCTTGTCTCCCTCTTCCACCCTCACTTTTCAAAAGCCATGACACACATTGGTTCTCAAAGCCTAGCGTGCACCCAAATCACCTGGAGGTCCTGCTGGAGCCCAAGAATGTGCATTTTTAAGAAGGTCCCATGTAATACAGGGACCACACTTGGAGAAGCAGCACTCCCTCCCACACGCAGAGCTAACTCCAGGCTCAAGTATAAAGCTCACTTAAGCCAAATGAGATAGACCCCCCTCTACATTCTGAAAGGATGCACCGGTACCAAGATTCCTGGAAAGTAAATCAGATCAACTAATAAGATCGCCTGCAACCTTGCATCCCCAAGATACAGGGTGAGGCCATACTTACCGCTCTAAGCATATTTCAAGGTTTCCATTTCATTAGAACTTTTGCCAAGAACAACTCAAAGAGTTTACTGCCCAAATAAAACTGTCTCAAAGTGGCACTGCATGACCTGCAGGAGAGCACAGCTTTCCTCCCTCTCCTTTAAAGTGAAAACTTGAGTTTGTTCACTAGGAAACTTTACGGAAACCGAAGAAATGGAAGAGGGTGGCCACAGTGGGATCTGCAGAGCTCCATCATAGCTGTGCACAACGCAGCCTCGGTGCAGAACCCCTGAAAACTTCCACGGTCAAGATAGGGTGGGCAGGGTACGGCACAGCGCGTGGGATGCAGCCCCGCGTGGGAGGAAACCCCTGCTCCCTAGAGGATACGCTTCACTCTAATGAGGGGCTGGACTCACGTGGAAACACCCTGGCTGTGGGTCAAACCCCTCCCCGCAATCTAGCACTTTCAAAGCCAGTTCTTATTCGTTCAGTCTAGAGTTTGTATTCACAAACCCCGGTATAAAAAGCCGTTAGCTGTTAGTTCTAAGGCCGAACAAGTTTTTCAAGACAGGGAGATCTCACCTTGGTGAGAAATCCTACACAGACACACTCATATATACATGCAAAGCATCACTTAGCACCTTAGGGAAGGTTTTTCTTTACAATTCTCAGGGACCCCATGTGCTGGTTTCTATAAACTTAAAGAAGAAAACAGCAATGCTGGGGAATGATGGATAAATGGACTAGTGGGTCCTCAACCTGGCAGCCACTTGCCCTCTTGGGCTCCAACCTCAAGCAGGGATGTGGTCAGGAGTAGCACCAGCAGGGAGGGGCTGTACAGGGCCCTCACCCTGGGAACCAGCATGAGGAAGGGCCCTGCCTCCTCCCTCACTGTCACTGTCCCTAGCCTCCTTCAAGCATCTCTAACACTGCCATTGTCAGCACACCACCAGTGGTCAAACGTCCTGTTGAGAAGTGCCACCTGTGCATTACACGCAGTCTTACGCCAAAATACCCACCAGCCCTCCTTCTCTCTCCCTGACTCCTCTCTTCCCTAAATAAACCCCCTTCCCTGCAGCCCCCTGCACTGTTAAATTCCAGCCCACTACCGCATGTTATAGGACACTTTCACGACCTAACGGTTTGTTCCATTGAGGCAAGATCAGAATTATTACTCCTGTTTTTGCCAATGACTGCCACATAACAGTTACTCAAAAAGAAAATATGCGACTGAAAACGCAGTTACCTGTAAGGACGGCCTGCAACCCCCTTGCTCAGGGCTTCTCATCCCCGGCTACATATTGATATGATTTGGGGAGCTTTGAAAACTCCTGATGCCTCAGCCCTACTCCAGGCCAAGTGAATCAGAATATCTAGGGTGGAGCCCAAGGAACTGATATGTTTTCAAAGGTGACCAGGAAAATTCAATGTGTAGCCAGGGTTGAGAAGCGCCGTCCTAGCGTTTAACTGGGTGCTGGAGACCCTGGACACCTACTGCCTTGATTCCATGTGGAGAGGTCCTCGGATTTGGAACCCGGGCTTTCCTCCATGGCGCTCTGCGCACTACCCTTGCTTCTAGCCCACCACTGCACGTGGCCCCAAGAGCTGAGCAGGGCTTCTTGGATCTGTGTGACTCCTGCAGTCACCATCTATGCGGAGAGGGGACACTCAGGGAAATGTTTGTCCAAGGCCTCTTCTGTCCCACTGATGGTGGTAAAGAAATACCAGCAATGAGCCTGTGCCTTAGATACAGGAGGCCTGCAACCGTCCTCCAAAGAGACAAACTGTATAGAAATAAATGCCTATGGCAGACAGAACCGGCAACCCTGAGGCCCCTTGGTTTTAAGGGATATAACAAAGCCCCCAATGAAATGGTGCTCTTAAAAGAGAAATCTTAAGTTTTGCAGGATTTGGTATGCTATACTAAAGAAGTGTGGGTCAAATAACATGGATCAGGCAATAACTTGATATTTCAGCAGTTGTGAGTGCTTTCAACTCTCTTTGTTGTGGGTACTTGCTTTGAAGGGTTCTGTTAAGACAGAGTTGTAAATCAGGTATTGTTCACTCCACACCACCTCCTGCCTGAAGCAGGACTAGCTCTCTCTGCAGTGCGGAGAGTGTGAAAGACACAGCCATTTTTATCACCTAATGTTAGCACAAGTTCACTTAGAAAATGCAGTTAAGATAACAGAGAAAGTCTCTCCTGTATGCTTCAAAGCAGCATGCCTCTGTGGGAGGGGACAAAGTCACATGACTCCACAAAGATGGCAACGGAATTGCCTTTCTTCAGGAGTCTGCGGCTCCTCAGTTAACAGGAGTGGGTCTTAGGTCTCCTTCTCTAGGTCAAGATGGGTTGAGAGGATGGGGCCAAAGGGGTGGTGAGTTTGCTTCCTGTAGGGACCAACCTGCTTCCAAGAAGAAAAAGCCACCGTGTGACTGCAGATCCTCCCGCCCTGCCTCTGACTCTCCGGTGGGCATGCACCTCTTCCCGTGGAAGGAGCCTCCCCCACACAACACGGCCATGCGGGGCTTCCCAACCTGCACCCCTTCTGAGGCATCACCCAGAGGGCCCCTCCCCCAGTCCTGCTGCCGCCGCCTCATATGTGAAATGCCTGAGCACAGATGCTTGGTCTTCTTCCCAAAGCAGGCCTCTCCTCAGTAATGTCAGGGTCCCTCACTTCAGTGTCAGCCCTTTCAGACCACTAGTCAGTGTCAGCCAGCCAAAAAGGACTGCCAGCCTGCCCTTCAGAGTCCCTCTCGTGTGGTCTTCCTTCCTTTCTGAGGCTTGCCTTGGAGGCTTGAGCCTGGTCACCTCCCTGCTCTAAGTGCTCCTCTCCGCCAGTCCTCCCCATACAACTATCCCCAGGATTCCCCAACTACCCATCCTCCATTGCCTCTCAGCCAGTGACCCTCAGAGTGCCCTCCCAGAATGGCCGCATCAGCATCCCTTGGGGAACTTGCAAGAAATGCAAGCTCTCAGGCCCACCCCAGGCCTGCTACATCAAAAACTCCAGGGTGGGGCCCAGCCATCAGTTTAATGGGCCCTCCAGGGGACTGTAATGCGGGCTCAAGGCTGAGAACCACTGCTCTAGGATAAAGTCCAAATGCCTTTGGTTGGCACCCATAGACCTGCCCCATTTAATCCACATGCCTGCCAGTTCAGTTCCTCTACCCCCATCTCTCCCTTAAAACCACCATCCCACCAATCCACTCATGGGTCCCTTATCTCAGGACAATGGGGCCTCAGTGCCTTTTCCATCACTCCTCCCTCCTGGAATCTGAAGCCTACCCTCTTCCCTCCCTGAAACCCCACCCTGCCTAGTTCCAGGCTCCAGCGCACCTTCCTCCAGGAGGCTGGGACTGTCTTCCCAGACAGGGCCTGCATTGTCTTTCTCTCTGAGCCTTGCTGGGCGGCCTACCAGAGCATCCTGCACATGGCAGGTGTGTGATAATGATCGGCTCATTCAGGCAACAGCGATGACTGATCAGCTGATGTATAACTGGAAAAGTCTGGGAACAGCCTGCAGGGCAAGAGAAGAAGCCTGTTTTTAATGCCTTAATGTGCCAGGCTCTCACTAAATGATTTCACAGACTTTATCTTCTTCCATTCTATCAACAGCCTTGCAAGGCCCATGTTATTTACCCCTGTATGGCTGCAGGCAGAAAGGTTCAAAGGACTTAAATGACTTGCTCAAGATCGCAGCTCTGAATGGCCATACGGTTTCATTTCCTAAGAAGCAAGAATGTGACCATGCATCTGGGGACCTGTGCACAGAAGCAGGTCCAGGGAAAAGTTAACCAACGACTCTGCATGGTTCCCTCAGATGTACTGGCTGCAAAAAACATCTTCCCCATCACACACATCCAAGATCAGGCAGCTGCAGTATTTCAGAGTTCAGGAAATAAGCTCCAAGAATGCAATCAATCAAAGAAAACTGCTTCAGTTCATCATCCCATCTTTTACTTCTTTTTCATTTTTTTTTAAATGTTGTCAACTAAACAAAAGTTCAAAGTGGGAAAATCCAATATGTGTCCTAGGCGATGCTACTGGGGAGCTCGGTGCAGAAGCAGCCAGTGCCTGGCATCCTAAGAGGAGTCAGCCCAGCCTGGAGAGCTGCAGCTGGATGAAGCCCTGGGCAATCAGGAGGAACACAAGAGTATGCAGTGCTGGAGAGGACAAAGGGGTGTGAAGAGAAGCCACCATGAGGCCACAGGAATGTTGTTCCAGAGGTGGCAGCCAGAGGCCTTAGAACTTTCTGAATTCTTCCCTCCAATACTTGCATGCCTCCAAACTTCACGAAACTGTCTTTGCCCTTCTTCGATTCCTGCCAAAGTGCCCCTTAACATCCACTCAATTGTTTCTTTTTACAAAGTTCTATATATGTGCTTCGTATTCTCTGTATTCTCCAAATATATTTATTCTGCACACGATCAATTCTTCAGCAATACTAGGTAATCACTTAGGACCACGTACCTTCCTCAGACCTGTCTCAATATAATGATGTATTATAATGCAGTCCCTTCCAATGGGTCTCCACACCATATCATTTTTGACGAGACTAATTCCTACTCAGCTGTTCTCCATCGAGTGAGGCTGCATTATAAAGCTGGGCAATTTTGTAAATCAATCAAAAGGGTTTGATAACTCTTTTCTAAAGAGAGAGGTAGTAACATCCCAAACTTGCTTCTCCATCACAGGAGTCATGCAAACGCAGGCTGCCCTCTTAAAAGTGGGGTCCTCAACACTTCTAACCTAAGCTGCCTACTCATCAGCTGGCTGAGCTCGCCCAGGCTGGAGTACATTGGTGGGATCTCAGCTCACTGCAAGCTCCACCTCCCAGGTTCAAGTGATTCTCCTGCCTCAGCCTCCCGAGTAGCCAGAATTACAAGCGCCCACCACCATGCCCAGCTAATTTTTTGTATCTTTAGTAGAGACGAGGTTTCACCATGTTGGCCTGACTGGTGTTGAACTCGTGTGCTGGTGGTCTGCCCATCTTGGCCTTCCAAAGCGCTGGGATTACAGGCGTGAGCCACCGCACCCGGCTGCCCCCATCTATTCTTACCTGGACTACACTTGCTCCCCTATAAATTAGAGGTGAGCATTCTCTAAAAGTTCTCTAGTGGACTGGAACAGCTGTACAGAACTATGAACGTCCTATGTCCCACAAATGACGTGCTACCAACATGGACACATGGTCTGCAGTCAGGCTGACCAGCCGGAGTGAGGATGAGCTGGGCCACCAGGTTGACCCCAGTGATTCCAAATAAGAGTCCTACAGCATGTGGCTGTGACAACAGAGGAGCTATGGTAGGAGGATCCCTGACCTTCTCACAGTCCTTCAAGGTGCCCTGGAAAGCGGTTATGGCTTAATGTTTTGCAGCCCAGAGCTCCCTGGTGGTCTGTCCGGTCTCCCCATCTCACAGTGTGCCCCTGGCAGGCCACAGCCTTGGCCAAGAAGGAGTGGACACATTCCAGTGGGAGGCCTTCCCAAGCTTTGTGAGTATCATCCAAGGAAGGATGGCCACTGCTCGGCAGACCAAACCCGACAGCAGGGGCCTCCAGCCGTCCCCTCCTCTCGTTCACTCTTCCTAAAACAAGCCCTCCAGCCACTCACTTTGGACAAGCCGCACAGATTCTTTTCACAGCCTGACACTCATACTGATCTTGAAGTGCCTTCTCTGCTAGCCTGTCTACCTATGAAGTTCAGCCTGATTCCAATTCCACTGGCCTTCCACGATCCGGTCCTGGTCACAGAGGCAGTTGATCCGAACTTCCATAAATTCTTGAGGAGTGGAAAGGCCCTCCTCATACACCTAAAGTTCATGCTTTGAAATGATACGCTCATAAAAACACTTCCAAAAAGCCTATGCTCTAGAGACTCTTGGAAATGTAAATACAATGAAGAAGCATAAACAGAAAACAAGCAATACTTAAGTCTATATAGTCTTTGAAGATCCAAAAAGCGCAGTTGGCCCAGCTTTTCAAGATAAGACACTAAGAAAGGAACGCCGCAGGCCCATGACTGTCTGCTGTCAAAAGGAGAAGGAGCAAAAATGGAACAGGTGCTTTAGTCTCCATGGCCCCTGAACAGCTAAGGAATGATCTATTATAATAATGCATCTCCTTTAAACAGCAAACATCTCTGGAGATAAACAGCACAGATTCCATGCAACATGGAACAGAACCTGTGTGCCCCCAGCCCAGGCACTCAACACTCTCTGCTGAGCCCTTTAGGAGATGTTCGATACAGTGGGACTTACCAGCAATTAACATGATACTCAACATCCGGAATGAAGTTTTGTTGAACGCAGCCACATCCATTCGCTTGCATGCCTTCCATAGCTGTAGCTGCTTTCACACTAAAAGGGCAGCTTTGAGCAGCTGCAACAAAGGCTATGTGGTGCACAAAGCCTAAAATATTTATCTGATCCTTCAAAGAAGTTTGCCGACTCTTGCTCCTCATTTTTAGATACAAGGACACTCTGAAATGCTCCTCATCCACGGCCACCAAAAATCATCCACTTATAGCCTCCCTTCCCACACCTTATAGCCGAGACTGTCGTAGCAAATACACACACAAAACTCCACGTCTCCACTTCACAGAGCTTCCACCACGGTCAACAGGGACTAACACAACATCACCAGCCGCCTGAACTGAGAACCAAAGTCAAAGCTAGTCTGCAATGCAAACTTGGTTAGCCCAAGTTTCTGTTGCTTTCTTTTCTTTACACTTTCAGGGCCACCCTGCAAGCAAGGGGTCCACCTCCAAGTCACCGCATTGTCTCTTCCCTCCTGCCTTCAACATGTACGGAGGGGGAAGTGTCCAATGTCCAGCTCACATGAATGGGATGAACAAGGCAGACTAAACAACAGAATTTAAAAGCTGAAGTCTTAGAGGTACACCCGCCACTGGCACACACTGAACTCAGCCTGTTGGCCGGGTTCCTTTATCTAAAGCACAGCACCCTCACATGGTGCTGAAGGGAAGGACAGTCTTGCTGAGAAGCTGGCTGAGATGCCATCTATGAAAGGACCCAGCCCTCACTCTGCGAGGATTTTAAATCAATGTTATCCAGCTTTCCACCTCGGCTCCTTCACAGATAGCTCCTTGCTGGAAACTTTACACCAAGAAGTATAAACTCTGACCTCTACAGAAACTCACTAAACCGCAGCAAATGGGATTCAGATGTTTCCATGTACAGTACAATGATGTGACTTAGACTTTAAACACTTTGGCAAAAACAGGAAAAATGATGTGGGCCTTCCAGTCCCTCCCAGAACATGATACAGCCTTGACCCAAGCCCTACAGTGATCTGAGCCTTTCTCACTCCTACTTAAGCCTCCTTGCCCACAGCCCACATTTCCTGCCCCAGGTCCACATTCCCCACCCCAGGTCCACATTCCCTGCCCCAGGTCCACATTAGCTCCTTCCTACCAGGCCCCCTCCAAGGGTCTATATCACTTTCCTTGGTTCACCAAAGTTGCCTATTTTTCCCAGCTGAGCAAAAGCAGATCATACCCTAATCAGAATTCAGAAAATTCCTGAAAGGAGAGCCAGGCTGAGCTAGGAAACTATACCCAGAGATACCCACAGCACTGGGAAGAAAGGAGAGGTCTTACATAACACCTTGCACCCCCAGGCCTTCTGGCTTCGTAGATTCTCGAGGATTTGCCAGAGACTCTGTAAGGCTGGAGAATTCCAGATGGCGGCACAAGAAAAGGTGGAAATGTGGGGAGGAGTTTCTTGTGCCTGGGAAGGACAGACACAAACTAATATCAGAAACTGCCTCCAAAGAGGCCAGTCAAGACAGAAGACAAAGAGCATCCCTGCGGTTCATGCTCTGGGTCCATACCAAGCTTCGCTGGGGGCAGCCATCTGCTGGCCATGTGTGCTGCTTTCAGGGCACGATGGAGAGGCTGAGTGCTCGTCTGGGCACCAGTGTAGCCACATGATCAAGTGTGTGCACAGGCAGGGCAAGTGCACACAAGAACCCCCCGGCCCCCGGGAGTACCTGTTACGGGTGCCTCAAATGCAACAGGCCAGGGACTTGGGGGCGGGGAAGTTACTACCACAGCAAGGGAGCTCCTGGGGGCAGGAATAGGGTTCATCACCAATGTAAGCACCCCTCAGGCCTGGTTGTGGGTGGGCACCAGACAAATGCCTACTAATAGTATAAGGAAGCAAAGACAAACACCCTTTCTCTCCTGTTTCTTACGTTTCAGCTAAGAAGAGCGGGGTGAGCCGCGGCCTGCCTGGGTACCTCTCCAAACTTCCTGTTCCAGGTACAGAGAGAAGACTCAAAAGGAAGGGAGGTGAAAGCCCACTCCCCCAACACCACGTCCAAGAACAGAACACCTATACGCACATAGGTACTCCCGTGACATACAGGTGTAGATACAGCGGTGTAGATGCAGTGCTCTGTCTACACTGGGGCCAAGGCGCCTCTGTCCAGAGCCCTGACAGTTTCATCCCTGCCAGATCTGCGCTCCCTAGGGCGGGCGGCGTATACCCCATGCAACCGGTTCCGCGCGGGTTCCACCGGCCGCAGAGGCGCTGGACTACGATGCTGCCCCTCCCACTCCCTTTCTCTATAGTGGGTACCGAAAGCAGGGGTGGGGGGTGGGGAGAGGTGGAAAGGCAGGAGGTTCCCTCCGGTTCCCCTGGAGGCTGGACTTCTAGCAGAGGCGCCCCATCCCCACCCTCCACGGCGACCACCCTGAGCCGCAGCAGACCCGACGGGCCGACCCGGAGGGGGAGCGGGCAGTACCAGGCCGCCGGCGGTGCCGCAGGCGCTGAGCGAGACGAGAGAGCCGGGGTGGCCGACCACACGGCCCGAGTAGAAGCACAGCTCAGCGGGGCGGCCGCGGCGCCCGGCGGCGCCCGCCTCCTCCACCTCGAAGCCTCGGGACAGGAAGCGCAGGTCGCGGCGCAGCTGAAGGTACAGGTCGCGGCCGAAGGCCGGCAGGTGCAGCAGCAGGGCGCGCTCTCCCGGCCGGGCGCGCGGGGCAGCTGGGGGCGTGCGGGGGCGTCGCCGCCGTCGGGGCCCGGGGGCTGAGGGCAGCGGCGGCAGGTGCACGTCGTCTGGGCGCACCCGCCACGGGAGCACCACCTCCACGTCGGCCGCCGCGTCGCCGACAGCTGCGGGGAAAGAGGAGACGCGTCAGCGCGGCGGGGCCCGCCCGGACGCCCGCCCTCCCGCTGGCCGCCAGCCGCGCCAGCGCGGGGACAGAGTGACCCGGAGTTGGCGCTGCCTTCCCTTCCCTCGCCCGGCACCTCCACGCTGGCCCGCGCCACCCGGGGAGGGTCTCCGGCGCAGCCGCCCGAGCACCTCCCGGGACGGCGCCGCGCATCGGCAAGCGGAGACCCGGCGGCGGCGCGCCTGCCACGGAGCCACCCGATTCCCGTACTCCGGCAGCAGCCCGCGTCTTCTCCGCTCCGGCGCCGTCAGCCATCCCGCCGCCGCCCCAGGGCCGCCAGGACGCCGCGAGAGCGCACAGGGAAGGTAGCCGCCCGACGCGGGGCGAAGAGGGCTGTGGGAGGGGGCGCTACCTGTGCCCGGGTCCAGTCCCCAAACCAGCAGCAGCAGCACTGGTAGGACGAGCGGAGGCAGCAGGGCGCCGTCACACATGGTACCCGGGACCGGCAGCCCCCGGACCGTGGCGGCGAAGCAGGAGCGCGCTAGGCGGCGGCGCCAGCCGGAGTGAAGCCCTACAGCCTTTGGAAAAAGTAATTAGCGCTGCGGACAAACCCAACGTGGTAAACCCCGAGCCCCGCCTTCCCCTCGGAAAGCGGGAGGGGATTGGGCCCTCGCTTTCCTCCGCCCCGCCTCCTCCTTCCCTACTGGTTGGGATGGGTCGAAACCATAGTGCGTAGTTAGGTTGTCAGCACTTTCTTACACGTGGTTTCTGGGCAGTGGCAGGGACACGGCACCAGGAGGCGCGCGGGAGCCGACCAGGGCCGTGCGACCCTGGAAGAGCCGGAGGATGCGGGGCTGGTCTTCAGAGCTTGTCCTCATTTTTTGGAAATCTCTCAGCCTGCTGCCCAGTTTCCCGGGAAGATAGCCGGAAATCGCCCCGGCCAAGCGGTTTCATCCAAAACTGCATATACTCTTTACATCTAAAGTTAGGTTTTAGTTGTTTGTGGCTGAAAAGACTCCCAGTCCACTTTCCCGCACACCTGAGTTTGCACCTGAAGGCTATATCCGCGGCGTTTATCCAAACTCTTCACACGTCCTGTCGTCTTTAATCCCACAGGATCCAGTGCAACAGGCATGCTCACACCCTCTTACAGATTGAAAAACTGAGGAAGAGAGAGAGCTTAAGGAAAAACGCTTAAGTTACCCAGAGAGTTCCTGTTGGAGCAAAGACTAGAATTTGTGGTCCTGATTTCTGGCTTGGTGCTTATTAACAGCAGGATCCCCCCGCCCCGAGGGAGGCAGCACTCAGTGTTACAGGTTAGGAAACTGAGGCACAGAGTCCCAAAGCCTGGACTTGAACGTGAGTCTCCCATAACAGAATGAGTTGATCCTTTCCTGCCAGAATATAACTGAGGTCTGCAGGGAAGGTGACTCCATTAACTTGCTGAATAGCATCTTGTAGAGGCTCACGCCTGTAATCCCAGCACTTTGGGAGGCCGAGGCGGGCGGGTCACGAAGTCAGGGGTTCGAGACCAGCCTGGCCAATATGGTGAAACCCTGTCTCTACTAAAACTACAAAAATTAGCCAGGCGTGGTGGCACGCACCTGTAGTCCCAGCTACTCGGAAGGCTAAGGCAGAAAAATCGCTTGAACCCCGGGGGCGGAGATTGAAGTGAGCTGAGATGGTGCCACTGCACTCCAGCCTGGGCAACAGAGCAAGACTCCGTCAAAAAAAAAAAATTAACTGAAGTGTAACCATAACCAATCTCAGGTTTCACTGCCCTTCCCTGTCCTGCCCGCTTCCATTTTATCAAAGCAGAAAGGTTATAGTTCCCCACTGGATGCTGCTTGAAGCCTGGGAATCTAAATTCATCACAGGATTATATATCATGTGAAGGAATCTATAACACTGTCCAGCTTCCCCGAAATATAATGAACCCCAAGGCTGAACAGTGGCCCTCCACAGAGGCTTGCCGCAAAAGGGGCTGCCACTCACTGCTTGACACCTACAGTTCTGGGGGCATCTGCACAGGTCCTGCTCTTGGCCAGGCCTGGGGCTGGGTTTCTCCCCCTTGCCTCTGTCCAGGTCAACAGCCTCAGACAACTGACAGCTCAGTAGCATTTTATGGCAGCACAAGAAACCCTGGTGATTGAGGTGATAGATACCCCATTTACCCTGATGGGATTGTACTCATTGTATGGCCATATCAAAAAATTTCATGTATATACATTTTATAAACATATACACCTACTATGTACTCACAAAATATTATTTTTTTAAAGATATCACAGTAAGCTTCTTAGTGAATCTTTTTGTCAAAAAGAGTCATTTATAAGGCCTGCCACTGAAAACCATGGAGTATGGGCCACACCACCTCACAAGCACAAGTCAGCCCGAAGTAGCCATCACCAACCTATCAGATGATGCTCAAATGCTAAAATTAGTCCATAGGGACATGAAAACTAAAACAGAACGATACCATTTTATCTCCCAACCAAAATTAAACAGCTTAGAAAAATCAAGAATTAGAGAGGATACTCTCCTGCCCATGGGTAGGAGTATAAATGGGCACGGCCACTTTGAGGAACAATTGGGCAAACTGTAAAATTAAAGTTTTACTTTAGTTTTAGTAAAACTAAAAATGCACACATTCTACAGCTCTGTAATTCCACGCTGGTTAATTACTCCAGAGAAACTCTGGCACATGTACAAGAATGTTTGTTCACCAGGGCACCTTATTAAGAGCAAATAATTGCAAAAACTTGAATGTTCATCATTACATAAATGGCTACTTGAACACCATTAATTAAAAGAAATACAAAAATCTCATATGTGTAACAACGTGGACAGATCTCCAAGATCAGTTACCAAATTTTTCAAAAAATCAAGTTGCAGAATGATGCACACCAAAAAAAAGTATATAAACACACAGACACATATGACATAATCTGCATGGATTCAGATAACTGTATGTAAAATCAAAGAGAAAAGTCTGGAAGAATACACACCAAACTTTGTTAGGGTTTATTGTCCTTTTTTTTTTTTTTTATTAAATTGCATGTTGAGGAAAGATACTGCAAAAGGAATATAAAAACCTGGGACCCCAATTCAGTCTGCCAAAAGAAAGTCAAGCTGAAAGCTGAGTCATGCAATAAGCTGCCTTTTCTTTTATTCCTAAGCAGATAGCTACAGATAAAAGGTTAAACATCTCCACAGGTAGCTGGTAGAGTAAGAGGGAGAAAGAAGAACTGGAAAAGTGACATGAAGGCAAGATGGTGTTCAGTGACTACATGTTGCTCCTGTCCCTGGATTGGATTCCAGCACCAGGGACCTGTGTCTACTGCTGCACTGTTACAATTATCATGGTTGATTCTGGATCTTCCAAAGTAGTGCTCCCTTGACCAGGGCCCAGTCTTCATTGCCACACCAGCAACTTCCAGCACCTGTTGCATGGAATCCTTACCTCTGCCTCGTGCCATCTGATCTCCTGCCAGGGCCTCTTTTTGGCAGACGTTAGCAAAAAGCCTAAGAAAATGCAAGGGAGTCAGAGAATGAAGGTTGCAGATGTTGAGCTTCATAAAAAAGCAGAACCTGGAAGTGGGTATGTGGGGCTGGGAGACAGATCCGCTAAAGGCCTTAATCTGGCCACCATGAATCTGAATTCCCTTTGCCCTTTATCCTTGTGTTCAGCGGTCATATTAAA
Source organism: Macaca nemestrina (assembly GCF_043159975.1). Lineage (NCBI taxonomy): Eukaryota > Metazoa > Chordata > Mammalia > Primates > Cercopithecidae > Macaca > Macaca nemestrina. Next base: position 90,811,783 of record NC_092131.1, on the reverse strand, counting down.
AGTTTAAGCCTCCATGCCTTCAACTTTCTCTTTCACAGCATTTCCTCCATGATACTGTGAACTGCCTTCCGCTACCCAAATCCCAGATCCTCCTCAGTCTTGAAACCTTCCCACTGTGCCCTTAGGAGCTGCTGCTCCACAGCCTAGATCTGCTGCCTCTTCTCTGAGCATTCTGTAGTTACGAATGGAACTCCTTTGAAAATGTAAGGTGGGAACAAAATTCTACATTTCTCAGCATCTTTTTTGCCCTAAGGATGGTCACTTGTCACAGTTCTGGCCACTGTGATAGAAGAAGCTACTGGCTAGAGTTCTAGGAGAGTTCATTTGAGGAGCTTCCTTCTGCTGCTGTATACCCTTTTTCACTGTGTCTCTTCCTCTTTGCTCCTGACTGGAATTTGCATGTGATTGCTGGAATTCCAGCAGCCATCTGGTAATCATGAGGAAGAGTGCCATACCCCTGGGAAGCAAAAAGCTCAATGAACTCTGGGTTGCTGATGACATCTTGGAGTCACCATGCCAGACCTGAGCTGTCTACTTCTGCACTTTTTGCTATGTCAGAAGAAATTATACTCTTGTCTCTTTTAAGCTGTTGCTATTTGGGTTGTCTGTTATATGCAGCCAAACTCGACCCCTAACAGATACACATATAAACAACTCCCATCCCCCACCCTGGGCTCTGGGCTCCACAATTTCCTCCTTTAGTGACCTTCTGTGCTACGCTGCCCCAACTGTCCACTCTCAAAGTCACACCCTACACTTTGTCATCACCCCTAGCTATTCCACCTTCCAAAACTTGAACATCTACCTCTAACCACGGCTTCTTGTCCTCCCAGCATGCTCTTCCAAATGCTTCTACCTCAGAAGGTCTCTCAGTCTGCATCTCCCAACCCACCAGCCTCTCTTCACTTGCCTCCCTATCCATTCCTTGCATTCCAGGCCCTGTGACTCTGAAAACACGCTTGCCAATATGGTCAGCACCCTCCCCTTTGCCTTTTCACTGCAGTTGTCAGGCAGAACTACAGGCCTGGGTAAACTCAACCCTCTACTCTCACTGAGCGTGTGGTTGAGCTCCGAACACCACAGGAGCCAAGCATGCAACAGGGAAATCTGCAGTCACCTTCTTCATTTGAGCCATTGCCAGGCCCACCATTGTTACTACACTCCTCTGCTCAACTCCCCTTTCTCTCAATGCGCGATGATCTCGAACCCTCCCCTTCTCAACTTCGCATTCCTCATCTCATCACCTTCTTTTGGCAGCAGACAAGCACCCACTTTAGAGAGACATCCCCTAGTCCAGAGTCTTAGCCATGGTTTGAAGGTTTATGTCTCTCCAAAATTCATGGTGAAACTTACCTCATTGTGCTGGTATTAAGAGATGGAGCCTTTTGAGTTAAGGCCCAAAGTCATGAGGATTCTGCCCTCATGAATGGAATTAATGCCCTTATTAAAGAAGCTCAAGAGGGCTTCCTGGCCCTTTTGCCTTGCATCCCTTCTGCCATATGAGGACACAGCATTTGTCCTCTTCAGAGGATGCAGCAACAAGTTGCCATCTTGGACACAGAGAGCTTACCAGACACTGAATCTGCCGGCACTTTGACTTTGGACTTCCCAGCCACCAGAATTATGAGAAATAAATGTGTATTATTTATAAATTACCAAGTCTAAGCTATTTTGTCATAGCAGCAGGAATGGACTAAGGCACTCCTCCTCCCAGCTCCAGACCATGTATCCAGCTGTTCAGCTGACCACTTCAAAGAGCGAGACCATGGAATGTGATCCAGTTTCAAGGAGGGATGAGAATGTTTCAAGTCTGCTTTTGCTTTTGTTTGACCTACAATTAAGAAATCATCCAGTGGATGATGGAAGGATCATGGGACACTGATATCATTTGGGTACACATTGTACTTGTTTGGTTAACCCTATTTGGATAAACTGTTGTATGCAGCCAAGGTCATCTATGATCTAATGTCTTCATTAGAAGACACTATTCACCAGAGTACTACTTCTCCTGCCCAAGCTCCTGATGAGGATTGGCCAGCTGAAAATCAGGGTTAAATCCAACTCCATAACCCAAGGAACAGCTACTCCCTGATGCTGAACAAGGCCAAAGCCATATACTGTGAACAAGCACAAAACAGAGCAAGCGAAGCCCAGACAGCTGCCTCTCCTGCAGTTGAGGGTGACTTATTAGCAAAGAAAACATTTTCTTTTTGGAAAAGAGTTTTAGATTGGCTTCAATGCTTGGACAAAAGAGGTCAGCCCTGCAAGGTCCATGACACTGAGCATAGCTACAGTGTATTGAAAGCAGGCATTGCTGATGCCCACACAGCCCTAAAAATTGCATCTCAGTGCCCATACAATGTATAAGTTTAGGCAATTCAACTTCATGGTGAACTTTTCAAGGTAAATTAGTTGAGAAATATCAAAAAAGCATTTGCCAAAGTAACACTTTGACGTTTCAAAGAGTTGATCTACAACCAACCTTTCATACAGTGGTTGAATAGTGAGACCAGTTCCTGCAGATGACACACCTGCTATCTGATGATGGAACCACACCATCCCCAGAAAAAAGCCCCATTATCCTGTGTTCTGGAACAGAACAACAGCATATCCCAAAGTGGTCCTGAATAAAATGTACATTATACATTAGGCTGTGCAGGGGGTGATGGGGAGAGTCCAGGCCACATCCCTACATCACTCTCATCACAATTATGATCTGATTTACAGAAAACAATATCTTTGAAGTGGCATTAAAGTGAAACTTCTGGATGAGCAAACATGGGCAGAGGTCTACATTTAACTAAGTAGCTTAATTTATAAAAATGTCTGTCCTCAGTCAAAGGCCAAGGAAAAAGCAATGGTAACTGCATTCATTCATGTACTCATTAGCTCCTTCAACTCTTTTTCAGTGCCTACTTTCTTTGTGCCACATACTGAGATGCCAAATGAAGAGGCAGCAGCATATAAATTGCACCTTTTTCCCACAGTTTTCTATAGAGCTCTGTTATGAACTAGACACTGTTCCTGGTGATGGGGATTTGGAAATGAAAAAGTAACTTCTCTGCGTTCTATCTAGTGGGGGAAGGCAGATATAAAGAAATAATTTTGTGGGAATATAAAGTGGTACAGTCACTGTGGAAAACAGTATGACTATTCCTCCAAAAATTAAACACAGACTTACCCTATGATCCAGCAATTCCATTTCTGGATATATACACCAAAGCTTTGAAAGTGGGGACACAAACAGGTATTTGCATACTCATATTCATAGCAGCATAATTCACAATAGCCAAGGAGTGGAAGCAACCCAGGAGTCCATCAACAGAGGAGTGGATAAGCAAAGTGTGATCTATTCAGTCAATAGAGGATTATTCAGCCTTAAAAAGGAAGGAAATTCTGACACATGCCACAACATAGATGAACCTTAAAACATTATGATAGGTGAAATAAACCAGTCACAAGGGACACATCCTGTAAGATTCCTCTTCTGTGAGGTACCTGCAGTGGTCAAATTTATGGAGACAAAAAGGAGAGTGGTGGTTGCCAGGGGCTGAGGGGAAGGGGGAATAGGGAGTTAGTGTTTAATTAGTCCAGAGTGTTTTGGGGATGATGAAAAAGTTCTGGAAAGAGATGGTGATGCTTGTGTCATAGGATGAACCCTGAAACTGGGGTTCAGCCTGGGAGGCTACGTGGGTTCTTGGCTACATGAAGGAAAGAATTCAAGAGCGAGTCAGCAGAGTAAAATGCAAGCACATTTATTAAGAAAAGCAAAGGAATAAAAGGGCGGCTACTCCATAGGCAGAGCAGCAGCATGGGCTCTGCCTATGGAGTAGCCACCCTTTTATTCCCTTACTTTGGTTATTTTACTTTGGTAAATTTATTCCTTGGATAAAAGTATCCTTACTTCGGTATTTATTCCTTTTCTTTGGTATAGTTATGGTATTTTTTTATTATGTGATAAGCAGAGTGTATTATTCATGAGTTTTCTGGGAAAGAACTGAGGGTTCCTCCCCTTCTTAGACCACATTGAGTGACTTTTAGACATTGTCATGGCATTTGTAAGCTGTCATAGCACTAGTGGGAGTGACTTTTGGCATGCAAATACATTATAATTTGTGTATAATGAGCAGTGAGGACGAGCAGAGGTTGCTTTTGTCACCATCTTGGTTTTGGTGGGTTTTGGCCAGCTTCTTTACCGCATCTTGTTTTATCCGCATGGCTGAGATGCAATTCATTGGTTCCTGGGGTAACCAACCTGCCTCCCTGGCAGCCAATGACTCATCCGGTGACTAAGAATGCCAACCTCCTGGGAATGCAGCCCAGCAGGTCTCAGCCTCATTTTGCCCAGTCCCTGTTCAAGATGGAGTCGCTCTGGTTCCAAAACCTCTGAGAGCTGCCGGACAATGTGAATGTATTTAATGCCACTGAACTTACAAATGATTGAAATGGTAATTTTATGTTATGTACATTTTACTACAGTAAAAAAATGTTTTGGAAAAGAAATCATTACTTTTTTTGCTAAGATCTTGTTTCATCTTAACACACACACGAGATGCCTTGTCTTAATTTTGTGGACAGGCAAGGCTGAATTTCGTTTCACAGATGGAGGACTGAGATATGGGGACAGAGGGCGGGAATTAAAAACAAGACAAACAAGAGCCTTATAGCGGCAGTGTCCTTCTGAATCTGATCCCTGTTGTCTTGAGAGCTGCGGTGAGGGAAACTCGCCTTCAGGGTCCTCAGGGTCAAAGCAATTTGTTGCCCTTGAAATAGACAAAGCTCCTAACCTTTCCAGTTTTTTATGAACAGCTCATTTTGATGGGCAGTGACTTTTTCCGACCCTGTTTTCAGGAGCTGACTCCTGGCGGGTTGGTTGTAGGGGCTCTCTTGGGTGCTTCACACACAGCAGTCCTGTTGGGGTGAAGGTCACCATCACTGTGATAATTATTGCTGTCGTCATTGAAACTACCCAGCCCTAAAGCAGCATGGGCTCTGCCCAGAGCCTCCGTGCTAGAAGCCCACACTTAGAAATAGAGGGCCGAAGACAAAAGAGGACTGCGGGTTCTTGGGCCAAACTTGACCCTTTCAAATCCCGCAACTCGGGGATTTCGTTAGCTGGGGATTGGTGTGCCCAGATTCCAAGACCCACGTGTAAACTCTGTTTATAGGTGGAAGAAGGCCTTTGCCCCAAGGCATCGAGAGATAAAGGTGAGAGAAACAAGGGTACGTGGGGGATTCCACCACAGCCTCCTCTGAGACTCTCTTCACATTGGTTCCAGGAGTAACGGACCCCGATACCTGGCAGCCAATGAGATGCCACATCCCCTCCAGCAGGGGGCGGCCGGCCAGGGTCAGTCCTGTCTTCCTAAACGAGCATTGGTGGGAAATGCAGGCACCAGCTCCCTCCCTGCTCCAAAACCCTGTTTTTCCAATTTGTATTTCACTACTTTCCTGTTGAGCTTGGATTCCAGCCTCAAATTCCGCGATCTGGCCAGCATCCTAATCCCCGAGTGAATCTTGCCAACCACTCTGTGGGGCCTGTGTGCTTCCTCCTGGGTTCTAGGGCGCTGGCAGCCTCCGCTTCACCATGAACGGGCGCCCCAGCCTCCTGAGGCCTTCTTGCCTGACTCTGGGAATGGCCACTGTCCAGAAATCCCCGCGGCCCTCCATGCTTGCTCACTCAGTCAGGCCCTTGTGGGGATATTGCAGAACAAGTCCAAGTTACTATCCCTTTAAATACAAACTTTTCAGTCTAGCTATTACCAGTCCAATCCGGAGTGCCTCTGTGCCCTACTTTACCTGATGTGCCAAGCCATCAGCTTGGCTCTGCCCTCCACCAGGCAGTGCTACTGAAATCTCAGCCAGCCTCAGAGTTGAGTGTCCAGGGCCTTCAAATGTCCCCATCCTTGAAAAGGCAACTCCAGTGGCATCTTCTACAGGGAGACCAGAAGCAGCATCTGACCAGGAGACAGCACTGGCAGTCCCCATACAACTGAATCAGCAGGATGAGGGCCCTTCGTGTTAGGCACCAGCGGAGCTGCATCCCACGCCCTCTCTTCTCCTGAGAACAGCTGTGAGAAGCCGCCTATTTTTCATCGTTCTGCAACACACCTTTCCCTTCCTTGGGATATTTCTCCTCTTTCAGCATTGCCCCATCAGGGTTCCAAAGCCCCGTTTCTCTCCTAGTTCTTTCTTTGCTCAAGAAAAGCAGCGTGTCTAATAAACTGAGCTATGTATGATTCACTGCCAGTACAGACTGAAAAACAAAATAAACTCTCATTCACAGTCCTTTGTTGCATAACAATAAGGACACGTTCTGAGAAATGCATTGTTAGGCAATTGCATCATTGTGCAAACAATATAGAGTGTACTTACACAAACCTAAATGGCACAGCCTACTACACACCCAGGCTGTAGGCTGTGCTCCTAGACTACAAACCTGTACAGTGTAGTACTGAGCACTGTAGGCAACTGTAACACAATGGTAAGTATTTGTGTATCTCAACATAGAAAAGACACAGTAAAAATACGATATGAAAGATTAAAACTGGCACACCTGTCTAGGGCACTTACCATAAGCTTAGAGCTTACGGGACTGGAAGTTGCTCTGAGTGAGTCAGTAAGTGAGTCATGAATAAATATGAAGGCCTAGGACATTACTGTACACTACTGTAGACTTTAAAACCCTGTACACTAAGCCTACACTCAATTTATTTTTAAAAATTTTCTTTCCTCCAATAATATATTAACCTTAGCTTACTGTAACTTTTCTACCTTATGAATTTTTAAATTTTTTGACTCTTTTAATAACAGCTTAAATACAAACACATTGTACAGCTATTTTTCGTTCTTCATATCCTTATTCTATAAGCTTTTTTCCTGTTTATGAAATTGTTTATTTTTTACTTTTTAAACTTTTTATCAAATACTAAGATACAAACACACATTAGCCTAGGCCTATACAGGGTAAGGATCATCAATATCACTGTCTTCTTTCACATCTTGTCCCACTGGAAGGTCTTCAATGGTAACAACACACATTCTTAGTAAATGCAAATAGTCATGGCTCAAATTGATGTAGTAATGATAGACTATTCAATACGTGGTATTGGACAGCTGTTTATATACTCGTACAAACCTAGTTAGATTCTGTGGTGGTTCAAAAGTATATCCTCTAATTATGACCTCCTTGCCTTCAACAGGTGTACCTAATTCCTCTGCCTGGAAAGTGTGCTAGAATTACTGACTTGCTTCTAATGAATAGGGTATATTGGGAGTGATGCTTTGTGAGTTCTGAGACTAGGTCATAAAAAGGATAGAACTTATTCCTGAATGTTGCTCTTGGATCACTTGCTTTTTTGGGAACCACCAGCCATGTCACGAGGACACTCAAGCAACCCTGCAGAGAAGCTCATGTGTGGAGAGGCACTTCTTGGAAAGGAGGCCAACTTGCCAGAACCAACTAACTTGTCATGTGAGTGAGTCATTTTGGAAGCAGATCCTCTAGCCTCAGTCAGGCCTTCCAATGATTTCAGTCCCCAGCCTTTGAGTCTGCCCCAAACACCATGAGTAGAGACAAGCCCTTCCCACTGTGTCCACCCTGGCTGAATTCCAGACCATTAAAAAAACAAGAGAAAATAAATTATTATTAGTGTTTTGAGTCACTAAGTTTTGGGCTAATTTGTTATGCAGCAATAGCTAACAACTACAGAGTCATAACACAAACTAAAATTAATTCTAAAGCACGTTAAAGATTTATATGAAAGCATTCATCTGATGGAGGTATGCAGGAAGTGGCCATAAAAAAAATTAGGGCACCCAAAAGCAACCTGTAGGCTGAGCAGGGTAAGTACATCTGCAAGAGCAGCCAGATGGCTGGTTGATCCCTGTGTGTGGCCTCTCTACCCACCCATGGTACAGGTCCAGGAATGGAACTGTTTAGCTTCCCCAGGAAACAATGAATGTGGTGCTTGCATTGTGTTGTTGACACCATCAGAGAGGAAATGGAAGTCCCAGTGTCCAGAAGCTAAACAGAAACACACACACACAAAAGACAGAAGGAAAGAAAAAAAGGGCCAAAATATCACACAAGAAGGGGAAATATAGTCATGATACATGCTTAGCTTCAGAAAAGATTTATATAACATCTATATCAAAATCATAATGTAAACACTGTGCAATGATTTTCAACTTTTAGAATCAACCAGAAAGAAATAGCAAAATATATCATTCTGACTGCAGAATTAATTGTAAAAGTTGTAATCCATAACAATGTCAAAGTAAAAGAGTAGATAACAAAGGAGAAGAGATGGAAGTTAAAAAGAAATGAAGAAATGTATACAGGGCAAGTTCCTTCATCTTCCAAAGTGAAGAGAAAAATATTGCCGATAGTTGATAAAACAAGAAGTAAAGATATACATGTATACTTTGAATTTACAAAGGTAATTAATAAAAAAATAAAAGTCTCATATTGGGATGGGAATATGATTTTTAAAAAAAAGTGAGGTAAGTCCTCATCCATCATTGTAGTACATCACTTGCCGTATCTAGTCTTGACATATAAAAAATATTAAGAACAATTTTTTAATGGTATGAAGAAAATGATCAGGAAAACTAAAACCAGAAATAGTTAAAAGGATCGCTTTCAGCAGTGAGTCTAGGGTAGAGAGATTTGGGCAAGGTGTTATTACTTCACACTTTAGGAACTTCTATATCATTTTCTTTAACTATTGAATGTATTACTTTAAAAAATTAATAAATATTTTTTTAAATTCCAGAATGGTTCTTCCTTTAATATACATATTATCTTTGTTTTTACAACTAGGATGGCATTTGTATAACATAACTTACACAAACAAGTATTTAATTCTTACAATAATTCTGCCAGGAAAAAATTATTATCTCTCACTAATAAGTGGGAAAAGTGAGCTGAGAAATGCTAATGACTTGCCCAAGATGACTCAATAAGTTATTTCTTTGAGAGTCATAAAATCTTAAAATATTGAGTATGTCTCACAAATGTCTCATGAAGAATCTCACTTTATAGATAAAAATGTAATGTCAACAAAGATACAAAATTTCCCACTGGGTCACAAGGATTTAAAGAGTGAGCATGGTTCCTATTTCTCTGTGGGACATGGTGACCATCTATGTATGCGTCGGAAAGCTAGAAGCAGGAGGAACTAGGCAAGAAGCAGTGATCTAACCATAACCCTTTGACATAGGTGTTATTATTAACCACATTCTATACTCAGGGCAATAGTGCCAGAAATAAGCATTGTGTTTATCAAGGTTGCACAGATGGTCAGTGGTGGAACTGGAATTTGACTCAAACTCTGGGACGCCAGAGACATGCCCTCTATCATTAAGCGGGGAAATGGGAAGAAAAAGGGAAGTCCAACTTACCTGTGAATGGATCACGTGATGGTTGTAGTGATTCTCTGACTACAGATTCTAGGACAATGTTTTTCTCTTCTCAGATTCTTAGTTTTCTTATCTGTAAAATGAGGAGTTGAGATAGATTACTTCCCATTTATGCTCGAACTTGTAACGCAGCAATTCAAACAATTCTTGGAAACAGAAACAAGGACCTGGGAGAGCCCTGGCACATTATATGCACTTGGTTATGTTTACTGAATAAATGACTAAATAAAGAAAACAATTTGATAAAATTAGAAATTTCTGAAGACTCCATGAACTGTCAAGTGGCCAGAGATAAGAAAGCATAAAATCCATCTCTCTCTGGATTCACTGACTGTCATTCTTCTCTGAAGTAACTTCGATTCACCAGGTTTATGTAGGTTCGATTAAAAACAATAATAACAGCAACAAACGTCCAGATGTAAAAGTGTGCCCTGCTATCTAGAGAGGGAAGGGATAAGGAAGGCTTTGTTCTTTAAATAACCCTGGGATTTCTTTGCAACAGTCCCCGTCTGGGCACCACATCTCAGGAGTGTGTATTTTAACACCCAACACCTAAGCCAATTGACACATAGCAAGTACTTGGTAAGAAATATTATCCAAATCACCAGCAGTTTACGGGTTTCTCCCCCTTCTTATATATGTCACCTAGAACTTTCTTCCAAAATCAATTAAGCTTTTAAATACAAAGCTGGGCAGAAAAACTATGATCAGATCTCAATAACTAGATTGTACTTATCCAAAATCCTTGGTTGCGAGTGTCAGAAATAAACTGAGCTCGAGTGATCACAAAGAAAGTGTTTGTCTGATATTCTAATAATTGGAATTCTCAATATTAACAGACTGTAAAGGAGAAATCACATGGTCATGTCAGAAGACACAGAAAAAGCCTCTGATAACACCCAACATCCGTTTCTGATTAAACACACACACACACACACACACACACACACACAAAACAAAAAAACAAAAAGATCTCAGCTAACTAACAACAGAGGAGACCTTCCTCAACCTGATAAAGGATATCTATGAAAAAAACCTACAGATAACATCATACTTAATGGTGAAAGACTGAAATGCTTTCCCCCTAAAATCAGGAACAAGGCAAGGGTGTTGGCTCTCACCATCTCTTTTCAACGCTGTACAAGAAATTCTAGCTGATGTAGTCAGGCAAGAAAAATAAGTAAAAGGAATCCAGATTGGAAAGGAAGAAGTAAAATTGCCTTTATTCACAGACACCATGATCATCTTCATAGGAAATCCACACAAAAATTTACTAAGACTAATAGTAAGTTCAGCAAGACTGTAGGATATAAGATCAATATACAAATTTCAATTGTATTTCTATATACTAGCAATGAATAAACATCAGAATTTAAAAACAATATTAACAATAGCATAAAATAGCATAAAAACAATAGCATAAAATACTTAGGGATAAGTCTGACAAAAGATGTGAAAGACCTGGATATCGAAAACTATAAAATATTGCAGAGAAAAGTTAAAGAAAGAAAGAAAATTAGGCATAATTAACCAGGTAACCCTGGGGCAAGTTTTCTTCCTCCCTATTCAACTGCAGCTGATGCACTCCTGAAAATAACACCTCCTGGCTGGAGGCCAACCAACACAAAACCAGCGCACTAAACAAAAATACAACCAAGGACCCTCAGAGTCCACTTCACTCCCCTGCTCCCTCCACTGGAACAGGTGCTGGTATCCACAACTGAAAGACCTGAAGACAGATCACATCATAGGATTCTTTGCAGACACTCCCTAGTACCAGCCCAGAGACTGGTAGCTCCACTGAATGCTACACTCAGAAGAGCAAAAACAATCACCACACTTTGGCTCTCAGAAAACCCTATTCCTAGGGGAAGAGGGAGAAAACCACATAAAGGGAGCACCTAGGGGGACAAAAGAATCTGAACAGCAGCCCTTGAATCCCAGATCTTCCCTCTGACATAGTCTACCCAAATGAGACGAAACCAGAAAAATAATTCTGGTAATATGACAAAACAATGTTCTTTAGTAGCCCCCAAAAAAATCGCACCAGCTCACCAACAATGGATCCAAACCAAGATGAAACTTCTAAATTGCCAGAAAAAGATTCAGAAGGTTAAGCATTAAGCTAATTAAAGAGGCACCACAGGGGAGAGAGACAGAAAGAGAGAGAGAGAATTCTCGCTAAATCATTCTATGAAACCAGTATAACCCTAATACCAAAACCAGAGAAGGACATAACAAAAAAAGAAAACTATATACCAACATCCCTGATGAACATAGATGCAAAAATCCTCAGCAAAATACTAACTAACCAAACACAACAGCATATCAAAAAGATAATCCACCATGATCAAATGGGTTTCATACCAAGGATGCAAAGGTGGCTTAACATCTGCAGGTCAATAAATGTGATACACCACATAAACAGAATTAAAAACAAAAATCAAATGATCATCTCAATAGATGCAGAAAAAGCATTTTTACAAGATCCAGCATCTCTTTATGGTTAAAACTCTCAGCAAAATTGTCATAGAAGGGACATACCTTAAGGTAATAAAAACTATCTATGACAAACCCACAGACAACATTATACTGAGTGGGGAAAAGTTGAAAGCATTCCTCTTGAGAACAAGAACAAGACAGGGATGCCCACTTTCATCAGTCCTATTCAACACAGTACTGGAAGTCCTAGCCAGAGCAATCAAGACAAGAGGAAGAAATCGAGCACATCCAAATTGGTAAAGAGGATGTCAAACTCTCACTCTTTGCTGATATGACCGTGTACCTAGAAAACCCTAAAGACTCATCCAAGAAACTCCTAGAACTGGTAAATGCATTCACTAAAGTTTCAGGATACAAAATTAATGTACACAAATCAGTAGCTCTGCTATACACAAACAGCAACCAAGCTGAGAATTAAATCAAGAACTCAATCCCCTTTACAATAGCTGCAAAACAATAAAATACTTAGGAATATATCTAACCAAGTATGTGAAAGACCTCTACAAGGAAAACTACAAAACACTGCTGAAAGAAATCATAGATGACACTAACAAATGGAAATACATCCCATGCTCATGGATGGGTAGAATCAATATTGTAAAAATGGCCATACTGCCAAAAGCAATCTACAAATTCAATGCAATTCCCATCAAAATACCATGATCATTCTTCATAGAACTAGAAAAACAACCCTAAAATTCACATGGAACCAAAAAAAGAGCCTGCATAGCCAAAGCAAGACTAAGCAAATTTGAAAGCATCACATTAACTGACTTCAAACTATACTATAAGGCCATAGTCACCAAAATAGCATGGTACTGGTATAAAAATAGGCACACAGACCTATGGAACAGAATGGAGGACTCAAAAATAAAGCCAAATACTTACAGCCAACTGATCTTTGGCAAAACAAACAAAAGCATAAAATGGGGAAAGGACACCCTATTCAAAAAATGGTCCTGGGAGAATTGGTCAGTCACATGTAGAAGAATGAAACTGGATCTTCATCTCTCATCTAATAACAAAGATCAACTCAAGATGTATCAAAGGCTTAAATCTAAGACCTGAAACCATAAAAATTCTAGAAGATTACATTGGAAAAATGTTTCCAGACATTGTCTTAGGCAAATACTACATGCCCAAGAACCCAAAAGCAAATGCAACAAAAACAAAGACAAATATATGGGACTTAATTAATTAACTAAAAAGCTTCTGCACAGCAAAGGAAATAATCAGCAAACTTAACAGACAACCCACAGGGTGAGAGATAATCTTCAGAATCTATACATCTGACAAAGGACTAATATCCAGAATCTACAAAGAACTTTGACAAATCAGCAAGAATAAAACAATCCCATCAAAAAGTGGGCTAAGGACTTGATAGACAAATTCTCAAAAGAAGATATACAAATGGCCAACGAGCATGTGGAAAAATGGTCAACATCACTGATTATCAGGGAAATGCAAATCAAAACCACAATGTGATACCACCTTGCTCCTGCAAGAATGGCCATAATCAAAAAATCAAAAAATAATAGATAGTATGGATGTGGTAAAAAAGAAACACTTTTACACTGTTGTTGGGAATGTAAACTAGTATAACCAGTGTGAAAATCAGTGTGGAGATTCCTTAAAGAACTAAAAGTAGATCTATAATTTGATCCAGCAATCCCACTCCTGGGTATTTACCCAGAGGAAAAGAAGTCATTATACTAAAAAGATACTTGCATACGCATGTTTATAGCAGAACAATTTGCAATTGCAAAAACATGGAACCAGCCCAAATGCCCATTTGTTGAGGGAAGTCAGGGACCCCGAATGGAGGGACCAGCTGAAGCCATGGCAGAAGAACATAAATTTTGAAGATTTCATGGACATTTATTAGTTCCCCAAATTAATACTTTTATAATTTCTTACACCTGCCTTTACTGCAATCTCTGAACATAAATTGTGAAGATTTCATGGACGCTTATCACTTCCCCAATCAATACCCTTGTGATTTCCTATGCCTGTTTTTACTGTAATCTCTTAATCCCATCATCTTCGTAAGCTGAGGAGGATGTATGTTGCCTCAGGACCCTGTGATGATTGTGTTAACTGCACAAATTGTTTGTAGAGCATGTGTGTTTGAACAATATGAAATCTGGGCACCTTGAAAAAAGAACAGGATAACAGCAATCTTCAGGGAACAAGGGAGATAAGACTTTAAACTCTGACTGCTGGTGAGCCAGATGGAACAGAGCCATATTTCTTTTCTTTCAAAAGCAAATAGGAGAAATATCTCTGAATTCTTCTTCTCATCAAGGAACATCCCTGAGAAAGAGAATGTGCCCCTGAGGGTAGGTCTATGAATGGCCCCCATGGGGGCAGCCATCTTTTACGGTCGAAGCTGAAGGGATGAAATAAGCCCCGATCTCCTGTAGTGCTCCCAGGCTTATTAGGATGAGGAAATTCCCACCTAATAAATTTTGGTCAGACAGGTTGTCTGCTCTCAAACCCTGTCTCCTGATAAGATGTTATCAATGACAATGCACGCCCAAAACTTCATTAGCAATTTTGATTTCACCTTGTCCTGTGGTCCTATGATCTCACCCTGCCTCCATTTGCTTTGTGATATTAATACCTTGTGAAGCATGCGATCTCTGTGACCCACACCCTATTCATGCACTCTCTCCCCTTTTGAAAATGGCTAACAAAAACTTGCTGGTTTTACGGCTCGGGAAGCATCGTGGAACCTGCCAACATGTGACGTCTCCCCCGGACACCCAGCTTTAAAATTCCTCTCTTTTGTACTCTTTCCCTTTACTTCTCAAACCAGGCAAGACGCTTAGGGAAATAGAAAAGAACCCACGTTAACTATCAGGGGCGAGTTTCCCCAATACTCATTAATCAATGAGTGTATAAAGAAAATGTGGTATACTGATCCCACAGAAATACAAATTATCATCAGAGAATACTGTAAACACCTGTATGCAAATAAACTAGAAAATCTAAAAGAAATGGATAAATTGCTGGACACATACACCCTCCCAAGTCTAAACAAGGAAGAAGTCGAATCCCTGAATAGACCAATAACAAGTTCTGAAATTGAGGCAGTAATTAATAGCCTACCAACCAAAAAAAAGCCCAGGACCAGACAGATTCACAGCTGAATTCTACCACAGGCACAAAGAGAAGCTGGTACTATTCCTTCTGAAACTACTTTAAACAATAGCAAAGGAGGGAATCCTCCCTAACTCATTTTATGAGGCCAGCATCATCCTGATACCAAAACCTGGCAGAGACACAACAAAAAGAGAAAATTTCAGGTCAATATCCCTGATGAACATCAATGCGAAAATCCTCAGTAAAATACTGGCAAACTGAATCCAGCAGCACATCAAAAAGCTTATTCACCATAATCAAGTCGGCTTCATCCCTGGGATGCAAGGCTCATTCAACGTACACAAATCAATAAATGTAATCCATCACATAAACAGAACCAATGACAAAAACCACATGATTATCTCCATAGATGCAGAAAAGGCCTTCGACAAAATTCAACATGCCTTCATGCTAAAAACTCACAATAAACTAGGTATTGATGGAACATATCTCAAAATAATAAGAGCTATTTATGACAAATCCACAGCCAATATCATACTGAATGGGCAAAAACTGGAAGCATTCCCTTTGAAAACTGGCACAAGACAAGGATGCCCTCTCTCATCACTCCTATTCAACATAGTATTGGAAGTTCTGGCCAGGGCAATAAGGCAAGAGAAATAAATAAAGGGTATTCAAAGGGGAAGAGAGGAAGTCAAATTGTCTCTGTTTGCAGATGACATGATTATATATTTATAGAACCCCATCATCTCAGCCTAAAATCTCCTTAAGCTGATAAGCAACTTCAGCAAAGTCTCAGGATACAAAATCAATGTGCAAAAATCATAAGCATTCCTATACACCAATAGTAGATCAACAGAGAGTCAATTCATGAGTGAACTCCCATTCACAATTGCTACAAAGAGAATAAAATACCTAGAAATACAACTTAAAAGGGATGTGAAGGATCTTTTCAAGGGGAACTACAAACCACTGCTCAAGGAAATAAGAGAGGACAAACAAATGGAAAAACATTCCATGCTCATGGATAAGAAGAATCAATATCGTGAAAATGGCCATACTGTCCAAAGTAATTTATAGATTCAATGCTGTCCCTATCAAACTATGATTGACTTTCTTCACAGAATTAGAAGAAACTACTTTAAATTTCATATGGAACCAAAAAAGAGCCTGCATAGCCAAGACAATCCTAAGCAAAAAGTGCAAAGCTGGAGGCATCACACTACCTGACTTCAAACTACACTACAAGGCTAGAGTAACCAAAACAGTGTGGTACTGGTACCAAAACAGATATATAGCCCAATGGAAAAGAACGGAGGTCTCAGAAATAACACCACACATCTACAACTATCTGATCTTTGACAAACCTCACAAAAACAAGAAATGGGGAAAGGATTCCCTATTTAATAAATGGTGTTGGGAAAACCGGCCAGCCATATGCAGAAAACTGAAACTGGACCCCTTCCTTACACCTTGTACAAATATTAACTCAAGATGGATTAAAGACTTAAACGTAAGACCTAAAACCATAAAAGCCCTAGAAGAAAACCTAGGCAGTACCATTCAGGGCACAGGCATGGGCAAATACTTCATGACTAAAACACCAAAAGCAATGGCAACAAAAGCCAAAATTGACAAATGGGATATAATTAACCTAAAGCGCTTCTGCACAGCAAAAGAAACTACCATCAGAGTGAACAGGCAACCTACAGAATGAGAGAAAATGTTTGCAATCTATCCATCTGACAAAGGGCTAATATCCAGAATCCACAAAGAACTTAAACAATTTTGCGAGAAAAAAACCAAACAACCCCATCAAAAAGTAGGCAAAGGATATGAACAGATGCTTCTCAAAAGAAGACATCTATGCAGCCAACAAACATATGAAAAAAAGCTCATCATCACTGATCATTAGAGAAATGAAATCAAAACCACAATGAGATACCATCTTACACCAGTTAGAATGGTGATCATTAAAAAGTCAAGAAACAATAGATCCTGGAGAGGATGTGGAGAAACAGGAATGCTTTTACACTGTTGGTAGGAGTGTAAATTAGTTCAACTGTTGTGGAAGACTGTGGCGATTCCTCAAGGATCTAGAACCAGAAATACCATTTGACCCAGCAATCCCATTACTGAGTATATACCCACAGGATTATAAATCATTCTACTATAAAGACACACGCACACGTATGTTTATTGTGGCACTGTTCAAAGCAAAAGTCTTGGAACCCACCCAAATGCCCATCAATGGATAAAGAAGATGTGGCACATATACACCATGAAATACTATGCAGCCATAAAAAAGGATGAATTCATGTCCTTTTCAGGGACATGGATGAAGCTGGAAACCATCATTCTCAGCAAACTAACTCAGGAACAGAAAACCAAACACTGCATGTTCTCACCCATAAGTGGGAGTTGAACAATGAGAACACATGGAAACAGGGAGGGGAACATCACACACGGGGGCCTGTCAGGGGTTGGGGGCCGGGGGAGGGATAGCTTTAGGAGAAATACCTAATGTAGATGATGGGTTGATGTGTACAGCAAATCACCATGGTACATGTATACCTATGTAACAAACCTATGCGTTCTGCACATGTATCCCAGAACTGAAAGTATAGTAAAAAAAAAAAAAAAATTGTTTTAAAAGAAAATGTGATATATCTATATATATATATGCACCATGGAATAGTGCTCAACCATAAAAAGGAAGAAAATAATGGCATTTGAAGCAATCTGTATGGAATTGGAGACCATTATTCTAAGTGAAGTAACTCAGGAATGGAAAACCAAACATTATATGTTCTCACTCATAAGTGAGACCTAAGCTATGAGGATGCAAAGGCATAAGAATGATACAATGGACTGTGGGGACTTTGGGGAAAGGGTGGGAGGGGGTTGAGGGGTAAAAGACTACACACTGAGTACAGCTTACACTGCTCAGGTGATGGGTGTACCAAAATTTCAGAAATCACCACTACAGACCTTATTCATGTAACCAAACACTACCTGTTTCCCCAAAACCTATTGAAATACAAATAAATTTATTTTTTAAAAAAAGAGAATGCAAACACAAGCCACAGACTGGGAGAAAAATATTTTTAAAAAAGAAAGGAAGAAAATTAAACATAGAATTACCCAACATATAGAAGAGAGGTTATCAGGTGTTGAGGAGAGAGGAGAATGGAGAGTTATTGCTTAAAGGGTATAGAGTTTCTCTTTAGGATGATGAAAAACTTTTGGAAATAGTGGTGATTCCTGCACAGTAACGTGAATGTACTTACTGCTACTAAACTGTACACTTAAAAATGGCTAAAATGGTAAATTTCATGATATGTGTATTTTACCACAATAAAACACACACACACAACAAACACATAAGGAAACACATAGTCCAACTTTTTAAAAAGGGCAAAGATTCAAATATACAAAGATTCAAATATACATATAACTAAAAAAGATGTATAGATGGAAAATAAATTTTGAACAGGTGCTCAATATCATTAACTAGTCCTTAGTGAAATGCAAATTTAAAACCCCAATAAACTAACCACACCAAGTGTTGGTGAGGATGTGAAGGAATTGGAACTTTTTATACATTACTGGTGAGAACATAAAATGGTACGACTTTGGAAAACATTTTGGCAGCTTCTTAAAGAGTTAAACATCCACCTACCCAGCCATTCCACTCTTAAGTGTGAAAGCATGTATCTATACAAAGATTTGTACATGGAATGATCATGACAGTTTTATTTGTAATATTGCCAAATGCAAGCAACCAAATGCTCAACAGGTAAATAGACAA
This sequence comes from Macaca nemestrina, assembly GCF_043159975.1. Classification (NCBI taxonomy): domain Eukaryota; kingdom Metazoa; phylum Chordata; class Mammalia; order Primates; family Cercopithecidae; genus Macaca; species Macaca nemestrina. The sequence continues at coordinate 90,792,942 of NC_092131.1, read as the reverse complement.
GCAGACTGTAGAATACAGAATATACAATGGACTAAACAATAATGAACTAGGTATACCTGTAACAATATAAATGAATCTCAGAATAACTGTTGAGTAGGGGAAGCCAGATTCAAGGAAAGAACAGATGTTCTTTTTTATGGCTGCATAGTATTCCATGGTGTATAGGTACCACATTTTCTTTATCCAATCCACTGCTGATGGGCATCTAGGTTGATTCCATGTCTTTGCTATTGTAAATAACGCTGTGATGAACATATGGGTGCACGTGTCTTTTTGATAAAATGACTTACTTGCCTCTGGGTGTATACCCAGTAATGGGGTTGCTGGGTCAAATAGTAGTTCTAAGTGCTTTGAGAAATCTCCAAACTGCTTTTCACAGTGGTTAAACTAGTTTTTATTCCCACCAACAGTGTATAAGGGTTCCCTCTTCTCCACAGCCTCACCAGCATTTGTTGTTTTTTGACTTTTTCATAATTGCCATTCTGACTGGTGTGAGATATTATCTCATTGTGGTCATGTCCTTCACAGCAACGTGGATGGCAGCCATTGTCCTAAGGAATTAACCCAAGAATGGGTAACCAAATAACGCATGTACCCTTCAATCTAAAATAAAAGTTGAAATTATTTTTTTAAAAAAGAGCACACAGTATTATTCCATTTACATAAAATTTTAGGAAACGCAAATGAATGTGTTGACAAATCAGTGGTTGCCTGCAGAAGGGGGCATGCAGAGAGGTACACGGGGAATAAATTATAAAGGGACTGGAGGAAATGTTTGGAGGTGATCAGTGTGTTCGCTATGTTGATTGGGGGGTTGATTTCATGGACATATACATCTGTAGAAACATGGATGTATACATATGTTAACCTGCATTCTCAAATTGTCCTCTGTAAGTATGAGCAGTGGGGGTTGAGAGGAAAATAATAGTAGAGAACAAAAGCAGAGCTTGGCAAGGCTCTCTGCTGACACCGTGCAGAGTGCGATGAAATCAGATCTGTCCAACTAAGATCTTGTGGAGGGGTGGGGGGGTGGTGGAAGGTGGAGGCAGGAAGGGAGAGAAAACAGAGGGCGGGAAGAAGGGAAGGAAGTGAAGAAGGGAAGGAGTGAGGGAAAGAGAGACAGCGAAGAGAGGAGAAAGGTTAAGTGCATTCCGTGGAAATTACTCGCAGCTCCGCTCGGCAGAAAGGCCTTGGCTGGGGGCCAGCCGACGCCTGGGCCATCTAAGGGTGAAGTTACATGGTTATCAAATTCCCCTTGCCTGGAGCCCCTGGCCAGAAGTTGTTGACAAAAACAGAAGGAGGGGGTGCGAGAAGGGGGGGAATCAAACCTTTCGTCTCTCTTTTTTCCCTAGGACCTGGTCTCATGCTTCCCCCCCTCATTTCTCCCAGGGCACCCCTCCGACCCCCGCTGCGGAGGGGTTTCCCACGGGAGTTGGACGAAGCGTGGGACGATGACAGGCGCCTGGCACTGGGGTTTCAGAGTCGCGAATAGGCCCTAGAGGCCGGGATGGAACGCCAGTCCCCACTCGAAGCCACTTCCATAGAGCCCGGGCCAGGTGTGCAGCGTCCCTCGCCTTCACCTGGGCTTCTTCCCTTCCCCTCGCGGCCCCGTGCGCCCTGGAGACAGCGCGCCAGCGCCCTCTGCCCCGAACCCGGGCAGCCGGGCCAGGGGCGGCGGCGGCGGCGTCTCCACCGAGGGAAGGTCGTCCCCATGCGCTCCGGCCTCAGGGCGCCTCTCCACACGGCCTCGCAGCTTTCCTGTCCTGCCCACGGCCGAGGCCGCGGCTGTCGGGGTGGCCTGGAGGGGTTCAGGGCCGGGCGGGGGGCGGCAGGACTTGAACTGGCGCCTGCTCTCGCGGAGGCATCAGTAGAGCTCACCCCTTTCTCGGGAAAGATTTTATCATTGATAAAACGGAGTCCCCAAAGCGAAGGTCTAACGGGCGGCCAAACGCACCCCGAGGGCCTTCAGGTGGATACCCTGGGCCTCCGCACTCCTAGCGGCAAGGGAAGAGGGGAGGAGGGAGGGAGGGCGGAGTCGGCGGCGGGGGAACCTGGCAGAAGAGGGTGGGCGAGAAGGGAAGGAGGGGCGTCGGGAGGTGGGGGGAGGGGCGGTGGAGACCATAGTGGGGTGGGGACCGGGTGGAGCTAAGAAGAGCCGGGAGAATGGGGACCCTCTGGCCACTCCAGAAGGACCTACTGGGTCTCCTTTCCTGCCCTCGCTCACCCTTCCCATCTGTCTCCCATTCACTCTTTGGTTTGATCTGGTGATTCTCTGTCTGTCTCTGTCTCTGTCTCTGTCGCTCTCTCTCCCTCTCTCCCCGCCCCCTCCTTCCCCCGCCCAAACCTGGGCTGCTGCACTAGCTTTACACTGAGGTGCCCAAGCCGGCGCAGTCATGGTGCCTACAGAGGCTGAACTAGCCCCTGCAGTAACCCCCAGCCAGGCATTTTCCTGAGCACTCTCATCGGAATGACCACATTTGGTCACTCTGTTCTTGGATGCCCCTCTTGTGCTGGAAGCACGTAATTTGACTTGATTTGTTGACTTGCTCCTGATTTTTTTTTTTAAATTTTAAGAGATAGGTATAATGAGATCGTTGTCATGGCCCATTTAATAGAATCAGGGACCAAAAAACACCCATCATTCAACTTCCCATCTATTTTGTCACCCTAGCAAGGTTTCTTTGCTGGGTGGGGAAAGAAGCTGACTCATCCTTACCACCCCGATAATTCCTTTAACCACTGATTTCTTTACTGTCTCCATAGTTTTGCCTTTTTCAGAATCTCCTATAGTTGGAATCATACAGTATGTAGTTTTAAGATTGGCTTCTGTTATTTAATAATATGCGTTTAAGATTCCTCCATGTCTTTTCATGGCTTGATCCTCATTTCTTTTTCGATCGTCCCTCCCCCCACCTCCCGACGCCCCTCCTTCCCTTCTGGTCCACCCTCTTCTGCCAGGTTCCCCCGCCGCCCACTCCGTGGCGGTACTAATACTCTGTTGTCTGGGATGTACCATATCCATGTGTGGCTTTTTGTGTGGACGTAAGTTTCAACTCATTTGGGTAATATCAAGGAATATGATGGCTGTATCGTATGCTAAGGGTATATTGTGTTTTGTAAGAAACTTCCAAACTGTCTTCCAGTATAGCTACACTATTTTGCATTCCCATGCAATGAATGAGAGTTCCTGTTGCTCTGTATCCTCACAAGCATTTGAAATTGTCAGCGTTCTAGATTTTGGCCACTCTAATAGGTATGTAGTGGCATCTAATTATTTTAATTTGCCATTTTCTAATGATATATGATGTTGAGCATTTATTTGCCATCTGTATATTTTCCTTGGTCTGTTCAGATATTTTGTCTATTTTTAAATTGTGTTTTTATTGAGTTTTTTTTTTTTTTTTCTTTTGAGACAGGATCTCATTCTGTCACCCAGGCTGGAGTGCAGTGGCACGATTATGGCTGACTGCGTCCTCAACCTCCTGGCCTCAGATGATCCTCCCACCTCAGCCTCCTGAGACTACAGGCACGTGCCACCATGCCTGGCTCATTTTTTGTAGGAGGAGGGGATTTGCCATGTTGCCCAGACTGGTCGCAAACTGCTGGACTCAAGCAATCCACTTGTCTTGGCCTCCCAGAGTGCTGGGATTATAGGTGTGAGCCATTGTTCCTGGCCTCTTGTTGAGTTTTAGAGTTCTTTCTACATATTGGATAACAGTCCTTTATCAGATATATCTTTTACAAACATTTTCTCCCAGTCTGTAACTTGTCTTCTCATTTTGTTGACAGTGTCTTTCTCAGAGTAGAAGTTTTTAATTTGAATAAAGTCCAGCTTATCAATTATTTCTTTGAAGGATTGTATCTTGGGTGTTGTATCTAAAAAGTCATCTTCAAGCTCAAGGTTGTCTAGACCTTCTCTTATGTTATCTACTAGGAGCTTTATGTTTTTGTGTTTTATGATTAGGTCTATGATCAATTTTGAGTTAATTTTTGTTAAGGGTGTAAGGTCTGTGTCTAGACTCATTATTTAGCATGTAGATACCTAGTTGTCCCAGCACTATTTTTGAAGAAAAACTGTCTTTTCGCCATTGTATTGCCTTTGCTCCTTTGTCAAAGATAAGTTGACTATATTAGTGTGGGTATGTTTCTGGGCTCTGTACCTTTCCATTAATCTGTTTGTCTATTTCACCAATACCACACTGTCTTGAGTATTGTACCTTTATAGTAAGTCTTGAGGCTGGGTAGTGTCAATCATCTGACTTTGTTCTCCTTCAGTAATTTTATGGCTACTGTGGGTCTTTTGCTTCCCATATAAACTTTAGAATCAGTTTGTAAATATCCACAAAATAACTTGCTGAGATTTTGTTTGGGATTGTGTTGAGTCTGTAGATTGAGTTGGGAAGAACTGACATCTTAACAATAACGCATCTTCCTATCTGTGAACATGGAATATCTGTCCATATATTTAGTACTTTGATTTATTTCATCAGAGTTTTGTACTTTTCCTCATATAGATCTTATTCATATTTTGTTAGATTTAAACCTAAGTGTTTCATTTTGTGGGGGTGCTAAATGGTATGTGTTTTTAACATCAAATTCCACTTGTTCATTACTGGTATATAAGAAAATGACAGACTTTTGTATATTAACCTTATATACTGTAAACTTGCTATAATCACTTCTTATAGGGTTTTTGTTGGTCAATTCTTTCAGATTTTCTCCATAGAGGATCATGTCATCTGAGCGCAAAGACAGTTTCTTTCTTTCTTCCCAATCCAATTATCTTTTATTTCCTTTTCTTGTCTTATTTCATAAGCTAGGACTTCCGGTGTGATGTTGATTAGCAGTTGTGAGAGGGGACATCCTTGACTTTTTCCTGACCTTAGCAGGAGAACTTCTAATTTCTCACCATTGAGTATAATTTTACCTGCAGGATTTATTTTTTTGTATGTGGATGTCCTTTATCAAGTTAAAGAAGTTCTCCTTTCTTCCTAGTTTGCTGAGAATTCAGGATAATTTGATTGGGGTATAATTACAAGCAGTAAAATGAACACATCTGAAGTGTTCATTTGAACATTTTGAGAGTGGTATTCACTCAGGTAACCACAGCTCCAAATAAGACATAGAACATTTCTATTACCTAAAAAGCTTCATAATTTCCCAGTCAATTCTCCCCACCCCAAATAAAACCACTCTCTAATTGGTATAATCTAAGATTATTTTTCCCTGTTTTTGGACATCACACAAATGATTCCGTGCAATATGTATCTTCTCTGACATCTTTTGGCCAACATGATATTTTGGAGATTCATCTATGTTGTAGCATGTATCACTAGTTTATTCTGTTATATTACAGAGTAGATTTCATTGTATAAATATAGTTTTATTTATCAGTTCTCCTTGATGGACATTTGAAAATCTATTCACTATTTGGCTATTATAATAGTGTCTTTTGATGAGCAGAGACTTTTTAATTTAACATTTTACTTCATAGTTAGTGCTTTTTGCATCCAATCTAAAAAAATCTTTATCTACATCAAAGTCTCAAACACATGTTCCTATTGTAGTTTTATTGTTTTAGCTTTTACATTCAGGTCTGTGATCCATTTCAAATTAATTTTTGCCTCTGGCATGAGTAAAGGTTACGGTTCACAGCAACTTCTGTCTCCCCGGCTCAAGCGATCCTCCAGCCTCAGCATCCTGAGTAGCTGGGACTACAGGCATGTGCCTCCATGCCTAGCTTTTTTTTTTTTTTTTTTTTTGTATTTTTGATAGAGGTGGGGTTACACCATATTGTCCAGACTGGTCTTGAACACCTGAGCTCAAGCCATCCACCCACCTTGGCCTCCCAAAGTGCTGGGATTACAGGCGTGAGCCTCCGTGCCTGGCCTATTTCATAGATTCTAAGATGCATTTTTTTTTTTTTCACATTTTAGCATCTCTGAGGTTGGGGTGCAGCTTAACGTCATTGTCCACAAACAGACCTATGCTGTCATTTTCCCTGTGTCTGCACGAACTTGGTAGTTACACCCATGACTTGACTGGGTGACCTCAACCTTTGATGTTTCAATCAATGAACCATTCAGGGATCATTGAGATCATTTGCATCTTGCTTATTTTCCTGAACATCTTTTGTTGACATCTTCTATTAAAATCAAGAGAATTCCAGGATCAAACTCCCAGATGTCAACAGCTTGGAAGGGTTCCACACACTTTTAAGACATTTTCTGGCCAGGCACAGTGGTTCACGCCAATAATCCCACCACTTTGGGAGGCTGAGGTGGGCAGATAGCTTGAGGTTAGAAATTCAAGACTAGCCTGGGCAACATGGTGAAAGCCTGTCTCTAAGGAAAATACAAAAATTAGTCAGGCGAGGTGGTGTGCACCTATAATCCCAGCTACTCGGGAGGCTGAGGTTGGAGGATCACTTCAGCCAAGGAGGTCAAGACTGCAGTGAGCCATGATTATACCACTGCACTTTAGCCTGGCTGACAGAGTGAGACCCTGTCTCTGGGGGTTAGGGCTTCAATGTATGGATTTGGAGGGAACAAAATTCATCCCACAAGATGATAGAGACAAAAACAAACCAAAAGAAAAATCCCAGCACTTTGGGAGGCTGAGGCAGGCACATCACCTGAGGTCAGGAGTTCAAGACCAGCCTGGCCAACATGGCAAAGCCCCATCTTTACTAAAAATACAAAATTTAGCCAGATGTGGTGGTGTGCACCTGTAATTCCAGCTACCCAGGAGGCTGAAGCAGGAGAATCGCTGGAACATGGGAGGCAAAGGCTGCAGTGAGCCAAGATCACGCCACTGCACTCCAGCCTGAGCGACAGAGCAAGACTCCATCTCAAAAAAAAAAAAAAAAAAAAAAAAAAATGCAACTGAAGGAAACATACTGTGCAGAAATATTTTGAAGAAAACTTCAAAAAATGTTATTAGTCTTAGAGATATGAGAAGATATTACATCCATTAAACAAGAATAATATACCATAAAAAATATTCAAAGAATGAAAAGGGCTCTTAAAAGTTCAAAACATGGCTGGGCAGAGTGGTCACACCTGTAATCCCAGCACTTCAAGAGGCTGAGGCAGACAGATCACCTGAGGTCAGGAGTTTGAGACAAGGCTGGCCAACAGGGTGAGACCCCATCTCTACTAAAAATACAAAAAATTAGCTGGGGATGGTGGCGTGAGCCTGTAATCTCAGCTACCTGGGAGGCTGAGGCAGGAGAATCACTTGAACCCAGTAGGCGGAGTGCAGTGAGCCAAGAAAAGAAAAAGAAAGAAATTTGTGAGAGCTGAGCATAAGCCACACTAAATGCACACTCAGGAAATATTAATACGTATCAGTTATGTTTTGAGGATGTATGTTCACAAATACAAAACCTCTGGGGAGGCCGAGGCAGGTGGATCACAAGGTCAGGAGTTCAAGACCAGCCTGGCCAACACAGTGAAACCCCGTCTCTACTAAAAATACAAAAATCAGCTGAGCGTGGTGGCGGGTGCCTGTAGTCCCAGCTACTTGGGAGGCTGAGGTGGGAGAATTGCTTGAACTTGGGAGGCAGAGGTTACAGTGAGCCAAGATTGCACCACCATGCTCCAGCCTGGGCGGCAGAGCGAAACTCTGCCTTTTCTATCTCAGAAATCCCTGGAGTCTGCCTTTGCTTGGGAAATTAGTTTATCCAGCTATACTTGATGGAAAACCCAGTGCTTCAGTAACAGAAAGAACTTTGTGGTGTAAGCCATTCTGGAATAAGTAGACAGGCTGGAGGTCTCTTCCATGGAATGCCAGTTAGCTGTATCCTACAGACAGACCCCAAACAAACACTCCATCCCAGGGACACAATGGCTCTGCTGAAGCTATGACTCTGGAATCAGGACACATTGGTTGTTCTATCTGGACATATTTCTCTAAGTAAACAAGTCACTCTTCCTTAAAGTAGTTGTTGTGTTGCTGTATTCCCATCACATTCCCAGGGGTGTGAAACAGTAGACTCTCCAATCTACTAGAGATGGGGCCATTTTCTCAGCAACACTTGCTTATTATATCCTGTTAAAGAATCTTTGTTAAAGTATAACCTGCATATAGAAAAATGGGCAAAACATAAATGTATAACTCCATGAACAATTACAAAGTGAAAACCTATATAGTCAATGTACATATTTTTAAAAATACAACATTGTGGCCAGGCACAGTGGTTCACATCTGTAATCCCAGCACTTTGGGAGGCCAAGGCGGGGCGGATCACTTAAGGTCAGAAGTTCGAGGCCAGCCTGCCCAACATGGAGAAACCCCATCTCTACTAAAAATACAAAATTAACTGACATGGTGGCGCATGCTTGTAATTCCAGCTACTCAGGAGGCTGAGGCAGGAGAATTGCTTGAACCCAGGAGGCGGAGGTTGCAGTGAGCCAAGATCATGCCATCATGCTCCAGCCTGGGGTATGAGAGCAAAACTCTGTCTCAAAAAAAACAAATACATTGCCATCACACCAAAAGCCCCAAACAGTATCAGCTACCACTGCTATCATTACTTAAACATTGTGGTTTAATTTAGCCAATTATTGAACTTTGAAGTGTACATTTTGATTTTTTAGTATATTCACAAGATTTTGCAGCCATCACTATAATTTAATTTTAGAGAATTTTTATCCTCTGTCAAATAACCCCTCATACCCATTCACAATCACTTCATACTCCCCACATCCTGGCCCCAACCTAAAGACCTACTTTTTGTCTCCATAGATTTGCCTCTTCTGGACCCTTTAGATAAATGTAATGAGTCTTTTGTGACCAGCCTCTTTAACATAGCATAATGCTTTAAGGTTCATCCATGCTGTCAAATGTATGGATATGTCATATCTTTTTATTGCCAAATAACAGTCCATTGTGTGGCTGTACCAATATTTTATGTATTCATTCCTCAGCTGAGAGACATTTGGGTGGTTTTCACTTTCTTGCTATTAACAATAATACTGCTCTGAACATTTGTGTACAATAAAAATAAATAGCATCCTACAATTCGTATGGAAACAACAGAAATTTATTTCTCATAATTCTGGAGTCTGAGAAGTTCCGTATCAAGGATCTGATAGATTCAATGTCTGGTGAGGAAATGCTTCATAAATGGTTCATAAATGGTGCTTTCTTGCTGTGTCTTCATGGTGGAAGGGGCAAGGTCTTTCTGGGGCCTTATTTATTTATTTATTTATTTATTCATTCATTCATTCATTTATATTTTTGGAGATGAGGTCTTGCTCTGTCATGCAGGCTGGAGTGCAGTGGCACAATCATTGCTCACTGCAGTAGCCTTGACCTTCTGGGCTCAAGTGATCCTCCTACCTCAGCCTTCTGAGGGGCTTGGACTGCAGGTGTTTTCCACCACACCCAGCTAAACTGGGGCCTCTTTAATAAGGACACTTATCCCATTCATGAGTGCTCCATCCTTCTGACCCAATCACCTCCCAAAGGCCCACTTCTTAATATTATCACTTTGATGATTAGGTTCCAAGATATGAATTTTGGAGGAACACAAACATTTAGACCATAGCCCTTGCTTAATGCGCTGTGGACAGGAATATACTCTGTCCCATTAAAAAGAATCTAGTGAGGCTTTCTTTCTGGCCCAGCAGATGGTCAGTTTAGATTCATGTTCCATGTGTACTTGACAAGAATGTTAAATATATCACAGCTTCATAACATGTTTTCCATGTGTTAATTAGGTCAACTCTTGTTGATGTTGTTGATAGGTCTTCTCTATCCTTATTGGCTTTTTGTTTGTGTGTTTGTTTTTGGTCTATTTCTTCCATCGACTATTGTAAGAGATGTGTTAGTCTTCCATTGTAGTGAATTTGTCTATTTGTCATTTTAGTTCTGTTGATATTTATTTCATTACTTCTGGATAGGTTTTTATAGTAATGTAATTTATCAGGAAAACCAGCCCCCAATATTTCAACATAGCCCCCAATATTTCTATTTTCCCTAAGTGTCCACCAGTCTGAGAAATAAAGAGAAAGAGTACAAAGAGAGAAATTTTACAGCTGGGCCTCCGGGGGTGTCATCACATATTGGTAGGACCGTGATGACAACCTCAAGCCACAAAACCAGCAAGTTTTTATTAGGGATTTTAAAAGGGGAGGGGGTGTATGAACAGGGAGTAAGTCACAAAGATCACATTCTTCGAAGGGCAATAAAGATCACAAGGCAAGGCAAAATTAGAATTACTGATGAGGGTCTATGTCCCGCTGTGCATGCATTGTCTTGATAAACATCTTAACAGGAAACAGGGTTCGAGAGCAGACAACCAGTCTGACTGGAATTTACCAGGCTGGAATATCCCAATCCTAGTAAGCCTGAGGTTACTGCAGGAGACCAGGGAGTATTTCAGTCCTTATCTCAACCGCATAAGACAGACACTCCCAGAGCGGCCATCTATAGACCTACTACCCCCAGGAATGCATTCCTTCCCCAGGGTTATTACTTAATGGGAAAATAATTCAATGATATTTCTCCTTCTTGCTTTCTGCAAGAAGAAAAGTATAGCTCTATTCTGCCCGACCCCACAGGCAGTCACACCTTATGGTTATCTTCCCTTGTTCCCTGAAAATTGCTGTTATTCTGTTCTTTTTCAGGGTGCACTGACTTCATGTTGTTCAAACACACGTTTTACAATCCATTTGTACAATAGTGGTCCCGAGGTGACGTACATTCTCAGCTTACGAAGATAACAGGATTAAGAGATTAAAGACAGGCATAAGAAATTATAAGAGTATTGATTGAGAAAGTGATAAATGTCCATGAAATCTTCACAATTTATGTTCAGAGATTGCAGTACAGACAGATGTAAGAAATTATATTAATTTTGGGAACTGATAAGTGTCCATGAAATCTTCACAATTTATATTCTTCTGCCTCAGCTCCAGCTGGTCCCTCCATTCAGGGTCTCTGACTTCCGGCAACAGTAATTCACATGCTTTTAGTTTCAACCATTCTAAGCCCTTATCTCTGTAGTATATCCCTTGTAAACAGCTGACAGTAAGACCCAGCCTGCATCTGTTTTCCCCTTCTTCCTTGAATATAAATGTAGAAAGCTGGGCTTTCTTTTGAGAGCTTGGGAGATTTTTGTCTCAACTCAAAGAGACTAGAGGATGACCCATCTATTTTTCATTAGTTTTAAACTCAGCTTTTTTACTTCCTGCAGAGTTTCAGAATTTGGCAAAGGTCTGAAGGCTCAAGCTGGTTGTCTGTAGCCTTTCAAACCCCCAGTTTTATCACCACATATGAGGTATGGATCCAAGTTTATTTTATTTATTTATTTTTGCATGTGGATATTCAATGGTTCCAGCACCATTTGTTGAACTTTAAACATGCATTTAAAGGTGTGTATACATGCTGATTTGTCAAAGGGATAGACTGGGCTAGTTATTTACCTATATTTCTCCACTCTAAACCTTCCTTCTAAATCCTGCTCTGTGCTGCTAGGGCTGAGGCTCTACAAACTCTATGTCCTAGACTCCCTTGCCAGTTAGCTTTCTGTTACATCTGCCAATCAGAACTGTTAATAAGGGACTGCTGTTGGGAGAAAAGCTGAGAATTGGGAGAGAAGTTGAGGCAGGGCTTGGAACATGTCCAGGGTCCAGTGTCTAAAACCCCTCTTGGGCTTTGGAATGTGTCTAGACTTGCTGACTCCTTGCTTCTAGCACTCCCATTATCTCAAGTAGCCATATGTTTCAAAGAATATGCTAAATCATCACAGCTGTACCTCACTCACTTGATACACCGCTTCCTTTCAACCCCTACATCCTCACCACCTGTTTCTTTGTTTGATCACCAATAAATAGTGTGGGCTCCCAGAGCTTGGGGCCTTCACAGCCTCCATACTAGTGTTAGCCCCCTGGTCCCACATTCTCTCTTAACTTGTCTTTACTCATTCCTTTGTCTCCGCCAGACTTCGTCACCCCCACAGCCTGGTGTTGGGTCCAATCACCCCAACAACTGGAATACGGAAGGGAATAAGAAGAGGATTCCTTCCTAATTGCTAGCTTCTGTTAGCAGTAGCTGATGCCATGACCCCAGCTGCCAGCTCTCAGTCTTCACTTGAGCCAGGTGGCACCCCTTTGAGAAACAGAGTACTACCCTTCACCTCCTTCACCTGCCAATCTGGGCTTCCTCTATGGAGGTCCCAACACCCATGGGTCTGTGTCCTCTTCTCAGAGGTCCCAGCACCAGACACAGGACTCCTCTTCTCGGTGGTACAACCAGCAGCTTCCAGGCCCTGCCACATATACAGAGCTTGAGGATCAGCTATAGAGAGCCAATCCCCTGGGAACCCATTAGTCCAAGGGGGCCTCTCCTCCAAGCACCTACATTCTGGAAAAGGCTTCACCTCTATTTTCTACAGTCATGATACCTGGGTAACTCAGTGCTCCCTTTGGATTTTTCTTAGCCCTTCAACACCTACGTAAATCTGCATGAAGCCTCCACTGTTTGAATACAGTGTGATTCCCTGCTGAGCCCTAACTGATAACACTGTGTTTCCAGTGTCCCTCATCCACTAGATGCAGTGGTATCAGGAATGGTGTGGTATTTTGTTATAAATTTAACTCCTTAGATGGACACACAGAGAGCCTCAGTAAGTATTTTTAATCCATCAATCATCAATGCAAGGAGTGTGGTTTTCGGAAGTCAGCCAAAAGTACAAGTTTAAATCTAAGCTCTGCCATTCACAACTTGGGTGACCTCAGCTTCTTTTTTGGAAATGAAGTTCATATTTTCCGAGCACTTTTTCTGTGCCAGGTGCTTCCAAATGTATCTCATTTAATCCTCACAACATACCTCAGAGGAAGACATTATTTTTACAAGTAAGGAAACAGAGGCTCAGAGAGATGAAGTGGTTGACTCGTGCTGTCTATCTTGTAAATGGTGGGCTGTGATTCCCACACCACTGGAGTTTCTGGAGTTAGGGGCTGCCTGGACTCAGGGGCTGCCTGACTCCAGAAACCATTTTCTGTGCATTTCCTGTAGCTCCACCTCTTGCCTCATCTTTCCTCAACTGATTAAATAAAATGTATCATTTGGATGAAATTAGATAAATAATTCTGAATGCATTCTTTTTTAGAATAAATGAACTGCAGTTCAGTACTTTATTCTTGCTAACAAATTCACGGGCCTGGTCTTTCCATCCATGTGTTTTCTTTTCTTGCTTTCTTTTTTCTTTTTTTTTTTTTTTTTGACAGAGTCTTGCTTTGTCACCCAAACTAGAGTGCAGTGGTGCCATCTGGGCTTACTGCAACCTCCACCTCCCAGGTTCAAGTGATTCTCCTGCCTCAGTCTCCCGTGTAGCTGGGATTACAGGGATGTGCTACCATGTCTGGCTAATTTTTGTATTTTTAGTAGAGACAGGGTTTCACCATGTTGGCCAGGCTGGTCTCGAACTCCTGACCTCAAGTGATCTGTGCACCTCGGCCTCCCAAAGTGCTGGGATTACAGGCATGAGTCACCGTGCCCAGCCCCCATACGTTTTCTCTGTGGCCATGCTGCACACCATCTGCTAAGTTGCCATTTCTGCCTGACCATCTCACTTGTCACCCTCTCATCCCTGACCTGACCCCAGTGTATCTGCTTTTTCATGGCCCAGGATTCAGATTCTTCTGCAGAGGACAGCCCTGCGAGGTCCAGGTTACGGACTCCTGCTCAAGCACATGTAGAATGCGAACCTGATGGTGTCTGGGTCCTTCAGTAGTATTCGCAGCAGCCTGCTGAACTCTGCCTTCCAAGATCCAGTTCATATTTTAGGGCCCCAAAGTAAATGTTGCAAAGTCCTTCCCATTTCCCCTGCCTCAGAACAGCATCATGGAAAGCCTGGAATGGAAAGAGAGAATGAGCCCAAACCCAGCAGCTTAGGCCATGAGGCATTCTTATTCCACATCGCTTCACATGACTCCATGTTTGTTGCCTCCACATCTGTTCCAACCCAACTAAGCTGGTGCAGGAGGAGCCTGGGGGTACTGCTTATCACTGAATTCCTTTACTGATTCTGTTGTTTTAGAGAGAAAGAATCCCCATGAAAGGTCGACCACAGGAACTGGGGACCTGTCAATGATCCCAATAGGTAAGGAAGACTCCTTTGCAGTGAGCTCCAGGGGACCTTTCTACCACTCACAGTGACCAGTGGGAATAGTGAGAGGTGACAATGTACTAGCAGCCCTCACTTTCGGTGCCTCCTTGGCCTTGGCATCCACTCTGGCGGCTGGCCAGCCACTCCGAATGCCGGTCCCGCCGAGCTCCAGTGGACGCCCTCTGGAACTCACTTGGAGAACTTTTCTGTCTAGCACTCTGTGTCTAGCTAAAGGATTGTAAACACACCAATCAGCACTCTGTCAAAATGGACCAATCAGCTCTCTGTAAAATAGACCAATCAGCTCTCTGTAAAATGGACCAATCAGCAGGATGTGGGAGGGATCAGATAAGGGAATAAAAGCAAGCTGCCCAAGCCAGCAGTGGCAACCCACTGGGGTCGCGTTCCACACTCTGGAGACTTTGTTGTTTCGCTCTTTACAATAAATCTTGCTGCTGCTCACTCTGGGCCCACGCTGCCTTTAAGAGCTGTAACACTCACCACGAAGGTCTGTAGCTTCACTCCTGAAGCCAGCGTGACCACAAACCCACCAGAAGGAAGACGCTCCAGACACATCTGAACATCTGAAGGAACAAACTCTGGACACACCATCTTTAAGAACTGTAACACTCACCGCAAGGGTCCACAGCTTCATTCTTGAAGTCAGCAAGACCAAGAACCCACTAATTCCGGACGCAATAGGACACAAAAGGTGATGCCAAACCTGGCCTAATGGCTGAGAACCTTGACTCATCCCAAATCCCAGAGTAAATTGCAGGGCACCTGAGGCAGCTGCCAAGGGACAGATGTCCTTTCAGAGCAACTCTGGACAAGGCCCTCATTTATTTCTCTCTGTCACCTGCCCCCCTCTCTCTTTAAAAACCTAGGCATTTTGTCTTATTTTTCTCATTTTTGTCCTACACAGGAACATGAGAGCCACCTGGTGGAAGGTTTTATTAGCAAGGAGGACCAGGGAGAGTTTGGCAGCTCGGCAGAGCTACAGGTTGTGGAGAAGTTGCTAAGACAGCCCCGAGAGAGGAGATCTGTGCTATCCTGGGGCACAGGCAGGTTGATATATCAGCTGCGAAACAGTGTCTGGACCAGAAGCCTTTGCTGACTGTGAGAGACAGGCCGGGTCACTTACTTGCTCACCACGCATGGGGGCTGAGTGGTGGCTGTCAGAGACCCATGGAGGCCCTTTGTCAGATGAGTAGATTGCAAAAATTTTCTTCCATTCTGTAGGTTGCCTGTTCACTCTGATGGTAGTTTCTTTTGCTTTGCAGAAGCTCTTTAGTTTAATTGATTCCATTTGTCAATTTTGGCTTTTGTTGCCATTGCTTTTGGTGTATTAGATGTGAAGTCCTTGCCCATGCCTATGTCCTGAATGGTATTGCCTAGGTTTTCTTCTAGGCTTTTTATGGTTTTAGGTCAAACATTTAAGTCTCTAATCCATCTTGAATTAATGTTTGTATAAGGTGTAAGGAAAGGATCCAGTTTCAGCTTTCTACTTATGGCTAGCCAGTTTTCCCAGCACCATTTATTAAATAGGAATCCTTTCCCCATTTCTTGTTTTTGTCAGGTTTGTCAAAGATCAGAGATTTGGAACCAACCCAAATGTCCATCAGTGACAGACTGGATTAAGAAAATGTGGCACATATACACCATGGAATACTATGCAGCCATAAAAAAGGATGAGTTCTTGTCCTTTGTAGGGACGTGGATGCAACTGGAAACCATCATTCTCAGCAAACTATCACAAGAACAGAAAACCAAACACCGTATGTTCTCACTCATAGGTGGGAATTGAACAACGAGAACACTTGGACACAGGAAGGGGAACATCACACACCGGGGCCTGTTGTGGGGTGGAGGGAGCAGGGAGGGATAGCATTAGGAGATATACCTAATGTAAATGACTAGTTAATGGGTGCAGCACACCAACATGGCACATGTATACACACGTAACAAACCTGCACATTGTGCACATGTACCCTAGAACTTAAAGTATAATAATTTTTTTAAAAAAAGAGATCTATGGAGGCCAGTGGTTGAGGCTCTGAAGGGGACATGGCTGTTGCTCTGGGAGCAGGGAGCCAAGAAAACTGCCAAAGCAAGCAGCCTGCTTTTGGAGCCAAGCCCCAAGGGGTGGGTGTCGGGGCTTCCATTCAAGTGTCAAGTGGGAAAATTTCAGCCACTTTGCAGAGACTCCACCAATCCTGTGTTGAAGCCAGGCCCCTTTACCAAAAGGTAAAGGAAGGTACCCAGATGGGACAGGTGTGGCCAAGTAGTATTACCACCTTGGGCAAGACCTTCTCCTAGCTGGGATTAGGTTTTCTCATTTAAAACTCCACCCCTCCAGCAATCCTCAGTGATGGCCTATTGTTTTCCTAATGCCTGTCCCAGGAAGCAAAGCTCAACAAAATCACGGGTTGCCAGGGATAGTGGAAGATAGAAAGATAAAGCACTGGCTTCCCCAAAGTCAGCAGATGCTGGGTGGAAGCTCCCACAGACAGTTCACGGGAATCCCCAGGCAGTTCTCAGGGCTTTAGCTTCCCCCCTCCCTATAACTCAAGAACATACAGGGGTTTCCAATAGAAATGTAAACCTACTAGCCTGGAAGTATTCCTAAGGGGTTGCAGATTGAGTAAGATGTAAAATATACCCAACTTTTATTAATGTAAAAATCTATCAGTTGACCCAGTTATCCCCTCTTTTTCCAAAGGAGTGCCTCCCCAGTTAGGTGGATACAAAGGGTTCCATATTAGAAACTTGATTCACATTCCCCTTTCCTTTCTCAGCCACTCACACAGAAGGAAAGACTAATTTTTAGGGGTCTGCCAGAGCCAAATGTCACTTTATAGTCCCTGGTCTGGGCCACCCTCAGCAGGCTTCCCCCAGCTCCCTGGTATGAGCAGAACTTTAGCAAGAGGGGAAACTAGGAGAATCTAGTGAATATCTGAAATTACAATCTCTCATATAACCTATATATAACCATTAGAAACATCAACACAACTATAAACCTTTCAAATTAGCAAAAGGAAAACACATACTCACATGCACTACAAAATCATCTCAGTAGAAAAGATATAGAGGGGAAACAAATTGAAATAAGAAACACATAAGTATTATTTAGAAGTAATACTCCAATAAATGTAAATGGAATAAACTTAGTTATTAAAAGAAAAGACTGCTGGAAAAGATGGAGTAAATGCACTTTTTGCTATTCTTCTTGCTAAGTACACTTAAAAACCTTGGACGTTATATGAAAAACAAGTGAAAGAAGACACTGAAAGGTGTAGAAAAGAAGGCAGACTGGCTAGGGCTCTCAAGACCCAAGGAACTACATGGTGGTGTGTAACTTCCCTACTCCAGCCAAATGCCATGAAAAAAAAAAAAACCAATAACAAAAAAACTGTGTGTGCCCTAATTCCTGCTCTTCACAGCAAAGAATAAGTGGGGAACCTAGACCTCCATCAGTTGCATGTCCTTCCCTCTCCTCACTGGGATGGTGTCTGAGGAAGCTGAACGGGGAACTGAAATACCAACTTCAAGAAATACTGAGTGCTCATCCCACTCTGCAATGTCAGTGGAAGCAATGTGGGGAAGGATAATGAAGTGCCTCTACTGGCCAGGGTGGTGTCAGTATGTCAGCAGAAGTCTCAGGGAGGGTGAGCTCCCATCTTCACCTAGCACTAATGATACACCCTTCTGCACCTAGGTGTCAACACTGGCAAAGGGAGGAACTTGGATTTCCACCTTCACCAGGTACTAATGAGGCAGCTCCTCCTCTCCTATTCCTCACCATCATGGTGTCAAAAAAGGCGTGATAAAATAGAAGACTTAGATAAATCCAGAGTCTCATAATAACCAAAATGTTTAAGATACAATACAAAGTTAGTTGTCATACCAAGAACCAGGAAAATCTTATATTTTTATATTTTTTGGAGACAAGAGTCTTGCTCTGTCACCCAGGCTGGAGTGCAGTGGCATGACCTCGGCTCACTGCAACCTCCACCTCCCGGGTTCAAGCAATTCTCCTGTCTCAGCCTTCTGAGTAGCTGGGATTACAGACGTGCACTACCATGCCCGGCTAACTTTTTGTGTTTTTAGTAGAGATGGACTTTCACTCTGTTGGCCAGGGTGGTCTCGAACTCCTGACCTCAAGTGATCCTCCTGCCTCGGCCTCCCAAAGTGCTGGGATTACAGGCGTGAGCCACTGCACCCAGCCAGAACCAGGAAAATATTAATTTGAATGAGAAAAGACAATTAATGATGCCAATATAAAAATGACACAGATGCTGGAATTATTGGACATTTTTTAACTTTTTATTTTAAAATAATTATAGATTCACAGGAAGTTAGAAAAAGATATACAATGAGGTCCTGTGCAGCCTGCAACCCTGCACTCTCATGTCCCTAGTGATAGCATTTTGCATAACTAGAGTGTAATATCAAAACCACAAAATTAACATTTGTACAACCCACAGTGTATTTGGACTTCACCAGTTATACATGAACCCATTTGTGCATGTGTGTCTGTCTGTGTGTGCATAGTTCTATGCAATTTTATCATACACATAGCTTTGGATACTTACCACCACAGTCAACAGCCAAAGCTGTTCCTTTGGCCATACCTTTATAGCCACACTATAAAGTGGGGCTGGTCACCAGAAAGACCAAGGCATATTTAGAGGTTGAAACCTTCAGACTTATCCTGGCCTCTGGGGAAGAGAGAGGGGCTGAATATTGAGTTAAACACCAATGCCTCCTGACTTAATCATGTCTATGTAAAAAATTTTTCATAAAACTCTTAAATGACAGGCTTTGGAGAGATTCTATGCCTGTGAACCCATCAAGTTGCTGGAAGGGTGAAGTGCCTAAAGAGGCATGGAAGTGCCCCTATCCCTGTACCTCGCCCCATGTATCTCTTCAATGTGGTTGTTCCTGAGTTGCAAATAACTAACATGAGTGAAGTGCCTTCCTGAGTTCTATGAGCTGTTCACGGGAGTTATTGAACGTGAGGAGAGGGAACCCCCAATGTGTAGCCAGTTGGTCAGAAATACACGTCACAACCTGGGACTTGCAACTGAAGTGAGGGCAGTCTTGCGAAACAGAGCCCTTAAACCTTCAGAGTTGACACTGACTCCGAGTAGTTAGGGCCAGAATTGAATTGAATTATAGGACGCACAGCTTGTGTCCTAATAATTGAAGAGCTTGTTGTTGGAATGGGAAAAAACCCACACATATGGTGTCAGAAATGTTGTGGTAAAAACATTTCAGAACCTGTGATATATGATATGAAATTAAAACAAATCAAATCATAAAGAATAAAAATAAAAGTCAAAACTATTTCAAACAAATTCAGTTCAAAAGAAATCAGGAATCAAGTTATTAACATTAGTGATACAATTCACAATATGATACTCAAGATAGAAAAAGCCAAACTAGTTGAGGCAGACCCACATATTAATAGAAGTAAAATCCACCCTGAAGCTGCAAGTATCACAAATAATGTATGCACCAAAACTACAGCAATAAAAAAACTTAACTATGAAAAAATAGCAGAAACTGGAAATCATAACTATGATTATGGAAGATTTTAACTCACCTCTGTCAAAGCATGACATACCCCAAATAAGTATGAATCTAAATAAAATAATTGATAAGGTTGAACAATATCCTGATAAAATTGCATATACATTTGCAAGTTCCCCTAGAATAGGGGTCCCCAACCTTGGGCCACAAACTGGTGTCAGTGGGCACAGTAGGAGGTGAGCAGTAGGCGAGTGAGCGTTACTGCCTGAGCTCCACCTCCTATCAGATCAGTGACTGCTTTAGCTTCTGTTGTGAGCATGGACCCTATTGTGAACTGCACATGTCAAGGACCTACATTGCACATCTATCCTTATGAGAATCTAACTAATGCCTGATGATCTGAGGTGGAACAGTTCCATCCTGAAACCATCCAAACACCCCCCACCCCCATAAAACTGGTCCTTGATGTCAGAAAGGTTGAGGACCACTGCCCTAGAACATACATTAGGCAGCAAAATATGCTAGATATATTGCAAAATATATTAGAGAGTACACAGTTTGACTATAATGCAAAAATAACCCAGAAAATAAAAAAGACATGGGGGATAAATTAACCAACTATCACTTTTTACATTATCATAAATAATATTGGATCAACAAAGAAATAAAAACTAAAATTATAGACTATCTTTAAAATAATTATATGACATCAATACCTATGAAAACAGTATAAAATGGGCTAAAACTGTGCTTGGAAGAAAATTCATAGCCTTAAACACCTACATATCTAAACAAGAAAAGAAAGTGTCCAGCTCAAGAAATTAGAAAAGGAGCAATAAACCCAAGGAAAGCAGAACAAAAGAATATAAACTTAGAAATTAATAAACATGGCCAGGCGCGGTGGCTCAAGCCTGTAATCCCAGCACTTTGGGAGGCCGAGACGGGCAGATCACGAGGTCAGGTGATCGAGACCATCCTGGCTAACACGGTGAAACCCCGTCTCTACTAAAAAATACAAAAAAGCTAGCCGGGTGAGGTGGCGGGAGCCTGTAGTCCCAGCTACTTGGGAGGCTGAGGCAGGAGAATGGCGTAAACCCGGGAGGCAGAGCTTGCAGTGAGCTGAGATCCAGCCACTGCACTCCAGCCCGGACAACAGAGCGAGACTCTGTCTCAAAAAAAAAAAAAAAAAAAAAAGCAATTAATAAACATAAGAACTGATCATTTTGGGGGGTGGGTCATGGAGATGAGCTACTATATAGCCTAATCAAGAAGTAAAGGAAGTAAGCACAATCACACATTATAGATGAAAGGGGCAAAATAAGTATGAATACAGAGAAATTATTCCAGAGATTTTGCAATAATCTATACAAATACATTTGGCAAGCTGAATAGAGGAATTATTTTTCAAGAAAATATAGATGACCAAAATTGGCCTTGAGATACAAGACTACCCAACAGACTAATAACAATTGAAGATGTTAAGAAAGCTTCAAAATAATTACCCCCCAGCCCTGCCCCCAAAATCTGTTAAGTTTAAATGGTTTCAAAACTGACAACACCAAATGCTGGTGAGGATATGGAGCAACAGGAACTCTCATTCATTGCTGGTGGGAAAACAAAACGGTACAGACACTTTAGAAGACACATTGGCAGTGTTACAAAATGAATGTACTCTTATCAGATAATCCAGCAATTGTGCACCCTGATATTTACCCAAATGAAACTTATGTCCACACAGAAACCTGCACATGAATGTTTATAAAAGTTTTTTTTTTCATAATTGCCCAACTTTGGAAGCAACCAAGATATCCTTCAGTAGGTGAATGGATAAATAAACTGTGCTTCATCCAGACAATGGGATATTATTTTGTGCTAAAATGAAATGAACTATCAAACAATGAAAAGACATGGAGGAACCTTAAATGAACTTTACTAAGTGAAGTAAGTCAATCTGAAAATGCTACAGACTATATGATTCCAACCATTGTGGTTGCTAGGGGGTGGGGGAAGGGAGGGATGATTGGGGGAGTACAGAGGATTTTTAGGGCACTGAAACTATCTGTATGGTACTATAATGATGACTAATGTCATGATACATTTGCCCAAACCCATAGAATGCACAACACCAAGAGCGAACCCTAGTGTACTATGGATTCAGGGTGACAATGATGTGTCCATGTAGGTTCATTAATTGTAACAAGCATTTTGCTCTGACGAGAGATGTTGATCATGGGGGAGGCTATGCAGGTGTGAGGAAAGGGTTTATGGACAACCACTATACCTTCCACTCAATTTTGCTGTGAGCTTAAAATTGTGCTGAAATATAAAGTTAATTTTTAAACACAAAACTAAAATCTATGCTAAAATGCTAAATATGGACAAATAAAATCCATCTGTAAATGAAAAAATAACACACTGTGACCAAGATGGGCTGACCCCAGGAATGCTAGGCCAGTCCAGTAATAAAAAGCTATTACGATCAGACTAACAGGCCAAATGGCAAACGGCTAAATCAACAACCCCAAGATATGCAATTCAACACCCATTTCTGATTTTTAAAAATAAAAAAAGGAAGAATATACATGTCAAACTAAAAGCCATCATCATGCTTAATGGTGAGTAACTAGAAACATAATCTTTAAAGGCAGAAGCAAGACAAATGTAGTCTATATCAACACTAATATTTAACATTAATCTAGAGATAAAAGCCAACGCATTTACACAAAAAGAAAAGAAAAATATTGGAGGAAAAATGGAAAATTATAATTTACATATAATTTATTACTATCATACATAGTAATAAAGTATTTTGATTTATTACTATCACATATAGTAATAAATCATCTGTAAATGATGACTTTCTATACATAGAAAACCCCAATATTGCTGAAAACCTATTAGAAACTTGAGTAGAGGGGTATATATCACAACTATCATACAAAAATCAATAGCTTTTTTAAGTATTAAAAAAAAACTAAAAGGAAGTAAAGATCTTATTTACAATAAATCAAAGAGAAAATTAGTGAAAATTAAAGGAAATGTTCAGGGTGTATACAAATAAAATCTCCCTATTTTGCTAAGAGACCTAAAATAATTTAACTGAATAGCAAGACAACTGACTCTTGGATGGGAATACTCAATATGATAAATTGTCAATTATTCTAAGTTTATAAATTTAAAGCAACCTTAAAATAGCATACCATTGGGATTTTGTGGGGAGCCTAACAAAAAACAAAAACTAGAATTCATCCAGTTTCTAGCTTGGAATAAAATAAATGTTGGAAATAAAATAAAATAAAGATGTTGAATGGGCCAGTAATATTGGGAAAGACAAGAGGAAAAATGGATTATTGATCTAACCATATGAAAACCTATTATAAGGCTGTACTAATTAAAACAATTTGGTATTGGCAGTACTTTGGTGAAACATAATGGGAAGTCCAGAAAGAGACAAGAGACACAAAATAATTTAAGGGTGGCACTGCAAAGTGCAAGGGAAAAGAAAAAAAGTGTTCAGCAAATGCCTTGGGGACAACCAGCAAACCATTAAAAAAAAATCCCGATTTACCTCACTCCTTACACCAAAATAAATGCCAGATGGAGCAAAGCGTTCATTAACCCATGTAAGTTATAAAAAGAAGCATGAACGTTTTTGTGTATAGTTCCGTTTAGTGCAGACTTTCCAAGCAGGATGTAGACTCCAAAGACTGTTAAAGACATGATTAATATATTTTACTACCAAAGGAAAAAAAATTGCTCCCCTGTGCTATATATAAAGTCATAAGACCAAAAGCAAACCGGGAAATTTTTATATTACATATGATGGAGAAGAAAGCAACCCCCTTAATTTAATATGAGCTCATAGAAATTTACAAGGAAAAGAACACTAACCCAATAGAAAAAGAGACAAGCAAACAAAAGAACCACAAATGTTCCATCTGCAAATCAAACATGGTAAGATTAAGTCTCTCAGACAGACAAAAAGGTCAGAAGTTGATTCCCATTTCAGAGAAATGGCCGCTCAAACACTGTCGGTAGAGTTTAAATGTCGTAGAACAAGGCAATTTGTATCTAGTGAAAAAAAGATATGTGCCTTTTGACCCAGAAATCCCACTTGTAGAAATTTACTCTATGGTAATTATGAATAGTAAGAAGAGTTAACATGTACTGAGTGCCTGCTATAAGAAAGCAGGGCAAAAAATTCCCCAAATAGATCATCTCATTGAATCCTCAAAATGACACCATGAGGAAGATCCTATGCGCTTTTTGTAGATGACTAAACTGAGGTTGAAGAAATTAAGGGACTTGTCAGGTACAGTGGCTCACACCTGTAATCCCAGCACTGTGGGAGGCCAACGCAGGAGGATGACTTGAGGTCAGGAATTCGAGACCAGCCTGGCCAACGTGGTGAAACTCCGTCTCTACGAAAAATACAAAAATTAGCCCAGCATAGTGGCCCGAGCCTGTAACCCCAGCTACTCGGGAGGCTGAAGCATGAGAATCGCTTGAACCCAGGAGGCAGAGGTTGCAGTGAGTTGAGATCTTGCCACTGCACTCCAGCCTGGCCAACAGAGTGAGGGAAGGAAATTAAGGGACTTGCCCAAGATTACACAGTATACCATGGAGTAGGGATTTTAACTCAGGCAGTGTTGGTTAAACACTTGCCCCCAAGGATGTTCATTGTAATATTGTAAGAGCTGAAAACTGGAAACAGCTCCAGCTTGCAACAATATGAGACTGGTTAAATATTTTGTGAAATATTTCTAAGGATTATACATTTCTAAGGATTAGGGGCAGCCCCTACAGACATGAAGTCCATCTGTGCTGATATGGAAAGCTCTCTATCACCCAGCAGAGAGAAAAAAGCAAGGTACAGACCAGCGTGTTCCACTCAGAGTACAGGTCTTTTTGTGTTTTAGAAATAGATTGCATATGAATGCTAATAGCCTATATGGAATCTTAGTGCAAATTAGGTAAGGGCAATGCCTCTGGGTATTCACAGTCCTGGGGGCTTGTAGAAGAGGTGGATCTATGCTTTCATTTCCACGTCACCTGGGCACATTAGTGCAGAGTTTATATGAATAAGGATAATAGAAACATAACTGTTTTTCAATGTCTGGTTGAGATGGGTTCCAGGACCACCCCCACCCAACCTGTGGATACCAAAATCCCCAGATGCTCAAGTCCCTGATATAAAATAGCAGAGTATTTGCATACAATTGTGCACATTCCTTCTGTATACTTGAAATCATACACTGTTAATGCGATGTTAACTAGTTGTTATAAGGTACTGTTTAGGGAATAAAGACAGGAAAAAATGTCTGTATGTGTTCAGTACAGACCCAGTTCCTCCCCCTACCCACAATATATTCAAATTCCATCCATGGTTGGTCAAATCCATCCATGAATTCAGAACCATGGACAGGGAGGGCCAACTGTATACACAGAGATGACATAAGTATGCAGAGTAGAGCCTAAACCACAGACCCCCCAAGCTCACTGTCCTTATTAGTATAATTTGAGTATTCCTTATTTTCATTAGTATAATTTACTATTCCAGAAGACTTTTGTCATGCAAATAACTATATTGTTCATTTGAGGACCTTCTCACAAGACATTAGCTTGGTAGACAGCTTACTCCTAAAAAGCCCTGAGACTCTTTGAACACCTCAGGACTTTGGCATTGCTGCTTTCACCAGTCCTAAGCTGTGATATCGCCATCCTCAGCCAATCCTAGAAAGCTCAATGCGGTAGGGCCTGGTGAGCAGTGCTGCAGCTCTGTCAAGGAGGTGCTCTCCCTTACTGCCATGAGCAAGAAGCTCAGAGCTGTCTTAGCCGCAAGCTGTGTTGCAGTCATTTGGGGAGCTGGCAGGGAGCAGTGGGTACCTCCTAAAATAGGCATAAGGGTGCTTGTGGATGGAATCACATATAATGTCAACGTGCTTCTCTTTGGGAGAGAAACTGTGCAGAGAGTTTTTTACCTTCCATTTTTGCATTATTTGAATGCTTTATGCGCATGTATCACTTTTATTACTGTTTTTATTTATGCCAATGGCGATTACCTGGTGGTAAGATTATGGGCCTTTATGTCTGCTTAAAAAATTTTTTTTGCATTGAAAGTTCTTATAAAAAAGATATTATGGTCAATAATGTCAGCTATCTAAGGTAAAAGTAGCTAGCTTTTCCTTTTTCATTTTAAAAACTTAAAAATTATAATACATATGGAAAAGTATACAAATCAAGTGTACCATTTGATGATTGATCACAAATTGAACACACCCATGTAACCACTACCGAGGTCAAGAAGTAGAACGTCACCAGCATCGCGAAAGCCTGTAGGGCCCCCATAAAGACACAGCCCCTCCCTTCACCCCAGAGATAGCCACTACCCTGACTTTAGCATCATAGATTGGTTTTGTCTGATTTTGAATTTTATAAAAAACAGAAACGTAAACTATATATGAATTTTGGAGTAGATTCTTTAGCAAAACATTAAAATTGTGTGATGAAGCCACATTGTTGCAAATACCAGTTTGTTTCCATTGTTATATGGTATCTCATAGTGTAAATACACCACAGTTTACGTATCCATCCTACTCTTGGTGGACATTTGGAAAGTGTCCATTAGGCAATTATGAACATTGCTGAAAGGAGCATTCACACACATGCCTTTCGTTTCTACAGTTGATCCTTGAGTAATACAGGTTTGAGTCACATGGGTCCACTTTTACATGGATTTTCTTCAGCTTCTGCCACCTGGAAGACAGCAAAACCAACCTCTCCTCTTCCTCTTCCTCCTCTGCCTACTCATGACCAGGATGTCATGATGATGCATGTTCATGTAATGAAGAGCAAATACATTTTTCTTCCTTTTGATTTGCTTAATAATGTTTTTTCTCTAGCTTACTTTATTGTTAAGAATACAGTATGTTAACATAATACATCAAACATACAAACTGTATGTTAATTGCCTGTGTATGTCCTACTCAATGGTTTTTATGGTTTTAGGTCTAACATTTAAGTCTCTAATCCATCTTAAATTAATTTTTGTATAAGGAGTAAGGAAAGGATCCAGTTTCAGCTTTCTACTTACGGCTAGCCAATTTTCCCAGCACCATTTATTAAATAGGGAATCCTTTCCCCATTTCTTGTTTGTGTCAGGTTTGCCAAAGATCAGATGGCTGTAGATGTGTGGTATTATTTCTGAGGGCTCTGTTCTGTTTCATTGGTCTATATCTCTGTTTTGGTTCCAGCACCATGCTGTTTTGGTTACTGTAGCCTTGTAGTATAGTTTGAAGTCAGGTAGTGTGATGCCTCCAGCTTTGTTCTTTTGGCTTAGAATTGTCTTGGCAATGTGGGGTCTTTTTTGGTTCCATATGTACTTTAAAGCAGTTTTTTCCAATTCTGTGAAGAAAGTCATTGGTAGCTTAATGGGGATGTCATTGAATCTATAAATTACCTTGGGCAGTATGGCCATTTTCACGATATTGATTCTTCCTATCCATGAGCATGGTATGTTCTTCCATTTGTTTGTGTCCTCTTTTATTTCACTGAGCAGTGGTTTGTAGTTCTCCTTGAAGAGGTCCTTTACATCCCTTGTAAGTTAGATTCCTAGGTATTTTATTCTCTTTGAAGCTATTGTGAATGGGAGTTCATTCATGATTTAGCTTTCTGTTTGTCTGTTACTGGTGTATAAGAATGCTTGTGATTTTTGCACATTGATTTTGTATCCTGAGACTTTGCTGAAGTTGCTTATCAGCTTAAGGAAATTTTGGGCTGAGACAATGGGGTTTTCTAAATATACAATCATGTCATCTGCAAACAGGGTCAATTTGACTTCTTCTTTTCCTAACCAAATACCCTTTATTTCTTTCTCTTGCCTGATTGCCCTAGCCAGAACTTCCAACACTATGTTGAATAGGAGTGGTAGGAGAGGGCATCCCTGTCGTGTAATGTTTATTTCTTGACATATTACGTTGGCTAGAATGAAAAATACAGTGTTGGCTGGGTTTGGTGGCTCACGCCTGTAATCCCAAGACTTTGGGAAGCCGAGGCAGGCAGATCACTTGAGGCCAGGAGTTCAAGACCATCCTAGCCAACACAGTGAAACTCTGTCTGTAATAAACATACAAAAATTAGCTGGGTCTGGTGGTGTGCGCCTGTAATCCCATCTTCTTGGGAGTCTGAGGTGGGAGAATTGCTTGAACCCAGAAGGCGGAGGTTGCAGTGGGCCAAGATTGCACCACTGCATTTCAGCCTGGGCGCCAGAGCGAGACTCTGTCTCAAAAAAAAGAAAGAGAAAGAGAAAAAGGAAAGGAGAGGAGAGAGGAGAGGACAGGAGGGAAGGGGAGGGGAGAGGAGGGGAGGGGAGGGGAGAGGAGGGGAGGGGAGCGGAAGGGAGCGGAGGGGAGAGAAGAGCAAAGGGAAGATAAACAATATTAACTATATTTAGAATGATGGGTATCCTTGAAGATCACGGGCATCCTTGTCTTAATAACAGTCTGAGAGGGAAAAGTTTTCAATAGTTTCAGTATTCCATCATTATAACATTACAATGCTTTTTCACTTTTTAAAGATATTATTTATCAGATTAAGGTAGTTCCATCCTACTTTGGTAAAAGGGATTTTTTCTTTTGTTGTAACAGATGTATGTTGAATTATAAAGGTTTTTAAACATATGGTTTTTTCCTTTATTTTATAAAAACGGTGAATAACACTAATTTTCAAGTATTAAATCAACCTCAAGTTCCTAAAATAAACCCAACCTGGTTTTCACACATTATCTCTTTAAATATTGCTGAATTCAGTTTGCTTTCATTTAGGAATTTTGTACCTATGTTCATGATTGACTTAGTCAATAGTTTTGTTTATTTCTTCTTCTAATATTATTGTCAGATTTTGACATCAAGATTATGCTGGCCTTATAAAGCACGTTTGAAAATGTCTGTTCCTTTTGTCCCTGGAAAAGGTTGCATGATACTTGTATTTTTTCCTTAAATATAGGAAGAATTCATTGATCTGGGCCTGAAGTATTTTCGTGGGCTTTTTTTTTTTTGGGGGGGGGGATGTGTGTGTGTGTGTGTGTGTGTGTGTGGTGGGGGGTGGGCAGGTAAGGTTAAAATTTCAGATTCAGTTTTGTTTCAGATAGAGCACTATTTAAATATCTATTTCTTCTTGTGTCCATTTTGACAAGTTTTGTCTTCCTAAGAATTTACACATTTTATATACATCTTCAAATGTATTCATATAAAGTTGTTCACAATATTCTCCCATCACCTATTTGGTTTCTGCTTGGTCTACAATGACAGATCCTTTTCATTCCCAACATTGCTCTTTGTCTTTCTTCATCAGTCTTGCTAGAATTTTATAAATTTTTTATTTTAAGAAACCAGCTTTTTTTGATACTCTGAGCTATTATGTTTTACATGTTATTAATTTTCCTTCTTACATTTTGATATATTTAGACAACTGATTTTGTCAGCCTTTATCTTTACTTATACATGTACCCTACAACTTAAAGTATAATAATAATAAATAAATTTAAAAAAAAATAAAAAAAATAAAAGCTTTTAATATATTTTTTCTCTAAATTTCTTATTAGTTACATCCCACACATTTTTTACTATAATTCAGTTTAAAATGTTTTATTTTCATTATGGTTTCTTCTTTGATCTACAGGTTATTTAGAAGTGCATTGCTTAATTAAAAAATATGTAGTGATTTTTCCATTTATCTTTTTGTTATAGATTTCTAGTTTAATTTCACTGTTATCTGTAATCATATTCCATGTGATTTTAAATCTTTGAAATGTTTTTGAAATTGCCTTAAAGGCCAGTATATGGCCTATTTGGGTAAATGTTCCATATGCACTTGAAACAAATGTAAATTCTGCAGTTGTTGTGGACAGTGTTCTACATATATATCAAGTAGCTGGATTTTGTTAATGGCATTGTTCAGATCTTCTATATTCCTATAGGGTTTTTTTGTCTTCTTATTCTATCAGATACTGAGAGATGTATTAAAAAATGCCCAAACAGGATTATGAATTTATTACTCCTTTTAAGTCTGTGAAATATTTCTTTACGTATTTTGAAGCTATATTATTAGGTGTATACAGATTTAAATTTTTTATATTTTCCTAGTTGATTAATCCATTTCATTAGTTTTGTTTTTTGTTTTGTTTTGTTTTGTTTTTGAGATGGAGTTTTGCTCTTGTTGCCCAGGCTGAAGTGCAATGGCGTGGTCTTGGCTCACTGCAACCTCTGCCTCCCGAGTTCAAGCAATTCTCCTGCCTCAGCCTCCCAAGTAGCTGGGACTACAGGCACCCACCACCATGCCTGGCTAATTTTTGTATTTTTAGTAGAGATGGGGTTTCACCATGTGAAACCACCAGGCTGGTCTCGAACTCCTGACTACAGGTGATTCACTTGCCTCAGCCTCGCAAAGTGCTGGGATTACAGGTGTGAGCCACCACACCTAGCCCCTTTCATTAGTATTAAATATTCCTCTCACTATCCACTAATTCTCCTTTCCTTTGTCTGATATTGATGTAACTATGCCAGCGTTTGTTTGGGGAGGAGTAGAGTTTGCATGGTATATATTTGTCCATCATTTTACTTTCAACATTTTTTTATAGTATATCTCTTATAAGCACCATATAATTGAGATTTTAAAAAATCCAGCCTGGCAATCTTTGTTTTTACACTTGTTGTAATTACTGGTAAATGTGAACTGAAATCTACCTACTCACCATCTTAACATGAGTTTGCAATTCATGTTGCCTGTTCTGTGTTTCCTTTTCTTCTTTTATTTTGGATTCAATATTCTGTACCATTGCATTTTCCCATCTCTTAGCATATGAAACTGCAGAAAGGACTAAAACCAGAGGAGAGCACACAGAATCTTGACTGTTCTTCAGAAATATGTGGGACTCTGTTAAAATGAAGATTTCTGCTTCTCACTCCAGAAGTATTGAATCAAAATGTGGAGCAGAAACAGGCAAGATGCATTTGTTTTTAAAGCTCCACAGGTAATTCTGATGGACAGCCAGTTGAACCATCAATCTAAACTCTGTTTCCTCCTACACCTTTGAAAGGTAAATACAGAAAATGAGGCTGAGAAAATACCTTTAGAATCAGTCCCCTTTCTTAGCACTTCAGTGGTTCCTGCACAGGTTGCAGATGCCGTGCTCTGGTTAGACTCTAGCCCCCAGGCTGGCTGGCTGGTTCCACCATGCATAGCCCAGAGGCTCACCCCAATCAGGCAAGGGGCTCCCCATGTCAGCCAGGCTTGTCTTATCTGGTGTCTGACACCGCAAAGGCAGCAGCCCAAATATCCCAACCTGGCTTCCTTCTCCTCACTGCTTCCCTGATTCCTGGCATGGCCCTTCCGGAGGAATGGCGAGTCTTTACTTCCACTACACAGGAAGACCTGTAAGCAATGTGTGTGCTGAATCTGCTCAATCACCACGTACACTGGACTTTTTGTTTTATTGTAAGTCATTACTGTTACAATATTGATGGCACTGCAGACTGCATTTTTATAAGGTCCTCTGGAAGAATCCCGAGCCCTTGTTTCCTGTAGAAAGGGTGGTTTCCTTTAAAATTAACCACAAAAGCCCTAAATAGTGTTACAAAAATGTGTATCTACTTCTTATGAAGTGGTTTAGTGCTTTCAGCTGTATCAGAAATAGTTAAAACTGGTATATCAATTTTACCTTCAACATTCAAATGAGAAAACAAACTGGAGATAGAGCTAAACAAACACTTTTCTACCTTAAGCAAGAAGATATTGGGTACAGAGGCAGAAACCAAATAAGCAAATAAGAAAATATACCGTTAACTGAAAACATAAAAAATTGTATCTTAGTGTGACCTTCTTCCACCAAAATAATAATAATATAATATTAATAAATCAATAGCTATGCCCTAAAGTGGGTGCAGGCATTTTGATTTATAATATCATATTATACATATAATGCTTATGATATCGTCCTCATAAAAGCAAATGTTATACAGAGAAAATCTGACCTTGTTTTTCTGTTCTAACAATTTCTCAAAAAGATATTTTGTTGCAGAAAGAATTCTAAAGGATTTTTTGTTTATTTTTGTTTAGCGTTAAGGTTTCAAATGTATACTTTTATGTAAAAATAATAGTAACGCAGTCTGTTCTGTGCAGTGTCCTTCCGGCCTCAGGGGCCCTGCAGCTGCCCTGCTTGGGGCTGATTTTCCAGTCCCTACAAGCCGACCACTCCTGTGGCTTTATAATACGAGCCCCTGAATAAATAGGATGAATGTACAAAATCTGACCATTATGAGAGACTGTGGTGGGGGTGAGGGCGGATGCAGATTTCACTGAGGGTCTTCCTTGGGAAGGCCTGGCCTCTCCTCAGTTAGCAGCCACCTGAGAAGTCTCCCAGGTCAGCCCTGCACACTGTGCCCAGGACATGTGTCCCTGTGGTGACAAGGCCACAAGGGAGGCAGGGACGTATGCAAGTCTTCCCCAGTGCTCCCTTCCTGAGGGTGAGGACAAGCTGGCTACTGACCTGCCCATCCCTATCCTTCCTCCCAGGGAGCTGGCACTGACTCTAACACCTGCCCTTAAATGTTTCTCAGGGGTATATTTTGGCCTTTTGTGTTGTGCTGTTTCACTGTGACACAGGCTGATTGGATTGGAAGCCAGAGGAAATCACACAGCATCCTCTGTTCCCAAGATCTCCCCGGGTCAGGCAGTGCACATGCATGCCCTCCCCAGAGGCTCAGGCCTCCTGGGTGATGTGGCTCAGCAAGCAGCCTGACCTGGATCCCATTCCCCTGTGGAGGTCCCCAGGTAGTTGTGTTGGCCTGAAAGAAGGGCTCAGGGCAACAGCACAGAAATTTCCCTCCTAGAAAGGGAAAAAGGGAAAGACCAGCAAATGACAGGAAGGAACAGGGCCTAAACTTCCTTCCTTGAACCAAGGGTCCTGAGGGAGAAGAATTCCAGGAGAATCTGAGAATGACCCTTGGATAACTGATGCATAAATAGTTAGCAAATAAAATGGAACACCTTTCTCGGCACTTTCATTTCCAGGTATCTCCAGAGTTATTTAAGAGGAATTTTTAAAGATTCTGCCTTTTGTTCAGGCCCAACGCAGTGCCAAGTTTAGCCAGGTTTCTCTCTCCCAAACAGTGCAAAGTGGGTTGGTTCACGTTGACAGTGTGTACTTAAACTTCTGTGATCTCACTTAATCCTTACTGCAACCCTGTAGGGTGGCAGGCAGGGACTGACACCACCCTGTGGAGGTGACGCACCTAAGCTTCAGGATGTGTCCATAACGTGGAAGAGTCTCCTGGTGTGGTCCTTCTGCTCCTGTCCTACTGCCACTTCTAACTCATTTTTGAGAAACAAGCTGCTCTTTGTGGCCAAATACACCTGAGAAAAATGGCATTACTTAGCATTTGTGAAAGTGTCCCGAGGACAGGCAAGGTGACAAAGTGCAAGGGCCTATAACAAAGTGATCCCCTGAGAAAGTTATATGCACAAAGGAGCGCAGTTAGAACTGACACGGTTCTCTGGAGAAATCTTTGAAATATTTGACCAGTCTGAGTCCTAACTGCAGTAAAAATTCCTGGGCATGCTTGTATTTAACATTTTAACACAAGTTAACAACATTTTGGTAAACACATCTTAGGTGGGAGGGAAGGTGGTGGTGAGAAAGAGGGAAGGGCAGAATCTGGGGTATGTGTGGGGCTTGGAAGCCAGGCTGCCAACAGTCCTTGCAGCATGCTGTGCCATGGGAGTCCCGTGGGCTTCCAGCTAACAGCTATGCTGACCATTGGGAATGAGGTGCCTCTCAGCCCCGAGGCCGTTCTTTAAACAATCCATCTCTTTGCCTTTGGTACCGTCTTCCTCTTCCTCCTCCTCTTCCTCTTCCTCTTCATAATCCTCGTCATCGCTTCTCACATCCTGGATGTTCTAGACAAAGGAAAGAATTGGCTGAGTGACAATCTTCCAGGAAGAGTCTTGAGTAAATCTGCCAACAGCCAGTTTCAAGTATGGCTCCCTTTAAGGAAAACCCAACATCTGAATAACTAAACATTCACCAACATTGACTATATCATGGATCATAAAGCAAACCTTAACAAACCTAAATAATTGACATTACGCAAAGCATATTTCTAGACCATAATGGAATTAAGCTAGAAACCAATATCAAAAAGATAATAAGGAAATTTCAAAACACTTGGAAATTAAATAAGACCCTTCTAAACAATCACTGGGTCAAAGAGTAAGATTCCAAGAATATTAGAAAATATTTTAAACTAAATGAAAATTAAAATACAACATATCAAAATTTGTTCAATGCAGCTAAAATAATGCTTAAAAGGAAATACATAGCATTAAATGTTTATATTCAATAAGAAAAAAATCTCTCAAACAATTTGAGCTTCAACGTTAAGAACCTGGAAAAAAAGAAGAGCCAAATAAACCCAAAGCAAGCAAAAGGAAGGAAATAATTAGGGCAAAACAATTAATGAAACTGAAAACAGAAAAAGCAATAGGGAAAACCAATAAACCCAAAAGCCAATTCTTTGAAAATATCTATAGCATTAATAACTCACTAGCAAGATTGATAAAGAAAAAAAAAGGGAAAGCACAAATTAGCAGTAAAGAAAAAGAAGACAAGACTATAGATACTGCAGACAATAGAAGAATAACAACAGAATGCTATGAACAACTCTATGCATATACATTTGACAACTTAGATAAATGGGCCAATTTCTCAAAAACTACAAACTACTAAAACTTGCCCCAGCTGAAATAGGTAACCTGGATAGTCATATAACTATGAAGGACATTTAATTTGTAATCAAAAACCTTCTGAAAAATAGCAGCATTAGGTCCAAATGTTTACATTGGTAAATTCTATGAAACATACAAAGGAGAAATAACACAAAATATCCACAATCACTTCCAGAAAATAGAAGAGGAGGGAACATGTCTCACTTTATTTTATGAGGCCAGAATTAATTAACCCGTGTAAAGTTTTTGCAGATGTGATTAAGATCCTTGAGATGAGAATAGTATCCTAGATTATGTAAGTGGGCCCTCTACGGCATCACAAGTGGTCCTTATAAAAACTGAGGCAGAGGAAGGGCCGACACACAGAAGAGAGGCAATATGAAGACAGAGAAGAGACTAGGATGATGCAGTTACAAGCCAAGAAATGCTGGCAGCCACCAGAAGTTAGAATTAGCAAAGAACAGATGCTCCCCTAGTGCCTCCGAAGAGAATATGACCCTGCTAACTGACACCTTTATTTTAGCGCAAAACTAATTATGGACTTCCGACCTCTTGAACTGTGAGAGAATACATTTCTCTTATTTTTAGCACCAAATTTGTAGAAAATTGTTACAGTCACCATAGAAATTAATACAACTAGCAGTGGCCAATTAAAAACTGAAATTTAAAAAGTCTGTGCCATTCATAATAGTTCAAAAAATCAAATATCTAGGTATACACCTAACAAAGCATGGATAGGACCTGTATTTAAAACCTACAAAATTCAGAGAGAAGTCCGAAATTCTTTGAAAGAAATCAAAGAAGATCTAAATAGTTGGAGAGACATACTATGTTCATAAATTGGAAGACTGAACATAGTGAAAGTATTAATTATCCCTATATTATCCTATAGATTCCACACAATACCAATCAATGTCCCAGCAGACTTTTCTATAGATGCAGACAATGTAATTCTAAAATTTCTATGGAGAGGCAAAGGAACTCGAATAGCTAAAGCAAATCTGAAACACATAATAAAATGGGAGGACTTACACTGCCAAATTTTAAGACTTATATAAAGTTACAGTAATCCACACAGGGTGGTATTTGCAAAGGAATAAACATGCAGATCAGTGGAACAGAATGGAGGCTCTAGAAATAGATCCACACAAGTATGGCTGATTGAATTTTTACAAAGGTTCAAAGCAATTCAGTGGAGAAAGAATAGTCTTTTCAACAAATGGTCAGAGCAACTGGACATCTGTAAGCAAAGAAGTAAACTTTGACTAAAATGTCATACATTGTATAAAAGCCAGCTTAAAATGGGTCATGGATCTAAATGTAAAATATAAAACTATAAAACTTTTAGAAGAAAACCCATGACCTTGATCTGGGCAACGAATTCTTAAACATGGCACAAAAAACATGAAAGAAAAAAACTGGCAAACTGGACTCCATCAAAATTAAAAACTTTTGCTCTAAGACAGACACTAATCAGAGAATGAAAAGATAAGCTGCAAACTGGGAGAAAATATTTGCAAATCACATATCCAATTTGTATGCATAATAAAGAACTCTCAAAACTCAATGGTTAAAAAAAAAACCCAAAAAACCCTAATTTAAAAAATAGGCAAAAGACATACAAAGAGACACTTTATCAAAGAGGACACAGGATGACAAGCATATGAAAGGATGTTCAACACCATTAGTCATTAGGAAAATGCAAATGGAAACCATGATGATGTACAACTACAAACCCATTAGAATAGCAAAAGTTAAAATGACTGGCAATACCAAGTGCTGACAAGGACGCAAAACAATTGGAACACCTACACAATGAAATTACTGACAATAAACTACTACTAACAATAAAAAGGAACAAACTATTGACATTTATAAGAAGTTGGATGAATCCTAAAGATATTATGCTGAGTAAAAAAATGTTAGTTTAAAAATATGATCTATTATATGGCACACGAATATCATTTTCATGACATTCTCAAAAAGATAAAACTATAGGGATGGATAACAGATAAGTGGTTGCCAGGAACTGGGTTAGAGGGAAGAGTTATTTGGGGTGATGAAATGATGCTCTGTATCTTGATTATGGGGATGGCTGCACAAATATATGCACATGTTAAAATTCACAAAACTCTACATCAACAGAAAAATGTCCATTTTCCTGATAATAATTTTAAAAATAAAATTTATAAGGATTTCTTTTTAGGAAGAAAATACTGTGGGTTTTCCCACTAACATTTGCAAAGTGAAGTACTACTCAAGTGGGCATTTTGGTTGTCAGGATATTTTTATTACTTGTAATTAGAATGTTTTCTATTCTCTTCATGCAAGAACTCCTTCAAGGACAGTTACTCATTATGAGTTATATGTTTCCTCCTCTTCTCTCATGGTGTCTCAAAGTAATCCTGCAGAGAAATCTAGAAAAATAACATCGCCCTAAGGAAAGGAGATGGAGGTGCCATAGATCTGCCCTCATTGTGGAAGATAAAGGATGATATGAATGATTAAAACAAGTAAGATAACTCAAGCTCTGTACATGTCCAGTGATAGACACGACCCCGGGATCACCCTCTAGGCCAGTTCACAAATGTCTCTATTAAACCCAGCTTAGAAAAGAAAAAAAAATATGGAAGATGAAGACTGTTTCTTCTCACATAATTTTTTGAGATGACATCCATAACTGTACAACTGATTTTTTTTCCTTTTGTGACCTGCAAACTAAAATTGACCACCTCCCAAGAGTCTCCGCATATATGTAACCAAGTACCTCTTCTGTGTGTAATCTGAACATGGCTTTTGAAAACCCAATGTGCACACATTATACTGGCTTAATCACAGAAATGCAACTTCATGGGGCTCTTCTCTGTATGTTCGGTGCTTTTCTACAACACCACAGAAAGGGTGTCAAAATAAACAAGCCTCTCTGTAAACACTGAGGAACAAACTTGGTATCTCCTCAGTTAAGATGCATCAGAGAAAGGCAACCTTTCTCTTATATGCTGGGAGCTGGGATCAAAAGCACTTCCTCCTCCAGATGAAGCCTTTCAGGAAAGAGCCATGCTTAGTTGATGCTTGCTTACATAGTCACTGCCTCTTCCTTTCTCAAAAGATTTCTGTAGAGAACAAGGGTATATTAGTCTGTTTTCATGCTGCTGATAAAGACATACCCGAGACTGCAAAGAAAAGACTCCTTCCACACTGGTTAGGAGGCCTCACAATCATGGCAGAAGGCAAGGAGGAGCAAGTCTTGTGCAGGGGAGCTCCTCTTTTTAACACCATCAGATCTTGTGAGACTTATTCACTATTGCGAGAACAGCATGGGAAAGACTCACTCCCATAATTCAATTACCTCCCACTGGGTCCCTCCCATGATACATGAGAATTGTGGGAGTTACAATTCAAGATGAGTTTTGGGTGGGGACACAGCAAAACCATATCAGAGAGGAAACTCAAATCAGAATAAAGAACCTAATTTCTCTCCAGAATGGCACACCAGCATCTACCCACCCATCTCTGCAGGACTTAAAGAGCTATGTTAGCTAAGAAAGACACTAGTCCTTGAGGGTGCCACCCCATCTGCTCCCAGCCACATCCCTCCAGCCATTTGCCTTTAACAAGAGATCCCAACTGTATAGGGCCTGTTGGAACTTTATAGCATCTTGGCGGTCATAAAGGTTAGAGAATACTACTGACGTTTAGGGAGCAAAGGCTAGGGATGCTGGCAGTCCTGCAATGTGCTGACATTCACATGTCCCATCAGATATGCATGTAGGTGAAAACCCTGTCTGTAACTATCCAAGCCTGGAATCTGACTCCTTTGCACATTCAAGCACAATAATTTTTTGGATGGTTTTAATATATTCTGAATTTTCCAGGATTGCAACTATGTATATAAGTCAAAGTAAGACTATACAGTTTGCCCTCCATATCCATGGGCTCCACATTTGTCAAAAATATTCAGGAAAAAAAAAAAAAAAAAAGAGTGGTTGTCTCAGTCCTGGACATTTACAGATTTTTGTCATTCCCTAAAAAGTGTAGTACAGCAACTATTTACACAGCATTTACATGGTATTAGGTATTGTAAGTAATCTAGAGAAGTATACAGGAGGCTGTGTGTAGGTTACATGCAAATGCGACATCATTTTATTTTTTTATTTATTTATTTTTCATTAATTTATTTATTTTGAGATGGAGTTTTGTTCTTGTTGCCCAGGCTGGAGTGCAAGGGTGCAATCTTGGCTCACTGCAACCTCTGCCTCCCAGGTTCAAGTGATTCTCCTGCCTCAGCCTCCCGAGTAGCTGGGATTACAGGTGGCCACCACCGTGCCCATCTAATGTTTATATTTTTAGTAGAGATGGGGTTTCACTATGTTGGCCAGGCTGGTCTTGAACTCCTGACCTCAAGTGATCCACCCACCTTGGCCTCCCAAAGTGCTGGTATTACAGGTGTGAGCCACCACACCCGGCCAATTTTATATGAAGCACTTGAGAATCCTCAGATTTTGGTATGTGTGGGTAGTCCTGGAACCAATCCCCAATGGATACCAAGGGAAATATGTACTTTTCTGTTTGGAAACTCACAATTCCAGAACACCACGTCACTGACAGCAATGCTACTGATGACATTTGAATCACCCGTATAACACAGCTGTATCAGTCTTCATTTGTAGCCATCCATTCTTGGTGGTTCTGTATACATGCAAGCACAGCACTGGCCAACTTCATGATGTTTTCTAGCATAGTTATGCACACATTTCACACACGAAATGTATATTTTATCAGAAATATCTTTCCTCTTATCTCTTTTAAAAACAGCTGTGGAATTATATTGTTTTTTGAAATTATAATTATAGGTAA
Organism: Macaca nemestrina; assembly: GCF_043159975.1. Taxonomy (NCBI): domain Eukaryota; kingdom Metazoa; phylum Chordata; class Mammalia; order Primates; family Cercopithecidae; genus Macaca; species Macaca nemestrina. Next base: position 90,753,650 of record NC_092131.1, on the reverse strand, counting down.
ATTATATAACCTAGGAATTTAGTTTCAGGCCAGTGAAGGAATGTGGCTCTGATAGGATTGACAACTACTACTTTAGATGATGAATCAAGCTCAGAAAGGATCCCTCTGGATTTCCTTGTGGTAAGAGTTTGTTAGATGGATGAATAGGATGGGTGCATGTCATGCAAGCTTGAATGATATAAATTGGAAATCAATAAAATCTCACTTTATATTCAATTTTACCTTGTACAGTCCATCTTTCATATAACAATAATAGCAATGACACTTAAAAGGCTTAACATGTGGCAGACTTGGGACTAAACAATTACATGAACAACATTTCCTCCTCACTGCCACAGGACATAACAGCTGTTCTCTTTAAAAGAGAGGAAACTGAGGCTCAGGAGGGTTAAGTAAATTTTACAACACCACACAGCTATGAGAGGCACACAGGATGAAAAGCCAGACTCTAAGCTTACACACCTTGAACAGCAGTGCTCTACAGACCCTTGCTGGAGTAGGCTGCACAAATACTTGATGAGGCAGGACACCCAGGAGACTTGCAACCCAGTTCTATTTGAGGTTGGCTCTTTGTATAAGAAAATGCCTTCTCCCCTCCTTCTGAGCCAAGTGCCCCCTGTCTCGCTACACCTTCCATCCCTATTCTGACCTTCCCTCAGGTGCCATCAGTTCTGGCCTTTAGGTATAAATTTGAAATGATAAAAATTAATCCTAATAAATGATTATTTCCTAGGTGAGACAAGCACTGATAAGTTCTATATTCTATTTCATTTTTAAAAATGACAGTCTAGATCTATGAGATGGATTTGGCAACCTATTAATGATTTGCAACCCACAGTTTGAAAAACACTGGCTAAGGTATGCTAGAAAAATGAGGTTTTTCTAATCAGCTTAAATTAAAAAAAACTTTAAAAAAGGTGCAGCCCAGCACCCATATTCTGAGAAAAACCATATCACAAGTGCAGATTTTTTTCCAGTAATTAAAACACTTCATAGAAATTAGAAACAAAATCAAGTATGCTCTAGGGGGAACAAGGGATCTACACACTCACTAGAGGTCAAGCCATGGTGTTTTCTGAAACTCTGCCTGTCTGCTTTGACTTAGTGCCAAGACTTTGCTTGCAAAATCAGTGTGAGTCCATTTCTTTGAATCTACTGGCCTCACTGTGTTGCCCTTACCACTTGCTCTCCACACACCAACAACCTGTAGGTTTTGTTACTGAGCTATTGGAACTTTTTTTAGGCAAATTGTTGGCCCTAACCCCCCTTCAAATCATTAAAGGGCCAACCAAACACATGCTTAAAGAAAGATCCAAAACCCTCTCTGAAGAGTGGAGAGGTGGACCTGCGTGTCAGCAGCCACAGGACTGTAGTGATTTTGTGCCCTGGCCTGAGCATGCTGTGGCACACACGCTTGTCATCTGCCAAATTGACTCCCCCTTGGGAAAGTTTTACTATAGCAGCCGCCATTACAGAGCATATTACTATTCTGATAACTTTCAATAACTTTCCTTTTAGACCTAGCAAAGGTATCTAATATTACACTGAACTTTCTCCAAAAACGACCTGGGTGGTCTAGAATAAGTTATTAGCAATATTATTCATTCCACATTGGAAGTGGATGGTCATGATTTTTTAAGGTCTTTTAGAAGTTTCTGCCCCCAACAACTCCCTTTGGTTACATAAAACAACAGTGAAAAGAATGAGAGACAAGTTTCTAGCTTAATAGAGACCCTGTTACTTGTCCTAACAGGAGCTTTCGAGCCCTCATATCACTCACCAGGACCAGTATTTGCAAATATTATCAACTTGGCACTCCAGCAGGCACAGGAGGCCTGCATTCGGTGGGTGTGGTTGAAATCACAGTCACTACAAAGGGAGACTTCGTTTAGTTTGAGAACATACAATATACTAGGAGAAACTGAAAACCCTGAAATTAGGACCAAAATGACCTTCCCCTGATTAAAGTTGGATCAAAGTCAAAGTTTTCCTTTGAAGGGTGTGTTCTAGGAGCACAGGCATAGAGATGAACTGCCTCACATTCTAAGACTCACTCATTCAGAGCACTGGAGTGTCCCTAAAGCAATAGATGTACTTCCAACTTCTGCTTATCCTTTTCTTTCCAGGGGCTTAGGAAAACTGATTGAACCTGTCATATCACATGGTAATTAACTTTGGCTGGTATCAAATTTTTTAGACATAGAATACCATCACAAGATAACAGCCCTGACTTCCCACAGTCTAGAAGTGCCAAAGCATTGTCTAAAGTCCTTTTTAAATTTTTGTGGCAAAATGCACATGAGATTTACTATGTTAACCATCTTTAAGTGTGTTCAGTGGGATTAAATACATTCATAATGCTGTGTAATCACCACCGCCATCCATTTCCAGAACTCTTTTCATCTTGTGAAACAGAAACTCTGTACTCTTTTAACAATAACTCCCCCACTTCTCCCCTTTCCCCAGCCTCTGGCAACCACCATTCCACTTTCTGTCTCTATGACTTTGTCAGTTCTAAGTGCCTCATATAAGTGGAATCATACAGTATATGTCTTTTTGTAATTTGCTTATTTCACTTTGCATAAAGTCCTCGAGGTTCATTCATGTTGTAGAATGTGTCCAAATTTCCTTCCTTTTGTGTGTTTTTTTTTTCTTTTGAAACAGAGTTTCGCTCTTGTTGCCCAGGCTGGAGTGCAGTGGCACAATTTTAGCTCACTACAACTTTGCCTCCCTGGTTCAAGTGATTCTCCTGCCTCAGCCTCCCAAGTAGCTGAGGTTACAGGCACCCACCACCAAGCCTGGCTAATTTTTGTATATTTAGTAGAGATGGGTTTCACCATGTTGGCTAGGCTGGTCTTGAACTCCTGACCTCAGGTGGGCCACCTACCTCGGCCTCCCAAAGTGTTGGGATTACAGACGTGAGCCACTGCACCTGGCCAAACTTCCTTCCTTTTAAAGGCTGAACAATATTCCATGGTGTGCATATATCACATATTGTTTATCCAATCATCTCTCAATGGTTGCTGGATTGCTTCTATGTTTTAGCTATTGTGAATAATGCTGCTATGAACAGGGGTGTGCATAAATATCTGTGTCCCTGCTTTCAGTTCTTTTAGACATATATCCAGAAGTGGAATTGCTGGATCATATGGTTAAGCCTATGTTTAATATTTTTGTGGAACCACCATACTGTTTTCCACAGTGACTGTATCATTCAACAGTTCCATCAACACTTATTATTTTCTGGTTGTTTTTTTTAAATAGTAGCCCTCCTAATGGCTGTGAGTGGTATCTCATTATAGTTTTGATTTGTGTTTCCCTAATGATTAGTTATGATGAGCATCTTTTCATGTGCTTATTGGCCATTCATATATCTTCTTCAGAGAAAGGTCTATTCAAGTCCTGTGCCCAATTTTGAACCAGGTCACTTGGAGTTTTGTTGCTGCTGAGTTTTAGGAGTTCTCAATATGTTCAGTTTATGAATCCCTCATCAGATGTATGATTTGCAAATATTTTCTCTCATTTTGTGGGTTACCTTTAACTCTGTTGATGGTGTCTTTTGATGCCCCAAAGTTTTAAATTTTCATGAAGTCAAATTTGCCCATGTTTTCTTTTGTTGTCTGTGCCTTTAGTGTCATATCCAAAAAATTATTTGCCCTACGTTTTCTTCTATAGTTTTAGGTCTTACATTTAGGTTTTAGTGTGAATTCAAGTTAATTTTTGTGTATGGTGTTAGGTAAGGGTCCAATTTCATTCTTTTGCATGTGGATATTCAGTTTTCCCAGCACCATTTGTCAAAAAGACTCCCCATTGAATGGTCTTGGCACCCTTATCAAAAATTATTTGACCATATATATGTAAAAGTTTATTTCTCTATTCTATACCATGGTCTTTATGTTTGTCTTTATGCCGGTACCACACTGTCTCGATTACTGCAGATTTGTAGTAAGTTTGGAAATCAGGAAGTTTGAGTACTCCAGCTTTGTTCTTTTTCAAATTTATAAGGGGTGCCCTAAAGTCTTTTAAGTCCTGTGAAGTTTGAATCCACATTACTTAAAACACAACCTTAAGATCAGTTTAGTCATGGTTCCCTGACTTACAGAAGAAAAATAGAGCCAATTTTTTTGACTGTTCCACATATACAGAATACTTCTTTTTGAATTTCAGAGCCAGACACAAAAGTTGCTTTTTATACTCTCCCAACTAACCAGTGTAAAATAGAATATGTTCTATTTTTCACTAATCATTTTTTGCTACTCTCAATGAATCTCATTCCTTAAGAAATGATTTCATTTTATAAAAACCTGTGGCTTTTAAAATTAGCTTTTAAGAGAAAAATTAAGTTTTCATGCTAGACAGACTCTGGAGAGTATCTGGTCTGACATTCATTTTTCAGATGAGATAAAAGCTACAGGGCTCAGTCCCACCCAGTAGAGTGATCAGCTTAGTGGCAGCAGAGCTCAGATTATACCATGTGACTTTTGATAAAAATACATGGATTTTTTTCATACTCTCCATATGACCTAAAATAAATTAAAAATGTGCCAGACTGTGTGATGATCAACAAATTGTGATGGATGCAGAAAATGATTTGATTATATCAATATAATTTGCATTGGGGATTAAAACTGTTTAACATATTCTCCAAATTGCTACATTTTACATCCTTTAAAAACAGCTTTAGGTTCACAGCTTGAAAGTTCCACAACTCTAACCAGGCAAAGATTTGCAAAAACATTTTGAAAATAAAAGTGCACTGGGATTTTAGGTAAAGCAACATTCCAGAAAAAAATCATGGCAAGACAGAAGACTAAGCCCACAAAATTTGTATTAAAATTGAAATGTTGAAGTTTGTTTCAAATCTTAATATTCAAGATACACAAAGAACTCAAATAACTCATATGCACCATTAAGAAGGAAGAAACCCAATGTGATAGGAAAGCAGGCAAAGGGCATGAACAGGCAATTTACAAAAAAGTCAACAGAACTGACTACTATCCTATCCTATCCTATACTATACTATATGCTAAATCTTAGTAATCAATAAAATGCAAATTCAAATAATAAGATAAAATCTCATGTCCATTAAACTAGTAAATACTGAATAGTCTGATAATACTGTAACAAAAGTTGTTGAGCATGTGGGGAAAAAGAAACACTCATACATTTGGCTAGAAAAGTAGGTTGGCAGCATCTAGTAAATGTAGCCTAACCACCAACCCCACAGAAATACAAGATAAGAAAAAACCCTCAGAGACTATTATAAACACCTCTGTGCACATAAACTAGAAAACCTGGAAGAAATGGACACATTCCTGGAAACATATAACCTCCCAAAATTGAATCAGGAATAAATTGAAATCATAAATAGACCAATAATGAGTTCTGAAATTGAAATAGTAATAAAATACCTGCCAACCAGAAAAATTCCTGGAACAGATGGATTCACAGCCAAATTCTACCAGAGGTATGAAGAAGAGCTGGTACCAATCCTTCTGAAAGTATTCCAAAAGATCAAGGAGGAGGGACTTCTCCCAAACTCATTCTATGATGCCAGCATCATTCTGACACCAAAACCTGACAGAGACACCGGAGAATCAGAGAGCCAAATTGTAAATGAACTCTGATTCATAATTGCTACAAAGAGAATAAAATACCTAGGAACACAGCTAACAAGGGATGTGAAGGCCCTCTTCAAGGAGAACTACAAACAACTCCTCAAGGAAATAACAGAACACAAATAAATGGAAAAACATTCCATGTTCATAGGTAGGAAGAATCAGTATGATGAAAATAGTCATACTGCCCAAAGTAATTTATAGATTCAATGCTATTCCCACTAAACTACCATTGACATTCTTCATAGAATTAGAAAAATCTACTTTAAATTTCATGTGGAACCAAAAAAGAGCCTGTATTGCCAACAAAGCTGGAGGCATCATGCCACCTGACTGCAAATTATACTACAAGGCTACAGTAATCAAAACAGCATGGTACTGGTACCAAAACAGACATATAGACCAATGGAACAGAACAGAGACCTCAGAAATAATACCACACATCTGCAACCATCTGATCTTTGACAAATCAAACAAAAACAAGCAGTGGGGAAAGGATTCCCTATTTAATAAATGATACTGGGAAAACTGGCCAGCCATATGCAGAAAACTGAAATTGGACCCCTTCTTTACACCTTATACAAAAATTAACTCAAGATGGATTAAAGCCTTAAATGTAAAACCCAAAATGACCAAAAAAAAAAAAAACCAAAAAACCCTGGGAGAAAACCTGGCCAATACCATTCAGGACACAGGCATGGGCAAAGGCTTCATGATGAAAATGCCAAAAGCAATTGCAACAAAAGCCAAAATTGACAAATGAGATCTAATTAAACTAAAGAGCTTCTGCGCAGCAAAAGAAACTATCATGAGAGTTAACAGGCAACATACAGAATGGGAGAAAATTTTTGCAATCTACCCATCTGAGAAAGGGCTAATATCCAGAATCTACAATGAACTTAAGTGAATTTACAAGAAAAAAACAAAAAGTGGGTGAAGGATATGAACAGACATTTCTCAAAAGAAGACATTTATGCATCCAACAAACATATGAGAAAAAGCTCAACATCACTGATCATTAGAGAACTGCAAATCAAAACCACAATGAGATACCATCTCACACCAGTCAGAATGGTGATTATTAAAAAGTCAAGAAGCAATAGATGCTGCTGAGGCTGTGGGGAAACAGGAATGCTTTTATACTGTTGGTGGGAATGCAAATTAGTTCAACCATTGTGGGAAACAGTGTTTCCTCAAGGATTCCTCAAGGCAATTCCTCAAGGATCTAGAACCAGAAATACCATTTGACCCACCAATCCCGTTACTGGGTATATGCCCAGAGGAATATAAATCATTCTACTATAAAGACACATGCACATGTATGTTTATTGTGGCACTCTTCACGATAGCAAAGACTTGGAACCAACCCAAATGCCCATCAATGATAGAATAGATAAAGAAAATGTGGTACATATACACCATGGAATACTATGCAGTTATAAAAAGGAATGAGACCATGTCCTTCGCAGGGACATGGATGAAGCTGGAAGCCATCATCCTCAGCAAACTAACACAGGAACAGAAAACCAAACACTGCATAAGTGAGAGTTGAACAATGAGAACACATGGACATAGGGAGGTGAAAAACACACACCAGGGCCTGTCAGGGAGCGGAGGGTAAGGGGAGAGAGTATTAGGACAAATACCTAATGTATGTGGGGCTTAAAATTTAGATAATGGGTTGATAGGTATAGCAAACCACCATGGCACACATATACCTATGTAACAAATTTACACATTCTGCATTTGTATCCTGCAACTTAAAGTAAAACAAACAAACAAACAAAAAAACAAAAAAACCACTGGAAAAAAATCAGAGATGACAAAAACAAATGGAAAAACATTCCAAACTCATGGATAGGAAAAATCAATATTGTTAAAATGGCCATACTACCCAAAGCAACTTACAGATTCAATACCATTCTTATCAAACTACCAATGTAATTTTTCATGGAATTAGAAAAAAGTATTATAAAATTCATGCAGAACCAAAAAAGAGCCCAAATAGCCAGAGCAATCCTAAGCAAAATGAACAAAGCCAGAGGCTTCACACTTCCAGAGCTCAAACTATACTATAAGGCTACAGAACCAAAACAAAATGGTACTGGTACAAAGACAGACACATAGACCAATGGAATAGATTAAAGAACCAGAAATAAAGCTGCAGACTCACAACCATCTGATCTTTGACAAAGTTGACAAAAGTAAGCGATGAGGAAAAGACTCCCTATTCAATAAATAGTGCTGGGATAGCTGGCAATCTACAGAATGGGAGAAAATATTTGCAAATTGTGTGTATTCGTCCGTTTTCACACTGCTATAATGATACTACCTGAGACTGGGTAATTTGTAAAGGAAAGAGGTTTAATTGACTCACAGTTCCATATGGCTGGGGAGGCCTCAGGAAACTTACAATCATGGCATAAGGGGAAGCAAGGACCTTCTTCACATGGCAGCAGGAGAGAGAAGAGTAAGCAATGAAGGGGGAAGAGCCCCTTATAAAACCATCAGATATCATGAGAACTCACTATCATGAGAACAGCATAGGGGAAACTGCTCCCATGGTCCAATCACTTCCCACCTGGTCCCTCCCTCAACACATGGGGATTATGGGCATTACAATTTGAGATGAGATTTGAGTGAGGACACAGAGCCAAGATGAATCTAAAAAGGGTCTAATATCCAAAATCTATACAGATTCTACAAATCAACAAGCAAAAAACAAACAAGGGACCACATTAAAAAACAGCAAAAGACATGAACAGATATTTCTCAAAAGAAAACATACATGCAGTCAACAAGCATATGAAAAAATATTCAACATCACTAATAATTAGAGAAATGCAAATCAAAACTGCAAAGAGATATCATCTCACACCAGTCAGAATGGCTATTAATAAAAAGAAAATAACAGATATTGGCAATGTTATGGAGAAAAAGGAATGCTTGCAAACTGCTGGTGGGAATGTGAATTAGTTTGGCCACTGTGGAAACCATTTTGGAGATTTCTCAAAGAACTTAAAACAGAACTTCCATTCAACCCAGCAATCCTATAACTGGGTATATACCCAAAGAAATATAAATTGTTCTACCAAAAAGACATATGCACTCATATGTTCATCATAGCACTATTCACAATAGCAAAAACATGAAATCAACGTAGGTGCCCATCAGTAGTGGACTGGATAAGGGAAATATGGTACATATACACCATGAAATGCTATACAGCTATAAAAAAGAACAAAATCATGTCCTTTGGAACAACATGGATGCAGCTGGAGGCCATTATCCTAAGTAAATTAATGCAGGAGCAGAAAACCAAGTACTGCATGTTCTCACAAGTGGGAGCTAAACATTGAGTTCACATGGACACAAAAAGGGATACAACAGACACTAGGGCCTACTTGAGGGTGGAGGGTAGGGGGAAGGTGAGGGTCAAAAAACTACCTATCAGGTACTATGCTCACTACCTGGGTGACAAAATCATTTGTACACCAAACTCCAGCAACATGCAATTTATCCAAGTAACAAACCTGTACGCGTACATCCTGAACCTAAAACAAAAGTTGAAAAAGAGCTCCTCTTCCCCCTACTCCAGCCACGTAAGATGTGCCTGCTTCCTCTTCGCCTTCCACCATGACTGAAAGTTTCCTGAGGTCTCCCCCACCATGTTACCTGTACAGCTTGCAGAACCATGAGTCAATTAAATTTTTTTTCTCTGTAAATTACACAGTCTCAGATATTTCTCTCTCTCTCTCTCTTTTTTTTTTTTTGTTTGTTTTTGTTTTTTGAGATGGAGTTTTGCTCTTGTTGTCCAGGCTGAAGTGCAATGGCATGATCTCAGCTCACCACAACCTCCGCCTCCTGGGTTCAAGTGATTGTTCTGCCTCAGCCTCCCAAGTTGCTGGGATTACAGGTATGTGCCACCATGCCCAGCTAATTCTGTATTTTAAGTGGAGATGGGGTTTCTCCATGTTGGTCAGGCTGGTCTCAAATGCCTGACCTCAGGTGATCTGTTGGCCTTGGCCTCCCAAAGTGCTGGGATTACAGGTATGAGCCACCATGCCTGGCCAGATATTTCTTTATAGCAGTGCTAGAACTGACTAACACAGAAACTTGGTACCAGCAGTGGGGCATTGCTGTAAAGATACCTGAAAATGTGAAAGCAGCTTTGAAAGTGGGTAATAGGAAGAGGTTGGAACAGTTTAAAGGGCTCAGAAAATGACAGGAAAGTGAGGGAAAGTTTAGAATTTCCTAGAGACTTGTTGAATGGTTGTGACCAAAATGCTGATAGTGATAGGGACAGTGAAGTTCAAGCTGAGGAGGTCTCAGATGGAGATGAGGAACTTACTGGGAACTGGAGTAAAGGTCACTCTTTCCTTGTTTCAGCAAAGAGACTGGCTGGCATTATGCTCCTGCTCTAGGGATCTGTGGAATTTTGAACTTGAGTGAGATGATTTAGGGTATCTGGTAGAAGAAATTTTTAAGCACCAAGTGTTCACGATGTGACCTGGCTGCTTCTAACAGCATATGCTCATCTGCATGAACAAAGAGATGTTCTGAAACTGGAGTTTATATTTAGAAGGGAAGCAGAGCATAAAAGTTTAGAAAATTTGCAGCCTGACCATGTGGTAGAAAAGAAAAGTCCATTTTCTTGGGAGGAATTCAAACTGGCTGCAGAAATTTGCATAAAGAGGAGCTGAATGTTAATAGCCAAGACAATGGGGAAAAATGCCTCCAAGGCATATTCCCAGCTGCTTTAGCTCCAGCCATGGCCAAAAGGGCCCCAGATATGTCTCAGGCCAGTGTTCCAGAGGGTGCAGGCCAAAAGCCTTGGCAGCTTCCACGTAGTGTTAAGCCTATGGGTGCACAGAGGGCAAGAGCTGAGGCTTGGGAGCCTCCACCTAGATTTCAGAGGATGTATGGAAATGCCTAGACATCCAGGCAGAAATCTGCTGCAGGGGTGGAGCACTCATGAAGAACCTCCACTAAGGCAGTAAAGAGGGGAAAGATAGGGCTGGAGCCCCCACACAGAGTTCCTACTGGGGCACTGCTGAGTGGAGCTGTGAGAAAAGGCCCACCATCCCCCAGACCCCAAAATGGTAGATTTATTGACAGCTTGCACTATGTACCTGGAAAAGCCATACACACTCAATACCAGCTCTTGAGAGCAGCTGCTGGTGCTATACCCTGCAGAGCCACAGGGCCGGAGCTGCCCAAGGCCTTAGGAGCCTACCCCTTGCATCAGTGTTGCCTGAATGTAAGACATGGAGTCAAAGCAGATTATTTTGGAGCTATAAGATTTAATGACTCCCCTGCTGGGTTTCAGACTTCCATGGGGCCTGTAGCCCCCTTTCTTTTGACTTATTTCTCCCTTTTGGAAAGGGAGTATTTACCCAATACCTATACTCCCATTGTATCTTGGAACTAACTCATTGCTGTTTTATTTTACAGGCTCATAGGCAGAAGAGACTAGTTCGTTTCTGATGAGACTTTGGACTTTGGACTTTTGAGTTAATGCTAAAATGAGTTAAGACTTTGAGGGACTTTTGAGATGGGATAATTGTATTTTGCAATGTGAGAAGGACATGAGATTTGGGAGAGGCCAGGGGGAGAATGATATGGTTTGGATTTGTGTCCCCACCCAAATCTCATGTTGACCTGTAATTCCCAATGTTGGAGGAGGGTCCTGGTGGAAGGTGACTGGATCAAGGGGGTAGATTTACCCCTTGCTGTCCTTGTGATAGTGAGTTCTCATGAGATCTGGTTGTTTAAAAGTGTATAGCACCTCCTGCTTCTCTCTCTCTCTTCCTTCTACTCCAGCCATGTAAGAAGTGCCTGCTTTCCCTTTGCCTTCCGCCATGATTGAGAGTTTCCTGAGGCCTCCCCAGCCATGTTACCTATACAGCCTGCAGAACTGTGAGTCAATTAAACCTATTTTCTTTATTTAAAAAAAAAAAAAGTTGAAAAAGAAAAAAAAGCTCATTGGCTATACACACACCAAAAATTTCATATTCAGTTAATAAACTAAATGTTGCACAACAAAAAAATTAAAGTGAGTTCCTTTGTGATAGCAAAAAATAAAAAATAAAATAAATTTGACCTCATAATTCCATGTATGGAGAAATTCACACACATGTTCACAAGGAGACATATATCAATATGAATAGTCTTATAATGAGTGAAAAAAGCTGCACATATATATATATATAAGCTCATATCACTTACATAAAGTTTAAAAATACAGAAAATAATGCTCTAATGCCTGTGACTATATCCAGACATAATAAATATACAGAGGAATGAGAGGAAGGATACCAGCTTCAAGACAGTGGTCATCTCTGCAGGGAAAGAGAGGGGGAGAGAGAATAAAATGAGTAGGAATGTACTGGAATATACCATCTGTCTTTTCTGGGTTCTCATAGGTGATTTCATTTAGTACATAGTAGGCACTCTGTATATATTTGTTGAGAGAGTGAATGAGTTAATCTAATACCATAGCATTAATTTAATACTGTCTAACTGTAGATGACTTCCAAGTTTATATCCCCAGTATGGGCCTCTTTCAGGCTTCAAACTCAAATACTCAATAGCTAGAAAATCCCTCAGCTGTCTAACAGTCTTTAAACTCTAGTCTCCTCCTCTTACACCACCTTTTTCTCTGGCATAAACTTTCCATAGTTAAGCAAATGGTACTACCACCCACTCAGTTGCTGAAAACAAAATCCTAAACATTATCCCCAATCCCTGCCTTTTATGAGGTACTTCATTTCCAGCCTGTTACACTCAATTGGGTCCTTTGATATGGGTCCCTGTACTCTTCAGCTCTCCAAATGCTGTCTTCAGCAATGTCCAAGCTGTATCAGATCTCTGTAGCCAGGCTCCAGATTCTGAGCTGACACGAGTTGGCAAGCTCACACCCAGGACCTCAGGATAAGGGAGCACAGTAGTCAGCAAAGGGGCGTGTGACACATCGGCTGGCCCTCTGTGACACAGCTGCATATGTTTTGGTCCTGAGAGACCTCTCCTGACATACAGTCCTCTGCAGCAGGCTTTGTGATGGCCACTTCAGATAGTTCCTGCTGGACAGCATTGCATCTCTCAGAGGAGCAAAACTGCTATAGTTGGCAAGAATTCTGAATAAGGATAATTTTAAAAGTATCTCATCTGTGCTTCTCTATGGATAGACAAAATATGACTTGTTCTTAGGCAATGCCAATCTATCAGCCTATTTTCAAGTGAATAACATTATCATCTATTGGCCCATAGATAAGTGGCCATTACGTGAGGCTATTCTATATCAGAAATTCCCAACAGATGTGACAGGAAAGCGTTAAAAGTTATGCTGAGACATTAATCCTCTCAGGCCTTGGGGTAGCAAGGCAGAGCCTGAAGCTACCAGAGCTCCAGGTGCCTGGATTCCTTGTACTGTCTTCTCCTGCTTTGAGGTCCACCTCAGTTTACCCTTGCATGCTGCACAAACATCAATCTCTCGGATGCCAAAAAGTGATGAAGAATGGGAAGTACTGCCCCAGACTCTGACTACGAAACCAAATGAAATTTTTCAGTAGGTAGAAACTGTGATTCATTTTCTTCTAACAAGTCTTCCTCATAAATATGATTGCTTGAGCTAGAGACAAAAAAGTGTGTAGCTCAAACTCAGATTCTGTGCTTTCTGCCAAGAGACAGGTGAAGGTGGCCACCCCCAGGATGGGAACAGTTTTACTGAGTTAGACTTAGCAAGTAAAGAGGTCATGTGGTGAAAAAAAGAAGCAATGAGAGAGCCATGTCACTAAGTGAATTAGAATAAATGAAGAACCACTGTTAGGCATAGTCAAGACGGCCTCCCCTGGTGTGTCCTTCCCAGCCCACATGGTACATAACAGTGAAGGAACTGAAGGTTATAGTGCAGAGAGTGCTATCAAAGTAAATGTTTTCTCAAACTGGGATTACAACTGACACATTAGCTACAATCTCATTCTCTCCATCCATCAAAACTTTCCAATGCAGTTGCCTTATCTCAAAAGGAAATGGCTGGCAACTGTTTTTTTTCAAAACCATTATCATTTGAATAATTATAAATGCCAATATTGCCATGTAAAGAAATACTAACCAGCTAATTTTGGAGAGCTTGGTTTCTCAAGGAATCATGTGTTTGGCTGTTCCTGCATAAATCAAACTTTCCTCTGGATGAGAAGACACTGGCAGTGGGAAAGCAATGAATAATTTGGGGAAAAACACCTTGCCACAAAGGGCAATCAACCAAAAGACAGACAGTTCATTCATTCACCCCGAGGTTCACAACCTTGGCACTGTGGATATTTTGGGCCAGGTGATTCAGGGACCTTGCTGCCCATTGTGGGATGTCTAGCAGTAAGCACCTCCAGTTATCCGTATCATACTAGTGGCACCTCCCACTTGTGACAGACAAAAATGTCTCCACAGATTGTCAAATATCCTTGAAGGCCAAAACTGCTCCAGTTGAAAACCACCAGTTCAAAAAATCCTTCTTGATATCCTGTGCCCTGTGCAAGACATTGGAGATATAATGGTCTGTTCTCAAATAACTTACAATCTATTGAAAGAACTGAATGCTACAGAATCAAACACACAATAAAAAATACATTGTTACAGATTTAATGAGTGTTAGGAAGTAGAGAATACTATGAAATTTAAATAGGGGAATCTCACTTAGATGAGGCTGATACCAGGGAGGCCTTAAGGAAATGAACTCAAGTTGTAACCTGTAGTTTAACAGGAGTAGCCTGAGAAGAGTGGAATAAACATTTCAAGAAGAAACAACGTGTGCAGAGGCCCTGCGATACGAGAACCTTGCATGCTTGGGGATTAGCAACGACAGCACAGCTAATCAATGTTGAGAAAGGCAGGGCCTGACTCCAGGTGAGGCCTGGAGTAAGCACGGATCAGATAATGAATTTCACAGGTCATGGTCAGAAATTCAAATTCATTTCTAAACCCAACTAGAAGCCACTTTGTAGCACTGTTTTGGGTGTTCGGAGTATATCAGTGAGCAAACAGTCAAGGTGTTTGTCCTCAGTGAACTTCCGCTGTGGGAGAGCTGGTTGCTATAGCAGTGCTCTCCTCCACTGTGTGGAAATGACTGGAAGGAGCCCAGCTGGCATACTCGGGAGGCCGAGGTCACAGTCCAGGAGGGAAACTCTGGAGGCTTGGGTCATCGGAGTAGCTCTGAGATGCGGAAGGAGTATTACGTAAGAAAGAACAGTATCTGTAGACCCACAGGTTTGAAAGGCACCATTAAGCATCTTCTAATCCAGTTTCTATTTGGTGCTGATAGGCTCTTCACAATAACCCTAGCAGGAGATGCACACCCCTGCCTCTGCCTCTGCAGTAATTCACTACCTGCTTCCTTTCATATTTGGGGCTGATCTCTGCCTCTTTGGAGCTCCCAAGCATTCCTCCAAGTTCTACCCCTTTGTACTAGGCAAAAGAAGTCTGTGTCCTCCCTTCAAACATTGGTTACTTTTCCAAACATTGAAAGATAATGAACTCCTCTAACAGCTAAATATTCCGCCATCCATAAGTTGATCCTCACATGACACGGCATGGAAAAGCTTCGCCATCCTGTGTTTCTTAAATAAACATATTCCTATCCACAGCCATCACCCCGTATTGTACAATATGTGTAACACAACCAGCATCACTCAATTAATACACAACTTCCCACCACTTTAAGGTGAGCACAATACATTTAAAGTCAAATCCGGATGTCTACACTTTTGGCTTTATTTTTGGTGTAATTTTCTTGAGAGAGAGAGAGATATATATATATGTGTGTGTGTATATATATATGTGTGTGTGTGTATATATATATGTGTGTGTATATATATATGTGTGTGTATATATATATGCTTATACATAATTAACCTGGCCTTCATCTGTATTCCTCAAAAATGATTGCAAGAATGACCAAAAAAAGGCCAAGTGCGGTGGCTCACGCCTGTAATCCCAGCCCTTTGGGATGCCGAGGCAGGCGGATCACAAGGTCAGGAGATCGAGACCATCCTGGCTAACACGGTGAAACCCCATCTCTACTAAAAATACAAAAAAATTAGCTGGGCATGGTGGCAGGCGCCTGTAGTCCCAGCTACTTGGGAGGCTGAGGCAGGAGAATGGCGTGAACCCAGGAGGCGGAGCTTGCAGTGAGCTGAGATTGTGCCACTGCACTCCAGCCTGGGCGACAGAGCGAGACTCTGTCTCAAAAAAATAAAAATAAAAAAATAAAAAAAGAATGACCAAACAAAAACAAAAACAAAAACAAAAAACTTGACTATGAGAAAAAAAAAATACATTCCAATGCTAATAGGATAAAATGCTCATTTGAACTAAATGAATAATCTTTGCCCACAGTATTTCCATACACCTCTGGGAATAACATCTGTGCTACAGCTTCCATAAAATCATAGTGCTGTGGTTTTGAAGTGCTATAACTAAATGCTGTGCCTTTGCAGAAATGTCAAAAGCCCAGAAGATCGTGAATTACTCATAATGTCCCACTGCTTTTTGAATGACTCCATGTCTAAATCCGCAGTTGGCAATGAAACAAAGAGCTATATAATAAGCATTTTATGCTGTTTTGAAAGCAAATTTTTAGCTTTCACTGTATGAAAAAAATACATTCAGTCAGAGTTCAATTTTCTGAAGTACTAGCAAAGTACATTCCTTTTTGTTATATCGGTTCTAATTATCCAAGTTGAACAAGGTCACAGAAAAAACAATTGAGTTTTTTCCCCTTTTTTCCCTCCTCAAGGAAGTTGCATTAAATTTAAATTGAGTTCTGTGAACTCTGGCTACACATGGCCGTTTTCCTTTCAGTTGTCTGGAATATGAATTTTTTAGACCAATGCTTCCCAAACTGTAACGTGCATGCAAATCACCTAGAGTTCTTGGTAAACTACAGATCCTCATGCTAGAGGTCACTGGTGGGGCCTGAGATATTGTATTTCTAGCGGTCTCTGGACTGTACCTGGGCTGATGGTCAGACCACACTTTGGAGAGCATGGTTGTTAGACCACAAACCCTCTCTGGATTGCTACTCTTTGTGAAAAGAAATTGCAGCAGAGGGTCGCCTAAGGGTCTTTCAACTTCTAAAATTCCATGCTTTAAAATAACTTTGACTTCCTTAGTCTCTATATTTCACAAGTAACTTTTCAGTCCAGAAAGGCAACATAAAATTCCCAATATGTCTCAATTTACATAATAAATGGTTCTTTAAAAATAATTAGCCAATCATTTTATAAAATAAATCCTGTTTTTAAATTCTACAGAAAAAAAATGTGCTATTTAAAGAATTCTGTTTTTCTACAAAAGAAAGAATCCCAAAGTGCTCATTTTCAAGTCTGAATTTTTATCAGGTTTTTTTTTTTTCTTTTAGCGCAGAACATCAGTGTAACACAAAAGTCCACTAATTTTGTAAGATTTTCAAGATGGGAATGTTTGTTGAGGTCATGCCAATTGACTTTACAAATGTAGGGAAGAGTATAGTGATCTCTGCTTTTTAAAAAATAGACCCAGTAAATGCAGCGGCACCATGGACATTTTTCCAGTGGTGGAGAAGACACGTGCAGCTGGTTTTCTCTGCTTAATCTGGTAGATCTCAGCCTAGGATGCAAATTAGAATCATTTCGGGGAAGAAGAAGACTGTCAGAAATTCCAGTGTCTGGATCTCACCTCCATAGATTTAACTGGTCTGTATTGGGGCCTGGCTGTATTTTTCTGTTAATGCCCAAGCCACTCTAGTTAGCTGTAGTCAATATAGCTAGCATGTAACAAGTTAGCAATATAGCAGTAACAAGTTGATCTGAAGCAAAAAGTCTGGAATCCTGGGAGACCTTCTTTAAGGTGTGAGTAGTATATCTTCTTGTGTATTAGTCTTAAGTATAATTACAATCCTCCTCTGATTCAAAAAAAATAATTAGGACTTTTTCATGAGCTGGCTTGTATAACATACTCCTGAATTCCTTTAATAGGTCCTCTTTTGTGTTTTTTTAAAGACAGGGTCTTGTTCCGTTTCCAGGCTAGATTGTGCAGTGGCACAATCATAGTTCACTGAAGCCTCGACTTCCTGAGCTCAAGCAAACCTCCTGCCTCAGCCTCCCAAATAGCTAGGACTACAAATATGTACCACCACTACCAGCTTTAATAGGACTTTTAAACAACAGGTCATCAGAAACATTTAAGCACCTGTCACCAAATGTCAGGCTTTCCCATTCTTAAACAAAAGGCTGGAATGATAACCTGATGAAGCAAAATGAAGTTTAACAAAAAGGAATGTAACTTCCAACAAAAACGAAAAATCACTCTCAGCACCAGACAATTCCCTAGCGGAGGAAATGTTGCTTAACAATAGCTCATGTGAAAAAGACATGGAGGCTTAAACAATTTCAAGCTCAGTATGAATTAATAGCATAATGTGACTAACAGCAATGGAATACAAAACTAAGCTTCATCAATAGAAATAGAATTTTCAGAAAAACAGAGAAAACAAACCTGCTTGATTTTGTCTGAGTCAGACCATATCTAGAAAACTGTGCTGACCTCTAGGTATAACATTTAAATAATCTGGATAAAATAGAACAGTAGAGTGATCAGGTAAGTGAAAAGACTTCATAGCATATTTTAGGAGGTATGTTCAAAAGAATTGTATGTAGTTAGCCTGCAGAAACAGTCATGGAAGAGGTGGTAGGGCGTGATGATTGGTATCTGAGGGGCTACCATCTGGTTCTGTGCTGCTCTGTGGAGCTCTCCATAACTGAGATATTGTCAAGGTCACTTGTAAGGTATGTGGTATGAAATTTGTTATTAAAAATAGTTAAGTCTGGGCACAGTGGCTCACGCCTATAATCCCAGCACTTTGGGAGACTGAAGTGTGCAGATCACGAGGTCAGGAGATTGAAACCATCCCGGCTAACACAGTGAAACCCCATCTCTACTAAAAATACAAAGAATCTGCCAGGCTTGGTGGCGGGCGCCTGTAGTCCCAGCTGCTCAGGTGGCTGAGGCAGGAGAATTATTTGAACCCAGAAGGCTGAGGTTGCAGTGAGCTGAGATCACACCACTGCACTCCAGCCTGGGCAATAGAGTGAGTCGAGACTCTGTCTCAAAAAAAAAAAAAAAAAAAATTCAAGTACCTAAGTTTGCAATGACTTGAGGACTTCTGGGGCTGAAGAACAATGGTGGTAGCCTGATTACAAACTCCCCCCAACACCCCGCCATTCTCCCCAAACAGCTATAGAATCAACATGAACATATAGCTTCAGGTTTCCTAGGAAACAGAACACTGTTCAGATTATCTATAATGAGAAGAAAAAAATATATACAAATTCCCCTCTCTAGATGGCAGCCCATATCCAGTAAAAGGATTATGTCCAAATACAGAGGCCCAGCCTCCTTGGCTCAACTGGGTCATCTCTGAAGGGCCACCCAGCTCTAGAGCTCTTTGTAGGGTTGGTGGAGGCCTTGGTTGCACCCACATCGAGTTCAACTTCTCCCTTTGCTCAGCCCAGCTCCCCTCACTCCCCCACAGGTGTGGAAGCCCAGGGTATCCCCAGATCCTCCTTTGTGTGCATGCCCACGCACACATGCGCACGCACACACACACACACACGGATCCACACGTACATGCACACACAAACACTCTCAACTGACATGGCAGGAACAAACAGCAATAGAAAGCTTCAAAGTGGGCAAAGCTTGCCTCAGGCTTTCGCCACAGCCTTGCTGACTTGTATCTTCCCTCATTACTCTCTTTCTCTGGACAGCCATGATCCTGGGACCCTCTTGAGGCCTGGGCTTTCTCCACGTTCTTCATACTGTCTTGCATGCAGGTAGATTTAGGGGCTACCATCCAAACATTGAACAGGTAGCTGCCCGCATAGGGCCTGTTCTGGCCTTAGCCCCTGCAGTTAGGCCTCCGTGGAGAGCTTTGAGGAGTAGATCTGGGATTCCAACCCAGCTAGATGATTCAGCAGAGCCAGTTCCATTCCTTTGAAAAACAAGACCATGTTTCCAGGCTCAGAATAAAGACGTCCCAGAAGTATGCCAGTTGCTTGGAGGAATCGTGAGGCTGAGGCCCGCTGGAAAGGACAGGCATTCCATGATGTCTTAGCTCAGGCATCCCGGGCAGTGGCCATGGATCCATACGAAGAGTGCATGCCCAGGACTGCACTGCTCCGGACTTCCCAGGCCTGTCATGTGGCAAGTAGACACCGTTTGAAGAACACAGCCCCTTTGAGCATCCAGAGTTCCACAGACGGCATGCGTGCTGTTCCCAAATCAGAGCACAGATCAAGCCATCTGCATCATAAATCACTCAGGCGCTAAAGCCCACATGATAAGTCAAAGTGAAAATGTTTGAAAAACTAATTTCTTTTACCCACATCTACACACTGAATGAGTGTTCAGGAATAAGGTTTCTTTTGTGTCACACAAAGCTCTCTTCTGAGACTTAGGTAGTAGGGGTGGGGAGACAGCCACAGGGAGGGTGCGGCCACAGAAAACAGTGGGAGATTAGCAGGGACAGTGCTGGCCAGCATGGGGCCTCCCTACACCTGTTTTTATCAAGCTCTCTGGCCCAAGAACCCATTAATAAAACTCTCATATCCTGCTGTGAATGTGCAGATTTATTAACAAGCCACGAACTGTGCCTGTGCCCCCGGTCTAAAGTTCAGATTCCATATAAGACATCTGTGTGTATGCGTCTGTTTCTCTACTAATAAAAAGGAGACTATCTGTTCCTTTCAGGATTATATAAAAATTCATTTCGTTTTGGGAAATGATGTTTAAAAATAATGGGAACAAGGGATGTCAGAGCTTCTTGTACTGAGTTCTTCCCCCTCCCTCACCCTCCTTTCCAACATCAGCAAGACATGGTCTATGGTTCTGGGTACATCACAGTCCACATTTGGGACACAGGAAAGAGAGGCAGGATTGGAATCCCACAGATATCAATTCCGTGCTCTCAGGAAGCAGGTCTCATCTTAACAAGCCCTTTCATTTGCAACTGCCTCCTTTGACTTCCCATTGGCCAAATGACTTGGGTAGCCCAGCACCTCGAAAGAACTAGTATTTTGAAAACCATTGCCAGAAAACATGTAAACCAAGAAATTTAGCACACTGGAGCTAATATGTGATAAACTAGAGTATGGAAGATCCCTCGTGTAACTAAGTCAGTCCTGAGTGATTACAGGGAAGAGAGGTCTGCTGTTGGAAACAGATGCCAGCAGCCAGAACCTCTTTGAGTAAACAGGGAGTACTGAAGAAAACTGGAATAAAAGCTTGTTTTACACTGGCTAGCCATATGCAGAAAACAGAAACTGGACCCCTTCCTTACACCTTATACAAAAATTAACTCAAGATGGGTTGAAGACTTAAATACAAAACCTAAAACCATAAAAGCCCTAGAAGAAAACCTGGGCAAGGTTTGACCATTCAGGACAATATGAACATTCAGGACATAGGCATGGGCAAAGACTTCATGACTAAAACACCAAAAGCAATGGCAACAGAAGCCAAAATTGGTAAATGGGATCTAATTAAGCTAAAGAGCTTCTGCACAGCAAAAGAAATTAGCATCAGAGTGAACAGGCACCTATACAATGGGAGAAAATTTTTGCAATCTATCCATCTGACAAAGGTCTAATATCCAGAATCTACAATGAACTCAAACAAATTTACAAGAAAGAAACAAACAACCCTATCAAAAAGTAGGTCAAGGATATGAACAGACACTTCTCAAAAGAAGACATTTGTGTGGCCAGCAAACATGAAAAAGAGCTCATCATTACTGGTCATGAGAGAAATGCAATCAAAACCACAATGAGCTAGCATCTCACGCCAGTTAGAATGGTGATCATTAAAAAGTCAGGAAACAACAGATGCTGGCAAGGCTGTAGAGAAATAATGCTTTTACACTGCTGGTGGGAGTGTAAATTAGTTCAACCATTGTGGAGGACAGTGTGGCAAATTTCTCAAGGATCTAGAACCAGAAATACCATTTGACCCACCAATCCCATTACTGGGTATATACCCAAAGGATTATAAATAATTCTACTATAAAGACACATGCACACATATGTTTATTGTAGCACTATTCACAATAGCAAAGACTTGGAACCAACCCAAATGTCCATCAATGATAGACTGGATAAAGAAAATGTGGTACATATACACCATGGAATACTATGCAGCCATAAAAAAGAATGAGTTCATGTCCTTTGCTGGGACATGGATGAAGCTGGAAACCATCATTCATAGCAAACTAACACAAGAACAGAAAATCAAACACTGCATATTCTCACTCATAAGTGGAAGTTGAACAACAAGAACACATGGACACAGGGAGGGGAACATCACACACCAAGGCCTGTCAGGGGCTGCGGGGAAATGAGAGGAAGATCATTAGGACAAATATCTAATGCATGCAAGGCTTAAAAACTAGATGACGGGTTGATAGGTGCAGCAAACCACCATGGCACATGTATACATATGTAACAAACCTACATGTCCTGCACATGTATCCCAGAGCTTAAAGTAAAATAAATAAATAAATAAAATAAGATGCTAACAAGACAAAAGTTTTTAATAATGCTAACAGACCAGTTTTGCATAATCATAATGATAGGACACCAGCTATAGGGGATTCTAAAAGTACAAAAAAAAGAGATTGTTTTGCTTATTTAAACACCCTAGTATACTCTTTTCCATCAGAGGTCAGTTTGCCTAAAATTAAGAGCTAAAAAGACGCACTGTTGTCATCAGCAACAGAGAGAGACACTGCAACATCTAAATGTGGTAATCATAACAATCTTATAGGAAGCAGCATCTGTTGTTTCCTGACTTTTTTTTTTTTGAGATGGAGTCTCGCTCTGTTGCCCAGGCTGGAGTGCAGTGGTGTGATCTCAGCTCGCTGCAAGCTCCGCCTCCCGCGTTCATGCCATTCTCCTGCCTCAGTCTCCCAAGTAGCTGGGACTATAGGCGCCTGCCACCAAGCCCAGCTAATTTCTTTTTGTATTTTTAGTAGAGACGGGGTTTCACTGTGTTAGCCAGGATTGTCTCAATTTCTTGACCTCGTGATCTGCCCGCCTCAGCCTCCCAAAGTGCTAGGATTATAGGCGTGAGCCACCCCACCCAGGCTCCTGACTTTTTAATGATAGGAAAAAAAGACAGAAGACTCTCCAAAAAGCTTGAAAAAGATATCGAACATCCCAGTATAAGAAAACGTCTGGGCCGGGCGCGGTGGCTCACACCTGGAATCCCAGCACTTTGAGAGCCAGGTAAGGCGGCACACACCTGTGTTCCCAGCTACTTGGGAGGTTGAGGTGGGAGGATCACTTGAGCCCAGGAGGCAGAGGTTGTAGTGAGTGGAGATGGTGCCACTGCACTCCAGCTTGGGTGACAGAGTGAGACCACCCCAAGAAAAGGAAAAAAAAAAGGAAATATCTGAACAATGTTATCCTGGGGTGGAAAAAAGATAACTGAAAACTAGGTCACTGTTTTGCACAACCCTCAGAAGTGTGGTGGCCTCCACTTCCCAAACTAGCAGAGGAACCCCTTTTCAGTTTGGTGCTGCTTCCATCTCAGAGTGCGAATGCGTGGTTGGGTCCTCTTCTGAGCTCTCATCTGGGTGCCTGTGTTGTACCTGTGGATCTAACCTGGGGACCTCCCAGTCAAGGACAAAGCCACAGTACTTCTATGGGGTCAGGAGACCTGGGAAGAGGCCAGTTTATCCATCAGCCATGCTTCCCACTCATAGAACATTTTCTTGCTTTTATTACCTTTGAGCCATGCAGATGGTTACCTATTCAACTTCAACTTCTTATAAACAACTCTACCCTTTATAAAAACTCAGGCTTATGATTGTTTTAAGGTAGAAAAATCCCCTAATGGGGATACCATTAATGAGATTTTTCTAGAGTGCCCTCTATGAAATTAATTCATTGATTAATTCATTGGTTACTTGTTAACCAATTACTTGTAAAGTAATTAATTCAATTACTTGTAAAGTGATGATAACAAACACTGAGCAAGGTAGAAGATACCGTTATGAAATTCGTGAGAGGCCAGGTGCAGTGACTCAAGCCTGTAATCCTAGCACCTTGGGAGGCTGAGGTAGCCGGATCACTTGAACTCAGGAGTTTGGGACCAGCCTGGCCAACATGGTAAAACCCCATCTCTGCTAAAAATACAAAAATTGGTCAGGTATGGTGGTGCATGCCTGTAATCCCAGCTACTTGGGAGGCTAAGGCAGGAGAATCACTTGAGGCAGAGGTTGCAGTGAGCCAAGATCGCACCACTGCACTCCAGCCTGGGCGACATAGCAAGACTCTGTCTCAAAAAGTTAAAAAAAAAAAAGAAAAAGGAAAAGAAAGAAATTCGTGAAAGCTGAGCATAAGCCACACTAAATACACACTCAGGAAATATTAATACCTATCAGTTATGTTTTGAGGACGTATGTTCACAAATACAAAACCTCTGTGGAGGCCGAGGTGGGTGGGATCACGAGGTCAGGAATTCGAGACCAGCCTGTCCAACACAGTGAAACCCTGTCTCTACTAAAAATACAAAAACTAGCTGGGTGTGGTGGTGGGCACGTATAATCCCAGCTACTTGGGAGGCTGAGGCAGAAAAATAGCTTGAACCCAGGAGGCGGAGGTTGCAGTGAGCCGAGATCATGCCACTGTGTTCCAGCCTGGGTGACAGAACTAGACTGTGTCTCAAAAAAAAAAAGAAAAAAAACCTCTAGGGAAGTAGAAGAGCCCAGTATTAGCAACATGGGCTCTGAAGCGTCAGGCTTCATGGGGGTGAATCCTGCTGCTGTGTGACATTAGGCAAGTCATGTAACTTCTTCATTTGCCCTCATTCTCTTCCTCATAAAAGAGGGATGACACAAGCTGCTCCACAGAGTCACCAGGAGACTCAAGGTCAGTAGGAATTCACATATGTGGACATGCATGGCAAACTGCAATACAATAGCAAGGCCTTGCAGAGAGGAGCCACAGTGTCTTGGTAGACATTAATGGTGTCTTGGTAGACATCAGTGGTCTCTTCCATTGATGTCTTCCAGTTCTAAAATTCTATAGGAATTCCATTTTGTTGTTGAGCTGAATATATAGTGTAGAAGAACATTCAGATTTGAAATTCTTGAAGCCAAGCAACTCAGTACAGTTATTTTTACCATTACAAGTTTACAAATTATGCTGTTCCTTGAATAAATTTCCAAGCTAGTTAATTCGTACAAATATTCAGAAATATAAAAATATAAGTTGATGGTATTTCTTTTTTTTTCTAGACAGAGTCTCACTTTGTCACCCAGTTTGGAGTACAGTGGTGTAATCTCGGCTCACTGCAAGCTCCGCCTCCCGGGTTCATGCCATTCTCCTGCCTCAGCCTCCCGAGAAGCTGGGACTTCAGGCGCCCTCCATCACACCCGGCTAATGTTTTTAGATTTTTAGTAGAGATGGGGTTTCACCATGTTAGCCAGAATGGTCTTGATCTCCTGACCTCGTGATCTGCCCGCCTCGGCCTCCCAAAGTGCTGGGATTACAGGCGTGAGCCACCATGTCCGGCCTAAATTGATAGCAGTTCTAACATACTTTATTTCAACAATCAGTCTTTGTGGTATTTTTATAAATTATTGTTCAGCAAAGTGCAGTTTTACATTCCTTCTTACCTACGAGCAGAATAGCTTAGAGGCTTCTTGAATGTTACAGACTTTGTGTTTCTTCCCTAACGTGTTGACATCTGTGAGAATGTGTCAAAAATGACCACCTGGAATATGAGTCATGAAAGTCAACTGGCAGAAGACAGCTTAGAACACTGTCACAGGAGCCTTTGGTTGCAAGTCAAGGACTCACAAGGTCAGCTGCAGCACTGTCTGCCTGAGCAAAATGAAGAGACTTGCTGAGAGCCAACTGCCCGACAATGACTCATTCACAGGCTCTCTGTAGTTTGGTAGAAAGAATCTGCTAAAGTAGTAATATTGATCATATTGATCATGACAATGGCAGCTAACATTTACAATGTGCTTACTATGTGCCACCCACTGTTCTAAGGGCTTTATCCTTCAATGCAGGCACTAATATCATCATCCCCATTTTACAGGTGAGGAAACTGAGGCAACAAATGAAGTAATATGCCCAAGATCACATTGCCAGTGAATGGGAGAGCTGAGGTTTGAATCTACACGGAACCTGTACTCTTAGCTATCTAACTGCTTTACTTGGAAGTGATGTGAGAAAGAAAAACAAAATATTTTCTTATGCTTTAAAAAAGTTCAAAAGTAAGTTAAAAGATTTATGCTGTATTTTAATCTATGATCTTGATTACTCATCAATTGGATTATGTACCCACTTTTTTTTTTTTTTTTTTTTTTGAGATGGAGTCTAACTCTGTCTCCCAGGCTGGAGTGGAGTACAGTGGCATGATCTCAACTCACTGCAACCTCCACCTCCCTGGTTCAAGCAATTCTCCCACCTCAGCCTCCCAAGTGGCTGGGATTACAGGCCCATACCACCACGCCCAGCTAATTTTTGTATTTTTAGTAGAGACAGGGTTTCGCCATGTTGGTCAGACTGGTTTTGAACTCCCAACCTCAGGTGATCCTCCTGCCTCAGCCTCCCAAAGTGCTGGGATTACAGTCATAAGCCACTGTGTCTGGCCTGTATTCACTATTTACTTTCATTTTTTAAAAATTTTGTGGGTACCCAGCAGGTATATACATATATATTTTTTAACTTTTGAAAATTTTTGAATATTTACTATTTTATAACTCCATACAAGTATTTTAAATTAATTTTCTGGTTTTTCTAGTTATTTTTTTTTTTTTACCTTAATTCAAATAAAGAATAATTTAAAGGGTGAAGTGTTACAAGTTAAGAGACTCAAGTTCTACTCTTGGCTTTGCCACGAAATTACTGTGTGAATTTGGTCTAGGCTTCGGTTTCTTCATGTGTATTAGTGTGTGCCTTTCTTTAGCTAAAACAGTCCGGTGTATGTAAAGTATCATTCTATGAACTGAAGAGATCCTGCCTGTTGAGTTGCAGATGGCTGGGCAGGTTGCCAAGGGGCTAGTTTCTCCATCCTGGCTTTCATGGCTGCATGCTACAGTTCTCCCCACATGTCTTGACTATTCACCAGCACAAGATGTCACAGAGACATGCTTGAGTTGGCCAGGATCCAGGATGATATTTAGAAAGAAGAGAATAAAAGCTTAAGGATGATCAAGTTCTCTTAAGTAATGTTAAACAAAAGCATACTATTTCCTTCTAATTTCCTCTCAAGGCACTTCTCATGTTAGCAAAGAAAATGACAAGATGAGTGTCAGCCTGTCATATTTTCTGATGTAATGTATGGGCTAGTAGCTCATCACAAAATCAACCATTTTATAGGAACTAGATAAGTTTCAGTGCCAACCCTTGTTCTCAAGCAGCAGGATGCCTACTAAGCAGGTCCATATATGCTAGAGTTTTGAAATTATAGTGATATTTTTATTTTTAAGGCATTCAAGAGCAAAAGCAAATAGTGGAAGGTTCTCATTCATCAAATGCAATGACCTTATTGTTTAGGAAAAATAAGATGTGACTATTACCAAAAATGCTGTTTTTAGAAGTATAATCACCTTCTTCTTTTCAGTCTACCATGAAAATTCATGGAGACCAAAAATGATTAATACATTATTTTGTAACCTGCTACCCAAAACAGGGTGGTTTTCCAAATTTTGTATCCTTTGCATATTTAAAGTTACTTACTGAGACTTTTCCATGTGTAATGAATTGAAGGGACAAATTCACAATCTCTGTTACAAGACTTAAAAGAAATTTTTGGAGGCTTATGAACGTCTGCAATTTCATTTGTAAAGTATCCAAGAATTTGTCGCCTTAGTAACAATTAAATGCATTAAATGCTAAATGCTTATTAAATAGAGTTGAAAATTGATTTTTTAGTTGTTCCTCTAAGGATTTTAACTCCAGCCTCTAGCCCTCTCCTCCCCTTTGCAATGCAACTATGTCTTCACATAGTGTTCTTTAAAAGGAGGCTTTATGGCTTTGGAGGAATACGTTGACTTCACAGCCAGTTTTGCCACTGCTGTGGAAAACACAGTACACATGCAAGCCAGCTGAAGTAATACAAACTGCAAGGATTACGGCTGTGGGGGCCTCCACAACTCCTGTCAAACTGCAATTAGAAACAGCTTCTCAAAAGGACAACATGAGAAATTAGAAATTCTTGTCCATGGCTCCCCAACCTGCTGGGTTTCTAATCAGGCCTGGCATGACCCATTAGAGATCAGACATAGGAAAATCACAATGAAACTAGGGTATCTTCTGTTTTCCAAGTTTCACTCCCCCTGGATCCTTTCCAAGCCTGTAATTATTGTCTCTCACCAGTTAATAAGGGAACCGTTTCTCCACGGGGACAGAAGCTTTTGGAAGGCTGGACCCAATCATTACAGGCTCAGTCCAGGACCCTTCCATCACACCAACTACTGCAGGTGCAAATTATCTAACTGATTGAGTTCTTATTTAACTTATCTCAGTTACTTCAACTTTATCACTCAGAGAATAAGACAACTTTTTCAGAGATCATAGAAAAGCTATTTAGAACTTTAATAAACTAGAACCATTCAATGAAAAACTAGAACCATTCAATGAAAGTTTTTTTTCTTGGCACCACAACTTTAAGGGGGAAAGTTGTCTCTCAAGAAAACAAGGTCATCAGTAATTTAGTTAAAGAAGAAACTTCTCATTTTTTTTTTTAGATTAATCGAGATGTGGCCTAATTTCCCATACCTCTGTCAAGATCTAGAAGCTAAGAGATGGTAGAAAACTCAGAGGTCAATTATGGCAATTTCCATTTCCTTTGCCAACTCTTCAATGATCTTTGAGACACATTTACTAAAGTTGGAAAACTAATTAATCAAAGAGTTGATTAAAACTGAGCTTATTAGACTAACTGCCAGCATCCTTGGTAAACACAAGTCACTCAATCTGACAATACAGTGCTGTATATATTATACACGGATAGGAACACCTAAATGTGAGCCAGCTGTAACTTTCAACTTGACAGATCCTTAATTAAAACTCCCTTATGTAAACCAAAAATAAAATTCTAAGTCCCCCAGCTGCCTGATGGACCCCCTCTCAGCCAAGGACATTTCAATATAAACCTGAAAATCTAGTTCAGGCCATGATGGGAAGTGAGAATCAGACACACCTCATTATATACCCTCCTTCCTTTGAAATCCAGGCACAGTTGACCATCAGTAACATTAAAACAGAGATCTTAAGACTGACTTTTGTAGCAATAAGACACCAAGTTCCAGCCTGACTCTAGTATAGCATCACATGACAGACAGCAGCCCCTGAAAGAAACTGAAGTATTTTACTCCGAAATATATTTCTTTGATATATTTTGAAATGGCCCTACCAAACTGTCTTTTGTGAAGCAAACCTACATTTTGCAGAGAATCGCCTTTCCTTTCTGGATCTTTCCTCTGATCCAGGAGAGAATGAATTAACAGTCTGGCACCTTTTAAGGTCTGATAACAGCACTGAAGTCAGCTACCTGGAGGCTTCATCTGCATGATAAAACCTTGGTCTCCACAACCCCTTATCTTAATACAGACATTCCTTTCTATTGATTTCAGCTCTTATCTAATGAGTTATCTAATAACTCTTTCAACCAATTGCCAATCAGAAAAATCTTTGAATCTGCCTATGACCTGGAAGCCCCCCACTTCCAGTTGTCTTACCTTTCCAGACCAAAGCAATGTACATCTTACATGCATTGATTGATGACTTATAGCTCCCTAAAATGTCTAAAACCTAGTTGTAGTCTGACCACCTTGGGCATGTTCTCAGGATCTCCTGGGGCTATGTCATGGGCCACTGGTCATTCATATTTGGTTCAGGATAAATCTGTTCAAATATTTTACAGAGTTTGACTCTTTTCATCAACACTTAGTAGTAGAGTATGATTTTAAGACAAAGCAGAAATGTGATCTTTTTCAGTTGCTTTAAAGGCTCAACTCAAACTCCATCACTCAATGAAACATTTCCTAGTCCCTTGAGTTAATTTATCTTTTTATCTTTTCTTCCATAGCAAGTTTCTGGAGCCTGTATGTACCATAGGATATTCTGTACGCTACAGTTAGTTGCCAGTAGGTGAACATTCCCCACTAGATGGTGGGCTATTTCCCTAAAGTCAGGGATTATCTTATTCATCTCTGTTGCCTTTCCCTCACTGTTTTCTGGAATTAAAGCATAGAACCTAATTCAAAACAACACAACAAAAAACCTTCAATAGTCTAAAAGGTCGAATCAATAGGCTAATTAATTTTTTATTATTTAGAGAAGATGTTTTCAGAAATAAAGTATAGTAAAATGATGGACAGTATTTCAGAGAGTAGTGGGGAGCAAGCTCAGAGGAGAGCATTATGTGCAATTTGGATATTCAATAAAAATAAACATAAGGCTCTGAAGTATTATTCAATTATCATCATAAAGGTTGCCCAAAACTAGAGCACATTTTGACTCATTATGGAATTCTCTAAAAAGCAGCAATCGGGAACAACTAGAGGCATCTGGTACATGCCTCCTCACAGAGGAACCAAATAGCGAGTAGATAATCACACTTTGAACAGATCCTCTTAAAGAAGAGTGGAATTTAACAGAGAAGTGACAGGAAACACTTACGGCAAGAAAGCAAAGGGAAGCCAAGACCATCTGCTCAGCTAAGAACCTGGAGACACTCACCAATGTGGGAAAAGGGTAAGTAAGAAATCTCAGTGGTCCACATTCCTATCATGGACTCCTGCAATCCTAGCCACAGGAGAGCCCCTCCACTCTCATGGGCCATAAGACTAACATAGAGAGCTGCCTAGAGTTGACACAAAAGCATCACTCCATAGAAGGAGCTCACACTAGGTCCCACATACCCCCGAGTCCTAAGCAGCTACAGCACAGTGCCATTTTGAGAGCCTAGCCTCCGCCAAACTGCAGCCTGTGCTGAAGCACAACAGTCCCTGCATCGACACATTCCTGGAACCCCACTGACATCCCCCATGTGTGGGAACTGCTGTGGCTGGCTGTTGCTACCAGGGCTGAAGCAGCAACCATTGACAGCGGCCCTGATACCCCCAGTAGTGTGCCATCACACATTTGTATGTGTCCCACTGCTGGATGCCACTACCAGGGCCAAAGTGCAAGCCACTGGCAGTGACCCTACTGTCTTAGTAGTAGAGTTGCCATGCATTTACAAGTGTCCTGAGGACAGGTTACCCTATCCACAGCTGCTACATGAGGATGAAGCATGTGCTCCCTAGCCAACTACCTGCAGGTGCTACCACTGAAAGCAACCCCACTCTTCCAGTAGCAGGGCACCCTGCCCCTGCCTACCACAACCAGCACATGCGTGTACCACAGCGGGGCCTGAGGATAGGTTTGCCTGGCCTGGTTCCACACTCCCTCCACCTACCGCCCAAGTATACCATTGGAAGGCCCAGAAATCAACTGGCTATGTTCACAATGATTGGTGCCTGAGCACTCCTCCCAGGGGCCTGAGGATGTGCCCACCTAACCTGCTGCTATCACCACAGCTAGTACTCACCTGCACATGCCACCTGCAGGCCTGGGGACTGGCCTTCCTAGCCCATTGCAGCCACTGCCAACACCAGTGCAGACCACTTGGGAGCCAGAGGATTGTTGAGTGACTGCTACTGCCATTGCCCATGCCACAGCTTCTGCCCAGGGGCCCAGAGGCTGACCTACCTCCTGCCCCATCAGTGCCACTGTTGGCACCTGGGAAATCTATCTGAAGACCTAAGAATCAGCCTGCCTGGAGCTGCTAACACTACTGCCCAAGGATAGGACCATTTGGCCCACTACTGCCACCACTGGGGCCCAAGGACTAGACCACTTGGCATTCCCATCCCCAGCAAAACTTCACCAAAGTCTCCACTAACTGCACCCTAAGCCAATGAAAAATTCACAGACACCACTGAGGTTGTTTATAGGCAAAAAAAATCATGTAATGACTACACTATTGCATGCACCCAGAATCAGAACCAAAGTGCCCTACCAACAACCACTGTAAGTACATCTTCAGGAAAATATCCTCCTCTATGAAAGCAAATTCAAAAAAATGTAAGAAGCAACTGTTATACCAGATGTGTAGATATCAATTTAAGGACACAGAAACATAAAAAAGCAAGGAAATATAATACCTCCAAAAAAACACAATAATTCTCCAGCAACAGATTCCAATACAAACAAACTTAAGATATCCCAGAAAAAGAACTCAATATAATTATATTAAAGAACCTCAGTGAGATATAAGAGAACACAGATAAACAATACAAGGAAATCAGAAAACAATTCATAATATGAATGAGAAGTTTACCAAAGAGATAGATATCATAAAAAAAGAACCAAACAGAAATTCTGGAAGTAAAGAATTCATTGAATGAAATACAAAATACATTCAAATGCTTTAAAAATAGAATAGATCGGCCAGGCGCAGTGGCTCACACCCGCAATCCCAGCACTTTGGGAGGCTGAGGTGGGCAGATCACGAGGTCAGGAGACCAAAACGATTCTGGCCAACATGGTGAAACTCTGTCTTTACTAAAATACAAAAAATTAGCTGGGCATGGTGGCATGCACCTGTAGTCCCAGCTACTCAGGAGATTGAAGCAGGGGAATGAATCTCTTGAACTCGGCAGGCAGAAGTTGCAGTGAGCCAAGATTGTGCCACTGCACTCCAGCCTGGTGACACAGCAAGACTCCATCTCAAAAAAAAAAAATAATAATAATAATAATAATAATAATAGACTAGATCAAGCAGAAGAAAGAATTTCAGAACTTGAAGACAGGTCTTTTGAAATAACTCCATTAGATAAAAATAAAGAAAAAAAAGAATGAGAAAGAATGAACATAGCCTACATGACATATGGGACACTGTAAGAGAAACAACTTATTGAACTTTTGGTGTTCCAGAGGTGAAAATAAAATAAAAAAATAGAAACCTGTTAAATAAAATAATAGCTGAAATGTTCGCAAGTTTGCAAGAGATTTAGACATCCAGATACAAGAAGTTCATAGACTCACAAATAGATATGATTCTAAAAGGTCTTCACTGCATATTATAGTCAAACTGTTGGAAGTCAAAGACAAAGACAGTATTCTAAGAACAGCAACAGAAATGTGTCTAGTCACCTGTAACGGAACCACCATCAGACTAACAACAGAAACCTTACAGACCAGGGGAAAATGGGATGATATGGTCATACTCCTGAAAAAGGGGGGAAAAAAACCTGTCAGCCAAGAATTCCATACCCAGAAAAATTATCTTTTATAAATGTAGGAGAAATAAAGTATTTTCCAGATAAGCAAAAGCTAAGGGAATTCATCACAACTACACTGGCCCTACAAGAAATGCTTCAGGCAATTCTACATCCAGAAGTGAAAGAATCATATCTACCAGCATGAAAACATAGAAAAGTATAAAACATACTGGTAGAACAAAGACATAAATAAATAAGAGAAAGGATTCAAATGTTACCACTGCAGAAAACCACCAAACCACAATGATAAACAATAAGAGAGAAAGAAAGAAACAAAGGATATACAGAACAACTAGAAATTAATTAATAAAATGACAGAAATAACCCCTCACATATTAATACTAACCTTGAATGTAAACAGATTAAACTTTCTACTTAAAAGATATAAACTGGCTGAATGGATTTAAAAATGACCCACTATATGCTGCCTACAAGAAGCTCATTTCACCTGTAAAAACACATATAGACTAGGCCAGGCACGGTGGCTCATGCCTGTAATCCCAGCACTTTGGGAGGCCAAAGTGGGAAGATCACAAGTTCAGGAGATCAAGACCATCCTGGCTAACACGGTGAAACCCTGTCTCTACTAAAAGTACAAAAACAAGATTAGCCAGGTGTGGTGGTGGGCACCTGTAGTTCCAGCTCTAGGGAGGCTGAGATGGGAGAATGGTGTGAACCTGGGAGACGGAACTTGCAGTGAGCCGAGATCGTGCCACTGCATTCTAGCCTGGGTGACAGCAAGACTCTGTCTCAAAAAAAACAAAAAAACAAAACAAACAGAAAACCAAAACAAAACAAAACATATAGACTAAAAGTAAAGGAATGTAAAAAGTTACTCCTGCAAGTGGAAACCAAAAGCAAGCAGAAACACCTATACTTATATCAGACAAAACAGACTTTAATTCAGAAAAACAGTAAAAATAGACAAAAAAGTCAATTATAAAATGATAAAGAGATCAACTCAGCAAGAAATACAATTCTAAATATATATGTAGCCAACAATAGAGCACTCAGACATATAAAGCAAATATTACTAGTGAGATAGATGAAGCCCAATACAATAATAGTTGCAGACTTCAACACCCTACTATCACCCTACTAGATGGACCATCTAGACAAAATATTTACAAAGAAACATTGGATTTAAACTGCACTTTATGCAAAATGGACCTAACAGACTGTTACAGAACATTTCATCCAGTGGCTACAGAATACACATTCTTCTCATCAGCACATGGGACATTCTCCAGGATAGACCATATGTTAGGACACAAAACATGTCTCAACAAATTTTTAAAAACTGAAATTAAATGTAGTGTCTTTTTAGACCACAATGGATTAGATAAAGAAGAGAAAGGACTCAAATGTTACCACTGCAGAAAACCACCAAACCACAATGATAAACAATAAGAGAGAAAGAAAGAAACAAAGGATATACAGAAAAACTAGAAATTAATTAATAAAATGACAGAAATAACCCCTCACATATTAATACTAACCTTGAATGTAAACAGATTAAACTTTCCATTTAAAAGATATAGACTGGCTGAATGGATTTAAAAATGACCCACTTATTAAATCAACAATTAAATGACCCACTTATTAAATCAATAAGAGAAACTTTGAAAACTGTATGAATACATGGAAATTAAACAACATGCTCCCAAACGACCACTAGGTCAAGAAAGAAATTAAGAGGGAAATCAAAATATTTCTTGAAACAAGTGAAAATCAAAACACAACATATCAAAACCTATGAGATAAACCAAAAACAGTGCTAAGAGGGAAGTTTATAGCAATAAACTTCTACATCAAAAAAGTAGAAAGATGTCATATAAAAATCTAGTGATGAACCTCAATGAACTAGGAAAGCAAGAACA
Source organism: Macaca nemestrina (assembly GCF_043159975.1). Lineage (NCBI taxonomy): Eukaryota > Metazoa > Chordata > Mammalia > Primates > Cercopithecidae > Macaca > Macaca nemestrina. The sequence continues at coordinate 90,718,773 of NC_092131.1, read as the reverse complement.
AGCCAAATGGGAAATTAGTAGAAGGAAAGAAATAATAAAGATCAGAACAAATCTAAATGAAAGAGACTGAAAATAATTACAAAGAATCAACAAAATTAGAAGTTGGTTTTTTGAAAAGATAAATAAAATAGATTGCTAGCTAGACTGACCAAGAAAAAAGGAGAAAAGATCAAAATAAAGAAAATCAGAAACAAAAAAGACACATTACAACTGATACCACAGAAATACAAAAGATTATCAGAAACTATAGTGAATAACTATACACTAACAAACTGGAAAACCTAGAGGAAATGGTTAAATTCATAAACACATACAATGTCCCAAGACTGATTGAGGAAGAAACAGAAAACCTGAACAGACCAGTAAAAAGTAAAGAGATTGGATCAGTAACAAAAAGTCTTTCAACAAAGAAAAGTCCAGGTCCAGATAGCTTTATTGCTAAATTCTACCAAACTTACAGAGAAGAATTTACAGCAATTCTCCTTAAACTACTAAAAAAAAAAAAAAAAAAAAAAAAAAAACTGAAGTGAAGGGAATTCTCCCTAACTCATTCTACAAGGCCAGCATTACCTTGATATCAAAACCAGACAAGGACCCAACAACAAAAAAAATACGACAGGCCAATATCCCTGATTAACATAGATACAAAAATTCTCGACAAAATTCTAGCAAGCCAAATCCAACAGTACATCAAAAAGGTAACATACCAATACCAAGTGGGATTCATCCCAGGGATGCAAGGTTGATTCAACATAAACAAATCAATAAATGTGACACAGTACATAGACAGAATGTATAATACAATTTATATGATCATCTCAATAGACACAGAAAAAGCATTTGATAAAATTCAGCATCCTTTTATGATAAAAACTCTCAACAAACTAGTCACAGAGGGAACATACCTGAACATAATGAAGGGCATATATGACAAATTCATAGCTAACATCATACTAAATGGTGAAAAGCTGAAAGCCTTTCCTTTAAAAACTGGAACAAGACAAAGATGCTCACTTTACTACACCTATTCGACGTAGTACTGGACATCAAAGTCAGAGCAATCAGGCAAGAGACAAAAATAAAAGGCATCCAAATTAGAAAAGAGGATGTCAAATTGTCCCTCTTTGCAGGTATCATGGTCTTATATCCAGAAAAACCTAAAGAACCAAAAAAGTCTTAGATCTGATAAATAAATTCAGTAAAGTGACAGGATACAAATTCAACATAAAAAAAATAGTGTGTCTATATATGAACAACACACTAACTGAAAAAGAACTCAATAAGGCAATCTCATTTACAATAACTACAAAAATACCTAGGAATAAATTTAACCAAGGAGGTCAAAGACCTCTACAAGGAAAACTACAAAACATTGATTTTTAAAAATTGAAGAGGACACAAACAAATGGAAAGACAGCTCATGCTCATGGATTAGAAAAGTTAATATTAAAATGACCAGACTGCTCAAAGCAATCTACAGATTCAATTCAATCTCTACCAAGATAGCAATGTTGGCCAGGCATAGTGCCTTACACCTGTAATTCCAGCACTTTGGGAGACCAAGGCAAGAGAATCGCATGAGCCCAAGAGTTTGAGACTATCCTGGAAAACATAGAGACCCCATTTCTACAAAAAATTTTAAAAATTAGCAAAGTGTGGTGGCATGTGTCTGTAGTCCTAGCTACTTGAGTGGCTGAAGTGGGAGGATTGCTTGAGCCTGGGAGGTTGAGGCAGCAGTGAGTCATAATCATGTCCCTGCACTCTAACCTTGAAGACAGAGCAAGACATTGTCAAAAAAAAAAAAAAAAAAAAAAAAGATACCAATGCCATTTTTCACAGAAATAAAAAAAAAAAAATACATACATTGGGGGAAAGGACACCTTCTTCAATAAATAGTGTGTAGAAAATTGGATATCCACATGCAGAAGATTGAAATTAGATCTCTATCTCTCATCATATACAAAAATCAACTCAATATAGATTACAGACTTAAATATAAGACCCTAAAATATCAAACTACTTGAAGAATACATAAGGGAAGTACTTCAGGGAAATACTTCAGGACATTGGTCTAGACAAAGATTCAATGGCTAAGACCTCAAAAGCACAGGCAACAAAAACCGAAATAGACACATGGGACTATATTAAACTAAGAAGCTTCTGTGCAGCAAAGGAAACAATCAACATAGTGAAAAGACAAACTGTTGAATGGGAGAAAATATTTGCAAATTATTCGTCTGATAATGGACTAATATCCAGAATATACAGGGAACACAAACAGCTCAACAGTAAAACAACAACAAATAATAATAATAGTAATTCCATTAAAAAGGGGCAAAGGATGTGAATAAATATTTCTGAAGAAAAAACATACACTGGCCAACAGGCATATGAAAAAATGCTCAACATCACTAACCATCAGGGAAATATGCAAGTCAAAACCACAATGAGATATCATCTCACCCAGTTAAAACTGCTATTATTAAAAGGGCAAAAAGTGATTGACAGACACTGGTGAGAATGTAAAGGAGAGGGAACTCTTATATACTGTTTGTGGGAATGTAAATTAGCACAATCTCTATGGAAAACAGAATGTAGATTTCTCAAAACCTAAATGTAGAACTGCCATATGACCCAGCAATCTCACTACTGGAAATTCATGCAAAGAAAACAAACAAACAAACAAAAAACAATATATCAAAGAGTAGAATGATAGACACCAGGTTGGGAAGGGTGTGTTGGTGGGGTTGGAGGAAGATGAAGAAAGGCTGGGTAATAGGTAAAAACTTAGAGTTAGATAAAAGGAACAAATTCCAATGTTCAGTTAGCAGGTGACTATAGTTAACAACAATACACTGTATATTTCAAAATAGCTGTAAGAGAGGACTTGAAATGTTCCCAACACTAAGAGATGATAAATACTCAAGATGATGGATACCCCAAATGTCCTGACTACACATTCTATGCATGTACAAAATATCACATAACTATGCACGAATATTACATATCAATAAACAAAAGTTTAAAAATTTTCTTCAAGCATAAAAACAAGCAGCAATTTTTAGAATTTTTGAATTTTTGACATTTTCTAAATGTCAAAAATAACATGTTCTAATAAAAGCAATTTCTTTAAAGCACCTTAAAGACCTACTTATGAAAAATCTAGCTCTATTTTACCAAAATTTTAATCAAAAATAATCAAATCAAGAAAAAAAGAATTCTGGTTAAAACCATGAATTAACTTGAACATTCAACAGTCTGGGCCTCACCATTAACCTGGTAATGACATTAAGAGCAATAACATTTGGACAGTCCTTACCTTCATGAATATACATCTGTTGAGCATCTTCAAGATGTAATAACCCCAGTAAAGGTGAAGGACCTGCAAGATCATGAGCTGTAGGTTGAGGAAGATGTATGAAAAGAAAGGCTCGAGGTAATACATAGGCAAGATCAGCGTGCAATATAAAATCCTGAAACACCAAACAGATGAGAGAATTTCATCACAACCAAAGCGCTTATGAATTTTCAATAATAAAACAAATACTTTTTCTCCTAATAAAGCCCAGGAAATTATTGAAAGAAAAGATACAATAATATTATCTTAAATATCATTACTGGCAAGCAACAAAAAAAGTACAATCTGTCTTCTTGAAGAAAAGTTAAAGAAAACAGCATTTTTATTACGCAGTGTTTAAACTAGAATGTTTCTGTACCTTGGTTTCCTCTTTTCCAACAAGAGCATACACTAACCATTTTTACCTTCTGGTGGTGGGGTTAGAGGATTTTGAAGAACAAATAAGATAATGCATGTTTACATGAGGTTATTATTGCCTTAAAACATAATCTCATTTATTTGGCATCAAAGGTGAATAGAGAATTCTACAAAAGTAAATTTTCCAAATAAAAGAAGCTTTAACAAAGCAAAAATTCCATGAGTACTTACACTTGTGCTTCCTAAAGTAAATTGCATGCTTTATTAGTTTCATAAATAGGCTCCTGGACACAATTCAAACTGCTCCTGATGACGTCAGATGCACAGTGTCTTCAGATATTATTGCCATATGGGCCAGACATGGTGGCTCATGTCTGTAATACCAGCACTTTGGGAGGCCAAGGTGGGCAGATCACCTGGGGTCAGGAGTTCGAGACAAGCCTGGCCAACATGGCCAAACCCTGTCTGTACTAAAAATATAAAAATTAGCTGGGTGTGGTGGCACGCACCTGTAATCCCAGCTACTAGGGAGGCCAAGTCAAGAGAATTGCTTGAACCTGGGAGGTGGAGGTTGCAGTGAGCTGAGATTGCGCCACTGCACTCCAGCCTGGGTGACAGAGTAAGATTCCATGAAAAAAAGAAAAAGATTTTATTGACATATGAAGGGCTATTTGTTCATTTCTCAAACATATATAGTACCATGAATTTAGAGTCTTTCAATATGTTTGTTTATAAGTATATTAGTTATAGAAACAATTTTTTCATGTAACATTGGGGAAACAAGAAAAGAAAATTGTCCATAACACCATCACCTTAAACAAACAATATTGTAATTTTCATGCATTCTCTTCCAGTATTTTCCTAAACAATTTGTTTTTTTTATTAACATGCAGTAAAATTTACTGTTTTTTGGTGTATCGTTCTATGAATTTAATGTCTATAGGTTTGTTTAACCACCACTACAATTAGGATACAGAACAGCCTATCTTGCCAAAAAATTCCGTGATGCTATCCCTTTATTGCCACACCCTCCTCCACACTTAAACTTGGCAAACACTTTGCTCTGTATCCTTTGGTCTGTCTGCCAAAGACATAAATGGAATCATACGTTGTGTGAGCTTTTAAGGCCACCTTCTTTCATACAACATAATGCTTTTAAGATTCATTCAGTTGTCATGGTTATCAATAGCATGTTCCTTCTTATTACTGAGTGGCACTCCACTTTATGGCTGCACCACAGTTTGTTTTTTTACCCACTGAAGAATATTTGGGTTGTTTCCAGCTTTTGACATTTATGAATAGAACTGCTATAAATATCCATGTAGATATTTATTTGTGAAAAGAAGTTTTGATTTTTCAAGCATAAATATATAGAGGTAGAATTGTGTGCCATCTGGTAAATATATGCTTAACTTTATAAAAAACTGAAAAACGATTTTGCAGAGTGGTTGCTTTACATTCTCACCAGCAAAGCATGAGAATGTAGGTTGTTCTTCACCTTTGTTTGTACTTCACATTGTTCTGTATTTTTGCCACTGCAGTAAACATAGCATTTGTGAGATTTTATGTTCAACTACATTTAGCTTTAAATCAAAGACATTTTATGCTATTTAGACAACTTGATGTATATAGTCTTTCATAAACTGAAATTATTTCTGTGAAACTATATATTTCTAAATGTGAGATTACTGTTTTAAGGTGTACGTTAAAGTTAGAAAAATTCAAGGTGTATATTAAAAGGTACTAAAATGTTGTCAAATTATTTTCCAAAATTGTAACTATTTATAAAGCCACCATCAATTTATGAAAGAAGAGTTTCACTGAACTCAGAACTGGTATGAAATAGTTTCAAAATTTGTTAATTTAAAAGATAAAATACTTTCAGTTTAGTTTACACTATTTGCAAGGCCTTAACATTTCCCCTGTGTCTGCTTAGTAGCTCTATTTCTTCTTTTGTAAGTTATCAGTTCAAGTTCTTTGTTTGAAAAACAGGGGCCAGGTTTAGTGGCTCATGCCTGTAATCCCAGCACTTTGGGAGGCCGAGGCGGGTGGATCACCTGAGGTCAGGAGTTCAAGACCAGCCTGACTAACATGGTGAAACACCATATCTACTAAAAAAAATACAAAAATTAACCAGATGTGGTGGCAGGTATCTGTAATCCCAGCTTCTCAGGATGCTGAGGCAAGAGAATTGTTTGAAACTGGGAGGCAGAGCATGCAGTGAGCCGACATTGTGCCACTGTACTCTAGCCTGGGCAACAGAGCAAGACCCCATCTCAAAAAAAAATGTAATAACTTGATTGGTTTTAAAAACTTAGTAATTACAGAAAAATATACAGAGGTTAAGGAAGGAAAAATCACTTGAAGTCTCACAACTTACAGGTAACCCAGAATATTTTGCTAAACATGATTCAGGATATCTCTCTCAAAACTATATTCTTTTTTTTTTTTTTTTTGAGACGGAGTCTTGCTCTGTCGCCCAGGCTGGAGTGCAGTGATGCGATCTCCACTCACTGCAAGCTCCACCTCCCGGGTTCATGCCATTCTCTTGCCTCAGCCTCCTGTGTAGCTGGGACTACAGGCGCCCGCCACCACACCCAGCTAATTTTTGTATTTTTAGTAGAGACGGGGTTTCACCGTGTTAGCCAGGATGATCTCGATCTCCTGACCTCATGATCCACCCAAAGTGCTGGGATTACAGGTGTGAGCCACCACGCCTGGCCAAAACTATATTCTTTAAGGTGCTTTTTTTTTTTGCACCTCCTATCACCACATGATTTTATGTAACGAGGTGATCACTACCTATGTGTGATTGTTGTACCCTGCTTTTTTCATGCAATAACATGTTACAGAGAGCTTTCCACATCAATAAACAAAGCTATATATCAAGAGTTAGCAAACTTGTTTGTAAAGGAACAGATAATAAATATTTCAGGCCTCTGGACCATTTGGTCTGTGTTGCAACTACTCAATTCAGCCATTACGGTACAAAAGCAGCCATGACAGCTAACATTACATAAACTAATTCATGTATAGAAAGTACATACATTAGTGTATGTGGCTGTGTTCCAATAAAACTTTATCAACAAAACCAGGCAATAGGCTGAATTTGGCCTTTGAGTCATAGCCTACTGACCCCTACTGTGTATCACTACATATAATGGCTTCACAGAAATTCATTTAATAGATATATAATAACTTAACTAATCCCTTATTAATAGACATTTAAATTCTTCCCAAATGTTCATTATATTCGAAAGAATGCTGTGAGAATTACTTGTAAAAACATTTATTTTTTTTTGAGACAGGGTCTCACTCTGTCTCCCAGGCAGGAGTGCAGAGGCATGATCACAGCTCACTATAGCCTCTACCTCCCAGGCTCAAGCAATCCTCCAACCTCAGCTGCCCGAGTAGCTGGGACTCCTGGTATATGGCACAACACCTGGCCAATTTTTGTATTTTGTTTTTTGTAGAGACAGGGTTTCACCTTGTTGCCCAGGCTGATTTCAAACTTCTAGGCTTAAGGAAGTTAAGCCTTCCAAAGTTCTGGGATTATAGGCATGAACCACCATGTGTGGTCCTATAAAAACATTTTGATGTAATTGTTTGATTATCCACTTAGAATAGCTAAAATCCTGAATCAAAGGGTAGACTCATTAGTGTTACACTGCTTTCCAGAAAGACTACACCAATTCATATTCTTGCACCCAATATATAAGATTACCTGCTTCCTCAGATATTGACCAATATTGTATTTTATCAGTCTCCACCTAAAATAACAGAGTACTGTTTATATTCATATTTTTATTTAATGTGGAGTGATTATATATATTTATATATCTATTTATATCTTTTATTGGTTATTTTACTTGGCTACTTTTATTTATTCTTTATGAACTGCTTCTTTGTGGCATCTGTCCATTTTTCTATTGGAGCATTTGTTTTTTTCTGTTGATTCTTAAATGCTCTTTATATATTAAGGATATCAACACTATTTTTAAATTATGTTAGTTAGCTTTATACAGTCTAGTACTTTCTTTCAATACTGATTTTTTTTGGCAAAGCAATTTAAAATTTTTTAAAATCAAATCTGTCAATTGCTTATTTTATACTTTGCATACATGTTATGCTTTAAAGGCCCTTTTTCAGCCCCATCAATATAAAACATATTTTCCCATATTTCCTTAAAATCCTGGCTTTACTACTTATATACCATGTCACTTATTTGTGCATTTCCTCATCTGTAAAATGCAAGCAGAGAGTACCTACCTTATTTATTCAATAAACTATTAAAATACTGAGCATCTACTAAAGTGAGACTTGACACTTGGTAGTAGCCAGGAATGTAGTAATGAATGAAAGGGACCAAAACGCCTAAACTAGTAGGACTTACCTTCTGGTATCCACATTTATTTATAAGCTTATTACAGGAAATGATACATGTAAAAACCTATTTGCCATTCTGGTTTGTTGGATCCTTGGGCAATTTTGTGCCTTATTCTGTACTCTCTCTGCCTAGAATGTACTTTCTCTTTTCAGTTGAACCCCTTTCCATCCATTAAAGCATGGGTCTCTCCGCAACAAAAGTTTCCATGTAATTCTGGTCACCCCTGAATTTATTCCTTTCCTCCTGGCTCTCCCCTCCTCACTAGCAGGCAAGCTTTCCAAAGGCAGTGGCCAGGACACCTTCACCTCTGGGTCCTTCCTTTGTCTGGCTCAGAGCCTTGCCCCTTACTAGGTCTCCTGTTGGGAATTTGTCACTGTTATTATTGACAAAGGGACCTACTCAAAAATACCTTCTTTACACAGTCTACTAGAGAATATGAATAATTAGCTAAATATACAATTGCCCATTGTGATCCATGCAAAGAAAGAAAGAAAAGGACAGGGCATATGGCAGGGTTCTACATGTACAAAGACTGTGAAGTGGGAAGCATGATGGAAAATTAGAGGAGCGGGGAGAGGTGTGGCAGTGAAGCGTGGTGTAAGATGAGATGGGAAAGGTGAAGAAGCCATCTCAGGTAGGCCTTGCATGTCAAGGTGGAGGTGTGGCCTTCATTGTGAGAGCAACAGGAAGCTTGGCTGGTTTTAGAAAGAGGAATGACACATGTGGAACAGAATCATCAGAGCTGGGTTCAAGGCTCAATGCCACTAATTTCTTGGCTCAAAACTTGCATAAGTCACTGAGCCTTAGTTCCTTAGTCACTAGGTAGAACTAACTGCCCCTCCACCACCTCCTTTGACTAGAAGCTCCCAGGAGACACACAGCCAGCTTTACAAACTATATAGCCCTCAGAATGAAAGAAGCTGCCATTAAGATGCAAATGTCTTCTAAGAGAGCTGAGCCTCTGGGCAAAGAGGAGAGGCCAATGGAACTGGCGCTGGAGTCTTCAAGATTTCAATCAGGGCTCCCAGAATGTTACCAAGTTCCATAATCTCTCTGGGCTTCAGTTTCTTTTGGAAAATGAGAACACCACCTAGGTGGTTATGAGGATTAAATGAGTTGACAAATGGAAAGTGCCTATTACACAGTAAGTACTCAAAAATGATAGTTACAACTATTACTCTTACTACCACTATGGCCACTACTACTTTCAACAACCAGCCCTCTCCTACTGCAGAGAACTTACACCAATAACACAGTTAGAGCAACACCCCCCAGGAGAGTGCTCCTGAACTGGCTGGATTTCCTGCCAAGGGGAGGAGGAGGAAGCCACTTTGGAGAGGATGAGCAGGCTCCGAGGAATGGGGACTCTGCTGCCTGAACATTCTCTGCAAGAGGACAGAGGGGACTAGAGGCCAAAGAAGTGGAACAGGAGTCTAAGGGGAGTAGCCATTGTGGCACGGGTAACAACCAGCTATGATGCCACAGTTAAAATTTCAAGACCTCAATAAAGGATGGTCTAGTCTCTCAAGTTTCCTCTCCTTCTATGCTAAAAGAAGACTAGGAAAAAGAAAAAAAAAATTCCATCTGCCCTTCCCAGCTCTCTTCCTAACACACGTGCATACATGTGTGCAGGCACATGCATAGAGCACACAACACTTGCACATTATCGGTAGTCACCACCTTACAGCAACTGAATGGAATTTTCCTTTTCACAAAGAATGCCAAAACACTGCTGTATTCCTAAATTCTTAGAACTACTTTGTCCCTGTCCACTGGATTTAATCTTTCCAAATGGATAAGCTACTACCATGCCCTTGGATTGCAAAGCTCAGCTTTTTCTGTTTTCAGTTTTGTTTCCAATCTTAGTTCTTCCAATCACTGGACTTGGCATGGTTTGGATAAATTGCAGTGTTGGTATAAATATTAGCTGGTTTTGCTGGACTAGCTAAGGCAACCACCAAAAAGTTGTATTTGTCTAATGAAAACTGCAAGGGAAGGGTCTTATTTTCTTGCTAATTGTGGGTTTGAGCATTAAGCCCTTTTAGGATAGCAAATACTTGTTCTACAGGTGAACAATTGTCTACCTCAGTGATCTCTTAAGTTTCTAAATGGGTAGTTGAAGAAAACTTAATAAATATTTAGTGAAGGCAAATGATATACTCTTAATCATCTAGTTTCAAATTTAATTTGAAGCCTATCTGTTCTGTGTTTCAAATATCCTGTTTCTAGTCTTGATTCTTCCATAAGTAGCTGTGTGATCCTGGAAGTACCTTAACTCTTCATCTGAAAAATAAACAGGTTTCTAAATGTTTCAACAATGTCAGTGACATGAAAGACAAAGAAGAGGTAAGGAACTGTTCCAGATGAATGACAGCTAAACGCAATACGTGATCTGGAGCTGGATCTTCACACAGTGAGGGGGAAAGCAATAAAAGACATGATGGATTGATTGACCAAATTGGAACATGGAAGGTAGATTGCTACATTTCCTGCAATTGATAACTGTATTGTGATTATGTAAGAAAATGTCCTTCTTCTTAGGAAATACACACTGAAGTATTTAGGGCGCAAGGAATTATTCAGTTGATTTTTACAACTTGCAAATGGTTCAGAAACAAATATGTATATTCATACATATGTGTGGTGGGGAAGTAGAGAGAGAAAGAATGCCAAAGTAAATGGGGCAAAATGCTAACTGGTAAAGAGTATATCTAGGGTTTCTCTGTAATATACTAGAAATTTCTTTGTAAGCTTAAAATTATTTCTAAAATTGGGAGGCTGAGGCAGGCAGACCACAAGGTCAAGAGATCGAGACCATCCTGGCCAACATGGTGAAACCCCGTTTCTACTAAAAATACAAAAATTAGCTGGGTGTGGTGGCATGTGCCTGTAATCCCAGCAACTCAGGAGGCTGAGGCAGGAGAATCGCTTGAACCCGGGAGGCAGAGGTTGCAGTGAGCTGAGATCACACCACTGTACTCAGCCTGGCAACAGAGCAAGACTCTGTTTTGGAAAAAAAAAAAAAATTCTAAATACGTGAATACGTGAATAAAAGGATTGGACTAGATTATAAACAAGGTTCCTTAATCTAGGATTCTATGGTTTGAAGAGGGGTGTAGCTGTTCTTCATGAACTTAAAAATAGCATAAAGAAGGCACCAAGCACATGGGCAGGATGGGAGAGCTCTTCTGAGGGCCCCTGTGGAGCGAGACAGTGAACATATGTGGTAAAAACACGTAGTCTCCTTCATCAGGTGTGTAACTGGAAAGTCTAGTTCTGAGATACATATCTGCAGTGGTGGCTCAAGGGAGTGGCCCAGCTTCAACAGAGTCTTTCTTGCCTTGTACCTTCCTTTTCTTTGCTGGCTGCGCAAACAGCATTAAGCTGGCACCACCATCAGAACCCATGCTCTGCCCACTGCTTCTCATTTAGGATCAAGGTTTCAGGCCTTCAGAGGAAAAGAAGGGTCCATCATTCCCTCATCCTGGGTCCCCACTGATGAACATTAGCTAAGAGCACTGTTGGGTGCTTTCAGCTTTGTCTTTCTCTATTTTTTAAAACTCTCCTTTCTCTCTTAACCATTCCAAGTATTTACATGGTCTCATTGTCGATAATATTCCCTTTCACATGTGGACTTCCCAGGGTACCATTTTTCTACACTTCTAATAGCTGGATCATCAAACGCTGAAATCTGAAGTCCAATGAACCAGTGGTGAGGGAGAAACCTTACAAGCATACGTATCCTTGCAAGTAAGGGAGCTAAGTATTTGAGTATTATTTGCAGTTGAAAATGTTTTGTGTTTTTCTTTTTGAGACATCTGAGAAACACAGGTCAATGTGAATAGTCTTCAAACATGTGAATCAGGGGTAGCCACACAGATCTCTGTACTGCCATGATGCACTCCTGAAAGGCACAAGCTGTGTCTCACTCCCCTTGTACTGTTTAAAACACCCAGCTGTGATGAGTTCAAGAAATGAAGCAACAAGCCACCCTGCCCCCTGCACATTCAGCTGTGACAGACACTGACCTTGCAGGTTGCAAAACCAGCAAAGCAGAGCATGCACGCCTTCCCTTCAGGCAGACCTACCTGGGTGGAACCACGATCTGCTCTTGTTATTTGTGGAGGAAAACTGTTAGTAGTCAGAGGAAGAGGTTTGCCTGGCCTTAGAAAGGTCTTTCTAGCCTAATAACTCTCTGTGGGTATTTGGATAATGTTCAAGAAGATAGATACATCCAATAATTCCAAACTAGAGAAATAATTTTTAAAAACAATAGTTGGGAATACAGTGTGAAAAACATATGCCTGTGATTTAAATGATTTTGAACAGAAATGCAAACAAATGGAGTTACCAGACAATTAAATTAAAACTATCTGACCAGTGTGCTTTTGAATTTCTGCCTAATGTTAATGAAACAATGCTTAGAAAACCAAAATAACTCTTGCAGATGCTGACTGAGAATGGGATAAGATCCTCAGAAATAGAAGGGCACAGTGGCTGGACATGAAAGGGAGACTCACCAGGAGAATATGCAAATGTGCTTGAGGCTAGGGAAAATCAGAGAAAAGTCAAAGAAAGGGCCAAGGGAAATGTACACACTCCAGATCTTCTTCTCAAGGCTTCTAGACAAATCTCAGATGAGCACAACCCCAGTTAGCTTTTGCCCCGCCCTACCGTGTATATCACCACAGGATGTGCAACAAAAGCAGCTGGAAAGAAGAACAGAGCAACTAGATTGCAAACTGCCTCCCAGAGTGCCTCTAAAATGTCTGCATGGTGAAACAGGTTAGCTAAGCCACCCTCCAGTGATAACTATGATCTGCACATTGCTTGGTCCATAGTAAGATCCCAATACATTAGGATAGAATAAAGCATCCTCGAAAAATGAATCTACAGAGTTATAAGTTTTAGACAGAGGGAAAGAGCCAAGCTAACAACAAGGTACTAAATTTTCCCCTTTGACTCCATGAAGATGATTGTGCTGGTGGCAAGTTCATGCTGGTGGGAAGACCATTTAAACTAGAGCAGTACACTGTACCTGAAAGAAGCTCCCTCTCTGATTGACATGCTTCCTTCAGAGACCATTGAAAATCGATCTGCCAAACTTCTAATGGTGAGGTTCTTCTCAACTTTCCAAACAATGAGAATCAGTCAACATCCATACAGAAATATTTTTACCAGGAAACAGTTTTTGTCGTTGTTTTGTTTTTTACCTTTTTTTCTTTTTTTTTTTTTTTTTGAGATGGAGTTTCACTCTTGTCACCCAGGCTGGAACACAATAGCACAATCTCGGCTCACTGCAACCTCCACCTCCCAGGTTCAAGTGATTCTCCTGTCTCAGCCTCCCGAGTAGCTGGAATTACTGGCACCTGCCACCACACCCGGCTAATTTTTGTATTTTTAGTAGAGACGGGGTTTCACCATGTTGACCAGGCTGGTCTTGAACTCTTGACCTCAGGTGATCCTCCTGCCTTGGCCTCCCAAAGTGCTGGGATTACAGGCTTGAGCTACCATGCCTGGCCTGTTTCATTTTGTTTTACAGTCAAGTCTGTTCATATTGGTTTATTTGCAACCCACCTCCTTGAAGACAGCAAATAGGAGTACTGGCTGCCCTCCCCAATGGGCAAGTGAATTCAGTATAAAGATCAAGAAAATGCCAAATACATGTAACTTAATTTTCCTTGAAAACCAGAAATGCTGGCATGAGAATGAGTTTTTAAATCTAGGGTTTTTAAAAACAACAGTGTGTGGGAAAATAGCGCACTACCCCGACAATCACTGAGCACCACTGTGTTGCTCAATTGTTTATGGGTAAGTAAGCTTGCTTGTTTATTTTGAGACATCATGGGATAGTGTGAGGTGAATGTTCTCCATTGCTAAATCAAAAGCCAACCATGGCAGCAATGTTGCAGAAGCTTCTCAGAGGGTTCGCTGGACCGAGAGCTTCTATGGTGTGTGCTTTTAAAATATATCTGCAAATTCTTCGAAACTGCTCCCATCAAGAAATGTAGTCTAGTTTTCCTTCCCTTGAATATGAGTCAGATTTAATGACCTGGTTCCAATGAGAAATACAAGGTTGGAAATGACATGATGTGACTACTGAGTCTGTTTATGAAAAAAGATGCAGCATCTCTCTAGCACTCTCTTGAAATGCTCACCCTTGAAATGCAGGTGCCATGTGATGAGAAGGCCAAGGAGTAGAGGGGCTGTGGGTGTTCCAGCTGACAGCCCTAGCTGAAGTCTCAGCCAGCAAGCACAAGCAACTTCAGTCAGGTGATCTTTCTCTCTCTCTCTTTCTTTTCTTTTCTTTTCTTTTCTTTCTTTCTTTCTTTCTTTCTTTCTTTCTTTCTTTCTTTCTTTCTTTCTTTCTTTCTCTTTCTTTCTTTCTTTCTTTTCTTTCTTTCTTTTCTCTTCTCTTCTCTTCTCTTCTCTTCTCCTTCCTTCCTTCCTTCTTTCTCTTTTTTTCTTTTTTTTTGAGACAGAGTCTTGCTCTGTTGCCGAGGCTGGAGTGCAGTGGCACAATCTCAGCTCACTGCAACCTCCATCTCCCAGGTTCAAGCAATTTTCCTGCCTCAGGCTCCTGAGTGGCTGGGATTACAGGCATGTGCACACCACACCCAGATAATTTTTTTGTATTTTTAGTAGAGACAGGGTTTCACCATGTTGGGCAGGCTGTTCTCGAACTCCTGACCTCAGGTGATCCACCCACCACAGGTGATCCACCCGCCTCGGCCTCCCAAAGTACTGGGATACAGGCGTGAGACACCACACCTAGCCTGATTTTCTATATATGACTTCAACCATGTGTTGAGGACTCTAGACACTATGTGACTGCTCAGCCACCATATACCTGTTACCACACAAGAGACCCTAAGTGAAGATCATCTAACCAAGGCCAATCAACTCCTAGAACCATGAGAAATAATAATAATCTATAAGTTGTTGCCTTAAGACAGAGGTCTGCAAACTATGGCCTGTGGGTAAAATCTGGCCTGCAACCTGGGTGTATGTTATCGTACAGCCCATGAGCTAAATAAGTATGGCTTGGTACATTTTTAAAGGATTATAAAACAAAACAAAATGAAGAAAAACCTGCAAAAAAGATCATATGTGGCCCTCAAAGCCTAAAATATATATTCTCTGGCCTTTTAAAGAAAAAATTTGCCCATTGCTATCTTAAACCACTAGACTTTCAGAGGCTTTGTTATACAGCAACAGGCAATTGGAACATGTAGTACCTTTGGGACACAAGGAGAAGAACTGAGGGGCAAATGCTGAATTGACAGTGTCATGAAAGTCACACTGAAAAGTTATGCCCAACTGTCATCTGCAAGTTAATGTTATTCTATCAATAATTGCTATCATACTCTGTCTCTCTCCATATATATATATATATATATATTTCTAAATATATTTAGAAATATATATATATATATATTTACAGACAGGGTTCCCCCAGGTTGATCTCGAACTCCCGGGCTTAAGTGATCTCCCCCACATCAGGCTCCTGAGTAGCTGGGACTATAGGCATGCACCACCATGCCCAGCCATTACTAAAATTTCACAAACATACTTGCTCAGTCAAAGTAAAAGTGATGGTAGTGATTTATCAACCAAGGAAAATATCTGAGACATTTATCTTAGATTTGATTCCAGTTTAACTTCAAATTCTGAGATATTCATTAATAAGTTTAATTATAGCAGGTAGCATTTACTGATTCTTTACTGAGCACCAGACATTGTTCAAAACTATATAAACTAGGTAAGCCTCACGCCGACCCTTATTTCCATTTTACATATGAGAAAACTGAGGCACAGAGAGGTGGTCTAACCTGTTCAAGATCACAAAGGTCGTAAGTGTGGAGTCAGGATTTAAATCCAGGATGGACTCTTGTATGTAGCAACTTAACCACTACACTCTGTTGCTTCTCTCCAGAAAATGCCTAATACACATGGGTCTAAAGAATGCAGCTGGCTTCCAGGGGACGGCATTGACCTCTCTGGCTGGATTTCCCTGGGTGCTAGCCAAGAGTGCTGTCTATGTACTTAAGAATGAGGCCTGGAACTTGAGTCTCCATCCATTTCCCCTGGATCTAGGCTCTTCAATAGCACTAAGTCTTCTGTTTGGAGAATCCCAAGTTCCCAGACTAGCCCCAAATTATGGTCGGTTAAAAGCTGTTCCTTCCCAGCCGTCTAAGTCTTCCTCGCATGTTACTCTGGTTTCTGTCAATCAACACATGGAATATTATGTTTCCCAAGGAAATGATTGTCACGGGAGATGCTATATATGCTTTTCATTGCCAGTCTGTGGCTAAACAAAATCAACAGACTGATCGAGAGCCAATCATATTGAAAGGATACTCAAACCATTATTAGAATCAGTGGTCACGGAGAATGAAATAAACAAGTATCAGTTTTCCTTATCTGGGAAGTGGAAGTGATAATACCCATCCTTATGAGTTATTGTGTAGACTAGAGCTAAGATATGGAAAGGACCTAATCCAGTGTCTGGCATTCAAGTAATGGCTGTAATTATTGTAACACAGAACATGCCTCTCTTTTAGAGAACTGGTAATTGGACAGTGACTTTTCATTGAGTGACTGGAAAAGCTGTTAATCACAAAGAAAGGTCTACATTAACAAAACAAGACAGAGTAAGAGCTGCTGCTTGCCCATCGGGTCACACATTTTCCATCTCCCATTACAATAAGCCTTTTCCACACTGTAAAGTGTTGTTTTAATTATTTATAAAAATGACTCCATCACATTCTTTTCTCCAACTGTGCTTGACACAAATAACTGGAGACCCATGTATGGAAAGGGCAACGCCCTGATGGTAATCATGTGCTGAGGCCACCGCTGCACACTGACCAAAGGCAGGGCACATCACCAGTCTACTCACCAGAAAGGAAAAATAATGAGACGACTGATGAAAAATATGGCGGAGAAGATGAAAAACAGGGTGTTACAGGTCTGTGTCCATCCAGCATAAGAAAACATCTTAGCAGACTGTGAACAAAGAAAGAAACTGCAGATAAAGTGACAGTAGCATACCTTTTTAAAGTTAAATTTATAAATGAAACGATATGAGGTCTGGGATTTGTTTCAAAACAATCTGGGTGGAAAGTAGGGGGTACAGGTGGGGCAATAGATTAAACAAGACTGGCCATATTGATAACTGGTAAAGCTGATGGGTCCATTATATGATTCCCTTTATCTTGTCATATGTTTGACATTTTCCATAATATAATTTTTTTAAAAATATATTAAAATACCTGTAATACTACTCGTGTCTTTCAAAAACACTTTAAGTTGGCATAATCAATTTTAGCATGCACTTCATGTGGGCATTTATTTAGTATCTCCATGTAACTGGGAGGAGAGCTGGACTGAAGAAAGGCTGGGACAGGTGGGAAATCCGGGGCTGGGCTGGGAATGCTGCAATCAAGGAGGCTACTTCAAGGCAGATGAGGGAAGAGGCAAAGTTGGGAGGCAGCTCTCAGGGCCCTGAACTCGTTGAAATAAAGTTTCGAACATTTGATCTTTCCTAATTCTTTCATGCTAGTCTATACTGCTCATATTATCTGTGTTGAATAGAAAGAGCTGCAGAAAGGGTTGGTGAGTGTGGTAGAAGACAGTTTATTGATAAGCGCTCCCTAGTGCATTATCCAGCAGTGTCCAAGGCTGAAGATGGAAGTTTCTGGTGGGAATAGGGAGTGGAAGTCCGGAAGCAGGAGGTGGGAGGAGTTGCTGGGGTACAGATCATTCTTCTAGGGAACGTGGCTTAGACTTGGGCAGTTTCAGAGCCAACTTCACCCCAGAGGCTCAAGGTCCTTCCAGAGCAAGAGAGGCAACACATTTACATTCCAGGAAGGGTTCACATGGCATCTTTCATATTTTGCCAAACTACCAAGGGGTGAGAATATGCCCTGACTGTGGGGTTGGCAGAGGGCCCCCAGGGAACAGCTTCAGTTGCTGACATAGAGAGGCTGGTGTGCCTGGTGGGTGGGAGACGGGTGTGGGGAGAAAGGTCCAAATTCAGAGTGCCTGTAACAGAGTGGGAAGCTGGTGGAAGGGTCAGAGGCTTAACTGGATGGGAAGTGAGGGATGTGCACAGGCATGGGAAAGGATCCCTGTGAGTCCATTTGTGAGGGCAAAGTAGCACACTTTTGGGCAAAACACACACAGAACATATTCTGGATTGTGTAATGATGAAATGATAGACAGCAGCCCCTTTGCTTGCTAAGTATCAATCAGGATATTAGGTCCTGGATCCAAACTTGACCATGTGGAAACGTAGAGGATCAGGAAGATGCATGAAGGAGGCAAAAAAGGTCACTTACGAGTGAGAATGGTAGATGTGAAGGCTGTTTTTCCTCCAAAAGAGTTAAGAAATGACCCCAGTGTCTTGAGAAATATGAAAGATGAATAGGCACCATCTCAAGGAAGCCAGGGGCAAAAGTTCTGCTGTGTCTGGGTTCAGTTAGAACTCGATTGAGAAAACAAACCCTAAAACACACTATTCGAGTAAGCCATGGGCTGTGCACCCTGGGAGAACATCACATATAGGCCCCTGCCACCACTTAATATTTTGTCTACCACCAGCTGATGAGAGGTACCAGCCTTGCTCATTGAACCTCATGTCAGATCATGACTTGTGAATGAATCGAGAGTGATTCGCAATCTTTAGCAACATGAAGCTATTCTTAAAGTTTGCCCATGAGGGAACCTCTAAGATTGGACAGTTCATTTTTCTTTTTCTTTTTCTTTTTTTTTTAACCTAAGGACCTCAGAACGTTTTCAGATAATAATGAGCTAAACTTCATCACATACCCCAAGGAACAGATAAGACTTCTCATGTTACAGCTGGGGCTAGAAAACAAAACAATAAGTGATTTGTCCAAGTCACTTAGGGAATCATGTCACATCAATGAAAGGGTGGTGAGGGTGGCAGGGCAACCCCATGTTTATTCCCAGGGTGAACATCTAACTCCCTTTAATAATACAATGAAGCTGTTTTTACACTGGACACACACCAAAGGCAATTGAATATGAGGGTTTAGAAGCAACAGAGTAGTAAAAAATTCTTAAGTCAGGGCCAATGTGGTCTTAATTTTCTGTCAGGATTACCGAGATACGATCAGAGAAGGAGGTAATTACATCAGCAAGGGCTGCATCCAGAGAGCACCATGGAGAAAAAATAGTATAGTCCTTCTCCTGCTAAGCCATTTGTTGCCCTAAAGCACATATAATAATCATGACCTTTAGAATGGGATTTACATGTCTAAATATGATTACATACAGGGTATAAAAATATTCTGTACACAGGGGATATTTTAACAGTGCTTTGAAATGGCTGCAAATGACTTCTGGTGACTTCTACAACAGGGTGTGGTAAATTACATCCAGTCCATGGGCTAAAGCCGATCAGCTCTTAAGAATGGTTTTCACATTTTTAAAAAGGTATTAAAAAAGCAAAAAACAAAGAAGAATATGTAACAGAGATCATATGCAGCCCACAAAACTAAATTTACTATCTGGCCCTTTGCCAAGAAGTTTGCTAAACCCCAACCTAGAAGAATAAGATTCTACTAAATTTAATTTCTTCCATATCAACCTATATTCAATTGTTAGCCCTTCAAGAAGTAACCCCAAATGTGAAATGGTTAGCATCATTTCCCATGGATTCATTATAAATGAGTACATTTAAATAAATAACTCAGCAGTTCTGGGAACTCTTGCTCTAAATACAGCAGGAGATCTGGCAGAGAAGGGGACCGTTCCATCACTGACTGGGGTCAACAGGAATCAAAACAGAACAGAAACAGGTCCGGAAAACAATCCCAATGTGACTTTGTTTCTTCTATTTTGTGTGGGGTGAGATTAGGAAGGCTCTTGTTTTAATGTTGGCTACTTCAGAAAACATCCTAAGCCCTCTTCCTCCCTTAGAAAATGCGGGCCTTAAAAAAAAATCATCTTACACTCCTTAAAGCAAGGGATTGGGCTGGGGGAGGGGAGAGGAGGGCAGCATGAACATTCAATGGGTATTCAAGCATTGCCCTAAGTGAATAGATGGTGCCACCCAAATCTGGGAATCCTCAATGTCATAAATCCAAGTTTTCCTTTTAGAAGATTAGAGTTCATTCCTTCTTCAAATATCCCATCTTACTCCCTGAGTGAGCATGTGCATGCAACTTTCAGGAGTGGAATCACACACATTAACATCTCTCTAGTACCATGGAGAAGGATTGAAAGTTAAAACTAAGAGGTTTCATTTCTGTAATCTTGGAGGATCTGGGAATCTAGAGATATTCTCAGACTTTGGGTGTTTTCCGGACAGAGAGCCCTGCTAAATCGCTCACAATTACTTCTGTGAGCAGTTACAGAAACCCAGGATGTGGTATTGTCATTAGGTTTTTAATGGCAAACACTTACCTCCAGCCAAATGTCAGCCACATCATGTACAATCATCACGAGGGTCCCACTGCGAATATAATTAGCACACCAAGAGAAGCTCATCAGACTAATAGCAGCCAGGTGGTGGATGATATGAGCTAGAAAATCCTATAAGGTGAGGGAAAATGGAAACCATTAAGCAAATGCATTTATTTCCCAATCACTGGAAGAGATAATAATAATAATAATGAGATCAATAACTTACATCTGCACGTTTTGAAATTTATAAAATGCTTTTACTTTATTTTTAAACATAATCCTTGTGAGAGAGCTAAGACAAGTATTATTCTTGTTGATGGAAGTCAGTTAACTGTGAGATACCATCCCACACTGGATATATGTATACCCACACACTGCCCCCCAACACACAATAAATGCATATACACATAAGCATATTCCTGTGTACACCTAGTTATTGTTTATCCCCTGCCTATTCCCCAAAAAGAAAAAAAGATTGATATAATAAATCTACACAACCATTAAATAAGTCAGTGCATATGAAATAAGACAATCTAGCTTGAGGAAAGCTACTGTCACTAAGTATAATAAAGACTTAAAGGTTTTCTGCAAAGAAAATATACAAATGGCCAATTCACACGTGAAAGCATGCTCAGTCATTAGTCATCAGGAGAATACAAACCAAAACCACAATGATAGATACTTCACACCCACTAGGATGGCTATAATAAAAAAGATGAACAATAACAAGTGTTGTCAAGGATGTGGAGAAACTGGAACTCTAATACAGTGCTGGTAGGAATGCAAAATGGTGTAGCTGCTTTGTTAAACAGACTGACAGTTTCTCAAAAGATTAGACATGGAATTACCATATGGCCCAGCAATTCCAGTCTTAGGTGGAATGAAAACATATGTTCATGCAAAAACTTGTGTATGAATATCCACAGCATTACTCATAATAGCCAAATGGAGGAAACAACCCAAATGTCCATCAACTGATAAGAGGATGAATAAAATGCATCCATCTGTACAATGGACTACTACTTAGCAATAAAAAGTAATGAGGTACTGATACATGCCATAACATGGATGAACCTGGAAAACATTACACTAAGTGAAACAAGGCAAACACAAAAGACAAGGTATTATATAATTCCATTTATATAAAATATCCAGAAGAAGCACATCTATAGAGACAAAGGAGATTTGTGGTTGCTAGGGGCTGGGGAGGTTGAGAGAAATGGGGAGTGACTGCTAAATGGTATAGGGTTTCTTCTTGGGATGATGCAAATGTTCTAAAATTGACTGTGATGATGATTGCACAACTCTGAATATATGTTAAAAACCACTGAACGTATACTTTAAATGGTTTAATTGTGTTATATGTGGATATCTCAATAAAGATGTTTAAAAAACTTAAAGATTTCAGCTTCCTCTTAGCCAAAGTAAATACAATACCAATAATAGCTGAATTTATTGAGCACTTGCTGTATAGCAGCAAGTGTCTTTTTTTTTTTGAGATGAAGTCTCGTTCTGTCACCAGACTGGAGTGCAGTGGTGCGATCTTGGCTCACTGCAACCTCCACCTCTCAGGTTCAAGCGATTCTCCTGCCTCAGCCTCCCAAGTAGCTGGGACTACAGGCATGTGCCACCACACCCAGCTAATTTTTGTATTTTCAGAAGAGATAGGATTTCACCACGTTGGCCAGGATGGTCTCAATCTCTTGACCTCATGATCCACCTGCCTCAGCCTCCCAAAGTGCTGGGATCACAGGCGTGAGCCTCTGCACCCAGCCTCAGCAAGTATTTTATACAGATTAAACTGTTTAATTCCTACAACAACCAGAGGAGATAGGAACTATTTTTAGCTCCATTTTATAGATGAGGAAATCAAGTTTAGAGAGTTTAACAACTAACTCAGATGTTGGTGCGTGGTGAAGCCAGGAATTCAAACCCAGGAGACCTGACTCCAGGGCCTGTGCTTTAGCCACCTCCCAATAGCTTTATGTTTCTGAAGATACATCTTTATAAGACACATAACATATATTTATATTTAATTTTTAAGAAAGTGTTCAATGCACATGTAAATAATAAAAGGGAAGTCACCTACAGCAAAATCAAAGGTGGGTGAAATATGTGATCAACCTACCTGTATATAAAGACTTTCTAAAAAATGATTATTTTCAATTCTATCCCTTGAGAAAATGACTCAATCAATTAAATTTTGATATATTCCTAGCCTAAAGTTAGTATAGTTAATCTACAGCTATTACTGAGTTATATGGAAATGGAGATTATTTCTATCAGATATTTTCACAGTACGTTCTTATACTTAGATTTCTCATGTCCTAAGACGTCTAGTTGACTGCAGTGTGTCCCTTATAATGTCCACCATCACTTAACACAAACATTTAATCAAGCTGAACTGGTTTATCCAATATTAAATGTCATTGTACTTATCATACAAATTCTGCTACAAACCAGCCTTTTAATTACGGTGTAGTTTATGAAGTATATGCCAAGAGAATTTATCATTTGATCTGAATTGCTTAAATATATGACAAAATCTTATGAGTGCATTCAGGATTTAACATGGTTTGCTGGATTAGTAATTAGGAATCTGTAACAACCAAACCACTCCTAAAATATCTCACTTTGTGACCTCGGAAGTGGCATTTAGCATGCCTGTCACTGAGTTTCCCTGCAAATAAAGCAAAGCTAGTAATGCCTGAAGCAGGGTTTCCTCATAAATATATTTGATGAATTAAGGGGAAAATATTTTCAATGTCTTTGAAAACATCAAAAAGTTGTATATAAGGTGGTTTTGCAATCAACTAAAAGATGTGGTTGCAGAATTAATACTAGTAACATATTTCTTCTTTGCACTGATGGACATTAAATTCCCAAACCAAAAGAAACAGATGCATAAAGGAGATTTTTTTTCTTATTGAACAGAGGTGGAGCTTCAAAGTTAAAGTTTTTTATAATGTTTCACAACAAATGTTTACCAAGGCACCAAAGCATGAGTATAATTAGCAATAGTCTATGTACTATAAAGCACACAAAAGCAATGAACTGGACCCAAATACACAGAAAAATACAACTTAAAGATTAGAATTTGGGGCAGGGAGATGGGAATTTTTGAAGAAACTGATAAAGAAGCTTTGTAAATAAGACACTTACCTTTCTCTTGACATCAAAGCCAAGTCTAAATAACAGAGACCAGTAAAAACTCATTTCTAAAATGTAGTACCAGTACTGGGATAGCAGCAGGGGCTGAGAAAAAGAAGAGAATTCATTACTTTAAATGCCGTCGTAGAAGCAACTCATTTTGATGCACTAACACCTACTTTTATACCTATTTATATCTCACCAGATTCCATAAAATAACATAGATTTATATTTCAATTTATATTTCAACAAAGGAATTAAAGATAATATTTCAAGGCATTTTATTTCTAAAAGGGTAGTTGAGTATTCCAAAACCAAGTTGAATGTTTTGTTTACAAAATTAAATACAACTGCCACAGGTGTAAGTGCCTTCAGTTTATTCAGAGTTAAGTTTAAATTTTTTAAAAAATTAAAAATCTTTACTTAGGAACAATGGGAAATCTTTTTTGCTGGTCCCATAATTTACTTTGATTAATGTTTCTTGAATATTACTCAAAATCTGATGTCTTAATCTCTTTTCTGGTGACAGGCTGGTGGTTAGAATTAGCCCATTCTAAAATGGGACAGTAATAAAATATGCATAATTGTTTAAGAACTCTAAAAACATCTTCTGAATAAAATAATAAACTTTTGATAGCTAGAATTTTCTTAACAATTTTATAATGGGAGTGGTGGTGTTTATTTTAGCTAAGTTGAGACATTATATGACTTGGTGTACCCAGTGAAGTTGCCTTCTGATATCTAAGCCCTTGTGCAGTCTCCTCCAACACTGACTATGGACTTGATCCCGGTCTTTGGCCAAGGAGACATAAGCAAATGTGATGCATGCAGAGACTTTATAAGTACCACATAAGAAAGCTGAGCCACCCTGCTGAAGGGGCCACAAAGAAGAGAATCAAGGTGCTGACTGCCAACGCTATGAATGACGTCACCATAGACTCGAGCCATTCCCTAGCCAGCCTCCCAATTGTCTGAAAATGCATGAATGAACTCAGTTGAAACCACATGGAGTAGAAACACTGCCTAGCTGAGCCTAGCCTAAATTGACAACCAAATCAAGAGAAAATAAATGGTTGTTGTTTGAAGGCACTAAGTTTTGGGGATGGTTTGTTATGTACCAACAGATAACTGATACACCTGAGAAGATATGAATAAGTTGGAGACAGAAGATGATAGGCCTGGGGTTTGGTCTAGATAATTCTTATGTCCCTTATTGTCTAATTTTATTTAATTCTTTAAAGCTGAGCCTAACATATAACTAATTTTTTTGGTCAACTCATCATCCCTGATAAGGCCATAAAAGAATGAGACAGAGTTTCTGCTTTCTTCTATGACAGGACTGTGTGAGACTAATCCTCCTACTAAGAACAAGTTAAAAATCTGAATAAAAGACAAGAAAGAATATCTGTTTGAAGACACCAGAGAGCAAGTAGGGCATCGAGAACCTGTGGAGTCAAGATCCTAAAGAGAAGAAAAATGCACTAGAGTGAACCCTTTATTTCAAGTGAACCCTATTTCTCAAGCAGCACTCTAGACCCTAAGAATAAATTCAAAGAAGACCATCTTATACATATCATAAATTCTGCACATGCCAATTTATAAGCAGTATGGAGCCCAGAGACTAAGAAACAGCAGAAGTTAAGCAGTAGTGGCTATAATATCAGAGTACTAGGAAGCAAACTGGTGTTCAGGTTGACTAAGGAAAAGGAGTCATGGTAAGCACTGTTATCTTTTATTTGAAATCACTGAAGAAGAATATCCTAGAATATGGGTAAGTTGGGAATAGACTTGCCTTCACAAAGACTGAAGTCTACCTTGAATCAGCTCAATCAAGGATTAAAGGTGATCTGCCCCTATTCTAACACCTAACAGAAGTGAAAGTAAGTCCTCTGTAAAGGAATATAATATCATCCTGACCATCTATACTTTTTTTGTATACAATGCCTGTCATTTAATCAAAAGCTATCAAGCGTAAGGAGACAGGAGCAAGAGAGAAAACAGATCCACAGGTGGTCAAGAGATGAGACTTATCAGACTCTGACTTTAAAATAACTTCAAAAATTGCTTAAAAGAGAAAATTTCAGTAGAGAACTGGGATCCACTAAAAAATAAAATAAAAATTTGAGAACCAAAAAATACAATAACTGAAATTAAGAACTCAAAAGATGTGTTTAATAGTAGATTAGACATGGCTTAAGAAAAGCACCAGTGAACTGGACAACAGGAAAGTAGAAAATATCCAGAATAGTGAAGTGTCTGACATTTTGCCCCAGTTGCAAGCTAACAAGTTAGTTTGCCACAAGTTCCATGAATGCTGGTAGAAGATAGTAGACACTTGGTAGACAGCAGGTAGTTTATGACTCACAGTAATAGCAGTAGCCAGAGTATCAGTATTTGGGCCAATCCTTCCATCCCCAATCCCCATAAGGCTAAAGGTCAGATGATAACTGCACACATCGTGGATTGTGTTACAAGAGAGGAACCCTGAGCTAGAGAACCTGACCTTTTATAATAGACAATAACTTGCCTACTCTTTACTCCAGAGGGAGACATTATCTCTATCTCCTGTGGCTGTTTGCTATACAAACTTCCTTGAAAAGATCATCTAAAACAAAAGGCAGTCAGTGCTTGAATTCACAGGGCATGCAAGAGACTTGTGTAGAATTGTCTCTCAACAGACTGAAGCACAGAGAGGCAAGAGAACGGAGAATATTTTTTAAAGCAAAAGAGACATATGGGGCCTAGTAGAAAGGTCTAGCATATTAGCACATTTATAACTGGAATTTCAGAGGAGTCTGGAGAGAGAATGGAACAGAAGCAATGGCTAAGAATTTTCTAAAACTGACTGAAGACATCAAGTCACAGATTCAACATGTTCTACAGACATCAGGCAGGATAATTTCAAAGATAAGCACATTTATGTATATCACAATAAAACTGAAAGGCAAGACAAAATATTACAATTGACCAAAAAGAGAAAAAAGATACTATGTTCAGAGAAGCAAACTAAAAGTGACAGCTGAATTCTTATAGAACTGATGAGATCTAGAAGACAATGAAATAAGATCATTAAAAGTGAAGGAAAATAACTGCTAATCCAGAATTCTATACCCAGCAAAAATATCCTTTTAAAAATCAAAGGCAATATAACATTTTTCTGACAAACAAAATCTGGCATACCCACCATTAAAAAAAAAAAAATAGCAAAGGTACTCCTTCAGCCAGGAGGATAATAATCCCAGATGGAAACATGGAAATACAGGAAGCAAGGAATAGCACAAAAAGGGTAACTTGACAGATTTACAAAACAATAATAGCAATGACTTGTAAGGTTTTAAATATTTGAAGGAGGAGGGTATATGGTATATTCTAATTACCTTTCAGTAAGTGGAAAGAGGTAAGAACACCGATTTGCATCAGACTGTAATAAGTCAAGGACATATACAGTAATGTCTGAGATAATTACTAGAAGAACAAAAGCATGTGTAACTGAAAAGTCAATATAAGGGATGAAAAAGAACAGTATTTTTTTAATTACTTGACTGTCCCATAGAAAAGCAAGAAGGGAATACAAAAAAAAATGCATCAGATGGTACAAGTAAAAAATAAATAGTAAGACACTAGATTTAAACCCAAATATGTAATTACATTAACTGTAAACAAACTAAAGGAATGAGACAAATGAGGGTCAATAAGGATGAGGAAGCTCAAGTAGAAAAAGTGCCAGGGATGACATAGTAGTGAACAAAGAGTAGCAGGGGACCAAGACCTAACTAAGGAGATAATTTGAGGGACCTCGGTGTTGAATTAAGGGGAGGAATACGTTAGAAGGGACTTACCTGTTTGGGATAGCCATTCCAAACCTCCCATAGGTCATACAGCCAAGGTTTCTGAAAGAAGAAGAAAAAAAAAGAACCAACAGATGAGAAATAAATTTGTCGGTGTCAAAGGCCAATTTTGGCAGAAAACCTAAGCTCTTCCTTATGTCATTTATAGCAGGCAAAGATGCACAGGAAATCGCCCTTTGCCATATTCTTTTGCTTCTATTGCATGCATTTCTCCCTCTGTAGAGTATTTCTTACATATTCCTATAAAACACCTCTGTGAAATTCACTACTAGTGAATCTAAGATAAGTAAATAGTGCTGTCTCATAGAGGAAATTGTTTCAAACAAGTAACTGTATGAACCAAATTATTTCTAAACCAATTATGTTATTGCTTCTGTAGCAATAAAAAAAACTTGAGATATCTGTAGCAATATTTGAGACAAATCTTGAATCTTGAGAGAAATTGCTAAAACTGGTTATCTTATTGAAAGTACTATACCCTAAAGGAATTCACAGACAAGAATTTCAAAAATTAAAGACAAATTCCAATCAAAAATATAAAAAGATAACTTACATCATAAAGAAATGCAACTCCAGCAACAGTGATCACTAAGTAAAATGCAAATCTCCAGCTGCCAAAAGAAAGAAAAATCTTTACTCCCTTGTAAAGGTAACTGAGATTTGAGGAGAAAATGATTAGGTATGGCAGAGTTTACAAAGAACACACATTCTGGAGTCAGACAAATCAAAGTTTCTATCCTGGCTCTGCCCTACTTATAGATGGCTACAACCTTAGGTAAATCATTTAACCTCAGAAAGCCTGACTTTCTTATCTGTAAAATGAAAATGACAACACTACCTCAAAATGTGAAAAGAACTGAAAATCTGTGATAACAGGTCTAGCATAAAGTAAGCAACAATAAATGGTAGCCATTATTCTTATTATAATGGCTAGCCCCATTCCAGGCACACAATAAACAGTGGATTTATATTAGTATTATTAAGAAGGAACCTAATTAGTCTAATTATTTCTCTTATCACCATTTAATTCCCAGTTAAAAGTTTTTATGTGGCCAGACTTTACTCTTTTCTCCTAAAAGCAGGGTTTTGAAAGAAAAGATTTTCCTCATGTATGGAGAAAGACCTGTAGACTAAGAGACTGGAAAGACACATCAAACAATTGTAATGGATGGATCTTATTGAGATCCTGATTCAAATCAAGAAACTGTAAAGAAAATTATGAGACAATCAGGGAAATCTAAACACTGAATATTTGCTATCATTAAGTAAAAATCTTTTATTAAATAAAAAATCATAGGATACTGATATTGCAATTATGCTGAAAATAAAGAGTTCTTATCTTTTCGAGATACATGCTAAAATATTTACAAATGAAGTAACAGTGTCTGATATTTGCTTCCACACCTATCTGCGGTGGGGGAGAGGTGTAGTGGGGATAGAGAGGACATAGGATTGGCCTTGAGTTGATCAACTAAAGCTGGTGATGAGTAATAACACACTTAATTCATAATGCAGCCTTTCTACCTTAATATATGCTTGCAATGTTCCAAATAAAAAGTTTTTTAAAATTATGTCTATTTTATCTAATGATTGCTGGAGAAATAATAATATTAAAATAATATGTTTTCTTATCTTTGTGTAAGTGCTTTCTTTGACACACCTGTAAGATAGGTAGGACATAGAAACATAGATATATACCCATTTTGTAAATGTAAAATCAGACTCAGAAAAATGAGGCCATCTCCCCAGCTCATGTAGCTAACAAGGAGGAAAGCTGTAACTTGAAGTGCAGGTCTTTGGACTCTGCACCAAGGAGTGTTTCCTAAACCTTATCATTTCCCTGAAGCTAGACGGCAGTCTTTCTTCATGGCTTGTTTTGATAGGAGAAAAAAGTAGGGTTCAATACTCAAAAAGTTGAACCATAGAAATATCCAAAAGACATTTTACAAAATGAAAGTTGAGACTTTACCGCACTCATTTTATTTGCTGAGAACATTTCCTTGGCTCCCTGGATTATCTTGTCCAAACAAAACCTACAAAATATAGGAGACGATAAGGCCAGCCAACCCACAAATGAGGCCAAAAGTGTGGGTGCTCTCCTTGTGTTTATTTCCCAAGCATTTATTGATTTCTCAACTCCGTCAGCCATGGGGCTAAGCACACATGGGCTATCACATTTTTTTTTATAAGAGTATGAAGCTGATGCTATAATTAGCCCCTTCCTATAGACTGCTGCTAACAGTCAGTTTCCTAAAGGAAATCGAACCTAAGAGAGATCACAAAACTTGCCCGAGTTTGGGGAGTAATACTCAGATCCACGAGTACAGCCA
Source organism: Macaca nemestrina (assembly GCF_043159975.1). NCBI lineage: Eukaryota > Metazoa > Chordata > Mammalia > Primates > Cercopithecidae > Macaca > Macaca nemestrina. The sequence continues at coordinate 90,688,908 of NC_092131.1, read as the reverse complement.
AGTCTCACATGTTTCTGGACATATCCTACTCAGAGAAGCCCTAAACCAGGGATTCTCAAAGTGTGTGCCAGGGAACCCTGAAGTCAGAATATTTTCATAATAATACTAATACAGTATTTGCTTTTCTTCTTCTCATTCTCTCACAAGCGAGGTCATGTGACATGTGATCACAGTACTGCTCTGAATGAAATTGCACTGATGAAATGTGTACTTGTGTAGTCTCCTGTTTTATAAATACCTCAGTTTTAACTTCAAATACAGTAAATATCAATAGGTATAAGACACACAAATGTTCTTTGGGATTTTCAAGAGTTTTTAAGAGACCAAGGGGTCCTGACACCAAAAAGTTTGAGAATTGCTGCACTTCACTGAAAAGATGAATGATAATGTCCTTTGTCAATGTCATTTCACTAGTTTTAAATGAACCTAAGAGAGTAAAACTTTTATTTTTTTCCAGGAAAGAATGAGATAAACATAAACATGGGAGGGGAGAAAACCCACTGAAAAACTATTCAGAAACAAATTGGTTGGGCAACGATGGTGACAGTCAAAGGAGAGACTGCATGGTGCAACCAGGGCGGAATGGGCAGAGTGGTGAGAAGCACTATTGGGGCCAGATGGGAGGCCCGCGGTGGGGATGCTGCATAGAGTGGACTGTGGACTGGACGGGTCAGATGAGGGTGAGGGCGCATCCACCCAGCCAGGCAGAGCCCTTTCACCCACACTGAGGAGTTCTCCTACCTGGATACCTAAGAACTTGAAGGTCCTTCTTATTGCTAGGTGGAAATGTGTATTTTAAAATGAAAAAGTGGTCAGCTAATGTGAAATTTGATTTTTTTTTTTTAAAAGGACCCATTATGTATTAAAATCCTGAATGCTGTGGAATAGGGCACAAGGGTCACCATGAAAGAAAGTAACCAAGGAACCAATACACTGAACTCATGGTGTCTGGGGGCTCATCCATCTGGATGTTACAGAGGAATTTTTGCCTGTTGGAAAGTAATCTTAGGAGCTGGTGTTAAGGAATAAGTGCCCGGAGATTTTCAAAAGTCTTGAGTTTAGGTACCTCATGCTATGACTTCTGTAGCACATCCCACAGCTGATTTTTAAAAAGCAGAGTCCCTGTACAATTAAACAGCGTGGCACTAGGTTTAGTCTGTTTATCTAGTCCATAAAAACTTTTAACTTAGAATAAACATATGACATTGCTAAAGAATAAGATAAAGCTTAAATTTTATTCATGGGCCCGCTTACTGTGTCCTGAATATATTGCATTATTTCCTGCTTTGTGTCTTTGCCTTACTTGAAAATACTGCCTCAAACCCTGCTTTCTTTTCTTATGGCAATCTGACCCATTCTTCAAGGTCCAACCTATGTCTTCCCTTCTCTAGAAAGCCTTTCTTTAACTTCTCCAGCCATGCTGATGCCATCACCTCTAAATTCCCACAACACATCTAAACATGATGTTGTATCTGCTGGTGTACACTCCCATGTGCCACTGGGGTGGCGTGACAATAGATGTTATGGTTTTGTGTGTGATAATCTGGCCTCCCTAATTCGCTGTTTAAGGCCAGAAACCATGACTCACACGTTACTCCTCTCTTAAAATCTAGAATGCCACAAAATCTAGGACAGTGCTATGCACAGAAAATATACTAACCTTTATCTCTGCACTGCCTGACTGATTGATAAGGGTAACTCAAAATTCCCTTCTCCAGCCTGAACTCTGGAAGAATTTTAGTAGGCTTACTGACATGGCCAGATACCCACATATTACTCAATTTAATGATCCTCTGCTTGCTGGGAGGTAAGCATTAGGTGTCAGGGGCAGTATGATAGAACAAGAAATAGTTATCAGAATAGGAGTCAGAAGATCTGAATGCAACAGCCATTGAAACACCTAAGAGACCCTTAAACTAGATGGATGTGCAGTTTCTCATTGAAACAGGGTGGCCCCACCTTCCCCTACTGTGTCATATCATTGGCAGAAGGATCAAACAATTATTACTATTATTAGTAGTATTATTCTGAGATGGAGTCTCGCTCTGTCGCCCAGGCTGGAGTGCAATGGTGTGATCTTGGCTCACTGCAAGCTCCGCCTCCCGGGTTCACGCCATTCTCTTGCCTCAGCCTCCTCCCGAGTAGCTGGGACTACAGGCGCCTGCCACCATGCCCAGCTAACTTTTTGTGATTTTTGTAGAGATGGGGTTTCACCGTGGTCTCAATCTCCTGACCTTGTGATCCGCCTGCCTTGGCCTCCCAAAGTGCTGGGATTACAGGCATAAGCCACCGCGCCTGGATGGATCAAACAATTATAACCTGTAAGGCACTATAATGTATTTTTTTTAAATGCCAGAGAATTTTATTAAAATATGATTCAGCTCAGAGGTGGAGAAATAGTCCCTGTTTGGGGTCTTTATTTAAGAATCATCTGTTAGCAAGAATGAATGATTGAGAGCAAGAAAAAGGATGATGTAATGTAAGATCAGCTCCATTTTGTACTGTTTTGTGCTGATGGTTAGAGAGGTATACTTCTGCCAAGCTGACCTCAGCAGCAACTATATATTATATTTACCAAACTTTCAAGACCTAAAAACCAGACAGATGCTGGTTAGAAAACAAACAAGGTCATACACCACAAGCCGCTATGAGAAAGGCAATGGAAGCCTATGGTGAGAAGTGTTTGGAGACATCCTGAAGAATGGGTCTATCTCTTTAAACATCACCCAGTTTCACAACTGGATTATATGATACGGTGGCGGGGCACGGTGGCTCACGCCTGTAATCCCAGCACTTTGGGAGGCAAAGGCGGGTGGATCACGAGGTCAGGAGATCGAGACCATCCTGGCTAACATTGTGAAACCCTGTCTCTACTAAAAATACAAAAAAATTAGCCGGGCGTGGTGGTGGGCGCCTGTAGTCCCAGCTACTCGGGAGGCTGAGGCAGGAGAATGGCGTGAACCTGGGAGGTGTAGCTTGCAGTGAGCCAAGATTGCGCCACTGCACTCCAGTCTGGGAGACACAGCAAGACTCCGTCTCAAAAAAAAAAAAAAAAAAAAAAGAAAAAAAAAGAAAGGAAGTTATTAAAGTTTAGCCTTCTACAGCCTCTGCTTATTTGGGAGTCTTACATCAGCTCCCTTATTCATTTCACCTTTAAAACAAAAATATCTCGTGGAAGTCACTGGGCAATGTGACGGAAGGCCTTAAGAATCAGGCAGGAAGATGGAACACTGCTGGTGCATAGAATGTGGCATTGAACACAGCCCAACTCATATACATTCGTCTGGATAGAAAGAAGGGGAAACAAAGTGAGAGCAATGACCTGGTTCACCATTTTTTGCACAAGTGTCAGTTTCTGCCACAAGAGAGTGACCTAAAGTACTATGATATCCTATAGGAGGGGGGAAAAAAAAAAAAGCAGAACTCGAATGAAACTAAAAACAAATCCAGTGCAGTCTCCCTGCCCTCAGAATGGACTCCAAGTAGCCAGCTCTGGTAAGACCCCACTTGATGCCCCAGCCCACCCTGATCCTCCTGCCAAGCCTCCTGAGAAACCAAGAGGATGAGCTGTGCACCCCACTGGAGGACTGAGGTCATGAGCCACGCCACACAGAGAGGCCTTCTCAGTGTTCTAAGAGGGAACACACATCCTCACAGACATTCTCTGCTCTTACAATTATGATGGTTGGACCCAGGTGACAAAGTCTGGTGACCTAGGGCCAACCCTGACCCCAAGAAAAGAGAAACACCAGTTAAGACATTTTTATGATTTTTTCTGTGCTTCAGGCCGAGTACATAACGTCTCCTGTTCATCTTAGAGAGTTCATAGTGTGGGAGTCTGTCTGAACCTATTCTGGTTCGGGGGGCTGGATAAATAGAATTCAGAGCTTACTCGATTTATAAAGGAGTGTAGGAAGCAGGGAAGGGAAATGTGTGAGGAGCCTAAAACACCACAACGGTGGGTGACAGAGATGGGTCTGAACCCTCCCTCTGCTGCCCTGGCAGTATTCTCTCTGCAAGGACCACTCTGCTCCAGATAGGACGGCAGCATTCCTAAAGCTCAGTCCATCCTCCTTACCAAGCTTCCTGGAATTTCTTCATCCTGGAAGGCCTCTCTTGATTCCGCCGACTCCTAAACCATCTTTCCACCTGGCGCTCCGTCAAGTTACACTTCTTTGCCAGTCCATAAATATCAGTCTGAAAAGGGATGAAACAAATAAATGAGTGATAAAGAACAGAGTCAGACTGGCAGGCAGACAAGAGACAGGGAGATTGAGTTACAAGAGCTTCAGTACTGGGGATGAGAAAAATTCTGTCATGAGACCTGGAGCCAGGGAATTTACCTCTTTTGCTTATGGAATCACACACACACACCCCCCAAAAAACAAAATGTTACTATCCTAGCTCTCTAAGTTACTAAGAAAGATCAATTCTCCATAAGTTGGCAGCAACCCATGCGTTCAAGTTGCATGTGTGAGCTCACTTGTTCAGCTAAAATGTGCTTAGGACTTCCTAGGCGCCAGGTAGAGCAGTATAGTTTAAATCAAATCCAATAAAATCCAATCTCCTCATTTTTCCTATGAGGAACTGAAACCCCAAGAAGTTTAATGACTTGTCCAAATACCTAAAATTAGTAGCAAAGTGTGGACAAGAACTTAGGCTAGTGCATTTTGTTATTTCACATGATCTTTCTGACAGCTCCCGAAGATAATGCAGGAAAAACTCAAACAGGTGTTAGCCATCTACTTTTACATTTAATTATATAGAGAGCCTATTTCAAAATAATCCAAAATAATTTCAAGAACAAAAATAACAATTGCAAAATATGATGATGATGATGATGATGATGATGATGATGGTTGCTTCTCTTTTGGGAAGTAGAAGTTGTAGGCTATGATTTAAAATTGGAAACAATATGAATGATAGATTCTCTCAAAGGTTAACAATTCAAAGATCTACCCAAGCCAGACAAGAAACATAAATGACCAAATGAACCAGGTCTGTTTCACAGTGGGATTTTATTGTTTTTTTTTGTTTTTTTGTTTTTTTTTTTTTTGAGACGGAGTCTCGCTCTGTCACCCAGGCTGGAGTACAGTGGCCAGATCTCCGCTCACTGCAAGCTCCACCTCCCGGGTTCACGCAATTCTCCTGCCTCAGCCTCCCGAGCAGCTGGGACTACAGGCGCTCGCCACCTCGCCCGGCTTATTTTTTTGTATTTTTAGTAGAGACGGGGTTTCACCGTGTTAGCCAGCATGGTCTCGATCTCCTGACCTCGTGATCCGCCCGTCTCGGCCTCCCAAAGTGCTGGGATTACAGGCTTGAGCCACCGCGCCTGGCCCACAGTGGGATTTTAACATAGGAATGTTTTGTACTTTAAACCTATGGTAAACTTCTGCACATCCTCAAAGAAATATGCTCATGAAAAATGCCAGCCCTCTTGACTTTTTATTTCCTGAGTAAATATAAGAAATATTTCTGGCCTGGCATGGTGGCTCATGCGTATAATCCCAGCATTTTGGGAGGCCGAGACAGGCGGATCACCTGAGGTCAGTAGTTCGAGACCCGCCTGGCCAATATGGTGAAACTCCATCTCTACTAAAAATACAAAACTTAGCCGGGTGTGATGGTGGGCTCCTGTAATCCCAGCTACTCAGGAGGCTGAGGGAGGAGAATTGCTGGAAACTTGGGGGCAGAGGTTGTAGTGAACCGAGATCGTGGCGCTGTACTCCAGCCCGGGTGACAGAGCAGGACTCCATCTCAAAATAAATAAATAAATAAATAAATAAAATAAACATTTACATTTCCTCTTAATTCTATTTTGTGAAAAATAAAATGTCATAAAACTGACCCTCAGCTTCAATGCTGAGGAAAGAAGTGGGAGCTGTATGGATACAGCAGGCAGAAAAGCACATATCATGTTCCAAAAGGCCAGGTATGACCGAGGTCTGGCTGACGCTTCCAGAGAAAATGTGCAGACCCAGGATTTTGATGGGAAATCGCTAGGTTTTAAAAAATGTTAACCAATCCCTCAAGGTAAATTTAAACCAATTATGGATGAATATCGTGAGGGCCAAATAAAGCCTGCCTGTGGGCCAGATGGCTGAATACCCAAAAGTCATGACCAGCCGGATAGCTTCTGCTAGATTATCTCATATGTTCCCTCGCAGGAAGGAAAGAACACTGCAGTGTCAAAGCAATTGGATATGGTAGGAAGGGTAGGAAGCTGAAAACAGAAGATCCAGTTCTGCTACCTCCTAGCTATGTAGGCATAAGCACCGCACTTTGACCGCCATGGAAAATGGGATATTAAGAGAATGTTTGCTACCCATCTCAGAGGGATGATTTGAGGACCAAGGGACTGGAATATGCTAATGAAACTATTAAGTGCTGTGCCAATGCTAGAGATTTTTTATAAACAAACACAGAAAGGAAACCATGGACTACGAAAGTATTCCTTTACTTTTAACATAATTTGCAAACACGAACAGACCCCCCAAAATGGAGAACACAATTCAAATTCTGTTGGTTGGTGCACAACAGGACATATTCGGGCATGCTGCTGCACTATACTCTGTGTGCTCAGATGGAAGGGGCTCTGGGCCTAGCTTTACTATTTGAAGTGTTTAAGTCATTCATTCCTTTGAAAGGATTTAAAGAGTCTCTATGCACTGGTGCCAGGCACCACCTATGCATGGGAGATTCAGTAGTGAGCAAAGCAAACTTAAGTCCTTGTCTTTATTCTGGAATGTTCTCAGATCTTAGAATAATCTAATTTTATTATCCCATGACTTCTACAAATAATTGCCTAATGAATTATTAATAAACATATATAGAAGACAGTAACTGTTTATGATGTGAAGTTTTTTTTCTATTTTGGAGTACAGAAGAATCTAGTTGAAAGACAGTCTTGTCAATACTGCCCTCATGCACTATGATATTATTGAGAGAGAAAACTCCTTACAAGCAAAAGTCTCTAAAAGTGTTTTGTTGAATTAATGTGTGAAACATGAAGCATTTATTGACCATCTGTAATGATCAGAAAATAGTGCAAGATGTCATGGGAACAAAAACAAGCATGATTAAGAAACAAAGTGACAACTCCCTTGAGTTAAGAGGACATGTTTAAACAGGCTCCTTTGGAAGTCAGTGCATGATAGGCACAAAGTTAATGGTACAAATAATAATAGCTGATCTTTACTGAGCATCTATTGTGTTCCAGGTGCTATTCTGAGCACTTTATATGTATTAACTCAATTTGATCCTCCTCACAAGAAAGAGCCCTATGAGATAAGCAATATAATTATGTTCAGTTCACAGAGGAGGAACTGAGGCACAGGAAGTTTAATCTGTCCATTTCCACACAGAAAGCCTGTGACAGAGCCAAGCTCTAAACCCACATGGTCTGTCCTCACAATTTGTATTTTAGCCTCTACACTACCTATTGCCGTGAACATTCAGAAGTGGGTTAGAACATACAGGAAAGGCCTCTCGCAGGCACAGCCTCAAGGAGAGGTCGAATGGCCTAAAGGAGAAGTGCTGAATGGGGCCAAGAGACCTGGCCTCTGGACTGAAAACGGAACCCTCTGTGCCAGTGGAGGAGTCACCCTTTGGCTCTCACATGTCTCACCTGTACAATCAATTGCACTAGAAGAGGTTTTTGCTCTAAAAGTGTTTGAATCTATGAATGACTCAAGTTAGCACACTGGAATACCTTTATTGATTATAGTAACTGGCTTGAGGTCAGTCTAACAGTGCCATGTTTCCTTTAGATCTCTTCCAGAACTTGTTTGTTCTGCATCAGCATATATATATATCTATATGTATATATAATATATATATAGTATATATACACACATATAGTATATATATGTATACTATATATATACACTATATATACATACCTCCCACATTAACCTGGCCAGTGTCATACTATATATATACACTATATATATAGTATGCATATGTATATATAGTGTGTATATATATAGTATGACACTGGCCAGGTTAATGTGGGAGGTATGGTAAGATGAGTAAGGTATGGTAAGCTGGAGTGCGGTGGCGTGGTCTCGGCTCACTGCAACCTCTGACTCCCTGGTTCAAGCTATCGTTCTGCCTCAGCCTCCCAAGTAGCTGGGATTACAGGTACTCACAATCACGCCCAGATGATTTTTGTATTTTTAGTAGAGACAGGGTTTCACCATGTTGGCCAGCATCTTGATCTCCTGACCTCATGATCCGCCCACCTCGGCCTCCCAAAGTGCTGGGATTATAGGCGTGAGTCACTGTACCTGGTCACTTTTTTTTTCCTCTTACTTGATGCAAATGTCAAAATTCTGTCTGTATTAAACTATACTGTAATGTCAGTTGAGTTAGAATAATTACTATAAACACAGAGCCAGCCTTTAAAACATATTTTTAACATTCCAGTTACAGATAAAGAACTCACTGGAGCATGGTGGAAAGGTTACTAGACTGGAAGTATGGGCCAGGTTCTAGCTTTTGATTCAGCCACTCGTTAGCTTCATGACCACTCATTTCCCTTTGGCTGGGCCTTAAGTTTCCTCATCTTAATCATGAAAAAGAAAGACCACCACCCTATAAACCTTTTCAGCTATCTTTGGTTTTCCTTTGTCATATGGCCATTTTTTCTCCATAGCAGAGAAGCTTGGTAAGGACCAAATTTTCTAGATAATTTTAAATATCCTGAAAAGCTGACTAGAAGCTCTTAGCAATAGCAAATATAACAACTAACTGGTATTATAGCACTGTTCTTCCCATTTTATACAAAGTATTACTAAAGCTAGTTGTTCCCAAACAAAGAAGGATAATAAGGGTTCCAGAAAGAGCCCTATTTTTTTTAACACAGCTAAATAACTTCCCATTTGAAACGCTTAGGTATTATTATCACCAGTAGTAACAAAGGGATTTAGATGAATGATGTCAGTCATTTAAAGCACATGGGAATAAAAAATATATAAAGATGGCTTGTCAGACTATCCCTAGGTTACAAAAGCAGTCAAATACAGGAGCTGAGGGCAGAACAAGTTAGAGCCAGCTCTCACTTGCTATGAGCAATTCTGGACACTATATCTCATGCGAGGTGGTCAAACCTCAAAGTGCTTTCATGTGCAGAGAAACCACAAGAACAAATTAGAGCAATTGTCATAGTAGAGGCAACTTAATTCAGCAAATAAAGTTCAGGACCCTCAAAAATCTATTTATCCTAGAACTGTGTTAGTATATGTACTTGATTTTTTAAATTACTGGGGATCGCTGTTTGTATTCATCATAGAGGTTGTATCACTTTTGGAGAAGTTTTGTTTCATCTGTCATTTTAACGATGGAAATATAATAAAACTGGAGTGAACACGAGACTTACTTGGACTTTTTTTTTAACTATTAAAAACTTTTTCTTTTTTCTTTTTCTTCATGTATTTAAGTATGCAGTATACTACAACATAAATGAAGGAAACTTTATATTGTGAAGAGAACTGTGACTTTCTCAGAAATTCTCTCTGGAGAGTAGTCAGGGGCACAGCATATTTCTGAGTATGTTGAGGCTTTGAGTAAAATAACAGTCCTACTCATGAAAGCGACCCCAATGAGGATTTTCATAATGTGTGTAATGTATTTTGATGATGCCACAGTCATCAAAAGTGTCAGATATGGGCTTCTCTGCCCAAGCAATTTTCTTTCTTCATCTGTATACTTTGTATATATTCTACCATTAAAAATTAAATTTTGACCTTTATGCCCAAATTATGGCACTGATCATTAGTGCTCAACATGATAGTTAAATATAATAGTTCAACTGTTAACATTGTTATTTTATATTAGCATATGTATCATACTTGGGATGTTCTAAACCTGTCAACAGAACAAAGAAATAATAAATCCAAATTAATCCAAATCATTTGCTGGTCAATTGGAATAGATTTTTGCACACACAAGGTAAGCTATAGATAACTGAACCATTAAGAAAGAAGATTTTTAAATTGAAAAGCAAAGAATTTGTACTTACTTGCATTGGTTCCCTTGTGGAATGTTTGAAAAAATTCTCTAAGACAGTATTTGGTGTAACCTTTCGAACTGTCTCTTTAATGCCAAACGATTTTGCTAGAGGTGAAGCAACAAATCTACAAAAATATGAAAAGAAAGAAGTTCAAAATCTAAGAATAAATCCACAATGACACCAGAAAATTAAAGCTATAACTTTAGGTTTCTAATGAAATCAATCATTCGTTTATGTTGGCACTGGGGCTACCTATAGTCAAAATCTGTCTCTCGACACAGAAAAGTTTCAGGCCATACATACAAGCAATAATTTAAAAAAAAAAAAAAAAAAAAAACATTTGCACAATTCTAAAATTCATTTTATGTTAATCCAAATATATTTAGAGATAAGATTTAGGAAATAGAATAAGCTGTTCTACTTAGAATTTTAAAGACTCCCAGGGATTGAAATAAACAAGAATTCTGTTAGAAAATGTTTTATTTGGTGTTATTATCTTAAAGAAATTACTACCTTCCGATTTCAAGTTCTAACATAAGAAAAAATGGCAGAACTCTAGGGCAAATACCTAACAATAGGATTAATGGGTGATATGGCAAGTATACATTCAACTTTATAAAAAACCAGCAAGTTGTTTTTCAAAGTAGTTGTACTATATTGCATTCCTACCAATAACTTGTCAGAGTTCCAGTTAGCCCATATCCCTGCCAACACATGATACTGTCAGCCGTGGCAGTTCTACTGGTGTGTAGTGGCTTTTTGTTGATTTTCCATTATAATCTTTATTATTTCCAATCTTCTACTTGCTTTAAATATAGATTGATTTTATTTTTTCTAGTCTGTTAAGGTGGAAGTTTACATTATTGATTTGAGGTCTTTCTTCTTTTTAAATATAGGTGTTTGCAGCTATAAGTTTCCCTTCAAACACTGCTATTGCTGCGTTCCATTAAGTTAGTATGGCATTTTCTTTTTCATTCATCTCAAGTATTTGCTAATTTACCTTGTGATTTCTTCCCTGACTGGTTGGTTATTTAGAAATATGTTATCTAGTTTACATGTATTTGCTAATTTCTTGATTTCCTTCTGTTCTTGATTTCTTTTTTTAAGAAATGAGGGTCTCGCTATGTTGCCCAGGCTGGTCTCCAACTTCTAGCCTCAAGTGATCCTCCTGTTTCAGCCACCCAAAGTGTAGGGATTACAGGCATGAGCCACTGTGCCTGGCTGTTATTGATTTCTAATTTCACTTCATTGTGGTTGGAAAACATAATTTCTATTTAAATCCTTTCACATTTATTGAGACTTGTTTTATAGCCTAATGTGTGATCTATTCTGGAGAATGTTCTTTGTGCATGTGAGAATAATGTGTATTCTGCTGTTGTTGAGTAGAGTGTTCTATAGATGTTTGGTAGGTCTAGTTGGTTTACAATATTGTTCAAGTCTTCTATTTACCTGTTGATAATCTTCTGCCTAGCTGTTCTATCAATTATTGAAAGTGAATATTGAAGTTTACAACTATTATTGTTGACTTGCCTGATTTCCCTTTAATTCTGTCAGTTTTTACTTCACGTATTTTGGAATTTTGTTGCTAAGTATGTATATGTTTATAATTGTTATATCATCTGGACAGATTTACCCTTTTATTATTATAAAATGTCCTTTGTCTGTAGTAACAATTTTGAAATCTATGAAATTACATTTTGTATGATATTAGTACAGCTACTCCAGTCCTCTTTTGGTTACTTTTTGCATGGTATCTTTTTCCATCCTTTTACAATCAACTTATTTGTGTCTTTAAATATAACAGGTGTCTTTTGTGGACAACATATAGTTGGATCATGTTTTCCTAACTATTTTACCTATGCCTTTAATTAAAGTGTTTATTCCATTTACATTTAAAGTAATTCCTAACAAAACAGGATTTATATCTGCCATTTTGCTGTTTGTTTTCTATATATCTTATGCCCTTTTGTTTATTTGTCCATCACTACCTTATTTTGTGTTAAACAGATATTTTCTCATGTACAATTTTAACTTTCTTTTCTTTTTGGTTTTTTACTATTTTAAAAGTTATTTTCTTAGTGACTGACTTGGGGATTATAATTAACATATTAATTTATAACATCCTAGTTCTGATTAATATCAAATTAATTTCAATAGGGTTAAAAAACTCCATTCCCCTCCCCCTCCTTTGTGCTCTTGTCTCACAAATTACATCTTTATAAATTGTGTTCTGATCAACACAGATTTAGATTATTGTTTTATGCAGTTGCCTTTTAAACCAGATAGGAGAAAAAGTGTTACAAACAAAAAATATGGTTATGCTATCATTTTATTTTCTTACGTAATTACCTTTACTGGTGCTATTTCTTCATGTGGATTTGAGTTACTGTCTTGTGAACTCTCATTTCAATCTGAAGGACTTCCTTTCAAACTTTTCCTATGCTAGGCCTGCTAGTAATGAATTCTCTTGGTTTTTGTTTATTTGAGAATGCCTTCATTTTGAAGGAGAGTTTTGTTTGGTTCACAGTGTTTTTCTTTCATCACTTTTTATGTGGCATTCCACTGCCTTTGGCCTACATAGATGCTGATGAGAAATCAATTCCTAATCATAATGAGAATTCCTTGCATGTGATGAGTTGCTCCACTCTTGCTGCCTTCAAGATTCTTTCTTTTTGGCTTTTGACAATTTGATTATGACATATGTAGGTGTAGTTCTCTTTAAATTTATCATACTTGGAGTTTGCTGAGCTTTTTGGATATACAGATTCAGAATTCAGGGAAATTTTTGGCCATTTATTTCTTCACATTTTTGGGGTCCTGTTTATTTTCTTCTCTCCTTCTGGAATTCCCATTATGTGTATGTTGGTATTCAAGTCTCTAAGACTATTTTTCTTCATTTTCTTTAATTTTGCTGTTTCTCACACTGCTGACTCTTTCTTATGCCTGCTCAAACACGCTATTGAGCCTCTCTCATGAAATTTTGATTTCAGTCGTTGTAGTTTTTAACCCTAGAACTTCTATTTGGTTCCTTGTTATAAATTATAGTTTTCATCACTTTATTGATGTTCTTGATTTGGTAAGACATTGTTTTCATGCTTTCCTTTAGTTCTTAAGCATGTTTTTCTCTAGTTCTTTGAACATATTTAAAGTAGTTGACTTAAAGTTTTTGTCTAATAAGTCCACTATCTAGGTTTTCTCAGAAACACTTGCAATAATTGCTGTATTTCCTGTGTATAGTCCATACTTCTTTGTTTCTTTGCATGTGTCATAAGTTTTTGTTGAAAATTGGACATGTTAAATACTATAATGTGGCAACTATAAAAATCGGATTATTTCTCCTCCCCAAAGTTTTGTTTTTGCTATTTGTCGTTGTCCATTTGTTTGCTTAGTCACTTTTTTGAATTAACCTATAAAGTCTTATTTGTGATATGTGAGCACTGAAGGCTTTATTAGGTTAGCTTGGTAGTCAGCTAATGATTAGACAGAGATTTCCTTAAATGGTTGGAACCAATAAGTCCCTCAGTCGTTCCTGAGGAGCTCTGTGCATATGTTGGGGCACACCTTCAACATTTAACTAGGCAGTAAGCAACTCTGCCTTAGCCTTCACTTAACTGTTTGCACAGAGCCTAAAGGTCATTCAGAGGTGACAGCTTATGGCCTTCCCAGGTCTTTCCTGAGCATGCAGATAGCCATAAACATGCACTAACCCTCACACATAAAAGGGGCCTTCTGGATTTCCAAGAACATGTCAGAATTTTTCAAAGCCTTCTATGCACACCTCATGTTCTAGGTTTTTCTTTTAAGCTTTTAGGTCATTTTATTATTTGCCCCAATTGTTATACACTGTCTTAGACAGTTATGAAGTTAATCAATTGCCTCTAATTGTTTTAGACAAACACCCTCAGGGAAAAGGCTTTTTCACTGGGTGAGCTCTGAGTCAGGTCAGATAAAGACAGCACTGTGAGTAGTGTCTTCCAGAGAACCACCAGACATGTCAGATAATGACAATCCTCTGATAATGAGCTTTGAAGGAAATTCTACTCTGTTCTGCTCCTTTCAGTGGCAGCCAGGCTGCTTGTTTCCACTGTAATTGTGGGCCATTGGTTCTTCAAGGCTCTCCCGAGATGGACAGGGCAAGATGGGAAACAGGGCAAGTTAAAAATGTCACACAGCTTGCTATTCCTTCCAAGATTCTGCTGTTTTTCTTAAATAACAATCCCTAGATCACTAGAAGCCTTTGGTTGATTCTCAATTCTGAAAAATAAAACTGACTATGACAATTTTTGCTAGTTTTCTGGTTGCTTTTATGGAAGAAAGAATTTTCAGAGTTTCTTACTCTGACATTTTTGCTAATCCAGTGCATTGTGGTTTTAATTTGTATTTTCCTAATGACTAATAATGTTGAGCATCTTTCCATGTGCTTATTTTCCATTTGTATATCTTCTTTGATGAAGTATTTACTCAAATCTTTTGCCTATTTTTAAAACCAAGTTATTTCTTTTTATTATTGAGTTCTGAGTTCTTTATATATTCTGAATTTAAGTCCTTTATCAGATATATGTTTTACATATAATTTCTCCCAGTCTGTGGCTTGCCTTTCTATTTTATTTACAGAAACATTTCCTAAAAAGATAACTAGTAAGGTATTTTGCATATCATATAATTCAATATTTTCAAGTATACAATTTTTTTAAATGTATAAAATGACTTCTTAGTAAATTTACTAAGTCGTACAACCATTACTATGAATCAGCCTTAGAACATTTCTATCATTCATGTCTATTGTTAATCTCTGTTTCTTCTTGCACCTGCCCCAGGCAACCACTAATCTATTTTCTGTTTTTATAGCTTTGCCTTTTTGAATATTTAATATACATGAAATTATACAATATGTGGTCACTCATGTTTGACTTCTTTCACAGAGCTTAATGTTTATGAGGTTCATCCATGTCATAGCATGTATCTGTAGTGCATTCCTTTTTATTGCAGAACAATATTCCATTGTAGGGATATACACTAACAGTGTCTTGAAGAGCAAATGTTTTAGCTCTTTACCAACAGAAATAAAAGCATATATCCACACAAATTCTTGTACTCAAATGTTCATAGTAACTTCATTCATAACAGCCTAAAACTGTATGCAACACAAATTTCTTCCCATCAACTAAAGGATAAATAAGTTATAGTATATATGTATGTTGAAAGACTATTCAGCAATAGAAAGGAACCACTGATATACATAACAACATGAAAAAAATCTTAAAAGCATTAAGCTTAATGAAAGAAGTCGAACACAAAAGACCATAGTCTGTATGATTTCATTTAAAGGAAATCCTAGAAAATACAAAATTATAGTGACAGAAAAAATGATTGCTGGTGGCTAGTGGGTAGGGAGGGTATTAACTGAAAGCATTATAATAATTTTTTAGCTGACAGAAATCTGTATCATAATCGTGGTAATGGTTGCAAGACTGTATACATTTGTCAAAATGTATCAAATTTTGGATGAATTTTATTGTATGTAAATCAAACCTCAATAAAGCAGATATTTTTAAAATAAAGAGATTTCCTTATTCTTCCTTCAGTTCTGACAAAGGCACTATCTTCTGCCAGGTCAGTCAATTCTAGGACTTACTGAAGGATAATTTTTGTGTTTAATTAAATGCAGAAAATTTTACTTATGAATGACCATTTAGTTCTTAAATTCATTTTTATATCGATGGAAGTTGAATAAAAACTCTCTTAAGATAATCTGATTAAATGTATGCCAGTCCAACTTCCAGATGAATTAAGTTCTCGTGAAAATGGCCCCTAAATTTCAGAGACATATAAAAATAAGTGAGTTATGCACCAGATGTACACAGAGCAATGTGGAGAGATCATAAAACATAGTGCTAAATTTTAAAAAAGAAGAAAGAAAAGGTCTTAGCGCAATACCATTTATGTCAACAAGTGATACCGGCACATGAAGCACATGTTTTACTGGGTCATACAAATAAAGGATCACCAAATACACAGAACACAGCAGAGAGGGGAATGGGAGTAATGTATGGGGAAAAAAGGGAATTAATGAAAAAGTCATCAATCACTCAAGATTGCTCTTATATAGACATATATATATACACACATATATATATAGAAAGAGAGCATATATATGTGTGTACATAAATATATATAGAGAGAGAAAGAGAGAATATATATATTCTCATATATATTGTCATATATATATATGAGACAGGGTTTTGGATAAATAATTGAATTAGTTCATTTATCCAACTGGAATAAATAGCTGGAAAATTTTAGTGGAGAAAACATCCATTTTTTTCACTATTAGAACAACACAAACTGGAAATAGTTTCACAGGGTAGTGTTTTCAATATATTCACTCAGTGCTATCTCCTCAAATGTTAGAAATGAAGAAATTAGGAGGGGAAAGCAAAATAGAATTAAACCAAAGATTTATACAGTAAGGGGACAAAACTAATCTCAAAGCCAAATGAAGCATAACATTCTTCTCTAGAGGGTCATGTGAGAAACAGCATGTGGATAAGTATGCACGTAGATAAATATATACAATCATAGTATCCTTGCTGATATGAGGAATAAATACCTGTTAAAATCATTAATTTAAACAAGAAAGAGAACTACAGTCCTCTTCATTAATTTCAAAGACAGACATAATGATTTTTGTTTTACTGGATCCCTACCTCTTACACACAGAAAAAAAGAAACTTTCTTTTCTTTTTTTTTTTTTTTTTTGAGATGGAGTCTCACTCTGTCACCAGGCTGGAGTGCAGTGGTGTGATCTCGGCTCACTGCAACCTCTGCCTCCTGGGTTCAAGCGATTCTCCTGCCTCAGCCTCACGAATACCTGGGACTACAGGCGCTCACCACCACATCCAGCTAATTTTTTTGTATTTTTATTACAGACGGGGTTTCACTATGTTAGCCAGGATGGTCTCGATCTCCTGACCTCGTGATCCACCTGCCTCAGCCTCCCAAAGTGCTGGGATTACATCGCGACCCACCGCGCCTGGCCAGAAAATAACATTTTTAACAGAACAGAGTATAGATGTAAATATAGTCGTCTAATTGAGTGCTATCCTTCTGTTTCAAATAAATCTAGGAAATCAATCACTTTACCTAATAAAGTGTAGATGAATACAGTCACTTAATTAAAAATCTATTTTGAAAAAGGAGAGAAGAAAGAAGCACAGTAAATATTTGATAAATGGAACTGAAGAGAGAAGGGAAATTGTAAGTCTTAGCCCTAGGAAGAAACTTAGAGATTAGCTTGCCAGCTAGCTTGCCTAAATTTTCATTTTATTGATATGGAATAGAAAAAAAAAAGTCTGAGAGGAAGAAAAAAGAATGAACTTCTGCTCCCATGTAAATGGATCAAAATTAGGTTAATTATCAGGGACTGAGTCCCTTAGGTTTGCTACTATTGCAGAATTAAGCCTTCAGACAAACCCATGCAGACACCCAGACAACCCCCTCTTTGTCTAGCACCCCATCAGTTACCTGGGAGCCAAAAGCCTAGACATCCCAGATCTCCCTTTATTTTTAATATTTTTAATAGAATAAAAGGAATGTATCCCTAGGCAGATATTAGGCATGTTACATTTAAATACTTCTCCTAAATAGATAAAATAGCCTATTGGCATAAGATTGATTCCCAGTTCCTAAGGATTCAGAGGTTCTGTAAGCAGAATTTTTCAGAGGTTTTTTGTTTGTTTGTTTGTTTGTTTGTTTTTTATGTGAGAACAAAATATTGGGAGCAAAGTAGATCTCAGATGAAAAAGTCTAATGTGTATGTTTTAAGACTATTTCCAGTTGGGACAGTTAGTAACAATACTTTTTCAATTTATGTAAGTCGCTACAGATAGGTTACTCCAGCTACCCTACCTTCCTTCAAAGAATGATGGACATACTGCCCCATCATGACCTTATATTGCTAGGGTGGGGAATATATTTGTGTATTTTTAAGTAACAACAATAATAAAAATGTGACCTTCTGATTCTACCACCTGCACCCCTGCCTTGGACTCTTCTGGGACCATGATTTAATCTGAGATAATGTGTTTATTACACAAGTGTTGATATTTGAGCAGCTTAGGTCTCCTACAAATCATACTTCAGACACATAAAAGAATGCATACAAGATAAACTAATTAGAAACTAGTAGTCTGGACAAAATAAAAATCGAAACATTAGCCACACACAAAAAAAACAAAAAACAAAACATAAGCCACAAACTTTCAAGTAAATGTCAGTTAATTTCAAATTATCTGCTTCTTTGTTTCTCATCTGTCTGTCTCTCTCTTCTTGATTTTCTAGGAAGAAACATTAATTTCTGATCTTAAATAGTTCTTGGCTAGTTCTAAAGGACAATAATGAACCAGTCAAATCACAAATCTTGGTCACTTCATCGAATGAGAAGATGTAGCACAAATACAGTCTAGGACAAAAGAAAGATGCTTTCTTGTGTTAAATCTATCAGGATATGCTGAAACATATGGTTATATTTACATGAATTTTTAAAATAGTTCAGAAATTTTTGTGTTTGCTATTATCTCTTTAAGCTTGCTTTCTGTATTCCCAAGAGACATTTGTCTTCTGCCATCAGGAATCTTTCACTGTGAAAGTCTAAGAATTACTGAAACAGTCAGAAAATAAAAAACCAACAACCCTAAATCTGAGCTCAGGAGTTCAAGTCCCATGTTAACTGTGTGACCTTGGCCAGGTCATTTACCTCTCATTTCCACACATGCAGACTGAGACCACACCATTTGTGATTTTATGTAGCTCTTAAACTATAAGCTCCTATTCAAATGTAAGGTATAAGTGATATTTTATTTATTATATAAGTGGTTCAAACTCCCACTAATGATATAAAAGCTCTGGAAAAAAATATAAACTTATACTTCAAAAAGTATGACCTCTCTCCCCGTTAAATTTTCCTTCCTTCTATGGCATTAACAGAGATATGGCATTAGTGAGGCAACACATAGTTTTCTGTAGCACCACAATGGAAAAAGCTGAGAGTGAGTTATTGGGAACTGAAGTTATAAGGAGATAGAATAGAGAATATAGACTACAGTTAATCCCTTGAGAAGAAGTAACAATGGTCCTAGGAATTAAGAGAGGGTTGGATTCCTTCCTGATTATTGCTGGAGAGGCCAAGACAGGGACGTAACAAGCTGGTCCTCCACAGCTGTGCTGCTTTGGCAACCTAAAGATTTTTCTGGCTCACAGTCCTGGCCAAACTGTGAAAAATGGAGCTGTCCACCAAAAAGTAGGAAATCTGTAATGGAAATAAGTAATAGACCTGGATGCCAAATTCACAGATCACCGGAAACAATGCAAGAACAGCTAGTATTTCAGGATAGTAATTTGCTAATTTTGAAGTTCTACTTTATTTATGCATTCTTGACACGTCCAAATATGTGAGTAAAAAGTAGAATTAACTGTCAGAAAAGAAGTACATTTTCAAATGTTCTCAGCCAGGGTTTAGTGGTATCCAGGGGCTTTCTCTTCCTCCCAGTAGGAATAGCACACTGTTGGCCCCAGTGAAGCTGTTGTTGTACAAAAACTTTTTCAAGAGTTCATTAAACAGAGTTGGTCAAACTAGCTCTCAAGATAAGAACCCTGCAAATGGTTATAAACATATGATCTGCATTACAGTTAGTCTTGGCAAAACGATCTCTATCAGATTTTGTCTCAAGTTTTTCCAACTCTTGACATTTGAATATTCTCTTTGCTCCAAATGAATTAATGTGCTAATAACAGCTTTTTGAAATAGAGTCAACTACAGAGATTATAGATGAACATTTATCTACTGTTATCATAACACTAGTACAATTTTAATAAAAAGGCTGGAAATAATATCCATTTAAATTAAAACAAGAAAAAAATAAGTTTACTTTTTCTGAGAAAGCAAACTGATAGTTTTTCTCTTTGATTTCCTTGCACTTTAGAATGAAGGGCAGCTATTAAACCTTCAAATAAACCTTTAAAATAAACTGTACCATATAGCAATATTTGGTTTAGTCTTTAATGAGCCATTTTTGTTATTTTATAGGCATTTGAGAATGATAATGCCTCCTGAGTCATAGACTCTTCTAGCCCAACCTTTCCGGGAATGCATATGCATTGTTGGACACCATGGAAGAGCAGAAGATGAACTGGGTTCCCATATTGTCAAATAAGCTCTGTGGTCTGCAACCTCTCTTGATCTTGATTTTCTTCGTTATAAAACTAAAGCACTCAATGGGATCCATGTTTCTAATTTTTTGTTGTTCAGCCTTTAAATAACATTTGGAGTGCATCTGATTACATTAATTCATCCCAAGAATCTGTGGCCCATTAGTGACAACCTCTGAACAATAGATTCTTTAAGGATCTCACTAAGCCTAAGACTGTATTATTCTAGTGTTAGAGCAAAGAGGGGGAATGAGAAGGAAAGACTAAAGTACTACTTACTTTTCAAATACACGTCTGATAATCAGCAAGAGAAAAGCATATGGAATTGTCATGTATAAATGAGAAGGTTTTACATAGACGAGTCCATCATGATCCTCAAGATCTGACCACTTTATTGTTGGAGGAAGCCAGAATCTTTCCAACCAGAACCATTCTTTAAACGTCCAAAACATTCTAGAGAAATGGAAACAGAAGACATTAGGCTTGTAAAACAAACACGTAACATTAGGATAACATTGATCACCTTCACTCAAAATGCCAAATCCAGAGAGCTTAGAAAATAAGGCAAGAGGCCTAGCACAGTGGCTCATGCCTGCAATATCAGCACTTTGGGAGACTGAAGCGGGTGGATCACGAGGTCAAGAGATCAAGACCATCCTGGCCAACATGGTGAAACCCTGTCTCTACTAAAAATACAAAAATTAGTCCGGTGTGGTGGTGCACACCAGTAGTCCCAGCAACTCAGGAGGCTGAGGCAGGAGAATCGCTTGATCCCAGGAGGCGGAGTTTGCAGTGAGCCAAGATCACGCCACTGTACTCCAGCCTGGCAACAGAGCAAGACTCCATCTCAAAAAAAGAAAGAAAAAAGAAAGAAAATAAGGCAAGAATGGAGTATTATTATTTAATGGATTGTATGATCCTTCATTGCATTAAACAAGAATTACTCTTCTATACCCTCGTATCTTTATGGCATGGAAAAACTAAAGTTTAACACATCACTGTTCACACTTTCGTCAAAACATGTGAATATTATGCATGTGTATTTTCTTTTTATATGATTCTACGGTATTAAAAAAAAAGGCTTTACAACTTTAACATGCCAAAAGTCAATGTCCTGAAGGCTCCAAGTAGGTGTAAATCATCACTAGTACCCTAAAAAATTCCCCAGGAAATAAGGGGCAGGCACGTTTCACTTCATATTACAAGGAGATCAAATTAGTCTATGTAAAGGAATATTTATTAAGATTCTGTTATTTGTGAAGTGCTGTGCTGGGCACTGAGGATAAAACAATAAGACAGGGTTCCTGCCTTGAGGACCTAATAGTCTTGTAAGCAAGGCAGGCCTGAACAGATGACTTCAACACAATTTTTTTTTTTTTTTGGTATAATAAAAAATGTATACAGGTTGCTGTGGGAACAAGACGATGGGCACTGAGCCCAGTCAG
This sequence comes from Macaca nemestrina, assembly GCF_043159975.1. Classification (NCBI taxonomy): domain Eukaryota; kingdom Metazoa; phylum Chordata; class Mammalia; order Primates; family Cercopithecidae; genus Macaca; species Macaca nemestrina. Next base: position 90,667,245 of record NC_092131.1, on the reverse strand, counting down.
GAAATATCAGGGAAAGGTAATTGGAAGAAAAAGTCCTTGAGATATCTTGAACAATAAGTGGAAATAAGCCAGGAAAGGTAGGAAAATGGGGAAAAGGGAATAGAAGTTCTAAGCAATAAAGTATTAATACCACAGTCAAGTAACCAGAGCATAGAATAATGTAAATTAGATGTTTTAATATCATTGTTTAGGCTATGATCATTTTGGACTTGGGATTTTGACTTGAGGATGTGTTGATTTCATCTTTTAATGTTTAATCAGAAAAAAAGGAATCAAAATGTCCTCAGATTCGCAACAAGGTTGTCAAAATAACTCTGTCAAAACCTCTTAATCTGGAAATAACAAGGTATATATAGAAAACTACCAGTGGGTTGGTACTACCACAGTGAATGAATGCAAGGTGTGAAATGGTAGGTTACAAATAAGTGCCCAGGCACTGTAGTGGATTGCCCTGTCATAATCAGTAATAGCTTTTCCTTCTTTTCAGAAGTATTCTGAAAGGAATACTTTGGACAATAAATCATATGATCACCCTCATTAAAATGCTGGTGAGACAAGCAGGCTAGGTCTTAGAGGGTTTGCTTGCATTCCATGCTAAGGAGTTTGGCTTTTAGCTGACAGGACCCACTAAAAGGTATTATACAGAGGAATGAGATGGTCAGCTATTTTAGAAAGGTCAATTTGGTAGCCACCTCCTCTGTGAGCCCATAGGGTGTCTTCATGTCAATTAGAGGAAGGTATTCTCTCTAGGCAGACATAGCTCTGCCAAGCCCAAAATGATGAGTGGAATGAGGGCTGGATTTCAAGCCCATTCCCCACTTCACCTCACCTAGGCACATGCATGGCAGCTCTTCTAGCAGTGGCGTGAAGCACACCTCAGGAGATGGAGAAACTAGAGAGCAATCAGCTCACAGCAATAGATGCAGTCAGCAGAGAGAAGGTTTGGCCAGAGCAGTGGTGACCAGAGGGAATAACGCCATTTGTGGGATGCAAATCGGGTAGAGGATAAAGGGAGCCCCAGAGAGAAGTAAGATTGATGGGGAAGCAAGAAAACTCAAAGGAGTGAAGGTCAAAGACCTGTGTGTTGGGAGTGAGGCCACGGGCCCGAGGGTAACAGGAAGACTAGATCAGAGGGTAGGATACAAGAGGGGAATACTGAAGTGACAGATTTCTTACTGGAGATGAGAAAGAATTCCACGGTGTGGACCCCAATGTCCTTCAGAAAGATCCGCACCAAAACCAAGAATTGAACCCTGGTGAGATAATTCCCTACCTCATCTCAACTCTTACCCACTGTTCGGAGAAGTGCTAACCCAGTCACCTCCACACCTGCAAGGCTGTGCCCCTGGAGAAAGGCTGCCTTCTTTTCCACGGACTATTCTTTTTTTTTTTTTTTTTTGAGACAGAGATTCACTCTTGTTGCCCAGGTTGGAGTGCAATGGCATGATCTCGGCTCACTGCAACCTCTGCCTTCTGGGTTCAAGCAATTCTCCTGCCTCAGTCTCCCAAGTAGCTGGGATTACAGGTATATGCCACCATGACCAGCTAATTTTGTATTTTTAGTAGAGACGGGGTTTCTCCATGTTGGTCAGGCTGATCTCGAACTCCCGACCTCAGGTGATCCGCCGGCCTTGGCCTCCCAAAGTGCTGGGATTACAGGCATGAACAACTGCACCCAACTTCCATGGACTATTCTTTTATTAGAATTACTACCCTGAGAGGGAGGAGTGAATCCTATTTATACCATTGTGAAGTTGTGTAAATATGATGGAACAAAGATCATCAACAAAGACTTAGTGAATACTTCCTCTCAATTAGGCTTTGAGGCTACAGAAAGGATAGGGGTGAAGGGGTGACCCTGGACTGCAGACTTGATCTGGGTAGGAAGGTATAGTGAGAACTGGTGACAGAGCTGTTAGGAATTGATCAACTTGCATGGTTGGTTTGGTAAAATAAGTGAGGACTCAAGCTTGGTTGCCTGAACCCTCTGACCTGAACAACTGACCAAAAGGGGAATTAAGAGAAATCTATTTTGAAGTACCTGCCCAGAACATCTCAGAACAAGAGTATCCACAAGCCTTTGAGCCAAACTCCAGTTAAAGTTCAAACTTCCTAGAGACTTGAGAAACCAGTCGAGGCCACAGAGTCTCTCTGTAATGGGCAAAGCTTGTGCCAGGTCTGTGTTCCTCAACTGCATCAAAACTAGATACTCCTGCAAGGGCAAAGATATTTTTTTTTCCTAGAAGTTTGCCTCAGCATGTTCCTTACTTTATTGGCTCCAAATTTAATAGATAAGGACTCAGGGAACAAATAGCAATGACACTGAGTTAGGTTTTCCCTCCAGTATTATTATAATCACTGTTATACGAAACAGCTTGCTCGCCCGTAAAACACAACTTAAGGCAGTACAGATTATTTCATGTAATGTGAAATATAACTAATCAAATAGTTTATCATGGATATGTAGGGGTTACCACTCTAAACAATTCCTTGTGCATTACATGTAAGCAATGAATTAAGATCTGTTGAAAGCCATAGCAACTTTAATATTCAACAGCCAAAAATATTTAGGGAAGATGGAAAGAACTCAAGAGTTGAGGACGGCCTCTTGGAAAATGTAGTCCAAACTGAGAAAGACAATAAATCTACGTTCTTCACTCTTTCTTCATGTGCTGCCACCAAACATCAATTATTGCAGCTTCAGAAGTGTTAAGAACCCATTCTTCACATCATACACAAAAATTAAAAGAAAGCACAGATCTAAATATAATGGCTAAAATTGTACAACTCTTAGAAGAAAATATAGGAGTAAATCTTTGTGACCTCGAGTTAGGCAAAGCCTCCTTACATTTCAAAAGCACAAGCAGGCTGGGTGTGATGGCACACACCTATACATCCATAACCTTGGGAGGCTGGGGTGGGCAGATCGCTTGAGCCCAGGAATTCAAGACCAGCCTGGACAACATAGTGAGATCCTATTTCTACAAAAAATACAAAAATTAGCTAGGCATGGGGCATGGTGGCATGCACCTGTAATCTCAGTTACTCAGGATACTGAGGTGGGAAGATTGCTTGAGCCCAGAGGCAGAGGTTTCAGTAAGCCAAAATGGGGCCACTGCACTCCAGCCTGAGTGACAGAATTTGGTAGCCAGCTCCTCTGTGAGCCTATGGGGTGTCTTTGTGAGCCATAGGGTCTGACAGACCCTGTTTCAAAACAAACGAACGAACAACAAGCAAAAAGCACAAGCAACAAAAGAAAGAATAGACAAATGGATACTATCAATGATGAACCACAGAATGGAAAAAATATTTGAAGGTCACATATCTGAGAAGGGACTTGTAGTTAGAATATGTAAAGGACACTGACAACTCAATAAAAAAACTGACAAATAATACAATTTAAAAATGAGCAAAGGATCTGAATAGGCATTTTAACAAAGACAATATAGAAATGGCCAATAAGCACATGAAAAGATGCTCTGCCTCAGCCATGAGAGAAATGGAAGTCACAACCATACCCAGAGATGCCCTTCACACCCACAGTTGCCATCCAACAGATCACAAGTGCTGACCGGGTGTGAAGAAACCAGGACCCCCTCCCCAACCAGACACTGCTGGTGGGAATGTGACAAAGTGCCACTGCCATGGAAAACAGGCTGTTGGTTTCTCAAATGGTTAAATATACAGTTCCCATAAGACTTCGTAATTCTACTCCTAGTACTGAAGAAAATAGAAAAGATTCATGCTCAGTATGGATGACCCTTGAAAGCATGATGCTAAGTGGCCAGACACAGAAGGCCACATATTGTATGATTCCATTTACGTGAAATATCCGGAAGAGATACAAAGTAGGTTAGTAGCTCCTTAGTGAGGTAAAGCAGAAGTGGGACAGATGGGGGAAAATGAGAAATGGCTTCTGATGGATACAGGGTTTCTTTTTAAGGTGGCGAAAATGTTTAACATTTGAATGTGGTGTTGGTTGCACAATTCTGTAAATATACTAAAAAATATTGAATTGCACACATTAAATGGGTGAATTGCATGGTATGTAATTTATACCTCCAAAAAAATTAAACAGTTAGGAAGCCTCCTTCTCAGCTTCATCAACTTTTAACCTTTATACCTTTTAATCTATGGCTTATCCTGAATTTCATGCTGCAGCTGCCTGTTTTTCATTTCTCCTGAGTCAAGCTTGCATCCATGAACCCCAAAAACTAAATAAAAGAAATAAAGACTATAACCAGGTTCAGACTTCAGCATGACTTTAAATTTCATGACTTTATGGAAGAAAAAAAAACGGTATGCTTTAAAAAGTAAAATTGAACTCTCCTGAAAAAGTGTCTCTCCCAGATGATGGACGCTTGAAAATAAGGGTGGTCATAGACTCCATAAGCCAATATTTCAGCTCTGGGTGTGGGCTTTAATGGTCCAGGCTACCCCTCCAGCCAGCCTCATCGTCCCTCAAGATGAGATCAGAGGCTAAACAGACAAAAGAAGTGAAGACTGTGACAGTCACTCTTCTCTAATCCTCTCTGCCACTTCAGACTATTAGCAAGAAACAAGTCACATTCTCATGGCCTCTCCATGGCTGCTCTAAGGCCACAGCCTGTGGTAACCCACAGCCAGAACCTCTGGGATCCTTCAGAGTCACATTTACCTGATCCTAGTATACTGGACATGTCATTTTGGACATGCCACCAGCTCAGCACCCAGCCCACATAGTAGTCAGGGAAAATTGCCACCATGTGTGAAGTTAGTGCGATGCCTTTCCCACTGTGAATGCCAAATGCCATTCTCCATCTGCTGGCATTGACCTGACCTTAGAGCTAGTCATTCAGATGCTTTTCTTGGGACTGAATCTGGAGCAGATAATGCTATCCGGCAGTAGCAGCAGATGGCATCCTGCTGAGGCAGCAGCGGCCGTGACTGCTGCTGCTGAAAAGATAGTCCCGGTCTCTCAGCTTCTTAGATTTCCTGATTGTCTTGGTTTCCACTGTTATCCAAGTCTAGTCCACTAGCCTTCCTTCAATGATGTGAGTTGCCTCTAGTGAAGTCTTTTATTTAAGGTACTAAGAAAGAGGTAAAAGGGGTAGATTCTATTGCCTATAACCAAGAACCCTGACTTATACATCCAGCATCCTCCACACCCTCCTTTAGAGAAACTGATGACTCCAATTTGGTTGTCTGAACCTAAAGTGTAGCAGAGGTACCTGTTTTTAAGATTCATAACTGGGAAGTACACAGCCTGCAGCATTTGTCAGTTTCTCCCTCTGTTTAGCCTCTGACCTCATCTTGCTGACAATGGGCACTCACTTGCTCATTTGTCCCTTTTTCTTCTTTCTCTCCCATTTTTGTCCCTGCTCTTCCTGTTGGAAAATTTGACAATGACACTCTTAGTTACTGCTTAAGGTGGTTTTGCTCCATGTAAAGGAGGCTGCTGGCTTCCCTGAATAGCCTTAAAAAGATGCTTGGTTGATTAAAAAAACATATCACCTATACTGTGAGTAGAACGATACATTTGTGCTGGGTTAACTATGTAAGTATTATAATACTTCAACAATACTCAGATGGAAAGGACAGTTACAAAATATTGAGATGGAGAGATATCTGCATTTTTAAAACCCCACATGTCACTGCTGTGAAAAATTCTTGACCCTTCACAGCAATGATTCTGTCATTTAAGGACCCTGATTGTGAGTCACTCACTTTTTGGTCAGTCTCAGGAGCCCACTGATGCCCACATTAAGTTCTTAGCCCATCTCCCATCTTTAGTCATTTGACTCAATTCTAGCAATTTCTGGCAATTTAAAAATAAACTCTGTTAACAACTCTTCAGTATCTCTGCTTAGAATTCTCTTGGAAGCAAATGTACTTATTTACCCTTGGGTCATTCCCAGTTCCTTTTTCTCTCTTCAGCTACTCAAGGCCCCTTTTTCTCATCCCTTGTGCATTCTCTAAGTTCTGCAATTTTTACTCATATAAAAATATCAGAAGAAATTGTGATTTTATTTACACAAAAAATGTCTGAGGCTATTTTTTAAATAAGAAATATTTGCAAGAAAAATGCCAGCAGTTATTTATTTGTACTTTGGGGGAAGCAATAGGAACGGATGAGGCATCTCAGCCCCAGCTGTGTTTTTTGCTAATACTGTGGAATTCTTAAACCCTATTTTCGACTTGGCAGCCGCCAAAAGTTTCCAAGAAGACAATGTAGCTAATGTAGGGGGTTCATGGTCATTCTTTTCTAACCTCATAGGTATAGAACCTAATGTGTAAATGAAGACTGTTGAGCTACTTCCTCAAATGGATGCCATTCCATTCGACCTTAGGACTGAAGGAATAAAACTAACTGGGCCACAAGTTTATCACTATTCGAAGCAACATTTTTGTAAAGTTTTAAAAAATATGACAGTCTAACTCTCGCTGATGTAAGAACTCCAATCCACGATGAGGCTTTGGACAATATCTGGTAATTATTCATCCTATTCATACTGTAAGTTCCACACCAGCTTAGAAGATATCGCTATAGAACATATCCCTCAGATAGAGGAGAGCAACAAGAAACTATCTCTACACAACAGAAGGTCTCTCTCAGACAGAGAGCAGTAACAAGAAATGGCAAGGTGGGCAAACAAGTCAAACTGAAGTAAAGGTATTTTTCTGACTGACAAAGTGAAAGGATGCGCTTGAGTCAACATTCGCAATCTCTGAGTACTATTATGGTTGGAGGATATGAGTTGGCAAGAGCTTTTGAAGGTCAGGTGACCAGCTAGATTATAAGTGCCCAGCGTTCTCTGGTGAAGGGAAAGTCAGCTCTGTAACAGAAGGACCTTCTCTGTCTTGCTCACTACTGCCTACTCAGAGCTGGCCACACAGTAGACACCAAACGAGTATTTATTGAACGAATGGATGTAAAGCTTACTGGGGCTAGAATGCATTTTGGAACAATCAAAGAGTGATGCTTCAGCCAAAAATAAAATCTGATTCAATTATCTAAAAACAACCTCATCTTTGTTAGTTGTAAAAAAATTCTTAAAATTTGGTTAAAGGGTCGGGTAAACATGTTTATCTACATTAGTCTGTTTGTGCTTTCTTTGGAACCAGCTCTACAAACCCAGCCAAAAAAAAAAAAAAATGGTATGACTTTAAGATAAAACACAAAGGAAAACATGAGCATCTACGCACCTCCTGTGCACACCGTTAAGACCAAGCCCACTGTAAATTCCAATTCTAAATGCATTTAAAATTGTACCGTTTCACACGAAGAAGACAATGCAAATGATGGAACAATTTAACCTTGAAGGTTATTCACTGTGACTAAGTTAGTGCATTTTAAAAAACTATAAATGCTTTAGGCTCTAACTGTAAAAAGAACTGAAGAGGAAAAAAAAGAAAAATATCCTGTACTTTAATGTAGTGGAGCAATTAACTTACTACAAGACAAAAAATAATTTTAAGGAATTCTCCTATACAAAATTTTACAATATTAATTTAAAACCTGGAAGAAATTCATAATAGACTTAGAGATTTTTTTAAAAAGAAGAAAAATTCATAATATTTGTGACAAAAATATGCTATCACCTCAAAGATGTCATTAAGTGGTATCAGGATGCTCCCAAGTATCCATTTATTCTTTTTAGTCACACACCCCCAGCCCCCACCCAAGTTACACCTGGCATGTAGCCGCCTGCTCCATGAGGTGGTATTCTCCAGCCTCCCCATATGTGGCACGTGTGACTATGCCTGGGTCAATGACATAGGGGTGGAATTGATTTGCATGATCTCCCTAAAGACCAAGCTGCATGTCCTGGTTTCTCTCTGCCTTCCTGAGAGCTGGAGATGCAGCTGATAGGACAGGAGTGATTTTTAAAGCCAATTAGCTCATTAGCCCTGGGCCACTCATATCTGTACTGTTACATGCAAGAGAAATCAACTTTTATCTTAGTCATTGAATTTTGAGTTATCTTTGTACAATAGGTGAGACTGTGACTCTAATAATACAGAGAAAATAATAGAAAAGATAAGTAAACAAGAGCTATCATTTGTGTTGTTTCCAGGTAGACTGTAAAACATGGAGACTTCTGCTCATCAAAAGATACCATAAAGGTTGGGCGCGGTGACTGACGCCTGTAATCCCAGCACTTTGGGAGGCTGAGGTGGGTGGATCACCTGAGGTCAGGAGTTCGAGATCAGACTGATCAACATGGTGAAACCCCATCTCTACTAAAAATACAAAAATTAGCCAGGTGTGGTGGCAGGCGCCTGTAATCCCAGTTACTCAGGAGGCTGAGGTAGGAGAATCTCTTGAACCCTGGAGGCGGAGGTTGTAGTGAGCCAAGATTACACCACTGTACTCCAGCCTGGGTGACAGAGCAAGACTCCATCTCAAAGAAAACAACAGCTTTAAGAGAATAAAAAAGTCACAGTACAGACTGGGAGAAAATAAGTGCAATATAAAGAACTTATATCTAGAATATATAAAGAACTTCTATAACTCAATTTAAAAAAATAATCCAGGGACTTTTTCCGTCGTAAGTCCATTGGGAGACTGGGTTTCCATTAATACTCTGTTACATGCTCTAGAGAGAAGCATCATAAGTCTTTGCTCTGCTTACAGGGCTTCTTTTATGAAGCTTGGGCCAGTTGTCAAGTTAATGCCTCTCAACTCCAAATTCATCCTTTTTGTCTGCTCTGGGAAAATGGATTCAATCCGTTTATGTATTTTCCCTTTGCCAGCTGGCCAGGAAACTTTGCCAGAAGAGGGTCATGGAGCAACATGGTGGGAGGAAAGGGTTTCGCTTTTGTGTCTGGGGCACTTACAGTGAAGGGCTCCAGCAGCCCCCAGCCGCCAGCAGATTTTAACACCTCCCTTGGGGGTGTTGTGGCACCGTGCCTCCAGGGAGATACCTGCTAACAAGCAGCTCTCCCAGCACCCTATAGAGCAGATTTATGGCAAGTTCCAGAGGGCTGGTTTCCAGCAAGTTCCACTGGTACCATAAAGACTCCTTTCAAGAGGGTCTGCATGTCAGCCTGCAGGGAGCCTCTTCCTTGGGTGCTCGATATCCCAGAGGTGTGATTGCTTCTTATACGTGCTAGTCCAATATTCATCAGAGTTGTTACTAGCCAATCTCCCATTATTCTAGCCCTGACTGGACCCAGTCTGCCTTGATGGAAAAATCCAACCATCTTTATGTGCTTACTCTAATACTAGATATCAAAGGCTCAGGGTATTCTAAGCAAGTCAAAAAAGGCCTCTGAAGCCCAAATGAGAAGGGAGAGCCCTCTCATTTTCCTTCCTATCACTGTTGGTAGAGTTTGCTTTACTTTATCCTGCTTATAAATTAGGTGATGACTTGAGGTTTCAGGATGATGTGATTCTGCCCTTCTGCTCCCACTGATTCCAAAATTTAAATTAATGTCTCCATGAACCAGCTATCACTTTCTACTAGGGCAATACTTTCTCGTTGTTACTAAATATAATTGGGATATTTTCCTAGCAAAACTAATAAACCTCAAAAATGCCAATTAAACATTTGGCATCTGTGTGTGGTCAAGTTCCCTTTCAGACCAGAGCTCTCCCCTCATGCTCTTCTCTTCAAGATGTGTTTCTCTTGGCTCTGAAATAAAACTCCGTGATACACTGTGATCTAGGTTGCCATCTATCAGCCCCTTCCTAACCTAAATCTTGAGCCAATGAATTAATTCTTAGAAATGCTCCAGGTAGCTACTGCTGTCTCCTGTTGTGTGCAGAATAAACTCCACTTGGGGAAGGTTCTGTCAGAGGCTTTTGTCCAAAATGAGTCCGCCTCTGTCTAGAGGCAGCTCCCTATCTTACGCCTACCTGCACTCTCCTGTAACTGAGATGCTTGCAGGAGGGCCCTGGTTGGTTGGACCCCTGCCTACTTTTCCAGTCCTTCTGTGCCCCACTTCCCCTCAGTCTGTGATACTGCAACTGTGAGGGGTCTGCTTTCTAATCTTTGAAAGCAAAAGGCAAAGTTCTTGTTTTCTTTACTTTTTTTTTTTTTTTTTTTTTTTTTGAGATAAGATCTTGCTCTGTCACCCAGGCTGGAGTTTAGTGGCATGATCCTGGCTCACTGAAGCCTTGACCTTCTGGGCTCAAGCAACACTCCCACCTCAGCCTCTTAAGTAGCTGTGACCACAGGCGTGCAGCACCACACCCAGCTAGTTTTTCATTTTTAGTAGTGACAAGGTCTTACTATATTGCCCAGGCTGGTCTCAAACTCCTGGGCTCAAGCAGTCCTTCCACCTCAGCCTTCCAAAGTACTGGAATTACTGTCAAAGTTCTTTTTTTAGCCTTGAGGCATTTGCATAAGCCATTCCTTCTGCCTAGAATGCTCTGCTCACCACTTCACCTCACTCTCTCCTCCTAAATCCTCAAGTCTCCATTTAAGAGTCTATAAGATCCTCATCTAGGCTTTCCAGAGCCCCAGATCCCCCAAGGTTCTATAACCTGGCATACAGAAGGTACAAATAGTAAGTGCTCAATACATATACCATAGCAGTCAAATACATGGACTTTGGAGCCAGGCTCCTCAGGTCTAAAATCTAGTTCTGACACTTAACTAGCCACGTGCCCATGGACAACTAGCATGACCTCAGTTTCCCCATCTACAAGATGGAGTTGATCATTGTACGTCACCTCCCTGCAGGGTTGTTAGAATGAGTAAGTGGGTAAATGCTTGTAAATTGCTTTATTTCATGTCTGTTAAATGATAAATTGGAGTGAAGCTATTAAATACCATGAAATTGCCCTTCTAAAGAGAAGGGAACTACATAAACTTCCAAGTTCTAAAATTCTTTAATTGACACTTATTAAGTTAGAAGAAGTTATTTAAAAATAATATTCAGTGCAAACTACCATATAGTAAAATTACTACATGCATCTGTTACTGGTGGCAACATAAATGATAGTATCCTTTTGGAAACGAGATAATAAATTTTAGGAGTCACTAAAATGTTCAAGTGTACCTGGGAATATACATAAAACTGGACACAATTTTTGAAAGCTACAATTAATAAATAACACTTCAATGTCAGTAATACTAGTTTTTAAAAACCAGAATGTTTAAGCATATTTGAAATATTAACTCCAGATAATATCCAACTAATGTTATAAAATGTATCAACATGAAAAATCCCATGACATATTAAAAAGTAAAACCCAAATTCAAAGTTATATCATACTATGATTATATGATGCATATGATCTCATTATATGATACTATTTTATACATATCATATGTATGTGTGTGGGTATAAAAATAAAAACTAGAAAGAAACATAAAAAATAATTGGTATACTAAAATGATAAATTCCGGGTGGCTTAAACTTTTAAAATATTGTTACTACTGATTCAACATTAGGAAAATGTATCACTGTTTTCTTAATTGATTATTCAAATCAGTGAAAGCAAATTTTATTCTAAAAATCATGCAACACCTAGCCCAATGCTATAAATATGACGAAAGTGAATCCCAGGGAAATAAAATTGCTTTATCTGAGTAAAGCCAGGAAAGCCAGTGTTTTTCCAATATACACCTAGTTCCCCCTGACCAAATGATGATTTTGTTTCACATTAATACTTTATGAGGCTAATTTTTTATAGTAAATGTTTCATATACAAAAGCTAATGCCTTCATACAGATAATACGTGGATTAAACTGATTTGAAATAAGGCAAGTTTGCTACCTACATAAAAACTTATCACAGCCATTTTACTCACACAAACAGCTAACTACTGGAATCTTTTGGATTTTAATAATTTCAGAGAAAATACAAAGTGTACTCCCTTAGTCAGTAGGAAGACAGGCTCTTGAAATCTACCTGTAAACTGACTTTACAGTGTGGAGGTAATAAAGACACAATAGCACATGGCTTTCCAGGAGGCAGTGCTCACCAAAATGGAATTCTCCCAAGGCCCCTTCACCTTAATCTGCTCAGGCTTGTCTTTGCCCCATCATTACCTCGACAGAGATTATCAAAGGCCCACTCAGGACCCAGGGTGATAAGTGAGCCAGGAAGTTGACTTAGACTGGTAATGTGGATAGAAATTTGCAGAAAAAACAGGTATGACTGAAATCAGAGGGGTGTAAAGCAAAGTTACAGAACAGAAATGTCTTAGAAGAATGTAAATCTTAGGGTTCCAAAAAAAGGGATCCAAGGTGATGGGGAGGAACACTATGAGATTGATAGTTCTGTTTTCAAAGGTAGAACTCCCCTCCCCACCTTTCGGTGGTTCACTTTAGGAATCTAAAATGTAAATTGGTGGCTGGGTAAGAAGGCAATGGTGTTGCAACATTAAGAAATGTTAATCCAAGTAGCATCCTGTCAGCATTTCCTTTCCAATTGCTGGTAAACATCTTGCTCCTCTCCACTGACCACCTTCGCGAACTCTCCTCCCTCGCCTGGAGAACACATCGTGCCTCACAAATTACCCTGTTATTAGTGTCGGGCACAAGTGACTGGTCCAGGCCAGAGCAAAGGAATTGGGAACCTGCTGCCAGTGAGTCACGAAGGGCCTAAGGTGAGTCACCTGGTTCTGTCTCAGTTTTCCCATTTGAGGGACTAAAGGATTGCCTTAGTGTCTGCAAAGACCTCCTGTGTGCCACTCAAGGGTGCTGCACTGGCTTCTGGTCACCTTATCCAGTTAGAAAGGGGTGGGTAAGGCCGTTATACAAATTGCAAGCTGGCAATTGATGAATACAATAAAAATAACAAACAAAAATGAGTGAATGCAGCACTTCACATACCACAAGCAGCTATAAGTCTTGCACAGAGCCTAAAATCTTTCAAGAGAACGGTGGCTCTACAGTCAGGAAACCTGGTTTGAGGGCCAGTCCTGTCACTTAGTAGCTAAGTGATCTCAGGCAACTCAATCTCTCTGAATCTTTGTTTACTGGCCTGTTACATGGGGTTAATTCCACCTACCACAAAGACCTGTCATTGGACTAAGGGAGATTAGGTATACAGACATACCTGAACACAGTAACCCACAAAGCTGGGTAAGTGTTATGTAGTAACCTCATCTTATTATCCTCACCTACTGGGCACAGGAAAAAATCAGATGTCAGGCTGGTTTAAACAATAAAATTAAATACTAAGTTTTAAAAGATTCCTCAGAGAGAGAAATGGGAGAACCTCCTATGCCTTCATAGCCTCCTCCCCCATCGTGTTCTCATCTCTCTCACTACTGGATAAAGATAACTGGTTTCACAGCCGTCTTTCAGTAAGGAAAGCCCACATAATGGGTACCAACTGTGCTGAGTAAAATACCCAGGGACAGGTCCTGGAGAGTCTGTGTTGCAGTGTCAGGTGGTTCCAAGCTTTCCAAAGATGGGCCTCACCTGGGAGAATGCCCAGATTTCCCTCCCAACCCCAGCAAACGGGAGTAGGATTTCCAGGACAAGACATGTGAGAACCCAGGACCTAGTGGCTTGCTAATAAAAGGAGTTTGGGAATCTGAATGCCATTTTCACCACTTTCCAACCACATGGCTTAGAGCAAGCGATGTTTTCTAAGCCCTGAATTCCTCACAAAGCCTGAAAACTTAGAACTGTGGTTCTGGAGTCAGGAAGCCCAGTTTGAAGGTCAGTCCTGTCACTGAATAGCTAAGGGATCTTGGGCAAGTCAGTCTGTAAAAACAGACACAACATTTTATGTTTATTTTGTAAGTTCTAGGTTAGGATTAAATAAAGTACATCATGTGTCTCAATTACCTAATGTAATGCCTGGCACAAGGCAAGTGCCCAATATACTGTTGGCATTGGTACTGCAGTCACTATTTACATTTCCTCATCAATGGCACTGTGCCTTCCAAGTGGCACGATGGCCAGCCAGCAGTCCCTCCTTTCCTACAATACCCTGATCAGGGTTTAGGTCAGCCTGACCAAGTGTTGGTGGGGGAGTGGCTTTTCTGAGGGATAGTGTCACTTGCAGGTTGACTCATTTCCTCAGTGACAGCAGGATTTCTTACCTCATAAAACTTGCTTGGGCAGTGCCACCAAAGGAATCATTTTATGAAAAAGAGTAGGACCTAGAGGAGGGTGTGAGGCCACCTCTTGATCAAGAAGGAATTTGGAACATCTGTCTCTCACCCACAGATAAAGAGGAAGCTGGGTCACTTTTAGGAAAGGATTTGGGGTTACTAAGGTACACTGATGAAGCAAGCTCCAAATTTTAATATTTTAAAATAAGTTTTTGTTATGTAATGTTTGCAGACAGCATTTCCTGTTGTACCGCCCCCGCAAGATAAAGCACCCCTTGGAAAAGAACAGGATGACAAAGATTCTAGTAGTTCTTGGAGGAGGGTGGGGTGCAGCAGGTATGAGCGCCTACAGGAGAGGCAGGGAAATGGTGAAGGAGTGCAGAAAAACATCCCCCAAATACAGTCTCAACTGCTTTCTTTTCAGACTCTGAAATCACAAGAAAAGTCAGAGCAATATCTCTGGCCAAGGGCCAATGGCACTGAGCTAGGGGATTAGGCACCTGTTGGAATAGTTACTGTTTTCTACCTTGAGCAAATGGGGATTGGTCATTCATCTCTCTGGCCAGGGCAGCTGCTCCCTCTGTCAGTGATCACCAGCCCTTGCTAATTACTCACCAAGAGAAAATAAACCATAAGACTTCACACTGGAAACAGGCTAATCTTTTCTGTCTAGTCCTGTCTAATGCAAGAACCCTCTTAAAGAAAAAAATGTATAACACCCCGATTTTAAATAGATAGAGGGGTGACAGAGAGATAGACAAAGACAAACACAGAATGAGAGAAAGAGGGACAAAGAGAAAGAGACAGAGAGAGACACACACACAGAGTGACAGGGAGAGACAGGGACAGAGAAAGAGAGAAGGACAGAGAGAGAGAGAGAAGGACACAGAGAGAGAGAGAAGGACAGAGAGAGAAAGAGAGAGCAAGGCTCATACAGAATATCTGCAGTGCCTGGAACATTAGAGAAAAAATTTCATTTATTCAATTTTTTGATTAATGATTAAATCTATGACTTTGAATTTAGAGATACTTCGCTTACAAAGATGTCTGGCAGAAAAAGTCTTGGGCATATTGTTTGAAAATGTAACATATTATTTAAAAATAAAAATTTCCAGACTTTTCAAATATACATTCTTTCAAAGGAGTATCCTTAAATTTCTGTCAATATGCATTTACACAATTTTCACATCATCTCTCTGCCTATTAGTGAAAATCAGCTGGTATGAATGTGAGATGATACTGTGCTAATACCATACACAGGATTTCCTAGCTCAACACTACACCAGGCACATGATCAGCTCCTTTTCCCTGGGGGATCAGTCAAACATGTGCCAATGTGATCTTCTGATTCTCCTCTATTGATCTTTATCTGGGGTCACTGAGTTCCTAAGCCTTCTTTTTAAAATGGTTTCTTTAAAACTTATTGGATATTTTATTTTAAAAAATTCTGCCAGACTGGGCGTGGTGGCTCATGCCTGTAATCCCAGCACTTTGGGAGGCCGAGGCGGGCGGATTACCTGGTCAGGAGTACAAGATCAGCCTGACCAACATGGTGAAACCATCTCTACTAAAAATACAAAATTAGCCAGGCGTGGTGGTGTGCATTTGTGATCCCAGCTACTCAGGATGCTGAGGCAGGAGAATCACTTGAACCCGGGGGGCAGAGGTTGCAATGAGCCAAGATTGCATCACTGCACTCCAACCTGGGCGACAGAGCGAGATTCTGTCTCAAAATAAAAAAAAAAAAATCTCCAAAAAATATACTTGGCCAAAGTGCTACTGTGAATCACAAGTCCAGATTTTGTGGAGGAGAATGCTGGAAATGAGACAATGATAGAAGTGGACTTGGAATTGAACTGACCACTCCGACCCCCTTCACTCCCATCCCCACCTTCCAGCAGCAGCTCCAGGTGCTATGTGAGGGGACTCAGAGTTCCTCAATGTTATTCATGTTCATGAAATTTAAATATAGATATCTTTAGGTTGCTCTAAAGGAAATAAATGCTCTGAAAAAAAAAAAGTGAACAGAAGCGTCATATGATATTCAGCTTCAAATATACCAACTATTACCTGGAATATACATATAAAAGATACTAAACCTACATGGATTCTAAAAATATACCAAGAGACACCCATCTGAGCCTCAGTGATGTCCTCTTGTTTGGGGAGAGGGAGAGCCTTGGATTGTTTCTCTTCCCCGCCCAGTGAAGTTTTTTCTCAGTAAACTGCTCTTCCTGTTAGCACACAAGGTTGGGAATGTCACTCATCTGCCATCTTATGAAATCCCAGCCACTCCAACCTTTGCCACGCTTCTAGGTCGATGTTTATGGAGCATGGAGGTAGAAGAAGAGCAATACTTAGATATTCCACAGCAATTCTGACATTGCTCAGCCTTTGTCACTCTGTCGCACATCAGTCAAAGGTATGATTAAGTGCCATCTGTGTACCAGGACACTGCGCTTGATCCTCAGGAGCAGCCCCACCCTTACATCTGGCCTTAATTTAAAAGACCCCCACTCTGGCCCTCCTCTGGCCTCACTTCTTCCTTGCGTGAGGAGTCCCTGGGTTCAAGGAGACATGCACACCCACATCCATGCCCCCTTTCCAGACTTGCTAGGTGATTAAGGATCCTAGAATTCCCTGCCTGAGCAGTTCTGAGCCCACTTCCAGGACCTGCATGGGCCCTTTTCTAGGTCTGCCCTCTTATAAATGACAGCACAGTATAATGCTAGGCCTGGAGAAGGCCCAAAGAAGTCTTGGGGAGGGGAAGGCAGGGAACGTAGCATGCAGTGGCCACACACATGCACACCAGGCTCCTAGCGGAGCAGGACATAAGTGGGACTGGGAGGAAAGACCGGGCCCAGCTGAGGGCTGGTGCCTCCATTTGTATTCTTGCCCTGTGTCTTGCAAATGTTAGGGGGAGGCCTGTTCACAGGGCCTTGGGATAGGTCTGAACCTCCAGAAGTCCCATGAATTCTGGAAGCCAAAGATCTGTTCCGGCTGTGTAGCCACCAGAGGGGCTGATAGCATGACCAAGACAGACGTCCTTATGTGACTCCTAAAGGTCCCACTGGACTGCTCTTTCCCACAGCAAGCACTTTCTTTGTGAGCAGGAAGTATTTCTTCCTCCTATTAGGCTACCTGTTCACCACTGTCACCTTCACTAAAAAGCAGGCTGGGAAAATACATGTGTGATGAACTGCCTTTGCTGTTTAGCAAAACTTTTGGTAAGAAGGTGTAGAAAATGATAGGCCCAAGGCAGGGTGTTGCCTTGGATGGGAGCCCCTTCTGCCTGAGCCCTCCACTGTCCCATTAGGAGTGGGCAGGGTGGGAAGGAGGGGAAGCTCTGTGTGAGTAAGCACAGCTGGTGCAGGGAGAGCATAGACCTGGGATCAGACATCCAGCAGCATGAATATCTGGTTCTTGAAGCTGAAAACTGGGAATAATAACACCAGCTTTTCACAGACCATTGCAAAAAGTAAATGAGATGATTAAAATTGTAACGAACAACTGTATATACCACAGCTTACAATGTTGAACCCACAAGCATCCACTCATTGAATCCTTACAACAATAATAATTATTCATGCTTCCAATTTGCAGGTGAACAATGACGTTTAGAGAGATAAAGCAACTTGTTCAAGGTGATACAGAGCCAGTCTCAAATTTAGACATTAACGGTAAAAGTGCAACTCCTCCCTTCTATGTACCTGAATTTGCCTTTCATCAAGTCAATATTTGTGAACATGCTTCATGAATGACTTCCTCGTACAAATGATCATTTTTTATCATTTGGGGTCATATTTTATGATTTTGAAGGAATGTGGTTTTGAAAGTTCCTCCTTACAGGTAAGACGTTGGAAGCTAGAGGACTGCCCAGCACTGCCATTTCTTCCTTCCTTCCCATCAGAACAGCAGGTGTTATGGGGGAGGGAAGACCAGAGCACAGACAGCAAATGCCACCGAATGATGGCTCTTTGCTACCTGCTGCTATCACATGAAGCTTTCTCCTGCATCTCCCCTCTCAAAAGGAAAAAATACAAATCTATAGTATTTCATAGAGAATAGCATGGTACTGGCTTTGCCCAAAACTCCACTTGTTCCCAGAATATGCAAAACAGTGACAGATAATCAACTTCTGAGTCACAGATGTTAATTTCCCAAGATTATAGTTAAGAAAACACAGTAAAGATAAAATAAAATAAAATAAAATAAAGATAATTACCTGAGTATATATGATAGCTTTCTACTGAGGAACTCAAATACTATATGTATGTATATATATAAATGTCTCCTTTTGTTTCACAACATCCCTGCAGAAACAGAAAAAGAGAAACATAATTAATATACTATACAACTATGCCTGTAAGCATCCTTCTATAATAGGTCTAAAACTTAAGTCAGAGTTTCAAACCAATGGGAGAGCTTGGTGCTGGCAAAGTTGGGCCTACCAGTTTGGACTGGTGCATGGGGCTTTAAAACAATTTCAGCCAACACTGAAAATTCAGGAATTTGCATATAGAAATCCAGATTTGCAGCTTCACTCAGAAACTCAGAAGATTGGCAAGAATCACTGGAGCCATAGGCCTTAAATGGAACACATGGTTACCCACCTGGCCAACTGTTTTCGGGGACCTGACTGGCTTTCCAGGGCAGTTAACTTTGTGACTCCTTATGTTGCTAACATTTCTCAATATGAATTATGTCTTCAAGTCAGTGTAACTTGAGCAGAGATAATAAGGGCCTAGCACAGCCTGGTGTAAAAATTACAGTTTGTCATAGCACATGGGTTTTCAAAGGACCAGTCGTGAACCATTAGTGCACTGGTTCCCAACCCTGGTTCTACATGTGA
This sequence comes from Macaca nemestrina, assembly GCF_043159975.1. Taxonomy (NCBI): domain Eukaryota; kingdom Metazoa; phylum Chordata; class Mammalia; order Primates; family Cercopithecidae; genus Macaca; species Macaca nemestrina. The sequence continues at coordinate 90,648,388 of NC_092131.1, read as the reverse complement.
ATTCCTTGGGAGAGATTTTTAGACTATGCTTTCTACCTAACCAGATCAACTAAACCAAGATTTCTGAAGGTACAGTCCTGGTATCAGTATTGTCACTGCTGTATTGTCACTGTAATATAACTACTGAAGTCTAACATACAGATGGTAAAGTGACAAAGCACAAAAGAATACGACCAGCACCCCAGACTCTTCCTCATGTCTCTCCCTGTCACCACCATGGATTCATGTTGCCTGTTCTTGAACTTTATGTAAAAACAATTGTTTTGAGCACATTCCTTGGCATCTGGATTCTTTCACTCAACTTTCAGGACTGAGACGCATCTCTGTTGTTGCATGTAACAGTAGCAAACTCATTTTCATTGACGTTTTATATTCCATCCCATGACTATATCACAATCTGTTTTCCCATTCTGTTGTTGATGGAAATATGGGTTTGTTTTGAGTTTGGGATTATAACACTTAAAGGTGCCATTTATGAACATTCTTGCACATGCTTTAGGTAAATACGTGAATGCATTTCTATAGAACACATATCTGGGAGTGGAAACGCCAGGTCATAAGGCATATGTATATTCAGCTTAATGGATATTGCTGAACAGTTTTTCAAAGCTGTTGTGACTATTTACACTCCTCCCAGTGACGTATGAGAGTTCCAGTGGTTTCATATCCTTGCCAATATTTATAATGTCTGTCTTTTAAATTTTCACCTTTCTGATGGGTGTGTAGTGGTACTTCACTGCAGTTTTAATCTGCATTCCCCCAGAAAGCTAACAAGGTTAAGTATGTTTCATGTTTCTTGGCTCTCTGAATATGTTTTTCTGTGAAGTACCTGTTCAAACCTCTTGCCCATTTTTCTGTTGTGATAGTCTATCTTTCAGAATTGCCTTGTTTCTGTTTTGGATAGGACTCCTTGTTTGTTACATGCATAACAAGTCATATTATATGCATGACTCCCTGCATGTTATTTGCATGGCAAATGTCTCCTCTCCTGCAGTTTGTCTTTTACTCTTTTAGTGGTATGCTTTGAGAAACAGAAGTTCTTATTTTTAATGTAACCAATTTATAGATATTTTTCATCATGTTAGTACTTTTTGTATCTTGTTTAAGAAATTGCCGGGTGCGGTGGCTCACACCTGTAATCCCAGCACTTTGGGAGGCCTAGGCGAGCAGATCACAAGGTCAGGAGATCGAGACCATCCTGGCTAATACAGTGAAACCCCGTCTCTACTAAAAATACAAAAAACTATCCGGTCATGGTGGTGGGCGCCTGTAGTCCCAGCTACTCAGGAGGCTGAGGCAGGAGAATGGCGTGAACCAGGAGGCAGAGCTTGCAATGAGCCAAGCTTGCGCCACTGCACTCCAGCCTGGGCAACAGAGCAAGACTCTGTCTCAAAAAAAAAAAAGAAAAGAAAAAGAAATCACTGTCTACCCAAGGTCATACACATATTCTGTCTTGTCATCTAGAACAATGCTGTTCAGTAGGAAAAAAATGGGAGTAACATATGTAATTTTAAATTTTCTAGTATTTCAGGTACTCAATAGCCACATGTGGCTAGCAGCTGCCACACTGGACAGTGAAGATCTAGAAGTTATATTGTTTTACCTATCACATCTAGATTAATACTTAGAGCTGTACAAATTTTAAGATGAGACTCAAGACTCATTTATTTGTACATGGACATTCAAATGGCCGTCCTTTCCTGTAGTGCCAATGTTGTCATAAATCAAAGGTCCAAATTTGTGGAGGTTTTTTTCTATCATCTTAGTCCATTGGTCTATTGTTCCCTAGTTGATTATAATTTTCAGAGAGTATTGAGAATCACTACCAGTAGGTCACAAAATTAATTAGTAGTTTATGACCAGAAATTTTGTAAAGTGTAATGAAATGAAATAGAAAACATCAATATCTATAGGTATTGTTTTTATGAAACTATTATTTCAGAATTGTGTGTGTGTATGTATCCTAAGTTGAGATCTGAAAAGTATTTCTTGCTATCAGTAATGGTTAAAAACGTTTGAAAATCACTGCAATAGTGTAATCTACACAACAATCACTTAGAAAAATTCAAGTTGCATACAATTTTATAGTCATCCTAGAATAGCTCTGAAGTTTTACTCTTACACAATTAGTTATAGCCCAGAATTCCACATAAGGCAGATCTCTGTTGGAATCAAGCCAGGAAAAGCAAGCTACAGCTAATGGGATAGGAATAGCTCATTATGAAACCCTGTAACTTTGACCCAAAGTGGAATATAGTAATGATCCTGTGATGTGAACATTACAAATGAAAATTGCTAATCTGCAGAATTTGACATTTGTTCAGCATCAGTATATCGTATGTTTTTAAAGTTTTAAACATGTGTCAAACAAGAAAACAAACTTTGAGGGGAAGAAATTGAAGCCAAGTTAGTTATTAAATGATGTCAAGTAATCTTCATTATTGAAGAAAATGCTTTCAGAATGTTTTGCTTAACTTTTGAAATAATTAGTTTATTGTTCAGCTGTGTCAGGGTCAATCCAATCAACAAGTATTTATTGACTATCCAGTAAAATATGTCTGGCAAAGAAATCAAAATAAAACAAATAGACCTTATCCCAGCAGAGAATTAAATGGATTATCACATGATTTTTCTTCACTAAGTACTTCATCTTAGAACATGAATATAGTAAGTAAAAATGGCTTCAAGCTCCTTAATGTAATATTTTACCTCTTCAAATAACCTAAATATATGCCTTACCTGTGAATTTTACACTTTTCTCATTACTGAGAAATGTATGCATGTTTTGGTTGTGTTTTCATATTATGCACATGCACACGTGTGTGTATGCGTGTGAGTGTATGTTTACCAATCCTGAGCAGACAGATTTGGGAATTTTGGTTAAATATCTTAGTTTCCTGGTATTTCCTAAAGATTTAACTCAGGAAACAATAAAAAGGAAACTTTCCATTAGATCGAAACATACAATCCCAACACCAGCACAAATCGTCTCCACAGATTTTCCAGCGGCCAGGTAGGCCAAAAAATAAATAACCAGAACCCTTTAATTTTATATTTGAGTAGCAAGAAGATACTCACAGACGGAGAAATTTAAAATTCTCATATTTGGGAAAGGTAAAATTTATTTCATGGACATCCAAGTCAAATCTCATCAGAGCTATTTTCTATTTATTAATGGAACTTCTCAGCCTTGAAATTATGATAATAACAACCTTTGGAAGTGATCTAACTGAAGCCCATTTACAATTGAACATCTGTCCACCATCAACAGAAAGCCCTGTGGAGAATTGTGGCTGTTACAGTTTTGTACAAGGTCAAAGATTCTTAATCTCTCCGTTCACTTGCCAATTGGGGTTTTTATACATAACCCTAATTTATTTATTTTAATTAGACTTTTAGCTTCATTTGTTTTCATCATTTTAAATTCCAGCTACAAGGACAAATCTTAAGGCAGTACATACAGTATGGCTGTAAAATGATGGACTTGATTGTTGCACAGGACTTAGGAAAATAAATCCTGCTACTTTAGAATACCTTCTTTCATACTGCCAACTGTCTGGTCTGTCTAGGGTTGGCACAAGGATTTCTTCAGTCATCCTAGGTCCACTCAGTAAATAAAACCACAAACTCGGCCTGTATAAGATCAGTTAGATTGTTGTAGTGTGTGTTGAGGTGTTTCCAGGAGAAAAAAGAATCTACCTGCAGCTGATTCCAGAGAGAGCTTCCCTGTGTTCCCCTCTGCTATCTCTCTGCTATGATCTGAAGTTTCTCCAGATTCAAATATAGAGACAGATTGCCAAAACACCATTCTTGATGCCAGCTGGCCTACTTGATGAACTTGACTGAAGGCTTTTTGCCAAAACATAAGTCAATCGCTTTTGTCCCAAATCCATCCTTATAAAGGTGTATATCTGCAGGTCAATCTTTGCATCGCATCCCTAAATTCGTGTTGGGGAGGGCTTGGAAAGTCCAAGCTTGTTGTGTGGATGGCTTGGGGCCCAAGATAAATGAACAGTTGCCACGATACACTCCGTGCTCTGTGAGCGAAGGGAGCTCCCTTGGAGCCAGCCCAGCACCCTCCTTCCATGAGCACTCTGCCAGCTCCTGGCAGTGCTTCTGCTGTGGTGTGGAGGCCAGGGAAAACCCACATAAACTCTGTGTGTGTGTGTGTGTGTGTGTGTGTGTGTGTGTGTGTGTGTGTGTGTGTGTAAAAACATAACTTTCCTGGCCTACCACAACAAACTGACTTTTGAAAAAGAAGTATCTGATGTTCTTGCTCTTTGCCTGATTTTACTGTGCTTTGGGGGATTTTTGGCATAGAACATTCAGTACTTTGCTTAAGAGGCTGTTTGAAAGCCGGATCAGCTCCACAAAGGAAGATAATCGCAAAGTGATTTCCCAATAAAGTACACTAGGATATAAGGAACAAGTACCAGTGGAAAGGCAACTCCCTGAGGGCAGGAACTTGTCTACTTTGTTCACTGGTGGTACCCCCAGTCCTAGAACAGGATCCAACATGTCAAGAGCATGAAGAAATCACTGCAAAATGGGGAAATTAATACTGTTTACCAAGGGCCTACCCTCTGTCAGGTCCTACGGAAGGCATTTGACATACCCTGCCTTTTTATGCCTTATAATAAACAACCTCGTTTGATGGATGTTATAATAATTATCTTATAAATAAGGAAACTGAGATTTGAAGAATTTCACTGATTCCAGGGTCACACCTGGAATCCCAGCACTTTGGGAGGCTGAGGTGGGCACATCACTTGAGGCCAGGAGTTCAAGACTAGACTGACCAACATGGCAAAACTCCCATCTCTACTAAAAATACAAAAAAAAAAAAAATTAGCTTGGTATGGTGTCACGTGCCTGTACTCCCAGCTACTTGGGAGGTTGAGGCATGAGAATCACTTGAACCCAGGAAGCAGAGGTTGCAGAGAGCCAAGATCATGCCACTGCACTCCAGCCTCAGTGACAGAGCGAGACTCCATCACAAAAAAATAAAAAAGGAATTTCAGTGACTTGCCAGGGTCACAGTTAGTAAGCAGGATTCAGGAATTTGAATTTTGATCTGTCTTTCTAGTCAATGTTCTGTCCACCACACCAAGCCTTCCCCCAGCAGCAGAAGCAGGCGATAAATTGATTGATTTTGGCCTTTTGTTATAAGATACCAAGTTAGAGTGTTTGAATATTATCATGGCTTCAGGAATCCCTCCACACAACAAGGACCCTGTGAGGGGTTAATGGAATTGAATGGGAATATAGAATGGGCTGAAATCATATATCTTAGTGTGTAGAAAGGCAATAAAACTGTGGCTTTCTCACATCCCTACTGTACCACTGTAAATCTCACTAAGCCTCAATTCCTCATCTGAAAGTGGCATATCATGAGCCCTAAATAGGAAAATGCATGTACACACAGCAAGGACTTAGTAAATGTAGATTATTATTAGCCCAGAATGATCTTCAAACTTATGTAAATCAATTTGATTGATACTTTAGAAAAAGGCAGAAATATTGTTAATGAGAGGACCACACAATTATTACCTTTATGAACATATACTTATTTTCTCTTTAAAGAATTTGTCCCTTTTTCCAGAAATTCTGTTGATGAAATTATAAATGGAAACCCCTTTTAAGAAAAACAAAAGGCTTGTAGGGGGAAGGCAATGAAAAGGTGAAGTTTCAAGTCAAACACCCACTTATGGTAGAGAAGGCATTTGAACATTGTGGGTTAATGTATAAATTAAAATTCATTATCTGGTCAGCCCTAAAGGTTTATTTCCCTTGCTTTGTGTAAAGCTTTCAAAAAAATAAAAACGCTTAACAGAACATTCTTGCTAAACGTTTGCTTGGATCAGAAAAAGTAGTTTGATTTTGTTTCATTTCTTTTGCATGAGACTGGCAGCCTTAGAACTAAACAGCTAATTTCTCCTGGCATGACATTGAGCACTATTATCTCTCAGGACAGCAGCAGCTTGGGAAGGCTTGCCACTAGGGGTGAGCAAGTCCCACCTTGTTCTCAGTTTAAGGCACTCTGAGACGGTCTGAAATGGCCTTTGCCATGCCACCTGGCAAAGATCTGTGGTGACCCCTTTCATTCCGCCTGGAGTCAGGGCTTTCCTAATAAACCAAGCTATGCCGAGTATTCAGCGCATGTGATTTCATTGCCCAAACCATTCTTCCTAACCCTCAATGAATCAGTTTAAACTCGCCCGAGAACAATGCAGGTCAGGAGTGGAAGTTTGGACTCAGCATTTACCCTCCACTACTAAACACTTACAAGCAAAACTCTACAAAGCAAAGGGCCCCAAGTCTGTCTTTTCTGTATTTCTCCCAAACATCAGACTTCATTTAGCTGCCTCTCCCCCACTCTCTGTCTCCTCTTCCTCTCTCTGTCACGCACCCAGGCACACATACACCCACAAGCTCACACACGGAATCACGGCCACCTTGGTTTTGAAAGTCGTCAAATTCTAACTACGTCAATGAGATGGTGCCTACCTTTCTGAAATGTCAGTCCACAAAAGGTGCCCCTTGCTTGTAAAGTGTAGTCAGAGAGCAGCTTCCAGCATTCCAGCCAGCTTCGTTCTCCTCAGAGAGCAACACACCTCATCTCTGCGTAAGCCCTGAAATTCCTTCAGAGACCCACCCTCCAAAGTTGCAAGTCGAGATTTCTGACTGAGGGCAGTCAGTGACGTGAGGCGAAGCTACTGGATGGCACCTCAGGTTCTTCCTGATGGGATGTTGCTTCCTGTTTCACCACTGTGAGAAAAGAAAACTGGAATTCAGTCAGACATTGAGTTACAAATGCATCAGTTGCCTCATCGTTGTCGCCTTTTGGTGCACACAGTCATTCATCAACTGCTGAACAGGATGATCTTGCTGTTTGTATTAAAAGGAAAGGGCTTATGCGCAGAGAACCCCAAAACACCAGTCACAACCCTGCACTGTCCTAGGAGCTGGTTTGACAAGTATAGTACTCTCCAGAAAACAGGCAGGGCTCTTGCTAACTAAATCACCACCATGCCACAAAACTCATCCACTAAGGGCATTGGTCCACAGGAATGTGATTTATCTGCCTTCTTCCTAGGAATTGAGAAAAAAATTACTTTTTTGAATCATATAACCGCCAAAAAATAAAATAGTCTGGCAATCTTTTCTTTTTAGAACAGTCAGATATAATTTGTATTTTTATCTGTTTGTCTCTAAGAACAATCATCATAGGTAAAGACAGATAAGCTCATTAGTATCAGGAAATAAACATTGTTGCTTGTCTCCATGTGCTTGAACCACTACAATTTCAAAGGCAAGTGTGGATGCATTTTATAGTGTTCATTTGAGATGTAACCTTTGAAGCCATTTTCACTTTCTTTTGCCTGAAGATGAAACAACTCTGGGCTTGGATTATTTAAAGGTGCTTTGACAAGTAGAGAGCTTCAACAAGTTGATTCCTGTATCACTCATAAACCAAACATTAGCAGTACCGCCCACTCTGAGAGCCTGATTCTCATTAGCTGTCTTCAACTGCTGAAAGACAGTTTTCCTTTTTCATCAGCTAACAGATGACCGCAAATTAAAAATGGACTGGATGCAGATAAAGGGAAATGCCAGTTTCAAATTCATTGAAGCTCCAAAGTTTCTCAGATTTCACTAATGAATTTAGTTCAAAGAGAGAAGATTGATAAATGCCCTTCCTTTCACTGGGTACTTCTCACTCAATGCTTCATAGTCTGCCTTTCTCTTCGAAGGCTTTCTCTTTTTCATTAATGGGCTCATACATTTTTTAAACCATCTGGCAGAAGCGTTGAACTTAAAGCACTGAGATAGGCTCAGCTCAGGTCTGCCTCATTTCCTGCCAGGAGATCACTGCAGAATTGGTTTCCTGACATGAGGCTTTCTACGTCTGGTCCATCTTCATCCAGTTGTCACCTAACTCATGTTCCCATTCTCATTTCTTTTTCTTCTGCTGATTAAACTCTACCAGCCACCTTCCTCCTATAGGATCAAGACCAGGTTCCTTGGCACAATGGCCTGGTTGCAACCTGCTGCTCCAGAACCTCCTTTTGCCCTTTCCCACTATATTCCAGACACAACATTGGGCAGCTTCTGGGCCCTTGCCATGAGCTGCTCTCTCGCCTCTGTGCCTAATGAAAGTCTGAATCCTGCTCAAGCTTCTCTAGCCTCGGCCCTCTCTGTTCTGTAGGCATACCTTTATTGCAACACTTACTACACTATCACAACTTAACTGATTTTTGTATCTGCTTCCCCACTACTTTGGGAATCGTCACTGGACAAGTCTTAGATGTCTTTCTATCCCTGGAGCTCAGCTGTTCAATACTGGTCAAACAATTAGTACCCCAAACTGTGATCATCCAACACTCATTTTTAATCCAGGGATATCTTGGAAAAGAATGCTCCTGAACCCTATTTTGGACTCTCTTTCTCAGAATTAAACAAGCCAAAAGAATATTGGGGAACGAGGCTGGGCACAGTAGCTCATACCTGTAATCCCAGCACTTGGGAGGCCGAGGTGGGAGGATCCCTCGAGGTCAGGAGTTTAAGACCAGCCTGGCCACCATGGTGAAACCGAATCTCTATTAAAAATACAAAAAATCTCTACTAAAAATACAAAAAAAAAAAAAAAAAAAAAAAAAAGTGGGCGTGGTGGCAGGCCCCTGTAAGCCCAGCTACTTGGGAGGCTGCAGCAGGAGAATTCCTTGAACCCAGGAAGCAGAGGTTACAGTGAGCCAAAATCACGCCACTGCACTCCGGCCTGGGTGACAGAGCAAGACTCTGTCTCAAACAAACAAACAAACAGACAGACAAACAAAAAAACCCAACATTGTAGAACCACATGTTTTCATGCTTTGTTTTAGTCACTTCTATAATGAAACACATGTTATTTGCTGATAAAATATAATGTTCAAATCAAATCGGAACTATTCAGACATAGTTCTATAACTCCTGTTTAATCAAAAGAACCCCGTCAGCATCTGCTATCTTTTTTTGAGTCACCTTCAAGGTGTAATTCTTCCCTCTTCTTCAGGGATAAGATGTAAAAATTAGACTATTGCATAAGTTGTGCTAGAGGGATGAGGATGAGGAATTTTGAGGGTTTGCTGGTGAAGACTTTGTGGGAGCTGTGGATCTATGTGTAAGTCTAGTCACCTCCTCCATAGCTCCTCTGAGGAAAATAACCAAGGGCAGGAAATAGGCCATGTGTGGAGTTGAAAACAAAAGCAAATATGGTTCTCTCAAGGATTTCTAAGTTGATTCCTTTTTTCTTCTCTTTCTTACTTGTGCCTCACCATAAATGTATCAGTGCATTGCTAAGAGAAAAGACAGAACCCCAGGAAGCATTATAGGAAAGAGCAAGATGCATGCATGTGGGTGTCATTTCTCCTAGGTAGTACTTAGCTGTTTCCTTTTATGAGAAAACTGAAGCAGTGAGTTGAGACATTAAATCAGTTTTATATTGTGAATCCTCATGAATAGATATTAAGTACTTATTAGCATGTTAATGATTCACTGCATTTTAAAAAGTGAACATCAGATCTCTGACAAATGAAATGTAGACAATTAAGCATGACAGTGGAGAGGTGTTGGGAGCAGTAGAGGTGCATTACAAAGCGTCTACTTGGTGACTTTCACATAGTAAATTGGGAAGGAGAGAGATAGGAGCAGTGTAGACCAGAGACAAACCCAGTCAAGGTTCTGGAGGGCCACTTAGGAACTAGAAGAGGAAAACACAGTAAGCCAGATGCAGGAAAATTGACTCTGGGTGCCAGCAGCAAGATACTGCGCCAAAAGCTCTCCTAGCCAAGGGCAGAGGTCCCATAGATGCATGGGTATAGATGGGGAAGAAGGGGAAGCAGGCAACTTCTAAGCTGCATTTTATGCTTTCAGCCTATCCTTAACCTAATTTCCTAGAGAAGAAAATGTAAGAATCAACTGACTTTTCCCTCAAAGGAAGGAATCCCTTCCAAGAAACTTAACAAATACAGTTTTGGACTTATTGTGCTTAACCTAACCGGCAAAACTTTTGAGGTTTTACTATCAACAAACTGTTTTCCTCTCATGTTTTATCTTATCATTTTCATAGACCTTTCAAATGCTATTTGTTCACAGACAGAAATTTAAGTCAAAATGCTACCAAACTACCAGGTGCAGTGGCTCACACCTATAATCCCAGCACTTTGGGAGGCCAACGCAGGAGGATTGCTTGAGTCCAAGAGATCACGACCAGCCTGGACAACATGGCAAAATCCTGTCTCTACAAGAAAAAATAATAATAATAAAAATAGCTGGGTATGGTAGCTGTGGTCCCAGCTACTTGGGAAGCTGAGGTGGGAGGATCACCTGAGCCTGTGAAGTCAAGGTTGCAGGGAGCTGTAATCCACCCAATACACTCCAAACTGAGCGACAGAGTAAGACCAAACTGCATTCTTTAAAGAAGTGTGTGGAAAAACTCCTGTGGGATAATATGAAACAAGCAAATGTCTTCACAAGTGGTTCCCCACTACACTGGGAATTCTCAAGGGACATGACTTAGGCATCTTTATATCCCTGGATCAATACCTGCCCCAATCAAATTGGAAGCCTATGTCTTATTGTCATAAAATCATCTCCCCTCCCTGACACAATGATTCCTCTAGATCCCCACATGGATGATAGGATGAGAGGACCTGAATTTTATCCTCCCTTCCCCCCTCCACTCCACTTCCACACTCACCCTGACCCAGGGTTGAAAGCCTCTCTGCCGGATGACCTGAGAGGCCATTTGGTGACAAAGTGAGAAAACTAAGGAGAAGACCCTCTGTTGTCAAATTATTAGGAGAACAAGTGCTTCCCTGCATCCAGACTCCCCTGGGGGCCTCCCTCCTTACAAACTCCAGCCCCTCTCCTGCTTCATTTTCCTCCACGTCACCTGTCACCTTCTAACTTACTGTATCTCTTATCTGCCTCTCCCCCATGTAAGCTTCAGGAGGACTGGAATTTTCATCTGCCGTGTTCAGTGCTAAATCCCCAGGGGTTAGAACAGTTCCTGGCACAGAGTTGACACTTGATGCTGACAGCACACATTTATGTATCTATATATTTGCCATTGTGTCTCTTCCTCTCTACCACAGTAGGTACTTTTTGAAAGCCAATTCACTGGGCTCCTTCCTTCCTTCCCTCCCTCCCTCCCTCCCTCCCTCCTTCCTTCCTTCCTTCCCTCCCTCCCTCCTTCCTTCCTTCCTTCTTCCTTTTTTGAGATAGAGTCTTGCTCTGTCACCCAGGCTGGAGTGCAATGGCATGATCGCAGCTTACTGCAACCACTGCTTCCCGGATTCAAGCAATTCTCCTGCCTCCGTCCCCCAAGTAGCTGGAATTACAGGCACGTATCACCATGCCCAGCTAATTTTTTTGTATTTTTAGTAGAGACAGGGTTTCACCATGTTAGCCAGTATGGTCTCAATCTCCTGACCTTGTGATTCACCTGCCTCAGCCTCCCAAAGTGCTGGGATTACAGGTGTAAGCCACTGTGTCCAGCCCATTGCGTTCTTTCAAAACTTGAAGTCAGTATGCTGTGTCATGAAGGAGGTCAGCTCTGAGTTTGCTGGGAAACAGGGGGATTTTTCCCTTGAAGAGTTTAGTCAATACTGAGAACTTCATGCAAAGGAGTCTTAGAATTAATTAGCATGTACTCTGGGAAGGCTACAGTGCTATATGCAGGCCAGACCACGTCACCATGTGAGCAGGCTCTCAACACAACTGTCTCTCTCAGCTCACCACCTCCTCTGAGGGCTGGCCAGATGGGTAATGGCCACTTATGCCTACAGTCCCTGGCTATAGGTGTGGCTGTCAATGATGGGTCAGGACATGGCTCAACTTGCCTCCTCCAGAAAATGTTCATTGCTAACCACCAATACCACCTTGTGCTCACTATGTGACCTTATTCTTATTAGCTGTGTGACTCCAGACAAGTTACTTAACCTCTCAGTCCTCAGGTTTCTCAACTTCAAAATGAGGAAAATAATAGTGATACTTACAGAGTTGTAAAAACATTGAATGAGTTAATATATTGAAAAGCACTTAGAACAATACCTGGCTCATAGCAAGCACAATGTGAATATTAGCTAAGATTATGGTTATGATGACTATAATTATTAGTAGTATTGTAAAAGGAAAATAAATCTTGGGACCCCAAAATCACTAAGCTAAAGGGAAAAGAAACTGGAAATTGCTCAGGGCAAACCTGCCTCCCATTCTATTCAAAGTCACCCCTCTGCTCACCAAGATAAATACACATCTGATGGCCTCATTTGGAGAGGCTAATCAGAAACTCAAAAGAATGCAACTCAAATTGCTTAAGGCAAACCCTAAGCAAACCCTAAGGAATTTCCAGTTTATTTTTCCCTTTAGCTTAGTGATTTTGGGGCCCCAAGATTTATTTGCCTTTCACAATACTAATAATAATTATATTCATCATAATCATAATCATAGCTAACATTCACTCCGTGCTTGCTATGACTCAGGTATTGTTCTAAGTGCTTTTCAATATATTAACTCATTCAATGTTTTTACAACTCTGTAATTTGTCTCTTACCAACCTATGACCTGGAAGTCCCCTCCCCACTTCAAATTGTCCCACCTTCACCTCAAGTTGTTCCACCTTTCTGGACTGAACCAATGTACATCTTACACGTATTGATTGATGTCTCATGTCTCCCTAAATTGTATAAAACCAAGCTGTGCCCCTACCACCTTGGGCACATGTCTTCAGGACCTCCTGAGGCTGTGTTATGCATGTGTGTCCTCAGCCTTGGCAAAATAAACTTTCTAAATTAACTGAGACCTGTCTCAGATTTTGGGGTCCATAGTATATTTAATTATTTTATCCTTATGTTACTTTGTAACAGCCTTTATTTTATACACATAGACTTAGCTTCTCCACTTAAATTTTGAGTACAAGGATTGTGTAAAGTTTCCAAGTTGCAGGCATTACTGTTCTCTGAACATAGCATTCAGTCATTAACTCATTCAGCCAGTATTTATTGGTTCATACTATGCGCCAGGCTCATCACATCTTTTGAAGGACCTAAGGATGTCAAGAATAAAAATATAGCATGACTGCCAAAACAGACACAAGCACACACTCACAGACCTATTATACAGAAGTGCAGAAAGAAGTATCCATATGTGTATGTGATGTGGGTATATTCATATGCTCATCTGTAAGTACAAATTAAGACCACAGAGAAGATTAACTCTCAAGATTTACTATTTCATATCCCACATCCATGAAAGAATAAACCGTGCATTTTATTTTTTATTCTTGTTTTTGAGACAGGGTTTTGCTTTGTTGCTCAGGCTGGAGTGCATCAGCGTGATCATGGCTCGCTGCAGCCTCAACCTCCTGGGCTCAGGGATCCTCCTACTTTAGCCTCCCAAGTAGCTGGGACCACAGGCACATGCCACTGTGCCTGGCTAGTTTTTGTATTTTTTGTAGAGACAAGGTTGCACCATGTTGCCCAGACTGATCTCGAATTCCTGAGCTCAGATGAACTGCTCACCTTGGCCTCCCAAAGTGCTGAGATTACAGGCATGAGCCACCATGCCCGGCCTAAGCTGTGGATTTTAAATGAGGAGCTAAGACTACAAAATATGAAATTAGGAAATAGAAGTAGGCAGATAAAGTGTCCACCTCCCCAAATAACCAATCCCATGACTGTCTTAGTTTGGAAGATAGAACTTAGTAGCTCCAATATCCACAATTCCTTTACTGAACACTGTGCTGGGCATCTCAGTCAATGCTCCATGTGCTTTGAATAGATTTATATGAGTTGTGCCACCACTAAACAGATAGGAGGACTAAAGAGGTAAGAGGGCAATGAGTGTCTGAATGATATCTGGGCTGTCAATACCATGTAATATCTGAATAAGACAATGAAGAAACAAAATGCTTCCTATTCATCTAGCCATCATTCATCTGACACATGTATTGCACAAGGTACTTGAAATACAAAGATGAAGGCAATATCCCAGATCTCAAGGAGATTATGACCTAGCTTTTCCCTCTTCCTGCTGTTCTACCACCTATCCCATATCCTACCCTGCCACTTGCTAACACAGAACTGGGAGAACTACTTAGGAAACCTAGGACACTCAAGAAGGGGTACCCTCTCTTCAGCCTGTGAATTCTCTAGTGGAATTTTTTAAAAAGCAAAATGGGGTGCCCTATGAAAACATAAGCTAGGCTAAGTTTCATAATGTCAGCCAACTATGACCCATTCCCAAGAAAAAGACACTCACACTCTCTGCCTTCTCATTAACAAAAGATTTGGTTGTTCCAGAGGGCATTAGAGAAATGTAGACCAAGCTTGAGGTTGAAGTGAGCATGTGTAGCATTGTGGCTGTTTGGCAGTGTATTGGTCCATTTTCACACCACTATAAAGAACTGCTTGAGACTGCGTAATTTATAAAGCAAAGAGGTTTAACCGACTCACAGTTCAGCATGACTGGGGAGACCTCAGGAAACTTACAATCATGGCAAAAAGCGAAGAGGAAGCAAGGCAACAGAAAGGAGAAGTGCCGAGCGAAGTGGGGAAGAGCCCCTTGTAAAACCATCAGATCCCATGAGAACTCCCTCATGATCACAAGAACAACATGGGGGAAACTGCCCCCATGATTCAATTACTTTCATCTGGTCTCTCCACTGACATGTGCAGATTATGGAAATTACAATTCAAGATGAGATTTGGGTGGGACGACCAAACCATATCAACTGTCCTGGCCCCTCCCAAATCTCATGTCCCTTTCACATTTCAAAACCAATCACATCTTCTCAACAGTCCCCCAAAGTCTTAATTCATTCCAGCATTAACCCAAAAGTCCAAGTCCAAAGTTTCATCTGAGACGAGGCAAGTCCCTTCCATCAATGAGCCTGTAAAATCAAAAGCAAGTTAGTTACTTCCTAGATACAATGGTGGTACAGGCATTGGGTAAACACACCCATTCAAAGTGGGTGAAATTGGCCAAAACAAAGGGACTACAGGCCCCATGCAAGTCAGACATCCAGCAGGGCAGTTAAATCTTAAAGTCCCAAAATGACCTCCTTTGACTCCATGTCTCATATCCAGGTCACACTGATGCAAGAGGTGGGTTCCTGTTGTTTTGGTCAGCTCTGTCCCTGTGACTTTGCAGGGTACAGCCCCGCTCCCAGCTGCTTTCACAGGCTGGTGTTGAGGGTTTGTGGCTTTTCCAGGAGCACAGTGCAAGCTGCCAATGGATCTACCATTATGGGGTCTGGAGGATGGTGGCCCTCTTCTCACAGCTCCACTAGGCAATGCCCCAGTGGGGATTCCGTGTGGGGACTCTGACCCCACATTTCCCTTCTGCACTGCCTTAGCAGAGTTACTCCATGAGGGGTCTGCTCCTGCAGCAAATTTCTGCCTAGACATCCAGGCATTTCTGTACATCCTCTGAAATCTAGGCAGAAGTTCCCAAACCTTTATTCTTGACTTCTGTGCACCTGCAGCCCCAACACCACGTGTAAACTGACAAGGCTTTGGCTTGCACCCTCTGAAGCAATGGCCTGGGCTCTATATTGGTCCCTCTTAACCATGGCTGGCATGCAGGACACCAAGTCCTGAGACTGCATGAAGCATCGAGGCCCTGGGCTGAGCACACAAAATCACTTTTTCCTCCTAGGCCTCTGGGCTTGTAATTGGAGGAGCTGCTGTTAAGACCCCTGGCATGTCTCCATGCCCTGGAGACATTTTCCCCATTGTCTTGGTGATGAACATTTGGTTCCTTGTTACTTATGCAAATTTCTGCAGCTGGCTTGAATATTGCCTCAGAAAATAGGTTTTATTTTCCATTGAATCATCAAGCCACAAATTTCCTGAACATGTATGCTCTGTAATTCTTTTAAACATAAGTTTCAATTCCAAATCATCTCTTTGTGACTGCATAAAACTGAATGCTCTTAAGAGCACCCAAGTCACATCTTGAACACTTTACTTTTGAGAAATTTCTTCCACTAGGTATCCTAAATCATCTCTCTCAAGTTCAGAGTTCCACAGATAGCAAGAGTCAACTTTATTCCAGTTCCCAACAAGTTCCTTATCTCCATCTGAGACCATCTCAGCCTGGACTTCATTGTCCACATCACTATTAGCATTTTGATTAAAGCCATTCAACAAGTCTCTAAAATGTTCCAAACTTTCCCACATCTTCCTGTCTTCTGAGCCCTCCAAAGTGTTCCAACCCCTGCCTGCTAACTAGTTCTGAAGTTGCTTCCACATTTTTGGGTATCTTTATAGCAGCACCCCACTCTCTGCAGTACCAATGTACCTATTAGTCCATTTTCATACTGTTATAAAGAACTGCTCAAGACTGGGTAATTTATAAAGGAAAGTGGTTTAACTGACTCACAGTTTGGCATGGCTGGGGAGGCCTCAGGAAACTTACAATCATGGCAGAAGGTGAAGAGGAAGCAAGGCACCTTCTTTACAAGGCAGCAGGGAAGAAAAGTGCTGAGTGAAGTGGAGAAGAGCCCCTTATAAAACCATCAGATCTCAGGAGATCTTGCTCACTATCATGAGAAGAGCATGTGGGAAATTGCCCCCATGATTCAGTTACTTCTACCTGGTCTCTCCCTTGACACATGCGGATTATGGGGATTATAATTTAAGATGAGATTTGGGTGGGGACACAAAGATTAACCATATCAGGTAAGCTTGGTCACTCTTTGATCATTTCCAGATCCTCTCAAGGGGAAGATCAAAACCGAATGCATTTCCCCTTATCAGTTGCTTCTGTGCCACCAAAGCATCCCAGGAGAGCTGGCCATCAGTGTGACTGAAAATGGTGCTGAGATTCCAGTCCTGGGAGGCTGTTTCCCTTCCCTTTCTGGTCCTGAGGCAGAGCTGTCCTCCTGCTTGCTATTCCAAGTAATCTCAAAACACAGCCCCCATCAAATTACTTTCTTGCTCCAGAATTTATGGCTTCTTTATGCTGATTACGTTAAATCTAAACTTCTAGGATTATCTATTTCCTAAACCACCCTCTGAAGTTCAATCCCCACCCCACCTGTCCCACCTTACTGTCCACCAAACCCAATACTGTTCTCTCCTTCAGTTGAGTCCACTGGCTATGATCACTCTGACCTTAGCTCAGGCCCCATCTGTGATCCCTCATTATCCAAGTCCCATCCCTTTCCTCTGGGAAACTGCTTCTCAGATTAACCTTTCTTGGCCAGGTACAGTGGCTCATGCCTGTAATCCCAGCACTTTGGGAAGCCAAGGTGGGTGAATCACCTGAGGTCAGGAGTTCGAGTCCAGCCTGGCCAACATGGCAAAACTCTGTCTCTACTAAAAATACAAAAAATTAGCTGGGTGTGGTGGCAGGTGCCTGTAAGGCAGGAGGCTGAGGCAGGAGAATTGCTTGAACCCGGGAGGCAGAGGTTGCAGCAAGCTGAGATCGTGCCATTGCACTCCAGCCGGGGTGACAGAGCGAGACACTGTCTCAAAAAAAAAAAAAAAAAAAAAAAAAAAAAAAAATTAACATTTATCTTCCTAAACTCTTTATGCTAATTATCCAAATTACACCATTAGCCCCATTTTATATGCAGCCTTATTGTTTAACAGTACCGCACAAACTGCTTCTGCAATACAACTTGATCACATGCGTGTAGTGCATGTGTGTAGTGCATGTGTGTATATGTGTGCACACAGGTATGCGCTCTGTCTCCAGTAAGCTCTTCATCCTATGAGTCCAGATCTCACCCCAGAAACACTGTTGGGTTGACAAGAGACCCTCAAATGTATTAATTAAGAGTGGATAACACAGTTATCTGAGGATGATATCAAACTCTTAGCAGATTATAACAGTCTCTACCCCTTTGTTTCAAGCTATGTATACTTTCTCCTGCTGTTTTTCTTTCTTTGGTGTTTTCATGTATTCAACAATGATTTATTATGCACTTTCTATGTGTCTAAAAATAGAGAAATCACAGTGAACAAGGCAGATACCATCCCTGCTTTCCAGCTACTGAGAGTCTGTAGCTTTGGTTGGAAAAAGCTAGGACCTCCCTGAATGCCAGCAGACATTCACTCTCCCTCTGTGGGGGTCTATCAACAGATCAACTGAGCTACATGGCAAGCAGCAAGTGCTGGGGCCCAGTATTTTGGAAGGCACTTAAGAGATATGAAGAAAACCATAACATACTAAGTTGGTTAAAAAGTGTCCCTCAGGTGGGCAGATCACCTGAGGTTGGGAGTTCGAGACCAGCCTGACCAACATGGCAAAACCCTGTCTCTACTAAAAATACAAAAATTAGCAGGGCATGATGACACATGCCTGTAATCCCAGCTACTCCAGAGGCTGAGACAAGGTATTCCTTGAACCCAGGAAGTGGAGGCTGCAGTGAGCTGAGATCGTGCCACTGCACTCCAGCCTGGGCCACAGAGCGAGACTCTGTCTTAAAAAAAAAAAAAAAAAAAAAAGTGTCCATCACTGGCTTTTACTAAGACCTTAATAAGGAAAAAAAAAACTAGAAAGAAACTGGAATCTTTGTTTTTTTAACCTCTGTTGTACTGGACCGGTTTTGAATTAGAAATTCAGATGCGAACTAGCCTGTTTCTTTGTTGGATGCTGTTTGAACATGTTCTGTAGGACAGGATGATTTCTATTCACTCATCTCTGTTCAGACAGATGACTTATTGCTTCCCTGTAATAAACTTGCCAAAAGTTAGTCTCTCATTAAAAAAAGGAGTAAAAATTAAGTTTACTAAAAAGTAGTAACACATCACAATGTTTAGATAAATAAACTATAACATTCATTCATTTATGGAGCTCTCATCAAAGCAGTTATGATACCAGTGAGTATGGTTAAAATAAAAATAATTTGCTTGATCCTGTTAAACTCTCTGCAAGGCCTATTTACAAAATGGGATACTAGTCATTTATAATTAAATGTCTGGACTAACCATTAGAGAATAAATGGCATACCAGGAAATTATTTCCTAGAAATATAGTCCATACTTTCAGCTATTTAAATCCTTAAAATCAAAATCAACCAATGAATCAATCAAAATAGAAAATATAAAACTAATTATTACAATAAGCATTAAATGCTTCAAACTTTGCTCAAAATTAAAAAAAAATCTTTTATGAAAGCTGAAATGAAAATTATCTGACTTGTTAATAATGAAACCCCTTCAGCCTCAGGAATGAACTATGACCAAGGTCCTAAGCTTTCTGAGAAAGTAACATAATAACTGGAACAGACAAGAAAACTCTTGGACTGTTGAACTTCTTTACTTTGTTTCAGCAGAAACAATGTAAAGCAAAAGATCCTTATTTGGTCACACATGAAACAGTAGAAGTAATGTATAAATCATGCATATTTTCATGGTAACAATAATGGCTCATGGCTTCCATAATCGGCAACCACCACAGTGACTGTTCTCACATATTGGAACAATTCTGCCATTGCATTCCTTACAAGTCAGGAATGATCTATTCTTAGTGTGATAGATCAGACACTCAAATGCATGCCATGCTAATACTATGTAAAGTAAAGGTAAAACATGGAGCTAATAAGTGCATAAAATACCATTGAACTCTTCTATAGTTCCAATCAGGTAAATAATTAGTATGCAATAATTATTACTACCATAGGGCACTTTCTGTATATGTAACAAATTTATCCTGGTTCAAACCCAGTAACAATTTTAAGAATGTAATTCACAATAAATACATGTTATATCATGATCTAATACAAATACACCTACAAATATATATGTATATGTATGAATATATACATGTATATATACACACATATATATAACTGAAACCACATTTTCACAAAATAACACTTATCTATGCTGTCTATTTATGATACACTCTATTGCGTATTCAGGTCTAATTTTTTTTTTTTTTTTTGAGATGGAGTCTTGCTCTGTCACCCAGCCCCGAGTGCAGTAGTAGGATCTCAGTTCACTACAACCTCCACCTCCTGGGTTAAAGTGATTCTCCTGCCTCAGCCTCCTGAATAGCTGGGATTATAGGTGCCCACCACCACACCTGGCTAGTTTTTATATTTTTAGTAGAGGCTGGAGTAGTTGGCTAGGTTGGTCTTGAACTCCCGACCTCAGGTGATCCACCTGCCTCGGCCTCCCAAAGTGCTGGGATTACATGCGTGAGCCACCATGCCTGTCATATTCAGGTCTAATTGAGACTCTTTATTTTGAAAACTGTTGATGTGGACCCTGGCACTGGTTTTCTGACGGTTAATGCATGATGATGCACACTTACGCTGCCCAAACCAACTTAACTGAACTGCTTTACCATTTCTACACTCCACATACTACTTAGATTTTGTTCTCATTTCAGGTGATTTAAAAACATTTTCTAATGAGAGTTTTGAAATTGGGGGTAAGCTCAAATATCAGAGTGATTCAGTCCTCTGAACTATGACCACAAGTGAAGGCTTCCTTCCTTCCTTCCATTCCTTCCTTCCTCCCTCCCTCCCTCCCTCCCTCCCTCCCTTCCTCCCTCCTTCCTTCCTTCCTTCCTTTTTTTTTTTTTTTTTAAAGAAGTTTTGCTCTTGTTGCCCAGGCTGCAGTGCAATGGCCTGATCTTGGCTCACTGTCACCTCCGCCTCCTGGGTTCAAGTGATTCTCCTGCCTCAACCTCCCGAGTAGCTGGGATCACAGGTGCCCACCACCACACCCGGTTTATTTTTGTATTTTGAGTAGAGACAGGGTTTCACCATGTTGGCCAGGCTAGTCTCAAACTCTTGACCTCAGGTGATCAGCCTTTCTCGGCCTCCCAAAATGCTGGGATTACAGGTGTCTGCCACCGCGCCTGGCCGCGGGTGGATGCCTTTCTTACCTTTGAGGTCCTAGCATCTAGAATTGTAAGTTCTAGGTACATTCTGGACCCTTGATATATGTTTTGAATTTCAGAATAAGTTAAAGGGTATCTTTAGTGTTCGTTTAGTCATGATACAGGGCTAATAACTTACACCTGGGAAAAACCAAGCGCACTCCAGGAGGCTTTGAAGCCGGGGTAAAGGGGATGGTGGCAGTGGAATCACATCCAGGCCTCCAGCACGTTTCCGGGCAGTCTCCAGGGCTTCCTGCTGAATCCGCTGCCTCGGCACCCAGCAGGAACCTGGGCCGGGTCCCTGTTTACCTGGGTGGGGTTAGTGTCCAGAGGAGGGGGGCCCAACCCAGCAGCCCTCTTCTCAATTTGCGACATATAAACCCACGAAAGTAATCACAAACTTGTTAACCGCTGGGCACTGTAGCCCTGGAGCACTCTTAACGGACTTTGCAAGGCCCAGTACCCAGAGGCTGCAGCGAGGGGGCGGCGACTGGACCCCAGGACACCGCCTGTGCAGGGACAGGGACTCTGGGCCTTGGCCTGCGAGGGAACAGGCGCCCTCTGTCGGCCTTGACCTCCGCGGGGACACGGGCCCCCTTTCGGCCTCGGCCTCGGCCTGGGCCTGGACAGAGACGAGGACTTTAGGCCTAGGCCTGCGCGGGGACACGGGCACTCTCTCGGCCTTGACCTGCGCGGGGACACGAGCCCTCTCTCGGCCTCGGCCTGGGCCTGCACAGGGACGGGGACTTTGGGCCTGGGCCTGCGCGGGGACAGGGAACCTCGGCCGGGGTCTGGGCGGCACCTGCTGGGGGCGAGATCGGGCAGCCCCACACACCGCAGCGGGCAGGGCCTGAGGGCCGTCCTCCCTCCACTTCCCTTCCCCACATCCGCCCCGGGCCCCCACCTGCCTCCTCCGTGTCCTGGGCCGAGGCGGGTCCGCAAGGGCGGGAGAGAGGTCCCCGCAGCGGTGCATCCTGGGACACCGCCCCTCAAGCCCGGGGGCGAGGGATGCCTGGGTGGGGGCCAAGAGAGCGCCCAACCGACCACCCTTTCCTGGGTGCCCTTTTCAGGTACTGTCCCTGGACCACACTGGTCCTACACTGGCCTCGCGAGACAGGCATCACTCGTGACTGGGTCAGAGGGGCTAAGCAGCTCACCCGAGCTGCACAGCTGGTGCCGGGCACTGTTGGGGTTTGCACCTGGGCCTTTCATGATTCCAAACCCAGTGCCTTACACAACCTCTTCAGAAGGTGAAAACACGAATGGTCTACAGGCTGTTGACAGGAAGGGGAAGCCGTTCTAGAGTAATTTCATAAGCGCCCGTGGAGTATCTCAGCCGGCAAGCCCAGGTCTGCAGTCATTTCCCATTGTGAGGTTGAATTAACAGAGACTGAAAAATAGAAAATAGATAAGGTGAGGCAATGAAAACATCCCCAGCAAAAGAGAACAGGGAGCACTCTTTCTCTGAATATTTGATTAAAATACAAATCTAGGAAACCATTTACATGCAGTGAGCTGTGATGGCACCACTGCACTTCAGCATGGGTGACAGAGCGAGGCCCTGTCTCCAAAAGACAAAACAAAACAAAAAAACATTTACAGAGGAGACAGTATAGCAGAGTAGGGGAAAACAGGCATCATAGCCATATAGCCCTGGGTTTAAACTCCGACTCATTCACTAACTTTGGGATGTGTGCCTTCAGGCTTTTTAGTGCTTTTTTTCTTTTTCTTTCTTATTTTATTTTATTTTATTTATTTATTATTTATTATTATTATTTTTTAAGATAGAGTCTCACACTGTCACCAGGCTGGGGTACCGTGGCACGATCTCGGCTCACTGCAACCTCTGCCTCCTGGGTTCAAGCGATTCTCCTGCCTCAGCCTCCGAAGTAGCTGGGACTACAGCCACGCGCCACCATGCCCAGCTGATTTTTGTATTTTTAGTACAGACAGGGTTTCACCATGTTGGCCAGGATGGTCTCAATCTCTTGACCTCGTGATCCTCCTGCTTCGGCCTCCCAAAGTGCTGGGATTACAGGAGTGAGCCACCATGCCTGACCTCTTTTTTTTTTTTTGAGACAGAGTCTCACTCTCACCCAGGCTAGAGTGCAGTGGCACAATCACAGCTTACCGCAGCCTTAACTTGCTGAGTTCAGGTGATCCTTTCGCCCCAGCCTCCTGAGTAACCACAGGCGTGAGCCACCATACCAGACTAATTTTTGTATTTTTTTGTAGAGACGGTGTTTCACCATATTACCCAGACTGATCTCCAACTCCCGGACTCAAGCAATCTGCCCACCTTGGCCTCCCAAAGTGCTAGGATTACAGATGTGAGCCTCCACACCCAGCCTTGTTAGTGCTTTTTAATTGCCTTTTGACACATGAATTCCCTCATGAGTAAAACCTGCTTTGAGTGTAATGAATTGAATTGACATGGAAGAAGATCAAATCGGGTATGAAGAAGTAAAGAAGGCTGGGCGCGGTGACTTACGCCTGTAATCCCAGCGATTTGGGAGGCCGAGGCGGGTGGATCACCTGAGGTCAGGAGTTCGAGACCAGCCTGACCAACATGGTGAAACCCTGTCTCTACTAAAAAAAACAAAATTAGCCGGGCATAGTGGGGCATGCCTGTAATCCCAGCTACCTGGGAGGCTGAGACCGGGGAGGCGGAGTTTGCACTGAGCCGAGATTGTGCCACTGCACTCTAGCCTGGGTAACAAGAGCAACTCCATCTCAAAAAAAAAAAAAAAAAAAAGAAGAAGAATTCAGATATTCTCCCAGAACACTCAGGAGAAGATGAAAGTGGTAATTAAACATGCAGATTGGAAAGCAGAAACTCAATTTACAAATAATTCCTGAAGACAGTGAAATGTAATATTGAAGGATGGCAAAATAACTTAGAGAAAAAAATACGTGTGATGGGTCTATAAAAGACATATTGCCATTAACAAAAAGAATGGCAACCAAAAGGCATACTCTGATACACAGTGTGAGAAAATATATCTTTCTTCTTAGGAAATTGTTGGGATGCAAACATAACCCAGTCATTTTTCCTGGAAACATTACCAAAGAAAGGAACCCAAATTAAGATTTTCTCATTAGACACATCATGAAATAAAGACTAAATAATAAATATAATGGTGATAACAAAATGTAGTGTAAAAGTCAAGAATAAAATTTGAGAAGATACATAATGTAAAAAATCACTGGGAATAGCAATTTGGTTTATAAATTCAAGTGAAATTAACAATGGCCAGAAAGCTGGCGGGGGCAGGAAGCGCATTGCATGCAGAATTTACTTCGGTCTTGGCTTTGATTACTGAAAAAAGGAATTTTCAAGCATATTTTTTGAAAAGAGGAGAAAGGTGCCTGGGTACAGAGGCTCATGCCTGTAATCCTAGTGCTTTGGGAGGCTGATGTGGGAGGATCACTTGAGGCTGAGCTTGATACCAACCTGGGCAACATAGCGAGACCCAGTCTCTACAAACAAATTTAAAAGGCTGGACATTGTGGCACACACCCATAGTCTCAGCTACTCGGGGGGCTGATAGGGGAGGATCACTTGCACGCAAGAGTTTCAAGAGTGCAGTGGGTTACCATGATTGTGTCACTGCACCCCAGCCTGGGTGACAGAGTTAGACCCTGTTTCCAAAAAACTAAAAAATAAAAAGCATAGAAAGGCAATGATTTGGCTGGGCGTAGTGGCTCACACCTATAATATCAGCACTTTGGGAGGCTGAGGCAGACAGATCTCTTGGTCAGGAGTTGGAGACCAACCTGGCTAACATGGTGAAACCCTGTCTCTACTAAAGATACAAAAGTCAGCTATGTGTGGTGGTGCATGTCTGTAATCATAGCTACTCAGGTGGCTGAGACAGAATTGCTTGAACCCAGGAGGCAAAGGTTGCAGTGAGCTGAGATCATGCCACTGCACTCCAGCCTGGGTGACAGAGTGAGACTTGGTCTCAAAAAAAAGAAAGGCAATGATTTAAAACAGATATATTTTCCAAATAACTATAAGAGAGAAATAGAAATCACTAACAATTCATATGCAACCCAAAAGAAAACAAAAGAAACACTAAGACTAAAATAAAATGGCAAATACGTAATTTATGACAAGAAAAATTATTTAAGACGTTACACCTATGTATGTTTTACTTTAATAAAAAGGGAAAAGAGGCAAAAGCTTGTCAATTGTGTTTATAATATAAAATTCATTTATTATCTACTACTTATAAACAATCAGGCCAAAGAAATTATACCAATGTTTTAGACTTTTAGTCACATAATAGAGTCGTGGAACCTCAAAGCCTGGCCTTGGATTATCCCAACGCACTTTCCTGGACATACTACAGTTTTTTTTTTTTTTTCCTTAAAAGATACAAAGTTTTATTAAACAAACCTGGAATCAACAGTATTATTACATAAATTAGACAGCAGTAAGATTTTCCTAGGGCATATGTACAAATTACAGTGATTTCCATTGTGCAACAAACAGACAGGATTAAAAATAGGCACTCCCCTCCCCACCCCCCATGAAAAGGTGAGATCACGCCACAGGGCTCCCAGTTCCGGCTCACCAAGGGGTGCACAAACCTGCAAAGGCACTCCACCTGTGTGCATGGCATCCGCCAGCAGTAACAGGGGCCCCAGAAGCACATTGGCAACATGGTGAGGCTGCTCAGCGTTCAGCGCAGAAAAAAAAAGAATTAGGCTATGACAGCTGAGCAGAGCTCAACAGTCATCTCAGAGGACAAGAACTGTGGAAAGCCTTCAAATCCCATCTGCTAAAACACACATGTAAAGCCTTTTACATACAGAACAGACGTGTCCACCATGGAAGATCAAACTAAGCCTTAACAGAACTTCCCAACACATGATAATTTACAGAGAACCGTGACAGGGCATCCACCTTTTATTAGGAAGGACTGTTCTGCTGGGTGCAAGGCCATAAGGTTTGCAAAGCAAACTTGATTATGAAAAGGCTTGGTGAAAATACAGCCCCCACCTTCACCAAGACACACACACACACACACACACGCACACACCCCAAAGAAACTATCCAAATACATTAAGACACCTGTTCTTGTGCTTTTCTTCTTGCTTTTGTTAAGCGAATCCCATTGGTTTAAGTTAGACTAATTAGAAGGGCTTCTTGCCTCTGTCGGCAACAGAGAAAAATGGTGCAAATGACTCCTCCAATGTGTGTAAAATTCATGCTAGTTAGATTGAAGGAAAAATGAGAGGAACCCCGGCACCCCATTTCAAATCTCTGCAACTGGAGAAATCAAAGGCTGCAAGGACTGTGTAGACCTGATGCAAAGTTAACAGGCCACAAAAATAAAACCCAAGCCACTGCTGTGTTGCACTCTGTTCACTCAGTAGCTGGAGCAATGAATGACTGTGACATTCTGGTGTGATATTTGTGCAGCCTGAGGTACACCCTGGGCACAGAGTTGAGCCTTGGGGTCTTTAACAGTATTAAGCCATAGATTCACAGTTACAATGGTCCAAAGAACTAGAGGCCACGTAGGTCAAACAAAGAAATGGTGAACACATCCCAAAGCACTCAACTGTTTAGTTCCACTGGAGATTTTTTTTTTAATGGGTAGTGATTTCAAATGATTTGGTCTTTTTTTTGTTTTGTTTTGTTTTGTTTTGTTTTTCTTCAAAGCAAACAAATGATTTGGTCTTTAAGTATGGACAGAAAGAAACAACACGCTGAACAAGAAATTCACTAACAAGTGACTGTACAGTTGTTTCATGGGCATGGAGAGGGAGTGGGGTTGAACAGCATTTTAAGGGGATGAAGTGTGCAATCTTACCCCATTACTGGGGGGTTTCTGCTTCTTATTCTATCATGCTGACAGCAAATATAATTTGCCCATCACTGGCTATAGATAGTTCAGGCTAAGCAGGATTTAGACTTGTGTTGGGAAGGAATTAGAATAATTCAGTAGATGCAGCGTATACTATTCAGTTGTGACTTTATTTTCTTCCTGGCTTTATCAATGCCTATGAAAGCAGGCTGGTGGCATTTCCCTTGAGGAAAACAAGACTTGCCCCGCTATACTTCCTGTTGTGGCATATCCATTTCCTGAAGATATTCTCTTATAGAGTTCCAGTTTGAGAAAATACTGCCAACTCATAAAATTACATGAAGCAAAGTAAATTTGTAATTTTTTCTGATACAAATTTTGTGATTATTGTAATGAATTTTCCTCCACATTCAGCACAGTGATTGTTTCATGTGATCATCTATGCGAAAATTTTGGAATGCCATCCAGATAAACTATTTTTATTTATTTATTTTTTATTTTTTGAGATGGAGTCTCACCCTGTCGCCCAGGCTGGAGTGCAGTGGCACAATCCCGGCTCACTGCAGCCTCTGCTTCCCAGGTCCAAGTGATTCTCCTGCCTCAGCCTCCTCAGCAGCTGGGACTACAGGTGCCCACCAGCCAGCACGCCTAATTTTTGTAGTTTTAGTGGAGACGGGGGTTTTGCCATGCTGGCCAGGCTGGTCTCGAACTCCCAGCCTCGGTTGATCCATCTGCCTCGGCCTCCCAAAGTGCTGGGATCACAGGCGTGAGCCACCATGTCTGGCCAGGTAAACTATTTAAAAATTATACATAGTGATTTTTCCATGTTTATAGCTCATTTTGATTAAATTAACCTCTACATGACATTGGGCCATTTAAACTATGACCCCACCATGGGGCAGTTACCAGGTAGCCTGTCTCACTTCAAATGTTGAAGTGTGCATGACGATCAAAAGTGGGTTTCACACCATCACACGTTCTTGGAAGCGCTTCTAATTTCTCATTTGTTCTGTATGGCTGGAGGCTTATTACAATGTCTGTAAAGAACAAGGTCATCAATGTGCTTGCATATTTCATTGTCCTGCATATCTGTTCACAATTAAGGCAAGGTATTTCAGGCTTTTCCTGATGCAAATTTTCATCAGTATGAAATCCTGGATAACAAAACAGGCAACCTAAAAATAGGCATATGGACTATGTACTTTTTAAAGTGTGCTCAAGAAAAGTGTTTCATTTACGGTTTTATTAATACTTTTTAAAGTAGAATGTTCAATAATATTATTACTATGATTTTTTTTGTAGTCAGCAAACATGAGACTTAATGCTTTTCCTTCTAGCTCCACATATCAGTGCACAGTGTAACATTTTTAAAAAAAAATATGGAATGCTGCATGAATCTGCGGATCTTCCTTGCACAGGGGGCCATGCTAACCTCCTCTGTGCCATTCCAATTTTAGTATACCTGCTGCCGAAGTCAGCACCAGTTTCACCTTTTCACATTCATAGTAAAACTGATGGGAAACTGAATGTGAAATGTTTAGACAATGATGGCCCTCAACTGTTAATCCCAACAGGATGGTGACTGAGGTGCACAGGCTGAAAATACAGTTGTCTAAAACATTTCCACATTTCACTATCTGAACATCATTTTCCAATTAATAACATAGTTATTAATTGTAAAGAGTTTATTCTACTCAACCCACTAATTATTCTCACCTACTGAGTTGACCTCAACGTGAAGAAAAGGTCATTGATGAAAAAGGGCGGCTATGTTCTGTTAACATTTTTTTCTTTTTACAGAGATGGGGTCTTGCTATGCTGCCCAGCCTGGTCTCAAACTCCTAGGCTCAAGCAATCCTCCTGCCTTGGCTTCCTCAAATCCTAGGATAATAGGAGTAAGCCACCGCACCCAGCTTCACTGTCCTTTAAAGTCTTAAGGTGGACGTTCTCTTCATTCCACCTTCAAAGCCATTGCCGGTTTTTTTTGTTGTTGTTGGTTTTTGTTTTTGTTTTTGTTTTTAGACAGGGTCTCACGTGTCACCCAGGCTGGAGTGTAGTGGTGTGATCTTGGATCACTGTGGCCTGGACCTTCCCGGGCTCAAGCGGTCCTCTCATCTCAGCCTCCTGAGTAGCTGAGACTACAGGCACACGCCACCATGCCCGGCTAACTTTTTTGTATTTTGTAGAGATGAGGTCTCACCATGTTGCCCAGACTGCTCTCCAACTGCTGGGCTCAAGCAATGTGCCCACCTCAGCCTCCCACAGTGCTGGGACTACAGGAACAAGCCACTGCACCCAGCTTAGATGAAATTTTTGAAAGTGACACAGAAGGTGTTTTTAAATACAGTACATTCCTCCAACAACTTCAATGTCATTGTAGATTCTTGGAATAAATTCATTCCCATATCTTCTTCTCTTTGTTTCTTCTTTTAAAGTCTCAAGTTACCAGGTAGGAAGCACTAAAGCTACTGAAGGTGGATGTCCCCATGATATTTTTTTCACCCAAACTAAAAAATGCATGTGAGGTGATTTTTTAAATCCATGCAACACACCCTTCAGATGTTGTCCCCAAGAGAAGAGATTTTTGAAAAAACAAATTGAAAAATAAAAATTATAGGCTCTGTGAAGCATTAACATTTACATCACTGCACAATTTCTGTGGATCTGCCATAATGACTTCTATATATACACACAGGTACATACACACACACACACAAATTTGTGGTTATAATCGAACAAGTCCAGTTCAAACTTACAAACTTAAGTCTATGAGAAAAACCAAGACATCACAATAGAAACACAACACTAAAGGATAAGACAAAATCTACAACCAAACAACTTTCAAAACCTTTCTACAGTGTGGAATTCCAGTTGCTTAAATAATGCCAGTTACATTATTTTCATCTATGCTCTGATCTGTTTCTGTACATACAGGCACACAGAAAAGTGGAAATGTCCTTATCACGTGAAGAAGACATTGCTTCTGGTCTGCTTAGGTGCAGGTCTTTGTTCCAGGCAGATTCCAATCTTCCTGTTTCTTCCAGATGTGAGCTCCTGTCCTCAGAAATTCTTGAAGATTTCTAAATCCTTCTGCGGCATGGCGGCGGCTGTGTCCTAGTCATTCTCTGGGTAAGTTTCGAAGTTGGAGGTGTCTCCGTCGCGGGCTATCTTGGGCACAATGGGAGGCTTCAGTTTTCTCTGCGGAACAGCTTCCCAGTCCACGGAGCGGAACCACCGATGGCGTTTCACATCATTAGCCCTGTTCTTCATGTTTCCTAACCGCCTTGTTCTGTCAACCACGAGCAGTTTCTTAATGAGGTCTTTTACACAGAAATTCAAATGTCTGGGGAAATCTATTTTGCCTGCAAGAATTTTCTGATAAATGCCAAATGTGTTATCACACACACACACACACACACACACACAAAGGGAGGAAACCCTGAGAGCATCTCGAATTATCAGGATGCCGAGGGCCCACCAATCCACGGCCCTTCCGTGGCCCTCGCTTTGAATGACTTCGGGGGCCAGGTACTCGGGTGTTCCACAGAGGGTCCAAGTCCTGTCTACCAGCTTCTCGGCGAACCCAAAGTCCATGAGCTTGATGTGGCCGTCCCTATCCAGCAGGATGTTCTCCGGCTTAAGTTCCTGTAGACGATCTGCTTGGAGTGGAGGTACTCGATGGCACAGGTGATCTCCGCAGAGTAAAAGAGACCCTTGGCGCTGGAGAAGCGCCCCCGGTTGTGCGGGTAGCTGAAGAGCTCGCCGCCCGGCAGGTACTCCATGAACCTGTAGAGGAAGCGCTAGTCATGCCACGTCCACAACAACCTGATGAGGAACAGGTGGATGACTTCCTTCAGGACCGACCTCTCAATGTGCACGTGCTGCTCCTGCTTCAGGCGGATGACGTCGTGAATGCTCATCACCTTGAGGGCGAAGAAATGCTTGGCTGTTTTCTTCTTCACCGGGTCCACCCGCCCGAACATCCCAGTGCCCACGATGGCCAGCGTGTCGAAATTCTGCAGGCGGTAGGCAGGCGGCTAGGCTGGGGCAGAGCGCTGGCCCCCAGCTGGGGGTCTCCTCCGCCACCTCTCTGGGTCGCTCTCCGCGGCGGCTGCCTGGTCCAGTCACGGCGGAGAGCTGGCCCAGGCTCTCCACTCAGGTCCGGGGCACCGGGCCAGGCCGGAGCGCTCTGGGAGCCGGGCTTCCCGGGACGCAGCCTCTGAGGGCGGCGCGGCGGCGGCACCAACGGAGGCTCCCGGTGCGCGCCCTCGCCTCCTGGTGCTCGGCCCGACGCTCGGCCCGGCGCGGCTGACTAAGCCCCCGGGTGGGAGCAGCCGCCGACCTCAGGGGTCTGGCACCGAGTGCTGCGCGGTGGCGGCGAAGACGGGGACCGCGGCCAGGGCTGCCGGGGCAGGGAGGGGGCCCTGCACATTCCCAGTCTCGCCTGGCGCCTGCCGCCGCCTCCAGTTCAGTAGCCGGGAGCGCGCTCTACGGTGTTTTGCTTTTGTTTGTTTGTTTGCCAGCTGATTCACAACTCAAGTAGCACAGTGAGGGTGGACAATACGGGCTGCCCAAGCATCCCAGCGTCGTCTGTTCTACATATCACTATTCCAAATGGCATGCTGCTGTGTTTGTGAATCCAGCCTCCCACGGTGGGTATGTCACCACCGACCTGTAACAATTGGAATGACACATTTTCACTAGAGGCGGCCCTTGGCCATCCTCCACAGCAGACTATTAAGTAACAAAATAAGCAATACTATTTATTTACTTCTTACTATGCTGTTTTTTTTTAAAGCCTCTGATGAAATCCTGGTGGCTTCTTCTCTCTTCTTACCAATCCAGGAAGTGTAGAGAGCTGTTGAGCCCTGTTTCCAAATCCCCAGGTGAAGCTGACATGCCTTCTGTCCGTACAGCCTTTTCCAAGACTCAGCTATTTGCGATCACCCTCAAATGTTGCCCTGATTCTATTATCAACTTGTAATGAAACTCACTTGTATGGTGGAAAGGCTGTTGCCAATTAATTTTATTTTCGTTTGTCACCTATCTTCCCTTCCATGTAATCGTCAAACTGTTTGTTGTACATATTAAAAATAACACACAATCAAGAGGGCATATGCTATATTCAAGCAAAGAATGCTATGTGAGCCAGGCATGGTGGCTCACGCCTGTAATCCCAGCACTTTGGGAGGCCAAGGGGGGGTGGACAAATTGAGGTCAGGAGTTTGAGACCAGTCTGGCCAACATGGTGAAACCCCATTTCTACTAAAAATCCAAAAAAAAAAAAAAAAAAAAAAAAAAGCTGGGCATGGTGGCACACGCTTGTAATCCTAGCTACTTGGGAGGCTGAGGCAGGAGAACTGCTTGAACCCAGGAGGTGGAGGTTGCAGTGAGCCAAGATTGCACCACTGCACTCCAGTCTGGGCAACAGAATGAGATGCCATCTCAAAAAAAAAAAAATGCTATGCAATAAAAAAATTATGTACTTGTCAATAGTCCAGTGAGTCAGGGGAACCCTTTCTCTTTATTGTGGAGAAAAATAGCACAATCAGAAAAAAAATTAAAAGATAATTTTCAGGAAAACTGACAGTTAAAAATCCAATGTTGTCTTACAAAAGTAGGATATACTACTCTTTTGTGTTTTGCAGAAAAACAAATATCTGGTGATTTGGAGATGGACAATATATGATCCTTAGTAAATGAAAGAAGTTTAGCTGTGGGGAAACCTGCCCTTCTTCATAGTTTATTGAATAGCTTAAAAAGATGTCATCAGCAATTATAAATGTGCTTCTGGGGTGCTAACTTCACGGGCCTCAAAGGGAGAAATGAGTCTGACAGGAGGCTTGAGGCACTTAAAAAACACACAGACATTCTGATTGCCACCCCTAGAAAGTGCTTTTTTTAAAAACTTAAAAAATATGAAATGCTTCATAAATTTACATGTTATCCTTGAGAAGGGGCCATGCTAATCTTCTCTGTATCATTCCAATTTTAGTATATGTGCTGCCAATATAAGCATAGAAAGTGTTTTTCAGATGGCCAGGCATGGTGGCTCATGCCTGTAATCCCAGCACTTTGGGAGGCCTAGGTAGACGGATCACCTGAGGTCAGGAGTTAGAGACCAGCATGACCAACATTGAGAAACTCCGTCTCTACTAAAAATACAAAATTAGCCAGGTCTGGTGATGCATGCCTGTAATACCAGCTACTTGGGAGGCAGAGGCAGGAGAATCGCTTGAACCTGGGAGGTGGAGCTTGCGGTAAGCGGGATCACGCCATTGCACATTTTTCAGGTAAAACCATGCATCAACTCTACTGCCTTCAATGATTAGGTAGGCTCTACCAAACAGCAAACACCTGAGCCATTCTCACTGGAAAGAAAATCACAGGCAGATCACATTCCATATCTTAATGCTTCTAAGTGTCAGAGAACTGCTGGCACAGTGGTGTGTGCCTGTAATCTCGGTACTTGGGAGGCTGAGGCAGGAGGATCCTTTGAACCCAGGAGTTTGAGACTAGTCTGGGCAACAAAGCAAG
The DNA here is from genome assembly GCF_043159975.1 of Macaca nemestrina. Taxonomy (NCBI): domain Eukaryota; kingdom Metazoa; phylum Chordata; class Mammalia; order Primates; family Cercopithecidae; genus Macaca; species Macaca nemestrina. The sequence continues at coordinate 90,615,149 of NC_092131.1, read as the reverse complement.
ATTCCATTGCAAAAAAACAGTATGTAAAGTAAATTTAAAATAAATATCAGAGAAGCGTACTTTGAAAACAAAGCAAAAATCCTGAAAAGAAAAACACAAGCAATCCACGGTATACATAAACATGTATTGTACCCAATGCAGTAAGTAACTGGACTACAGTTCATTCCAACTACTTGGTAAGGTTTACTGTGAACTGCAAACTTAGAAAGGGATCACTGTTTGCTTTTCCTTTATCTTAGAAAAGACATAGGCCAGCTTTGCAATTAAGAGGGCATACATGGCGTTTACTGTAAAGGCTTTGATGTGAGTTCAGCTCTACCGTCTTTAAAATAACCAGAGAAACTCAGAAATGGTTTGCTAGTCTGATCTATGATCCTACTATTAGAAAAGGCATTTTATCAACCATAATTTTCAAATGTGCATTTTGATAAAGCAAGACACGTTTTATACTGTCATAAGTGACAATCAAGACCAATTAAAGTTTAATATTTAGGTCAAGTGTCCAAACATCTGGGCAGTCCATGCCTGCCAAGTGCAGCCCTGGTGGGTTGTATTAAGGAAAAAGTGGGAGATACAGCAGTAAGTCCAGTTGGTGCCCAGGGAGATGGTTTGGATGTCTGGAACATCACCTTTGGTGATTGTGTTAAAACTATTTTTGACTTGAATGGTATTATTTTCAGCCTGTCATTTCAAAGATGCAACCCAGAATGCCAGTATTATTTGTGTGCAGAGAATACAAATAAATTGAAAACCACCATCCTTGGTTTCTACCTCTTCCCCTCCCGTGCACACTTGGGTCTAACTAAAAATTCTCTCTTAAATATCATCAACTGCTTCCTAATGGTCAAATCATCTGGTGGTTTCTCAGATCTCATCCCACTGTTGCTCTCAGAGATACTAAACCCCACATACATTTTCCTTCTCAAAGCTCTATAAAACCTTTCTTAGTTTCCTCATAGTATTTTTTGTTCTCCTGACTCAAATTTCCCTCACTTTCCTCCTTCTATCCAGTCCTCCCCCTACCCACCCCACCTTGTCTCTCTCCACTCTCAGGGCAATCACACTTTCTTCCATTATTTTCATAATACCTGTACACAAATGACTCATATTTGGATCTGTCCTAATTTTCAACAGAGCATTTCTAACTCTCTGCTGGATTCCACGCTGTGCTGATAACAGTATCAGAAGTCACTCAGGTGAGAACTGAACTTTTCTTCCTCCTAGGGTTTCCTACTTCCTTACTGAGTAAACAGAGCAGCATCTCAGCATGCTAGTGAAACGATGGCTCTTTATTTCAGGTCGATCCTGTTTCTCCTTTTAAAATTTTTTTTCCGGTTATACTTGCACACATTATTTAAAGACTAAGTCTTTCAGTTCTAAAAACTTTTCTTGAATTTCTTTGGTACTTTCTCTTTTCCAGTCCTTTTTACTCTTTTTGGTACTCCTATTATTCAATTATCGGACCTTGGTGACCAGTTCTCACATTGTATCATCTCTCTCTCCTGTTTTCTAATTTCTTTGTCCTGTTGCTGTAAAATCTAGATTTCCTCAACCTGTTTCTACTGTATTTCTGAGTTTTCCATTTTTGCTATCACATTATTAATTTATAAAAGGTATTTGTTTCCCCACTGAATATTTTTTTCTTTTTCGAGACAGGGTCTTGCTCTGCCTTGTCACCCAGGCTGGAGTGCAGTGGTGTGATCATACGATTATAGTTCACTGTAACCTCAAACTCCTGGGTTCAAACCATCCTTCTGCCAAGCCTCCCAAGTAGCTGGGACTACTCTACTCAGCTATTTAGTTTTTTTGTATTTTTTGTTTTTTTGTTTGTTTTTTGAGGGACAGAGTCTCATGATGTTGCCCAGGCTAGTCTTAGACTCCTGGGCTCAAGTGATCCTCTTGCCTTGGCCTACCAAAGTGCTGGAATTACAGGTGTGAGCTGCCATGCCCAGCCCCTCACTGAAAATTTTTTATGTAGTATACTTTATAATTTCTTTGAGGGTATTGATAAATTAACTTCCTCTTTGTTTAATCTGTTTCGTGTTTGTTTTGATCTCCGCCTTTTGGGTTAGAGGCTTTCCCCTAATTCCTGATGATCCTTGGCTATTCACTCATATGTAAGAGTGAGCCACTTAAATGCCAATTAGCTCTATGTACATGGTGATATTTGCCACTATGGGCTTCATAGTAGGGTGATTTGGCTGAGTAATTTACTTGGGGAACCCTGATATCTGTCTTTAGATCTTTTTTCTTGGGTTTGTTAAATTCCCCAGAAAAGTCTCTTCTAGCCTCCTACCTAGAGTTAGAAGTGTTCTGGCAGTAGAGTTGGGGAGAAGGCCGGGGAGGATGGTGGTTATATTTAGTATGTACATGTTTAATTAATCCTGTTTTCAGTGTTTTATTCCTATCTCCAGCTGTGTCTGGTGTTCTCTAGTCGAAAGACCTGTTGTTTCACACTCTCCGGGAATAAACCTCTAATCTGCTAGGTGGTGGAGGGAGCAATCGCTAACTACATGGAATGGGGCAGAGGATCTAGAAGTAATTGTTTCCAATTGGTTTTCTACCCACCACCCCATGGTACAGCATGGTACTCAAGACTACAAGCTCCTGAGCCTTCAGAGGAATCCAGCTCATAAGTCAGGCTTTTTCAGTTTTCCCCATTCCAGATAGGAATGTAATGTTCCTGGGTCGACTAAGTTAGTTTGAACCCGCCACTGCAAAATTGAAACTGAGACAGTGAAAGAGATCTGACCTAACCAACTCCATCTTGCTTCTAACCTCCAAGCTGTCCTTGTTCATCCCTGGGCATAGGCTGAACTAAGTTTGGGAGGAATTTAGTTTATAGTTTAAAACAAAGATAAGAGGCAAATCCCCTTCTTGACTGGGGACTAGACTGCCTTTATAGGATTAACAAATTAGTCACAAGATTATAAATTATGGTTTAGGAGTCATGCAGCTGGAGGCTGCAAGATTCTGACCCTCCCTAAACTGCTCCTAAGTCAGTAACTATTTTGCAGAGTCTGCACTTGATGGATCAGCTGGCATCACCCAGATTGATAAACTGGCTCATCTGATCTTGGCTCTTGTGGCCCCCACCCAGGAACTGATTCAGCACAAGAAGACAGCTTTAATTCCCTGATTTCATCTCTGACCCAACCAATCAGCACTCTTGACTCAACATCCCCTACCCACCAAATTATCCTTAAAAACTCTGATCCCTGAATGCTCGGAAAGACCAATTTGAGTTATAATAAAACTTCAGTCCCCCCCACAGACGGCTTTGAGTGAATTACTCTTTCTTTATTGAAATTCCCCTGTCTTGATAAATCAGCTCTGTTTAGGGAGCAGGCAAGATGAACCCACTGGGTGGTTACGAATTTTCAACCTACCTACCTTTGAGCTTCCAAAATTGTTTTCTCCTTTTCGATTTTGTCCTCATGTGTCTTGTTGCTTGTGATTTGGCCTCTTTATTGTTGTTAGTGGGTGTCTGAAGGCAGAGAAGCTGATGTGAGCATTCAGCCAGGCCTGCATCCCATTCCCATTGCCCTTGCCTTCAGTGGGATTTCTGCAACAAACTCTTCCCAATCTTTGTGCTTGTCAATGTAGCCACTATATTGCCACTGAAGTCACTTTCTTCCAACACAAAACCAGTCATTTACTCAAAAACCTCATCAGCTGTCTACTGTGTATAGAAAAGTCAATACTCCTTAGCACATCACCCTAGGTCTTGGATGACCTGACTCCAATATACTTTTATGGTGTGACCTATACCACCCACCACACATATCCAAAGCTGCAACAATTTTCGTTTTAATAGTGTACATTCCTCATCTTCTGTCTTGAAGGCAGGGAATAAATTATGCAAGGAGTCTGAGAAGAGGTTGGAACCCAACTACTTGAATCCATTACTTCAGCTCTGCCACTTTATGATCTTGGGCAAGCTACTTAATCTCCATGTCTGCAAAACAATAATAGTAATAATAATAGGACCTACTTTCTAACATTGTTAGAAGGATTAGATGAGCACTTAAAACAGTGGCAAGTAGGAAGTGCAAGGTAAGGATAATGATTATAATTCTCTGCACATCTGTCTCCTCCAGCAGATTATCAAGTCCCTGGAGAAGGATCACTTCTCATTTATTCAACATTTGTGCTGTGCCTATGATGTGACGATGTAAAAAGAGCTTAGCAAATGGAAAGACTGTTGACTTATGGTTCAAATATAATGCGACAAATGATACAACACAGGAAAGAGCAAAGTGCAGAGAATAGAGCATGCAAAATTGAATGGTGTGGAACAGATGGGGAAAGGCTTCACAGATCTAACACTGAAGATGGGGCTTGATGAATGAGTATGTAAGGGCCAAGAGTTGTGCAAGGAACAGTGGATGGGGAAAAAAGCACAGACAGGCTGGAGAAGCAGGTTGGGGCCAATTGCACAAGGCCCTGCATAACCTGTTTACCATACACTTTATTGTTTGACCAGTGTTTGTTAATCTCAGTGTGCTAGCATATAGGGTGTGTCAGAGAATTATGAGGAGTCAAAGTATTTTGTTACTAATAATAGCTGAAATGTGGGGACTGTTTTTTTTTTTTTTTTTTCTGAGATGGAGTTTTGCTCTTGTTGCCCAAGCTGGAGTACAATGGCGCGATCTCAGCTCATTGCAGCCTCTGCCTCTGGGGTTCAAGTGATTCTCCTGCCTCAGCCTCCTATGTAGCTGGGATTACAGGTGTGTGCCACACGCTCGGCTAGTTTTTTGTATTTTTAGAAGAGACGGGGTTTCACTACATTGGCCAGGCTGGTCTCAAACTCCTGACCTCAGGTGATCCACCCACCTCGGCCTCCCAAAGTGCTGGGATTACAGGCGTGAGCCACCACACCTGGCCAGGTACTTGACATTTTAAAAATAAATGAGGACACACTCCCAAATGATGTTGAACAGAAGAATACATAATCTATGACTCCATTTATAAGAGTAAAAGAAAGAGAAAACCAGGCAAAGATCATTTCTGTTGTCTCAGTTCACGACACAGTTACCTTCAGGGGTGGACAGTGACAGGGAGAGGACTCAAGAGGGACTTCTGGGTGCCTCATGCTATTTCTTTGTCTGGGGACTGGCTGCATAGATGTGCTGTTTCTGAAAATTCAACGAACTGTATACTTACAGTGCACTTTTCTGTATCTCTTCTGCTTTAAAACAAGTAAGTTAGGTGCATGGCACCATGTACTCACTTGCATTTCCATATGCTTTTACTGGAAGGGCCGAGGTTACAGACTGCTCTTGTGTTGTACTCTGGGAACTCACTGTGCAGACATATATCAATAGTTTTGTGTTCCTTTATGACGTAACTCTGGGAATAGCGCTTAGATGCTCAGAAGGGCCAAGGATAGTGATCACACCAGCCAAGGGTCACCTTTAGCAAAAGCAGGGCTTAGTGAGTGTGTGATGAATTGACTTACACTCTAGTTAGTTATAAATGTAGATATTCTGAAACACCAACTTAGCATACCTGTAAGACTGCTTTTCCCTCATTTTACACGCAATGAGGGGCTGACAGTTCCTTGCTAATCCTATAGAAAAACACAGGTCAAAACCACACCTGCATAAGCATGAGTTATAATGCATTCAACATTTATGTACCCTTTGGAACAATATTCGTTTTTTTTTCCTTTTCCCAGTTATTTCCATTAAAACACAGTTACCCATGTGTCACTTGACAGGGACATGTTCTGAGAAATGAGTTGTAAGGCAATTTTGTTGTCATGTCATGTGTGTTACAGAGTATATTCAACAATGTAGATGGCATAGCCTACTACACACCTAGGCTGTATGGTATTGCCCATTGCTCCTAGGCTACAAAACTGTACACAGCATGTTACTGTACTAAATACTGTGGGCAACTGTAACACAATAGTAAGTATCTGTGTATCTAAACATGCCTAAACAGAGGAGAGTTATAGTAAAAATAATGGCTTGATAGTCTTATGGGACCACTGTACTATGTGGTCTGTTACTGAAATATCCTAATGCAGTGCTGCATGTATCCAGCTAAAAATAGTACAAAAAGATGAGAATTTGTCTTCCACATCAGACCTGTCTCCTAAGGCAACCACTATTATGACTTTCTTATATAGTCTTACATACATATTTTATACATGCACAAAAGCACATATATTAATGTGTATTACTCCTGCCCTGCTTCTTTCCCTAAATAATTGCAAGCCCCATGTATTTACTTGTTTTTTACTGGAGATGTTTCACATCCACAAACATGCATAAAATGCATTATTTTCACAGGCATATAGTATTCCACTGAACAAATCCTGACTTAGTTAACCAGATATTTCTAGTAAAACTCTAAATAAAACTTAAAATATTTTGCAAATAATGTGGCATCCTTGAATACACATTCTTTGACGTGCTTTTTCAATTATGGTAGAAACTGCCTCAATGCCGTTTCTCAACAGCCTCACCAACATCATGTTAAATGCAAACCTTTTGACCTTTGCATTGCTATTTGGCTAACACTGGTACTTCACTGTTATTTTAATCAGCAACCTTCTATTTAGCTCCACTGTTTTTTCCATTTCTACCTGAATTAAGTACTAAACTGTTTCAAATACCATAGCCTTAATCTATATTTTAATGTCTGGTAGGTTTAGTCTTTATTCTGTTTCTCTGCAAAGAGATCATTTTAAAAAAAATTTACAGGCAATACTTTAGACTGCCTTAATACAAGACTTAGCAGCACAATGTAGCTATTGCTCCTATTACACAAACATATTAAAATTGACTTTACTGCTTCCCTTCAAGAGTATGGAACACAATTATTCATGTCACGATTTTAAATAGGAAAATTATATAGTGATTAAAATTTTTTTTAGAAAGAATCATGTTCATACAGTAGGCCAGGTATAATAACTTCTCAAAGAAATGGCTAAGGTTTTACATTTTTAATATATCACTTTCTGTGTAAATACCCCAGAAGGAAATAGTAACTATATTTGGTTAGTGACCCTCCTGGATTCAAGTCCATCAAGAACACGTGAAAGTGACCTTATCTGGAATTAGGGTCTTTGCAGCTGCAATCAAGTTGAGACCATACTGGATGAGGGTGGGTTCTAATCCAATGACCGATGATGTCCTTGTAGGAGGGAAACTGGACACCGACACAGGAAAATGCTATGTGAGGCAGGAACTGGAGTGATGCCGCTACAAGACAAGGGACACCATGGATGGTTGGCTGCCACCAGAAGCCAGAAAGGGGCAGGGAGGGATTCTTCTCCAGACCCTGAGAGCACTGCCCTGCTGAACCTTGAGTTTGGATTCTGGCCTCCGGAACTATGAGAATAATTTCAGGTGTCTGAAGCTGCAGCACATGTGGCAAGTTGTTATGGCAGCCCTAGTTAAGAAGCGTGATCACCACCCCTGATTTTGTATCAGTTTGAACTGTCATAAATCTCCAGTGGTATATAGGTATACTGAGTGACTTGTCACTTGATATCTCTTTTTCAGTCACTAGGTTGCTTCCAATAAGGCAAAAAGTAAGAACTTGTTTAGAAAACCCAGCCAGGCACAGAGGCTCATGCCTGCAATCCCAGCACTTTGGGAGGCCAAGGCGGGTGGATCACTTGAGGTCAGGAGTTCAAGACCAGCCTGGCAACATGGTGAAACCCCCGTCTCTACTAAAATACAAAAATTAGCTGGGTGTGGTGGCGGGCACCTGTAATTCCAGCTACTCGGGAGGCTGAGGCAGGAGAATCACTTGAACCAGGGAGGTGGAGGTTGCAGTGAGCTGAGATCGTACCACTGCACTCCAGCCTGGGTGACAGAATCAGACTCTGCCTCAAAAAAAAAAGGAAAACCCTTTTGTGGTGATTATTTTATACTATTATTTCATTGAGACATAATTTATATTAAGGAAAAACAATTCCTGGAAAATAAAATGCCAATGTTTTACAAAGTGTTCATAGTTTTATTACTTATCACTTCTATGTATTTTAACAACTTCAAAAGTGCAGTTGGATTATATGGGAAAAGATTTTTCTTTTGCAAACGGCAGATGGCATCTTGTAGTTCCTGGAAGCATTTTACTATTGTGTAAAATATTCCCACTTCAGAGACGACATCATTTGGGGCTACTTCACAATCAAAGGAGAAGGCAGTATCAAATTCTTTCAGAAACAGAGGCCTTGATGGAGGCTCAAGGCTAAATTCTTCTTTATCTCTGCTTGTCCCAGCTGCATCCTGAATCTCCATAGTTGCTTGTTGGTGTAAAGATGTCTGTTTACTGTTAGCTAAACACTGGTCTGTAGATTCCACTTCAGAATCATCAGAGCTGTCGTAATCTACCAGACTTTGAGAGGCCCGGGGGGAAGACAGACTAGAAGTACACATGGTGTCAGTCCCCTTGGACATCATAGCTTTCAGTGGTTCAGAGGGAGCATCGGAAGCCCAGGAGTGCCGAGTACACACATCTATGTGACTATGAGGAGCAGTCAAATGATGGGGTATTGTTCGGTTGGTGCTTTGGTCTTGGACAAGTGAGGGGACACAGTCACAAATACTTATGTCATATTTAGATTCAGTTGCATCAAAGTTATTGCAAATGGTGAAAAAATTATCCCAGTCCTTTTGCAGTAATTTTAAATATCTAACAAAATATTCAAGAAAACAGGTTTCTGATGAAATCAAAAAGTCAAGAAGAACTGTAGAATCAAATCCTATATTTTTTAAGAAGAACAAGAAAATACAGTGAGGATTGTAGCCATTTTCATGTGTGTGATGGTCCCACATTTCTTTTCCTTGGGTCAAGCTTTCAGTGGCTTCACATCCTCTGAAAATGAAGATAATGGAGAATCCAGATTAACGACCTTACAAAAATAAACAGTTTTAACAGATATAATTCACATACCATAAATTAACCTATTAGATTACTTTTAAATCTATGCATCACTTCTTAAAAGAAAAAATTTCAAAACCTATTCCTTTCCCCATAAGCTCTAAATAAGTCCGACTCAGTAAAGCAAAATCCACTGACTTTGGCAGTTCTAGTTTTTGTCTGCCCAATAAAAGTTCTCTGTCATCCTTTCTCTTGACATCAGAATTCCTCATTCTTACAGGTAACCAATTCCATGTGGTAAGATAATTCCTAAACCTCCTTCCTTACCCTCCTCAACAAGGGTGGGCATGGTGACCCAGGCTGACCAATCAGAACACTCCATGCTCCTGGCCACCATGACTGGTTCTGACAAGGCTCTGTAACCCAAGTGGGTTAAATCAGATCTCTCCTGGGACTTTTGCTGGAGCTATGGAAGATTATAACTGTAGGGCTGAGGTAAGCCTTGAACTGCTGGTGGCCATGCCTTGAGAATGAATTCAAAACTGTGAGACAGAGAAAAAGAGAAGTGACTGATGACATGATTATAGTCCCTGTACATACCTAACTCCAACTTGACCCTTTAGAATTCCCAGTTATGAGCCAATAAACTTTGGTTTTCGCTCAAATTAGAGTTGGTTTCCATCATTTACAACCAAAAAAATCTTAACAAATACAACTACATCTGAAAAAAGTATCTATGTTGTAAGCACATGCCTCTCTGGACACACCGAACTGGAATTAAGAAAGTCAGAAATTCACATACAAAGTAAGTTTAATTCAGGGGTTTCCACTTCCTGAGGAGTAAGGAGCTAACTTTGAGTACAATTAAGATATACTCTTACAGGCGTGTGCATTTTCAGACTGAATTTGTATTTGACCGTTTTGAACCTAATTCAAATCACATGCAGGAATTTTGTGTTCTTGATTAGAATCTTTTGAAAATTGGCCCCAAACACTTAAGAGTCTAAGAGCAGCCATTGCCAGCAGTGTCATAATACAAGTAAGTACTGGCAGCACAACACTGCACCACAGATCATTAGCAAGAAATCCCTTTCTCCCAGGCCAAGAAAGAAATGGAAATAAAGCAAGTATGTGAGTGTTTTAATAAAGCAGAAGCAGAAACAGTGGAAAAGGTCATCAGTTATTAGCTTCATAACCAATTATAGATATTTGCCACAAGAAGATATTATCTCAAGTACAGCTATTTTAATAAAGCAGAGACAATCAGTATAAATCATCAGTAACATAACCAATTTCAGACATTTGCCTCAAGAAGGTATCAGCCCAAATTCAACTGAATATTGAAATGAAAATTCAGAACAGCTCCTTTTGACTATTTCTAAGTTTGTATTCACCTTTACAAAAGCAAAGATCATCTTACTAAAGCTTAACACAAAAAAGTAAGTCTTAGGGGTGAAAAGAGGTCTTAAATGAACAACAATTAGGATTCAGAGAAGTGTATTGACTTACTGAAGACTAAATCAGAAGCCATGGTTTTAGATACCAGTCTGCTTATACTACCTGAGATCGGCCCAGCCAGCCAAGTTTTCACAGTGATGCAAATGCAGTCTCCTTTTCATGTAAGTCAGGGTTAAAGAAAGGAACTGCCACTTACGAGGAAACCACAGGATGTTTTACCCCAAATGATGCAAAGTAAGCAACACGCCCAGCAAATTCTCAGAAATGTTTTCTGCTTTCCTGACTTGTAGGCCGTTCCATAAATACTTTAAAATACACTAACCTGGTCAGTGTTAAGTAGATGCCCAGTGATGCCTTGGCAGCCTCCAGCATGTCATCGTCTTGTTCTATGAAAACTCTAGACAGCCATTTGCATGGATTGTGTAATTGCAGAGAGGGCTGAAGGTGAGGCTTTAAGAAGGTCAATAACTCAGACATGAACCTCTGTAAGTCAACTTCAAAAAATGCAAATTTCAAACTATAGGCAATAGTTCATGAATGAATTAATATCTTGCCTATATATAAACTCATAGTGCCTAGACTACCTTAAGATGCAATTATCCTAATTCACTTTCAAAAAGTCATCAGGAATCAGTTAGGAATCATCTTTATTTGGCAAATGAGGACACTGAGGCTCATTCCAGAGCATACATTTAAAATGTACAGCTAGATCATCTATTTGCAACAACTGCCAAATAACTGTCTCTCAGAAATAAAAGCTATGTGATTTCTTGCTAAAAGCAGATAAATAAATGAGCAGACCACAAAGATCACTTCATCGGATGCCAGAGCTGTCTGTTACTAGAGGCAAGAATGCGACCAAGCAAAAATAATTTTGTCTTCAAAATAACAGAAAAACATTTTTTGTTTCTTTAGAGCACAGAAGTACTACTATTAAGCACAAAAATAAAAAACATTTTAGGTAGTTTTAACTACAATTTAAAACTGAATTATATAACAGGTGCCATCTAGTGTTATAAATTATAACTGCACAGAATTATAACTAATGTGTAGTTATTAGAAGCTAAATTATATCCAAAGCAATTCAGTGATGTCACTGCTCACATTCAAACTTTTCACTGAATCTGTATGCTGCTTGTTTAGAGACATTTACTATTCATTTTTCTCAAGTAAAATGGAAGACTTTGAACTCCTGTGTTACTATCCTGGAAATTATATATGTAACAATTTCTTTATCAATATAACTTCTCATATATTAGCTTCAAATCAATATCTAATTTTCAATAATCTACATTAGTAGAATTAATAATTGTATGAAGGATTAATATAAATGGGGTAGGGAAATGGAGGCGGGAGGATCGCTTGAGATCAAAAAGTTGAGGCTGCAGTGAGCCTGGGCAACAGAGCAAGACCCAGCCTCAAAATAAACAAACAAACAGTAAACATAACAATAACAAAGAAATAATAACTAACAATAGTAACAACACTTAAGTGGGAGTGAACACATTTTTCTTTAATCTCTCTGTCTCCTCACTCTCTTTCTCTCTCTCTCTGACAGGATTTCCATCTTTTGCACCAGGACTGGAGTACAGGTGTGCGATGGATCGCAGCTCACTGTAGCCTTGATCTCCCAGGATGGGACCTCCCAGGTTGGGACGGGAAGAATAGCATGGGCCGAAGGCGGGCCAGGGCTGCAGTGGGCCATGGTCACGCAACTGCACTTTAGATTTTTTTAAAAAAAGAAGGATTAATATAAATAAAATGCTATAAATACTTGAATATGAATTTCCATCACTTACTTTGAGATGACTCAACAGAAAGTTTTTTAAACCTAAATCATTCCTTATACTTTACAAATTCATTGTAGCCACAAAAAGCTGACATGTTTCTTAAAGGTAAATCCAGTTCTCTTTTTTTTTTTTTTTTGGAAAATGTAGCAAGTTATAAATAGGATAACATACAGCTGAAATTAGTGGAATTTATATTAGTCCTGAGATTTGATAATTATGAATTACTATACTTAATAATTTCACGCTGCATACAAAAGGAGTTCGGGGAATTACCTTTCATTTCACTTGCTGACGAACAATTCTGAAACTTGATTTCCAAGGATTTCATTATAACTAAGCTTGCTGCTCTAAGGATCACATGATCTGGACTAGCGATATGTTCACATCCAGGTTGAACTTCATCACCTCCAAAAAAGGAATGTTTTCCATCAACAGACAGTGTCTTCAACAATCCCGAATTCACAGCTTGCAAAATGGCATTAGCTAAAGCCAGCATGTCCATTGCTACATGACGGTCTGGCGGCATTAGGGGAGGTACAGATCCACGACAAAGGTCTTCACCCACTTTAAAGAGAAGGCATTTTTTGAGGAATATGATGACCTTCCTTTTGACAAAAGCCTGAATAGGCCAGGTAATAACTTCTAGCATGCAAGACGGTTTCAAAAATAAAATCCTCTGGCAAGTGAAATGTAACTTCAGGTAGATTCTGGAGGCTATGAGAAGCTCAAGCAACTCCAGGAAACATATCAGGATGTTTACTATTTTAGAAGTATCCTGGCAGTTTTCAAAATGCTGAGAGAATAAGGAATTGTAAAACACTTCAAAAATAGTGTCGAAATGAGTCAGGAACTGCTTTAGAATTTCTGCAATTATAAAAATAGGGGGAATTATAAACAGGGAAAATGCAGTCTTCTTCAAATAATTTTACAATTCGGTTTTTATAAATATCACTTTATAAGATGAAAAAACAGATTTGGAATGTTTACCTCTAACATTAACAAATGAGGTTACACAGAGTAATGGCTAAGAACCACAGTTAAAATTCATTTTATGGTCAGGTGCAGTGGCTCACAACTGTAATCCCAGCACTTTGGGAGGCCGATGCTGGTGGATCACTTGAGGTCAGGCGTTTGAGACCATTCTGGTCAACATGGTAAAACCCTGTGTCTACTAAAAATACAGAAATCAGCTGGGTGTGGTGGTGAGCACCCATAATCCCAGCTACTCGGAAGGCTGAGGCAGAAGAATCACCTGAACTCGCAAGGCAGGAGTTGCAGTCAGCCAAGATCATGCCATTGCACTCCAGCCTGGGCAACAAAGCAAGACTTGTCTCAAAAAAATAAAAACAAAAAAAACAAAACAAAAAGAAATTCATCGTACGAATATCAGTAGCATCAAACAATGCAAGGGATTTACGACCATGAAAAGTTTTACTTTTTTCCTTATGCTTTTTTCTTTTAAAACAGGTTATCCTCAATCAAAATATATTGGAAGAGACTGAGTTTTTCATTACTTTAAGACAGATCAGATGTTCCAAAGTAAGTTTTGTTTCTCATTATAAATACAATACTCCCAGGAGCAAGATGATGATTGTTTATGGGGCCATGTAATCCATACCTGTTTTTTGTGAACATGAATCTTTAAAGATTTCTTTTATTATTGCTGTAAGAGTCCAGAGGCAGTATATTGCTTTATTACTCTCAGAGTATTCAGAAAGATTTTTCTGGCAAAAAGCAATCCAGGAATTACTTAAGGTTATCTGCAAGTGAGAAAATAAAGAAAGTAGTTAAGGGAGGCTGAGACAGGCTGATCACGAGGTCAGGAGATCGAGACCATCCTGGCTAACATGGTGAAACCCTGTCTCTACTAAAAAATACAAAAAAACTAGCCAGGCGAGGTGGCGGGCGCCTATAGTCCCAGCTACTCGGGAAGCTGAGGCAGGAGAATGGCGTAAACCTGGGAGGGGGAGCTTGCAGTGAGCTGAGATCCGGCCACTGCACTCCAGCCTGGGTGACAGAGCGAGACTCTGTCTCAAAAAAAAAAAAAAAGTAGTTAAAATACAATATTTTCTTTACATAACACAACTGTATACCACATTGTTTACACATTTGGTCAAAAGAAGTATGATAATATGTGGTAAACTGAGAAGGAACAGAAATATCCTAATATAATTTAAGTAAAAAATTTGAATATGCCATAGAAATAAAATAAAAAAGGAAGATGAAAACGTTAGCAGTGTTATCTCTAAGTGGTGAATTTTTAATTTTAATTTGCTCTTTATACTTTGTCTATTTTCCAAATTTTCTACTATAATATCACTTTTTATATTCAGGAAAAAGTTATTGAAAGAAGCAAGAGATTATGGTTGAAAAGTCAGTAGATACTTCATTTGTTTAATTCAGAGATAAGAGAAAAACTCAACTCTGAATTTGTTTATATTGTTTTACATTATGCTGAGGATTGTTGTTAGAATTTACATTAAACCTGTGAAAATAGGCTTGTTCTCAAGAGGTGGTTCCTAAATCTTTTTAGGGGAAAGGGGTCCACCTAGTAGTTTGAGAATATGCAGAAAGTTATGGACTCTTACGTGAAACTCACCGCTCAGGTTAAGAATCTGATTAAGATTGACAACATATTTAAGACTCTAATCCTTGACACAAATAATCTATTCTTAAATTTTTATGGTTTTACATATGTTATTATGTGAGCAAACGTCTTATTAATACAAACATTTGAAGGGTAAAAATCAAATGTCAAAGAGCAATTTTAAAGAAACTATAAGAGAAACAAGTTGGGTGCCATGGCTCTCGTCTTTAATCCCAGCACTTTGGGAGGTTAAGGCAGGAGGATTGCTTGAGCCCAGAAGTTTGAGACCAGAGTGGGCAACACACTGAGACCTTGTCTCCACAAAACATTTAAATTAAAAAAAAAAATTAAGAAAGAGAAATAATAACGCACTTTGATTACTTATCTTACCTTTTCTCTCAATTGGAAATAGAGAAGCAATGCAAGGCACTGTGCGGCCATGTGACATAACAATTTATCTGAATTTTGGAACATACAGATCTAGAGGAAAACAAATACAATTAACCACTATTGCTGAATGTTCTTAAAATTTTTATTTTAAATATCTAGATCTTTAAAAAAAACAAATGGCTTACTAATTTAGAATCAACTTTAGCTGATTCTAAGAGAATTTTAATTATATCTCTGTATTTCTCCTTTGCATGGAACTCAGTTTTGACAGACAATATCCGGGTTGTCATCACTTTGATCACTGTTAACTGAAGGAGCATTACTTCTCTGGAACTGCTCATCAGAGAGTTGGTCTTCAAACATGCAGGTGCTACAGCAATGGGAGCCACACCGACAGAGATAGGCTGATGCCTGCCCTGGATACCATAGGTGTTTGCCCATTCTAAGGAGGTGGCTGTAGGGCAATCTTGATCTGAAACTCCTGGGTTGAGATAAAAGATGTAATCATGGCTGTCATTTTCAAGTGTGACTCCAAGAAGTACCTTCTTGTATAACTGTTCTAAAACTTCACAGAAAACTTTCATTTTGACTTTCAAAATGTTTAAGAAGGTCAACAACTCCAAGTTGTAAACATTAAATCTCAGAGGTGCAATGAATCTCTAAGATGTTTCTTCAGTGAAACCTAAAATAGGAAAAGTAATAAAAAAATTCTAAGTGCTATACACTTATTACAAGAGAAAGCAACTGTTTCCACTTAATCACCAACTCTCTCAAGTTAAAGGGTATGCTGACTGCTTAATTTTTAAAATGGAAAATTGTAACAGGAACATTATTTCAAGACCTTAACAATGAAATGTATGCTTTCCACACAGATTTGAGAGCATAAAATTATGTTTAATTTTAACACAGCAGAAACTTGAGCTTCCCTCTAACAGTTTTCAATGGCTATCAGGGTTTCTTAATCTTGGCACTATTAATATTTGGAGCCAGATAACTTTGTGGTGGGGAGCTGTTTTGTGTATTATAAGATGTCTGGCAGCATTCCTGACCTCTACCTTCTACACGCCCAAAGCACTTCCCACCTGACCTGCCAGATTTTGACAACCAAAAAAATGTCTGCAGACATTGTCAAATGTCCCCTGGGGGACAAAATCACACCAACTGAGAACCACTGAGCTAATTCAAATTCACTAACCTTCACCTCCAATTTATAGATAAAAATTTAAAGTTAGACTGCTATATGGTCAAACTAGATTATGGCTATTGCCAATGAAATTCCAACTTAAAATGCATCAATATCAGAAGCAGCAAGTAGTTACTATAGAGGGAGTATGGCAAGGAAAAACTTAGGACTTTGGCATAAGCAAAAGAGATTACTGAATACCATGACAATGGAATGCTGGAGCCTCTGGGAACAATCTGACCCTGGGGAGGAAGGGGGTTTTGCTCCTTTCATTGCCTTTGAGCTATTTCACACCTCAAATAATTCTTGTCCAGAGATATGTGAATAACTGTCTGACAAAGAGGCAACCCTCTCCCTAGCGGGAAAAATCAGTTTTGCTTCCATCTGTAAACTCATTTTAACATTCCTTCACTCTACATAGATTTCATGGTTTTCTTACTGCTCCTTTAAACAGGTTGTGCCTGGTTCCCTTACTAAAAAGGTAAATAAAATCTTTGATACGTGGTCATTTTATACGGGTTGTGATTTTGCACTCTTGAAATTTACCCTTTAACAAAATTACAGACTTCTCTGCCCTGACCCATTTGTAGACACCCTTCCCATCTTCAACTTCCAAAAGACTTCGGAAGGCTACCACTTATACTGGGTCTTCCGTCTACAATATGGCCCACTAGCCTAGTCTTGGTCTTTAATGGCTGGCTTCTTCCCGATTTAGCCTGAATTTCAATTGTTGATTACTCCACAACACAAAGCTGCCCTGTTTTAGTCCTTTCATGGAGAAATAAATATTAAGAAACCTATAGATTTTAAAGTTATGAATGAAACTTTTGATAAGTTTTCTCTGAATCACACTTTCAACCTGTGGTATGCATCTCATATGATTTATTAATACAAACGTTCATAATGTTGTTCCATCTGACAGTGTTACACTTTATCTTAGCCCTGAGTGCTCTCAGAAGGCCAGAATGGATAAGCACCACACCCTTTTTTAAACCAAGAAACGGTTAACCAGAAAGGACCAACTGAAATACAATTCCCAAATAGGACCTACTTCTACCCTTCCTTGATGACTCCCGTTTTATTAATCCCTACCTTTTCTCCTTCCTCTTCAAGAGGTTTCCCATTAGTGAACATTCTCCCTATTGCAACTGCCTGAACAAAATAATCTCCTTAATTGCCTGATATATCATCTGTCACACATCAGAAATTAGGTCTTCATGTTCCACCTCAAAGTCTAATTCCATTGCACTTACTTTATATTTTAGTTATAATATTTCTTTTCAAACTACTGATACTATAAAACAGAATATTTTGTTTTAATTACTATCACATGCTCAACTCTTTTAGTAAAAATTTCAGCAACAAATGGAATTATTTTTATTTAAATGCTATAGCAATAAAAATACTTCCAATAATATTCTTATGGGTCACTAAGTCCTTAAATTTTACCAAAATGAGAATGAAATTGCTATCTGACCCAGTTTCAACCCACACAAAGGGCAATTTCATATGGCTCAATCATTTTAGCACACCAACCAAAGTGAATGCCAGTAAATAAAATATTCCAGGGGGTTGATGGGCTGTTTTCTCTCATGGTGGGACCCAGGTTCTTTGGTAAGAGTGATTGTGAGAAATTAGACTGAAAGGTTGTAAACTTTAAGAAATGCAGATTCAAAATGAGCCTTTAGAGACAGAGGGGGGAAAAAAAGCATTGGGGTTATGAGAGGAAGAAATAAACTCAGTTTCTTCCACTATTCTCTTACAACATGCTTCTGACCTCAGATGTGTGAAGATTTCTCCCCACCAGCCAGTAAGCAAACAAAGCAACTCTGCACAGACCACTACTTGGGCATCCTCCAATTCAATTCTACATTATCTACCTGGGGATACCATCAGATCACACAGATTGAAGACTGAGCCACAATTCTAATGCCAATTGCAAGCCCCAGGATGTTTCACCTGTGCTTCTGATCAACTGGCTCTAAATCGGAGTTCCCCTGACTTCTCCTTTGGGTTTGATTAATATGTTACGGCAGCTCACAGAAATCAGAAAAACATAACCATAAATTCTTCCCTCCCCTACTCGACTGGCTAAGGACAAAAGAAGCCCACTCAGGCTCCACATCCTATCATTACAGTTCATGGCTGTCACTCTAGTGGAACGAGAAGCATGGGAAAGCGTGGTCTTATCAAATTATACAGATGCTGAAAGTTGGGGATTACACCCAGGTATCAAAGGAAAGCTCACAGCAAGCCATCACCTCTGGAGGAAAAGTATACAAAGCAGCACCAGTGCCCACCTAAGGTCAGAGACGTCTGATACTCTAAGATTGGACTCCAAAGGGGAACAACCCACGGGGATCCTCTGGACTTCAATCTCTACAAAGGGGATGCCCTTGGCAGAGGTTCTGAGGTCTAGTACTAAACTCTCCTTAGAACTTTCTCTCGTAGTTGCAATACTGTTTGGCCCCAATATTGTTTGGAATCTGGAGTTTGCCGTTGAATGGGAAAGTGGGATGGTGTTGCATGTATCCAGGCTTTTGTGCTGCTGTTCTAAGCAGAGGGCCTGGTTAATGTGTGGTGCTCTTGTTTGGAACTGTTTGGCCCCAGTGTCCTTTGGGGTCTGGTGAGGTTTGGCGTTTAAAAATCAAACTGCCATGGAAAATGCTTTACTCGAAATTTTGGTTCACAGCCTTCATGGGATTATTTATTGCGGCAAACGAAGTAAAACCGGTGAGCTTGTATTGCTATCTCACGGCTAGGGTTCCAAGCTATTGGATCTTGGTTCGTGTATGTGTATACATGTCTAGATGTGTTTATTTGTATGTACATTTGTTGTTATATGCTGTGTTTACTGAACTGACTTATAAGAGTGCTCATACATTAACTAAGTCTAAGCAATTTTTAAGTTCACGTGACTTAAGTATAACTTTACTAAACAAGCTGGCTTTAAAATTACTGGTAAAATAAAAACAAATGCCTTCAGAACTATCAGCATACATTTTTTGTCTGGTTTTATGTTTGTCTTCGCTAGGTATTTTGAGATGTCAGCGTTTGGCATAGAAGATTATAAAACTATAAACCTAGCCAAAACAAAATGATCTTGGTTAGCGTGACTTTTTTTTTTTTTTGACAAATCAGAGAAATCTGTGAAAGGAAAATATCTTGGGCCCCCAAAATCACTAAGCTAAAGGGAACATTCAAGCTGGGAATTGCTTAGGGCAAATGTGTGTCCCATTTTACTCAAAGTCATCCCTCTGGTCATTGAGATAAATGCGTATCTGATTGCCTCCTTTAGAAAGGCTAATCAGAAACTCAAGAGCATGCAACTGTTTGTCTCTCACCTACCTGTGCCCTGGAAGCCCCCCCTCCCCACCCCCCTTAGAGTTGTCCCACCTTTCTGGACTGAACCAATGTTCATTTTACATACCATGATTGATGTCTGATGTCACCCTTGTTAAAACTGAAAGAACTGAGCACAGTGAATGGAATAAATGTTTTAGGTAAACTTTTTGTGTAAATTAAATGCTTTGAGTTATTTTTGATGCTCATTTAATATCTGGGTCATTTCCAATAAAGAAAGGGATGTGATATGGGGAAGTATGTTTCTAAATTGTGGAACTGTTCTTATCTATAAATGCCCACACTGATGGTTCAGAATTTCTTGCTTTTTGGGGTTTCACACAAGTTTTAGGTTACTAAGGATAAGAATTCTAGTTAACACATAATTCTGTAGATAATATGTGCCGAAAAGTTTATATTACTAGTAGAAACATAATAATTTTGTTTAATTCAGAAGTTATCTAAAAGTTAGTTCAGATTACAGATTTGAAAAGGTTATTTATGAAATACCGTAGTAAGAAACCAGTAAGTAGTGGAGAAAGATGTGGAAAAGGTTTAGATAATAAAATATTCTTTAAAACCTGATAGAGAATTGGAGACATTTGGCTAATTAATGTTTTCAGTTAAAGCTCTTAGTCTTGATTAAAATAAAGTAAGTATTGTAAAGAAATGCAGCCAGGTTCAATGGCTCACGCCTGTAATCCCAGAACCTTTGAAGGCCGAGGTGGGCAGATCACGAGGCCAGGAGATCGAGACCATCCTGGCCAAAATGGTAAAACCCTGTCTCTACTGAAAATACAAAAATTAGCTGGGCGTGGTGGCCCGCACCTGTAGTCCCAGCTACTCGGGAGGCTGAGGCAGGAGAATTGCTTGAGCCCAGGAGGCGGAGGTTGCAGTGAGCCAAGATCACGCCACTGCACTCCAGCCTGGCAATAGAGGGAGACAGTGCCTCAAAAATAAAGAAAATAAAAAAATTTTTAAAAAAAGCATTAGCAGTTTGGCAATTCTTTAATATAGTTAAGCCTGAAGCTGGATTTAATGTAGAGCCAAATTTCACATACGTGCACGCATTGCTTCACACTATGTTTACTGTTTTGCATGGATAGTGCTGGCACTGAAGTACTTATTGGTCATGTGCCTAGAGTGAATTTCTTGATTGCACAGGATGTATAATGATACTGGTGAACTTAAGGAAACCGAATTGTGTAATAGTAACTAAATATTCATTATGTGGGTTTTGGGGCCCTGGGTAACACTGTAGCCTCCAAGATAGACTCAGTAGGAAAATTTATGGTTGGTTTTCTGCTTCTTTGTGCTTCTAGTTTTCATTTGTTTGCTGTTTATTCTCCTCTGGGCTTTGCTGGTGTATGCATATATATAAAACCAGGATTTTTAAAAGTTCCTAAGTGGAAGGCTTTTATTTGGTTCTGTGGGTATTTTGTTTCCTATGGGTTTCTAGAAAGTCATCATTTGTCCCATTTATCTGGAATTCCTAGGCTACCTTTGTTGGGCCTACAGGAATTAATGGAGCACACCAGCTTTTTAATCTTAAACTAACTTTTTTGGAGTTTAGGCTTCCTGATACTTTAAGTGTCTTGATTATACTTTTGTAAATAGAATTTGAGTCATATTTCTCACTCTGCCTAATTTCTCCAAAATTTGTAAACCATTTGTGAATATTCTTAACTCATGTGAATGTGTTTGTTTGCATTACAGTTGACTAGGGTCACTAGGGTTGCTTAGGGAGAAAGAGCCCAGAAATCTGGCATGCCATCAAAAGGGCAAGAATTTCTTAGTAGTTAGACTCTGGCCTCTCTCTCTGTGCAAACTGGTTAAATGAAAGGTAAATGTCACTGTTTATCTCCTCTATAAAGTTTTAATTAATACAAAAGGAATTCTGAGGCTGGTTGTAAGCTGTAGTGAATCTGGTGTGCTTTGTGTGTCTTCCTGTGTTGTTCTGTCATAAAGAGGGGTACCTTAGGATAAACTGTGTGTGTAGGGCCCCAAAAGCCCACTGTTCAAGATGGCCCAGCAAATTGGTCAGTCATGTCCTTGGGAGTTTGACCTTGTAACTATGTGGCTGTACTTTCTCTTTTCACAATGGTGGCCCGGTTTAGGGTTCAATTCCTGGCTCAGGGAATGAATCCTTTATGTTATACCTGTGTATTTATATGCGTTGTGTGTATAATATAAAAGAGCTTTAATTAACTGGTTAATTAAGAGCTTAAATCAAATATTTTGTCAGAAAAGTAAAAAGTGTAATGCCTTTCATTTAGTTCATGTGACTTAAGTAATCTCTGGGAAATAAAGACAGTTTTAAAGAGTATTGGTAAAATAAAAATATCTTCACAAATGTAAACATTTGGTCTAAATTATGCAGGTCAGATATTAGGTTTGCTAAATGCTTTAAGGTCACAAACTGCTTCTTTGACTTTTAAAAATTCCTTAATTTACTCTGGAGCATTAGATTCTAGATGAATCTTGGGGACATGTGAAATGAGCCATGCCCTCTAGCTATGCAAAGAAGGTTTTATATAAGAAAGGATCTTGTATGATAAATTCTTGTCCTAAAGTAAAATAACTGCTAGTTTAAAAGAGGGATGTTTAGGACAAGTCAGAAAGTCCAAGCATGTAATAGATGGTCTGTGTAAGTCACGAAAGAATTTATGAAAAAGAATTTATGCAAGAAATGTTGTACAATTTAAAGGTGATTAGGCCTCCTAAATGCTTTGTAAATGCCACTATGACTCTTAACTGTACAATTTGCCTGTTTTACAGCTAGGTAGGGCCTGGGACACATGGAGTTAGACGCTAGAAAGAGTCAGACTTTATCCGCATTTCTTTCTGGGTTCTAGGCGCCTCACACCTAGTACTTAATTAAAACCCCAAACTTATCAAAGTTTTCACCAAAAGTAAAAGTCACTAAGAGTTAACATTGTAACATGTAACTGAGACTACTGAAGAAACAGTTTTACATGCAAGGTGTGTAAGAAAAGTGAAAGGTGTTGTTCATAAAAAACTATAAGAAAGCATGGGAATGTACATTTTTGCCTAGTTTAAAGGGTTAAAAAACAGAAATAACTAAATTTCCTTGTATAAAGCAGCTAACACAACTAGAACAAGAATGAATTAAATACTTTAAGAAAATACTTTTTTGTCAGATTTTCATGTTAAACCAGCTAATACTGAAATTGTTTAGATATACATTATGAATGAACTCCATGATCTAAGTCAAATTACCTTATGATAACCCATCAGTTACTAGTGCTATGCAGCTAATTTGGAGAAACAACTGGCATTCAAGAGGATATAAGTCTAATATTAACTAAGCATGGACTCACTGAGAACCAGGATGGTCACCTTGTCCTTTCCAAGTCCTTAAAGCTTTTATTATTAAAAGTTCTGCATTCGATGACTCATCACAGAAAAGATAAAATGATCCAAACTGAATATACTGGTGTGGTGACTTACAAATTACTGAAATAGTTTATAACCAATGTTTGGGCCCATATTCCTAGGAAAACAATCAAAGCTTCAGGTACATTTGGTCACCTGATGGGCCATCTAAACATTTTATAAAGTGATTTCATTCAATTGTTATTTTCAATGCATGTTTTCTGGTTGTATAAAAGCTCTCCTATGCAAGAAGGCTCATGTTATAAAACTAAGACATTATACCACGGTGTATTTTCACCAGGTAGATAAAGTTTTTTATGGTTCACTGAGGACAATCAACCCCTTCACAATCTAGAACCTAAAGATTAGATCTTCTGAGAACATCAGAGAAAGATTGTCCTTGCCATCCGCATTGCAGCAAAATTTTGGAACCCTGAACTTTGGGTTCATAATCTCACAACTGAGGAGGGTCCCTCCACACTCTTGGAGCTGTACACCCACAGGAACCCTTAAGATAAAGCTAACCAAGGAAGTCTCTCCCCAGAAGAACATGGCATCCTTGATGTGAACAGCTTTTCCCAAGATCACAGATCAAGACTTCTATTATGAGCCTCTTATCTTTGAATATTTTTTGTTTATGCCTCTAAGAACAACAGAAATGAAAAGGGGGTCTGTTGTATGCACTTATGGGGTACACTTTTATTTGTGAAGGATTTTGCTGCCAGCCTCATATATGAATAACCTTATACTTTGACAGATAAAATATGAAGGTCCAATGCAGGTGAGAAACTTTAATGGTACACACATTGCCTCATAATCAGTCAGAAAGAGAACATTGGTTCACTCCTCTTAGCCCATATCACGAGTTAAAGAGAACATTGCTAGGAGGCATTCAATCTTCTAGAAGGGCATCATTTGTTAGGTCCTTTTTCCATGGCCCTTTTCCATTGCAAAAGAAGCAATAATTAGAAATGCTTCCCTCATGATAGGCTGTATAACAGATTCTTCTGTAAAGGCTACAGTTACACAACAGACTTTAAATTCCCTTGTTAAAGTTATGATAGAAATGGCTGAACAGAGGAGCTGCTGGCACTTGTGGCCTATGGAGAAATACATCAAATGAAAAGTACAGAGATTCATTGTAGGGCATTAACAAAAAGACTGCTTGGTTAAATGAGTAGGCTCTTGAGCTCATTCTTTGATCTATTTGATTCTAGGTGGTTTGGTTTATGGGAATCCCGGGTAAGAAGCATATTCCAAACTCTTGGTATTATCCTCCCGATAGTCGTAACAATGGTCTTGGCCAGGCGTAGTGGCTCATACCTGTAATCCCAGCACTTTGGGAGGCCGAGGCAGGCAGATCACCTGAAGTCAGGAGTTTGAGACCAGCCTGGCCAACATGATTAAACCCTGTCTCTACTAAAAATACAAAATTAGGCAGGCGTGGTGGCACACACCTGTAATCCCAGCTGCTCAGGAGGCTGAGATGGCAGAATCACTTGAACCCGGGAGGCGGAGGTTGCAGTCAGTCAAGATCGCACCACTGCACTCTAGCCTCGGCGAAAAGAGCAAAACTCTTGTCTCAAAAAAAAAAAAATAATAATAATAATAATAACAATAATAGTTTCCCTTGTGCACTCTATTCTCTTAAAGGTTTTAAATGCTTGCACACAGCCATCTCTAGAATGTCAAATGGTCTGTTTTCAACTGGAATGACAAGAGCTGAAAGAAATGTGTGAACATGAGGACACCATAACCTATGAATCACACACTGAGACCAGAAACCCAAAATGAAGGTAACTGAGAGAGGTGCTAAGGCCCTAAGTTTTGGTCACACTCTCACCTAAGTGAGAATCTGACCAAAAGGGGGAATTTTTTAAACAAAATTATGGGAGGCCATTGTTTTGGACTGAACTCATGCACTAGTCCCCAACAAACCAAACCAAATCAAACCAAAATGGAGTCGCTTGCATTAAGACATTAAGGAAACACATAGATCCTAGAACAGACTAGGTTTTGTTTTTCTCCTACAAATCTCTAAAAAATGTTCCTGGAAGCATAGGTATCCACTACCTGAAGTTCTCATTAAATCTTTTAACTAAATTCATTTCCTCTCGCCTAGAAACCATCAAGCTTCAGATGATCATGCAACAAAGGTTCCAGCCAGTTCCAGACACTACTCCTGGTCATCAAGAAGCTACCCTGCCTCCACTAGACAGAGTGGGGCGAGAGTTCCGTTGATTTCCAATAGGTAGGGACTATGCCCCAAGCCAGCATGAAGCAGTTACAGAAGACAGATCATCGGTCTCTCTGCCTCCATAAAGATTTATGGGGATCACATCTTTCTGGGGGGAATGAAGCAAAATAGGGTCTGGAGGTAGGAACATAAGGCTAATTCATGCTGACTTTCTAGAACTAAATCAAATGGAAACACTTCACCTATGAAGTATCCTCTCCATTTACATAGCACGTAGAGTAAGTAAGTGACTTGACTTACTTACTCATTTACATAAGGCGTCACCTAGTAATCAATGGAAACCTCTAGAGGGTATGTAAACGCCAGAAAATTCTGTAACGGGGCTCTTGAGCTTGGCCCACTCCCACCCTGTGGGGTGTACTTTCGTTTTCAATAAATCTCTGCTTTTGTTGCTTCATTCTTTCTTTGCTTTGTTTGTGTGTTTTATGTGCCTTTCCTTGCTTTGTTTGTGCTTTCTTTGTTCAAGACGCCAAGAACCTGGACACCCATCAACTGATAACACTTCCGGATTTTTACGGAGGCTTCCTTACTTAGGCATGGTTGATTAAATCACTGGCCCTTGGTGATAAACTCAACCTCAAGTCCCTCTCCTCTTCCTGAGACTGGGGATAGGGCTGAAAGTTCCAACTCTGAACAAAGGGCTGGTTCCCTCCCCGCAGCCAGCACTCCATCCTGTAGCCATCTAGATGGTCCAAAAAAAATCACCTCATTCACATAAGGTGGGGTGTGCGAAAGGTGTTTATTATAAATAACATAAGACTGCCTTTGACCTTTAGTGCTCTGAAGCTGTTCTTGAGCTGCTTCAGGAACCCAGGACAAAAGGCCATATATTTACTTTAACAGAAGATCAACTTACTGTTCTAGTCCCATAGGAAATAACAGGCTTAAAGGAGATGAGCCTGGAATCTTAGATGGAAATCAAAATACATTCATCTTAGTAATACAGGTCACAAATGCCAAGGGGCCAGGCAGCTAATGAATGAATGACGACAATAGGTGCTAGGCTGTTTTCTATTATGATCAAGCATAAACCCCTCTTAATTACACTGTCTTTAAAATAAATGTCTGTGGGTAGCCCAGTGGAATTGAAAATTGCAGTTTGTGTGTGTTTTTTAAATCAATTGTGGTATTAAAGGAAAGGATAAATCCTTAAGAAAACAAACTAGGGGATTTAACTGACCACAATTTTTTCTGAAGTGGATGCTCTGAGGTTTGCACATCTCATTCTGCATTATCATGCTGGCCTGGGGGAATGTGTACTCTTCAGACAACAAGCTTTTAAGAGACACCAACAAACCCAAGTGTCTGAGGAAGGGTGCACAGGATGCTGACAGGCTTTGAGGCCATCTATATATGATAAATGAGAGATTTTTCTAGCCTGGAGAGGAAACAAACAATTGGGGCAGTCTTACTAGGTAAATGAAGGGGCAGTGCTTCTCTTAAGTGTTTTCTCTTGGCAGAGGAGCTGAAATCCCATACCACGTGGCCTAAGGGTGACCCATATTAAGTATAAAATTTGTCTGAAGCCTCTATTAATTAAGTTCTGTAAACTATTTGAATTTTGCATTATATGCCTAATAAAACCATGTGTTTATTAATATAAAATAACATACTTTCTACCCATCTTCACCAAAATTGCTGTGTTAGGAATATGAATCGTTATTGAGTACCTATTACGTACCAGATACTGCTCTAAGTGAATTTCACAAAAACTTTATGGGGGGGGGTACTTAATTATTGTACCCATTTTACAGATAAGAAAACTAAGACAGAGAGCTGTTATGTCACAGAGCTTAAGGGGCAGAGTCAGGATGTGAAGCCAGAAAATCTATTATCAGAGCCTGTGCCCTTCACCACTCCACCACAGCACTCTTCAAACTTCCACTGGTGCTCCAAAAGCCCAGGACAAGAGTTCAACATTGGACCTCAAATTAAGTAGTAACTTATACAGCTTAACTGTTCACATTGTAAAACAATATCAGTGCTCAGAATCATTTTCACACGCCATGCAAGATCTAAAATCAAGGTCAATTACTATGCAATTTCCCAATATAAACTAAGATTATTTTTTTCAAAAGATACTCAGCAACTACAGGTTGAAAGGTGAATCAGGACAACCATTTGACTGAATTTTTAAAATTATATAGTCACCCCTCGGTACCTGTGGGGGATTGGCTCCAAGACCCACCAAGGATACCAAAATCCATGGATGCTCAACTCCCTGGCAAAAAATTGCATAATATTTGCATATAACCTGTGCACATCCTGCCATATACTTTAAATCATCTCTATATTACTTATAATATCTAACACAATGTAAGTAATGTGTAAATAGTTGTTACACCGTACTGTTTTGATTTGTATTATTTTTATTATCATATTGTTATTTTTAATTTTTTCTTAATTTTTTTTTTTTTTATCTGAGGTTGGTTGAATCTGTGGATGTGGAACCCGTGGATCCAGAGGGCCGACTATAGTTCCATTTAAGCCCCAGAATCAATAGGCCAGCATGGTAATCAGACCTTCAGGGGTCTCTGATTTTGGTTAATGATCATGAATCTTGTGAGATCAAATGCTGTTGGTAGTGCTACTGTCAGTGACATGGTTTTCTGGAATTGTGAGTTTCTGAACAAAACAAAGAGCAGTTGTCCCTCAGGATCCATGGGACATTTGTTCCAGGACCCTCTAAGCATACCAAAATCTACAGATGCTCAAGTCCCATATATAAAATGGTGTAGTTATTTGCATATAATCTATACACATCGTCGTAGGTATTTTAAATGATCTCAAGATTACTTAAAATATTTGACACTGTACATTGTAAACGCTATGTAAACATTTGTTACACTGTATAGTTTAGGAAATAATGACAAGAAGAAAAAATCCAAACATGTTCAGCGCCAACTCTGAGTACAGGGCTGGTTCCCCTGGCAGTCAGCACACCATCCTGTAGCCAAAAATTTTCCCCAATTCCCTAAATACTTTTGATCTGGGGTTGGTTGAATCCAAGGGAGCAGAACCCACTGGAATGGAATCCGTGGATATGGAGGGCTGACTGTACTTTTAGTGGCTGTACCAAACCCAGCAAGCTCCTCGTGAAAAATCAACTATCCACTGTTCCTCCTCAGGCATCAACAGTTCATCAACATTAAAGGCACTGTGAATAAAGTTGACTATGACCTTGATTTTGCTTTCTCTAAAATAATTCCAACCTTTTACAAAAATTAACCCTAAATTGGTCATGGCTGTAAAATTTAAGCTTTTAGAAAAAAAGTGTAGGAAAAATCTTAGGGATCTGAGGCTAGTCAAAGCATTCTCAGACTTGACCATAAAAGCATGATCCACAAATGTAAAAACTGATAAACCGGAACTCAGCAAAATTTAAAACTTGCTCTGCGAAAAACCCTAAGAAGATGAGAAGACAAGCTACAGACTTAAAGAAAAACATTTGCAAAGCACATGACTAGTACCTAGAATATACAAAGGACTCCCAAAACTCAACATTAAAAAAAAAATGAATTACAAAATGGATCACAGACATTTCACCGAAGAGGATATAAAGACGGCAAATAATCACACAGAAAGATGCTGAACCATATTAGACATTACAGAAATAAGAATTAAAACTACAGTGAACTACCACTACAAGAAGAGCTAAAAATGATTCCAAATGCTGGGAAGGATGCTGAGAAACTAGACCTCTCTTACACTGCTGGTGAGAATGTAAAATTGCACATCCTCTTTGGAAAACAATTTGTGGTTATCTTTAAAAACTAAATATGCAACTGTCATATGACCCAGCAACTGTGCACCTGGGCATTTACTCCAGAAAAATGGAGACTTATTCACATAAAAACCTGTACCTGATGTCCTTCAGTAAATGAATGGTTAAACAACCTGTGGTCCACCCATACCATGAAATACTACTCAGCAATAAAAAATGAAAGTACCTTTGATACATGCAACAACTTGGATGGTTCTCAAGAGAAGTACACTGAGGGGAAAAAAAGCCAATCTCAGAAGGCTGCATACTGTATGATTCCACTCTTGAAATGACGACATTAAAGAATGGAGAAGAGAGCAGTGCTTGCCAGCTGTTAGGGAGGCCACTCTCACTTGGTGGGAAGGACTATAAGGGGTGACGTAAGGGATACTTGTGATGATGGAACTGGTGGAGAACACGCTACCCTACATATATGATAAAGTTGCACAAAATTAACTATACACATACATAAATGAAT
The DNA here is from genome assembly GCF_043159975.1 of Macaca nemestrina. NCBI lineage: Eukaryota > Metazoa > Chordata > Mammalia > Primates > Cercopithecidae > Macaca > Macaca nemestrina. The sequence goes on along the minus strand of NC_092131.1, from coordinate 90,585,661 downwards.
AAAAGTAAAACGGGAAATCTGAATAAGCTGGTGGATTGTGTTGGTGTCAATATCCTGGCTGTGATATTACACGATTGTTTTGTAAGATGCTACCATTAGGGCAAAGTGGGTAAAGACTATATAGTATCTCTCTGTATTAATTCTTTTATATTATTCACTGCTTATGAATCAATCCATAATCATCTCAAAATAGTTTAATAAAAAAATTTCAGACGTCAGTCTTTTGATTCCTAGCATTAATATGTATAGGATTTCATTAGTATCAATTAAAATATAAATAAAATATACTTGAATTTTGATTTTAAAGGTCTCTAGACCTAAAACTGAACAGAACGGTATCTAAAAATGTTAAGAGTATTTTCTTACAGAATATTAAGAGACAGGGTCACACTATGTTGCCAGGGCTGGATAGCGGTGGCTATTCACAAAGGTGCAAGCATAGCACACTACAGCTTCAAACTCCTGAGCTCAAATGATCCTCCTACCTCAGCCTCTCCAGTAGCTGAACCACAGGCGCATGCCACTGCACTCAGCTGAAATACGAAGAACGTCTAAGTACACTGTCTACTCGTTAGAAAACGCTCTCCCATCACTTAATTTTGAAATTATCAAAGAACAAGCTCCTAGTAATTTAATCTTTGTTTTTATGTGACCAAAAATGCCACTACTTTTTAGGACGTTTTCTTTAGATAAAGTCTATGTTTAAATTCAGAATACAAAAAAAATCTAGTTTCATGGTCAATATTAAAAGTAAAAAAATTACTAGTTTTCATAATATGATGTGGCTACTATACAGACTAATAGACTGGAAAGTCAATAGTGGGCCTTCCCCTAATTCAACAACAGGTTCAAATCTGACCACAGCCCAAGAGGATACTTAATCTATTTTGTTCCATTAATGGAGATGCAATGACACTTGAAGCAGAAGTTGAGGCACTCCAAAACAAGGCTGTCTTCCAAGATTCTGGTTCCCTCCACCAATCAAAACTGCATGAATTTTGACAGAAAAAAATAAAATGGGTCTGGTTAGACAAGAGCACCTCCCTCCCCTATTAAAAGAAGTGGGGCAGATATCTTCCAACAGCATGCCGTGTGCCAGTATCTTCCCTTTAGTTCCATTCTTCACCCTCCTCAGTGCCCCAACAGGCTCCAGGAGATTTGGAGTGGGAGGGGCCGAAGGCAGGCTGGACTTTCAAGCTCCAGCAACTGCCAGCTCTCCTTACCTTCAGGGCTAAAGCGGGTGCTGGTGGTTACTGGCCCTTTGCTCAAACTGTGCTATGCACTTGACAGGTTTATGAAAGCAGACTGCAGGGCCCTACCCTAGGAGTTTCCCATAAGATAGTTCTGGGGTGGGGCCCAATAATTTGTATTTCTAACAAGTTTCCAGGTTACTTCTGAGATAGTGAGAACACAAATTCTGTCACATGTTTGTAAATTGTCTTCCTATTAAACTCTTGTCTTAGGACTCTGAAAGAGGCCAGATTTTTTTGGCATGAAGGAAGAGCCTGGCAATCAACTTATAGATAAAAGACTTAATGCTTAAAAGCATTTTTCTGTCAAAGTGATATACTGGTAACAGCCTGATGATACAGGAGCTAGAAATTATTTAGACAGATAGTGAGGGTAAGAGAGTCCTCAGCAAGGCTTCCCTTTTAATAAAAAGCAGCCCCCAAATCATTTCTTTTCTAACAAAAAGCGGCCTGAAAAATCAAACTGCAAGCATAGATATGCAAGCTAAAAGCCTGCATAGGTGAATGCCGGCAGCTATGCCAATAGGAAAGGGCTACCTGGGGACCAGGCACAGATAAGAATGTAACAAAGAGGAAGCCTGCTGCAATTGGTTAAATCCAAGCTGGCCAAAACCTTGACCGAATGCATACTCTTGGCTGCACTATGCCCCTATTACCATAAAACTTCCCTGGGGAAACCTCCCACTCCCTGCCACGTACCTGAAGCCATGACAGTTCCAGATTAATCACATTTAGTCAAGAAAAGGGTGGCACACTTATTCGGGGAACTGCCTGCCCATTTCCTGTAAACCTTCTCCTTTTATTATAGAATACTTTGTGCCTTCATCATGCCTATCTGTGTAGTGAGCCCGGACCACATTACATGCCTCTTTTGAGCATATCCACACTCCTCTTTTGAGTGTGTACTTTCACTCTGTAACAAACCTACATTTTCACTGTGGTCTCCCTTTCAAATTCTTTTGTGCAGAGAAGAACCTGACCTGGCCTACTGGCAACAGTATCTTTCTCAAGGAGCTCTATTATGTGACCACTCCAAAGGCAAACCTTTTTTTTTTTTTTTTTTTTTTTTTAAACATAGCACAGATTAATGCTGGACATTAGAATCATAACGTGTTCATACTAGAAAAAATCTCAGAGATAATTTAGAGATAATTCTCAAACTGCAGCATCAGAATTCCCTGAAAGGCTTATTAGAACACAAATGGCTGGGCCCACTTCCAGAGATTCTGATTTAGTGGGTCTGGGGAGGGCCCAAGAATTGAACCAGGGACTATGCTTTGAGAACCACTGTGCAATCTACTTGATTTATTGATGAGGAATCTGAGCTCCTTAGGTTTTTATCATATTATGCTAATGCTAAGCATTTTTTTAAATAAATGGAAACTCTCCAATGTATCAATATGAATGATACTTTTCTACACTTAGTTGCTAAATTATGACTGTATGTTTTAAGTGGTAGTTCAGAATGAAATATTTCACAGAAAGGATTTCCTTAGTCTTCTCCTTTTCCAGTCTATGTCTTGTCCCTTTTCCATCTGCCCCCACAAACCCACCACCAGTGGCAGGGTAGCGTTTAGGAACTGTCTATAGATGGGATACTGTCCAGATTTTACTGAACTCCTAAATTCTGTATGCAGACAAGATGTGATTTTTCAATAGATAAAATGAGATTATCTATCTACCTCAGATAGCAGCATACTCAAAAATTTGCAAAAATCAACTGGCTTATATGTGAAAACACCTATAGAACCCAAGTAGGAGGACTTCGGTATGTCTTTATTTATTAACCTTGAAAGGTTCCTTCCAGCCTCTGGGCCTTGACATAATGTTTCTCCTTCCGCCCACTTTCCCTTTTGTTTTAGACTTAAATATGACTTTCATTGGCAGGGGTAGGTCCTCCGGTGATATTCTGTCTTCTAGTTCTGGTGCCATATCTTACAGAATGTGTCACAATTACACTTTAACAATCTGTGCAATGATTTGTATGATTTACTAGACTGTAAATTCTGTTAAGAGTTGTCTGCTTGGTTCTTCCCCAGCTCCTAGCACAGCATTTGATACACAGTAGGTACTTGTATTTGTGGGATACATTCCTAGCTGAAGATTAATTTAGTAGTGTATATGTCTCAATCCTAAAATCAGTCCCGAAGCATATTTTAGTACCATTTTGATCTCAAAAAACTTTTAAAATACCATGTAATATTTTAAGTTCTGAATTTTAAATTAAAATAAAAATGTAGTATCAAAAAACTATAAACAGTAGTATCCATAGCAGGGATTAAGTTCTGAGCTCGTTCAGTCTTTACCGTATTATACATCTGACAACGTACTTGACAGAAGCAACACACATTGAAGTACCATCTTAAAATGGTTGTGGTAGAGTACAAATTAAAACTACCCTGGAAGACCAAAATCCCTTAAATTAGCAGGGCAAGAACTATAAGGAACTCAAAAGCCTCCAGTTAGCTTCCTTTCTTTCAGCATTCTTTTTGCTGTGATGACTAAGGTCTGAAATATAATTTGTCTACCCAGCCCCATCTCCTTTTCTGCCAGGTACAGCTGAACTAAGTTGGGCTAACAAGGCAGAAAATGGGCTCCAAACTTTGCTGCATCTGTCTTTCTGGTGGCCTTCTTTATTACACCAAGATCCCCAGACACTACCTGCAGGCCCAGAACAGCCTACTGCCCAGAACAGTGCCTACTGCCAACTAGAGCATAAACTGCTCGTTCTCTCCACCACCAAGTGCTTTATGGGCCAGGACACAGCCTCCTGGGCAGTGGTCCTTGACCTTGGAATCTGACCTTGACACCGACATCACTGGATCATTAGGAAAATCCATGAGCCTTTGACTCCCTGGAGACCAGCTAAATCAGAATTGCTGCAGTGGGGCTGGGGCATTTTTCCAATGATAAAGTCTTTTTCTACTCAAGAAATAAACTCAATTCTGATTGAGTCAGGGTTTCATGAATTAAGCTTCCTACCTACCCCAAATTATTTCACTTATATGTTGTAAGATGTTCCCATTTTTGTGAGTTTTGTATGGTTAACTAAGTGAATGGGAAATGAAGTATATCTGTTAAAACCTAATCAATATTAACTTGTTAAAAATACTCCACAATCTAAACCGCTTTTACATCAATGAAAAGTTTGTTTCAACACCAGAGGATAAAAAACAAATCAACAAAAAGTTATAAAAATTAGCAAATCTGATAGCACCAATTCAATAAAGCAATTTAAAATCATCTAGTAGCACATTCTGTAAAACTTTGACAACATGATGTTACTTGGTTATAATATAATCATGTACTTCAATCATTTGAAAAATGGTTGTTTAACTCGAAGGCAGGATTTTAAATGAAAAACAAATGGCCAGAAATACAAAGAACTAGGAATTAGGAGACAACTCTGTTTCTAGGCTCTTCACCAACAAGTTCTTAGCCCCCCATCTCTCTACTTAACCATCATTTAGCAAACACACCATATGAATTGCACGGGTGCTGAGTCTGCTATAAGAATGAATATATTCTCCACAACAATTTACATATTTATTCACCTCTTTCTGCCTCTTTTTCCTTCTTTTTGGAGTTCAAAACTTCTTGAGTCTATAATTAGTAAATGTTATAAAACTGAACATATATATTATATGTGAACTGTTAAAAAACAAAATTTGAGGCTGGGCACAGTGGCTCACACCTGTAATCCCAGCACTCTGGGAGGCCGAGGTGGGTGGATCACCTGAGGTCAGAGGTTCGAGACCAGCCTGGCCAACATGGTAAAACCCCACCTCCACTAAAAATACAAAAATTAGCTGGGTGTGGTGGAGCACACCTGTAGTCCCAGGTACTGGGGAGGCTGGGGCAGGAGAACTGGTTGAACTTGGGAGGTGGAGGTTGCAGTGAGCCAAGATCGCACCACTGTACTCCAGCCTAGGCGACAGAGTGAGACTCCGTCTCAAAAACAAAAACAAACAAAATTTGAACAAATTTAAAGATGTAATCGGCTTTTATTAGCAATTCATGAATCTGGCAGCATCTCAACTGAAAATTTAGAAAAGGTGTTCTGATTAGCTGAGCAGAGGTGGGCTGAAGAGGGTTGAAGAAGCAAAAAGAGAATAAAAGACAGACTGGTCATTTCAAAGTTACTTTCCTTATAGAGACAAAATGGAGGAGAGACTTTTTTATCACGCTGGCTCAGGTAAGCCAGGCCCCCTTGACTCCTTGCTGTGTATCTTCTGGATTTTTTGACAACTGGCCTATTTCTAAGTTGTTTGATTATGTGGCAGCTAGCACCAGCAACTCCATTCTGATTTGGCCTGGTCTGTTGGGCCTAGTGCAGGAGTTTAATCTAAAACAATGGCTTCCTATACATTTCATTTAACAATACTAATAAAATACCGCTTTTATTTTATTTTTTACATTGGAGTCCTGCTGTTAAGGAAAAAAAAAAAAACAGGGAAAAATCATGGTAGAATTGAAAGACCGAAAGCTACTAAAAATTGATACCATTTAATAGTCCTGAATAAGTTGTTTCTAATTATAATTCAGCTACCAATTTCAAGGAGAAATGGAAATTTATAAAGTTGAAATTATGAAATATGATTGCTGGGAAGTACAAAGGGACAAAAATAAAAAAGCTGAATCTATCTTCACTGCCACTACTGCACTTCTACCCTGGACAACTGCAACCAATCCCTCCCAAAGTGGTTGTATCCTGGCCCACCCTACACCCACTTCCTTCTGAAAAACCAATCCACTTTCCTTAGGATAGAGTCCAAACTCCTAAACAAGGCTTACAAAGGCCCTTCAAGATCTGACTCTTGGCGTCTTCTCACCTTTATACCCCAAGCCCCAGTCTCATTACCAGTCATTCTTACCTCTATGCCCCACCCCCCAGTTTCATTACCAGTCATTTTCCCACCACTCTGCTTCAGCTACCCTAGCCTTCTTTCTGGCAGTTCCCGTAAAGAGCAAAGCATATTCTGGCATCAGAGGCTTTGCATTTCTAATTCTCTCTGCTGGCAAAATCCTTTCCCTAGACCTTGGCATGGCTGGCTATTTGTCATTCAGATGGCTGCTCAAATGTCACTTCTTCAGAGACCTTTCCTATCTTTCTTAGTTCGTTTCCTTCTGCTTATAAAATGATTTCTAAAACTCGGTAATCTATAAAGAAAAGTAATTTATTGTCTACAGTTTTGGAGGCTGGGAAGTCTAAGACTGACGGACCACATCTGGTGTCAGGAGGCAGCACTGCTAAGTATCACGTGGTCAGGGGGCTGAGCAGGCTCACGTGTTGTCAAGTCTCTCCTTAAAAAGCCACCAGTTCTACCTCCATGATAACCCATTAACCCATGAATAGATTAATCCACTCATGAAGACAGAACCCTCATGATCCAACCACATCTTAAAGACTCTACCTCTCAGTACTGCCACATTGGGGATTAAATTTCAACATGAGTTATGGAGCGGACAGATATTCACACCATAGCACTACCTATCTAATATAGCCCATCACGTCCTTGTCAAAATCGATCCCACCATTCTGCTTGATTTTCCTCATATAACCCATCCCTATCTGATAATTTTGTGTATGTCTCCCCGAAATCACTATCTTGTTCACTGTTGTCTCCCCAAGGACTAGAACTGTGGCCAGTAAACACTTGCTAGATGAATATAAAGTGCTTAATAAACATGCCTTGATCAGTTTATCTCGCATTTTCTCCACGCCCCCTCTCCATTCATTCACAGGAACCCGCCAACGTTGCTATCCTTTCAGGAAAGTCCTTGGCCCGGCATCGCCATCCCAAAGACAGGCCCTTCTCCCACTCTAGGGGAGGCATTGGCAGCCTGGAAGCTACCGGGGTCTCAGGGACCAACAGCCGCGCCAAGACCGGGTACTTGCGTCTGAGAAGCGTTGAACAGGGGCGGAGAGACAGGGCACCCCTTTGTTTGCTTCCTGGAGCCTGCCGCCCTCCCAGCCTTAAGCCCTGAACCAGTCCCTCATTTGGCCGCACTCGTGCCTCCCCTGCTGCCAGCTCAGCGGCCGCTCCCGGTTACCTGCTTGGGATCTGGCTCAGGCGAACACTCTTCACACCGCCATTCGAGGGAACACAAATGCTCCCTCTGGGCCACCGTAGTTCACAGAAAGTACAAGCTGGCCCCTCCCTCCGCATGCGCAGAGCCCGCGTTCGGCGTATAGTGTCTCTTAGCAACGGCTTTGAGTCCCTCCGCCAGGGGCGGAGCCTCGGAAGCCACCACGGGGAAGCTGTAGGGGGAAGTGAGTGAGACCAATCGGAGACGAATCTCTGCTTCGTTCGGCACGCCTCCCTTAACTGTCGCGAATGCAGAGGCAACTTTACGGCAGGCAGAGGGTGGGGGCTGCTGGGGGTAAGGAGGAGAGAAGGAAGCAAGCGACCAACCAAGTCGCCCCCACTCCCCCCACCCCCACCCATCCCGGACCTGGTTTACGGCTCCAGGCTCAGGCTCCACTGCGGCCGCTGATTGGTTGCTGAAGGCTTGGTCCCATCCCAGTGACCCCAAAGTGCTGGAGGGAGGGGGCGGGGGTGGCCCAGTGCAAAGTGCATCTCGAAAGCCCCCTGTCCGGAGACCCCACGACTGGCACTTCGGGCCCCGTATGACCTGGGACCTCGCCGTCCCGAGACCTCCTGGGTCCTTCCGTAGCTGGAAGCCTCCGGCCCGGAGCGCGGCAGCCCCCTGCTCCGAGCCCTGGACCGGGACTGCCCCCCCACCCGAGCCGGGACTTCCTCCCTGCCTCCCTGCACCCCTGCCCCAAGGCTGCCCGGCGGCCGGGATCGCCACCTCCTGCCTGCTCGTCTGTTCGGATGCTCGCCGGGCTGGGGCCGTGAGGCACCGAGGAGGTTCAGGAACGCCAGGGTCCGGCCCTGCCTGGGGTATTTCTTCAATGGAGAAGTTGGTGAGTGTAGAGGAGGCTGAAAGGAGGAAGAGAAGCAGCAGCTGAGGAGACAGGTAAAGTCCTTTACCTCTCCCGAGGGGAAGAGGGCTGGCTGAGGAAGGAGGGAGGAAAATCTCTGCTTTTTCTTGCCTGCTCTTACCACTCTCCAGCCCCTTTCCTGAGTTCCCCCTTCTTCAGAGCCCCCTCCTCCTCACCCCTGAGGCACTACACCACTCACTGGTTTCTGTTTTTCTAGGTTTGAGCTGGCTGAAGAGGACGCGAAAGCAGGAACGGGTCTGCCCACCTATCAGAGAAGCAGAAGGCACAGTGCCTCTGACCAGCATCGTCTATAAAGGTAATGAGCCAGCCCTCCCCTCCCCCACTGTTTATTCCTGGCCCCTACCTCATTAAGCAGTGGTTTATTTTCAGGGTGGTTGCCTGGGAATGCAACCTTTTCTAACCCCCCCACCCCCAGTTTCCCAGGAAAAATAAAAACATTACCCGTGCCTGATCCTTAACATTTTATAACTTCTCTACTCAGGAACGTATTTTCCCACTTTCTCTCTGTACAGTGTGTTTCTGTGTTTTTCATTATCTTTTGGTACACTGTGCCATTTACTCTGCTCTGAGGCTTTGAGACCTTTTTGTAGCTACCCTCCCTTCCTTACTCTCATAGGAATTCCTCAATTCCTTGTTAATTGCTTGTTAATTCTGAACGACTTTCGTTTTTAATTAAACCACAATTTACTGTTTTCCCCCTTATTCTTTCCTATCACCTTTCTTCTACCAGCATCAGAAAAATCTTTTGAGTTATCGAACTGACATCGATTTGGTAGAGAAAGGTAAATTATTGGCCTGAGATTTATGAGTTTCAGAAAATAATTTGATTTTATTTCCTACTAGAAAGCCAACCTGTGTACCTTAAGAGTGTGAATGGTATGAAGGCAACATTATTACCCTGAAGCACTTAGGCGTAATTAACTCTTTGGGCTTTCTGTGTGTTTGTGTGTGACAAATGTGGATGGGCTTTGAAACTTATAAAGATACAAACAATGTTTGTTACACCTCAGATTTTCTAGAAGAGCTTTTAAAAATTTACACAATATCTTATTAATCATTTGACTCAGGATTTTAAAAACAAAGGAACCTTTTGGTGTGTTTACATATCTGGGTCTTAATTTTAGCACTCTATAAAAAAGATTTCTCTTTCTAAAACCTTTACATAGAGTTTGCTAGATTGAAATTTAGGCATCCAATTCATGTGATCACATTTCTTCTGCCATATTTTGTTGTTGCTTCTGAATATGCACTGAAAGTAAACTTAGGACATTAGTGTAATTCCTAAAAAGGGGATATAAGCATGAAAATTATACAAGGTTTAATTCCAAAATTAGCCAAATGAATGACTTTTCTAACGTCCAGTAGCAAAAGTATAAAGTGACTTGTTAATCTGAGTTATTTTAATATCCCAGATTGTTTAGGGAATTTTTGTTACAAGGAAGTACTTAAAATAGCAGAAGTTAATATTTTTGATTTCCTATGTTCCACTGGACTTTCTGCCTTCCACAAAAAGAAATTAGCATCTTTACTGATTCTGTTAATTCTCAAGACATAGCTAAAGACGTTTTTAAGGGGATCTGCGGTATACATATTCTTGAGACATGGAACTGCATGCTAAAAGAAGAGATTCTAGGGAATAGGATTTAGAATCAGTATCTACCAATGACTGTTCCCTGATGAATACTTAGGGCAGCTTTTGTATGTATATGTGGGGAATCAGGAGTACTTGACTATGTCATTTCAGTAAAAGCTAAGCAGAAATCTTTAAAGGCTAATTTTTTTTATGTAAGTATGGAAGTTGCCAGGGAGATGGCCTAATGATTACTTCAGAACTTTTAAAAAATGCTAAAATATTTGAAGCATGTTTTAAAGATCAAAATGAAGTACTGTGTTTTGTATTCATGCCTCTCAGTTAAATATTTTTTCAGCTTTAGATTTAACTCTAGGATGCTTTCATTTCTAAGAAGTAGTTTCACCTGAGATGGTAAGGGAGGGAGTCTGTGGCTATTCCAGTATATAAGGTAAGAGAGGAGAGGGCTTTACTCTGACTCTCAGCCAGTTCATTCTCATTGCTTAAATAGTATTGGATCATCTCATCTTTTAATGGTTTTTCTAAGATTAGGGAATATATATAAATTGTCAACGTCTGTCATGTTTCTAATATCAGAATGATTGAGAGAGTTTTGTCTAGATTATACCAGACATTTAGAATATTTAATTTGGGTATTTATTTACCAACATGGCTAGTTAGGTAGCTTACATTTTTTAACCTGGCAGTTAGCTTTGTATTAATTCTATTGCCAATTATGTGGCTTTAAAAAAGTCCAATTTATTTGGTCACCAAATATAGATTTATAATCATGTAGTGCGAATAATTGATTTTAATTGAAGATATACAACGATGCATCTTTAGTATACTGTGGCCAGTACTTACATTCTTTACACATAAAGTGATGTCATTTACAATTATTTAATACTGTGACGCATACAATATTTCTTTAATTCGTTCATGTTTAACTTTGGTGACACAGAGATACACCTCATCCCTAAAAGGTCTAAAGCCAGATATCATTTATATTGGCATATCTGTTACCTGACTTGCAGCCTTCCATTTCATAATCAACTGAATGCACTTCTTATGTAGGATGATTGTCTCCTTTCTTGCAAACTTTCTAGGAACTGACACAGGCTGCAAAGATGGTGTTGGCAGACCTGGGTTAATAGGATAATATTGACAGGACCTCATTGTTATAATACTTGTGATTTAAGCTTTGAGTTGGGTCTGGATAAGTGAATTCTAAAATTTCTTCTGTTGCTTCATCCACACTTCATGAAAGTTACTGGTTTCTCTGCTGGAATTTATGTGAGTCATGGATAAGCTGTGCATGGTAATAAACCCTTATGTTATATGGAGGCCCAGTAATTTGGAGGAAATACTAATGCCTTTATTTGTTTTGGAACATAACCACTATGCTATATTTTGTTGAGTGTTACTGAAATAACACTTCTACTTTATTTTGGGTTCCAGGCTCCTGATCCTATCAGCAGAGCTTGTGAACAGGCGTCTCAGCCATGTTCTCCATTTTGGTAGGGCCGTGTAGTGTTTTCACATCCGTCTTCCCTCTTAGATCTTGTGAATGTGAACCATTGAAGGATTTTTTTTTTCCTCAGACCCAGTGTCATTGGAGTTGCTGATTGCATTTATTTTCTTAGCAGCGTGTATTTTTGTTTACTTTGCAAAGAAATGCTTATTTCTTTCTTTGAGCAGCAAGCCAATATCTTGTTTCTAAGTTTATGTGACATTGGAAAGCACAGTTCAGTTTACATCACTTAATCAAAACTGTGGACTTTTAATGATAATAATATGCAAAAAGTCATTAATGTCTAATCATTTATGCTGAAGGAAATTTGGGAAATATGGTCAAATTTGGTGAAGGTTTTGTAACTTTGGACAGGTCTTAAGCATATTTTGTTTTATGTTTATTTTATTCTTCACTCTGTTCTATCAGTATAGACTTTTAACTGTGTGAAGCAAGAAGTTTTGGGTTTAAATGAACTACACTTGACATCTATGTGGAAATTAGATGGTAATGTATTTGAATTTCTAAATTAGTAGTTTTTAATATGGTCAGTAGTACTAAAGCTTGGAGCCTAGATTGTTTTATTTTGACCCCGAGTGGAAAAGAAAGTCTTCCTTGTTTGTATGCTTTTTTTTTCCTTCTGATTGAAACCTAGAATAGAATTTCTAAAGATCATACCCTCAGAGTATCAGTAGCTCCTGAGTCCACAAAAGCTTAACTGAACATACATAACTTAGAAAATTACCTCCTGGCTGGGCACAATGGCTCACACCTATAATCCCAGCACTTTGGGAGGCTAAGGCGGTGGATCAAGAGGTCAAGAGATTGAGATCATCCTGGCCAACATGGTGAAACCCCATCTCTACTAAAAACAAGAATTAGCCGGGCGTGGTGGCTCGCACCTGTAGTCCCAGCTACTCGGGAGGCTGAGACAGGAGAATCGCTTGAACCCTGAAGGCAGAGGTTGCAGTGAGCCAGGATCATACCACTGCACTCCAGCCTGGCGATAGAGCGAGCCTCCGTCTCAAAAAAAAAAAAAAAAAAAAACCAGAAAATTACTTCCTTTGCTATATTCGTTTTTTATTTTATAGGTGACTTCCGTGAGCTATCAGTTTTTTAGTAAACTCCCTGAGGGAAAATAGACTTTCTTCTATTCTCATCTCTGGACTTCCTCTGTCGTTTTTTAATAGACATCTTTCCCACTGGATATTGTGTTTGCTTTTCAGCTCCATGGTCTTTTCTTCATTTATACACATGTGACTAGCCCTACTCTGTCAGGCGCAGCTCTCATAAAGTAATACCAAGAGGAAATTACTTGTTCATGCTTTTGACTATTTGGGGGTCTTTTATAATAAATTATTGTCTGTCACAATTCAAAGCAGTGCACTGACAGGGATCATGTGTGCATGACTTGTGTGTATGTTTTTTTCTGGTAAACACTGATGCACTAGTACATGCAGGGAGTACTTTTTTGGTTTAAACCTGTGGTTATTGTTTATAGCACTTGGTATTTTCAGAAAAGAGAAAAATAATCTTAGAATGTCTGGGATTTTTAAAAATTCATTTTAAGTATGCAGAACTCTATTGTAATACCACCTGGAGGTGCTACCTGTGGCCAGACCCTATCACTGTGCCAAGTACTTGTGAAGCATTCCGTAGATATTTGTTTGTTTGACTGAAGGAGCTCGTATGGAATTATCACAAGTTGCTACCGCCTGTGCATCTTTCTTGTGGGGAGAAATAGTTTCGCCACTTCATCTTCTACCACCAGGCCTTCTCTTGATATTATTAATAAATTAACACCATTTCCTATTCTGCTCAGCTCTCATGCCCTCTTCCCTGTCACCTCCAGCTGCCTCCGTGGACGTGGAGATGGGTAGTTGGAAGCCAGCAACAACCACAGGAATTCTTACAGGCTTGAAGCTATATTGGGTCATTTTAACTTCTTATGGGAAGCAAGGGGTGCTGAGGACACACTTAGAAGTGAGAAGTCCAGTAATGTTCACTCTTGAAATGTAGACGTAGCTCATGTGAAAAGTGGTAGCATATTCATTTGTGGCAATGTGTGAGGCTCATCATTGGAGATGTTGATTTGCATTTTAAAATAAAATATATTATAGGAAAGCTTTGGATTTACAGAAAAATTACAAAGGCAGTACAGAGTTCCTAGATGCTCGACACTCAGTTTCTCATATTAACGTCTTGTATTAACATATATGTTTGTCACCACCTTGAGGAGGGACTATCTATACAAATTATTTGGAATTCTGAACAACAGATGTGTTTCTCCCCCTCTTTATTTATCCAATCAGTTATTTGTATCAGTGTGAACTCTTGGTATCTGCTTTGTACTTTGTCATTTGGTACTATTTTAAGTATTGCTCCAGTTGTTCCCTTTTTGGCTATTGAGGGATCTTTCAGTTGGCTCCTGTGTCCCTTTGACTTCCCCCATCGTGGTGTCTTTCTTTGAGCACCTCCTTGCTTTCTGGCACTGTGCGATGTTCCAGTCTTGGAATCAGCCATTTGTATAAGGATCTTTTTGCATGTTTCACAGCTTGTTTCGTAGGATTTGTTCTGATCCTGTCTGCCTCATTTATTTAGAAATAATAATAGAATTTTAAAACAAATTTTATTTCCAAGAGCAAGTTGGCAAACTCTTTACCTTCCTTGAAGAAGTTTGACAAGGAAAAGTAGATGAGAATAGAGGAAAAGAGAGAAGTGGATATACCAATTTGGATTGGTTGAAAATTCTGGTGTGCAGCTGGCAGGACATACAACTGCCACATGCCAGGTTGCTAAGTGGTCTGACCTTTTCTTGTCTGAAGGTTTAAGTGATGCTCACCCACCATCGGGGGATGGGGTAGTAGTTCTCCCAATACGTAATTCCTAGAGTTTTGTGTGGAAGTCACTTTGTGTCTTTAACCTTGATGGAATTAACAGAGCTGAAATTTAATTGACAAGAAGAATGATCCCTTTTCTTTTAGTTGTAGAGAGAGTTTATTCAGAATTCGCATGGGGAACCTGGCAAGGCTGTTGTTAATGTTTTATCTAGTTTGGTGTATGCATAGAGGAATAACAATTTCAAAGTGATTGACTTGATGCCTTTAGGGCATGTGAAGAAAAAGCATTTAAAGACACAGTCTCCTTTTAGTTGTCATAGATTTTATTTTAACCCAGGCCACCTACTATATTTAATGCACACATATTCTCATTTAAGTCCTGTTTAGAAAGTGCAGGTGACTAATGGTGTCAGTTAAAAAGTAATTCAGATAAAGCAAGTCTGAAACTATATTCTCAGTAGAGGAAAATGAAGAATCTATGTTTGCATCTAAATTCCAAATATGTGATTTATTATTTTTTTTATTTGCTCTTTTTCAAATAGCTGCATTTTGGGGGGAAAATCCTGAAACTAAATTATTTCTTACAGAAAATAACAAGATTATTATTTCTGTAAGAAAATAATCTTACAGAAATTAATCTTGTAATCTTACAAGATTATTTTCTTACAGAAATAATAATCTTGTTATTTTCTGTAAGAGTTGATCTGAGTTCTTTCTCTGCTCTACAGATTTATTGTAAAGCCCTGAAGTTTAAATTCATCAAAAGATAGACTGTGCAGACAGCTATGATTATTATTTTAAGGAATTTTCCTATGATTGTTATTTTTATTTGTTTTTAGGTCAAGAAGGCTTTTTTGCTCTGCAAGCTGGACATATTTTGAAGCCCCTCCCCATGATGCTGTATGTGCACAATGGTTATTAGGCAATCCATACATCAGGAGAAGGGACACTCTTCCATAAGGTGAGTTGACTCAGGGTCATTGATCATCTGTGTTGTTCTGGGGGAAAACTCATTTAACTTTTTTACTTCTCTCTTAAATTGGTTAATGTGTACTAAATACACCACTCACTAAAGAAAACCCAGGTTTGTTTTCATATTGTTTCAGTCTTTTTGTTGTGTGGTAGACCTCATTTTAAGTGCCAACATAATCACTTCATTAAAAAGAAAATCTGTTAAGGATGATTGTGAGCATAGTAAGTTTCCATTAGTTCCTTCAGATGGTCTTCAGCATTTTCTGTTATAACTGAGAATAAGCAAAAACCTATTCTGAAAGGATTCTCGTTTTAAAATTGCTGAGAAGGGACAATTTTTGTGAAGGAATTGAGAGAAGAAATAAGAGACAATCTTGTGGTGGGGCGCGGTGGCTCAAGCCTGTAATCCCAGCACTTTGGGAGTGCACATCACGAGGTCAGGAGATCAAGACCATCCTGGCTAACATGGTGAAACCCCATCTATACTAAAAATACAAAAAAATTAGCCGGGTGTGATGGCGGGCACCTGTAGTCCCAGCTACTTGGGAGGCTGAGGCAGGAGAATGGCTTGAACCTGGGAGGCGGAGCTTGCAGTGAGCCGAGATTGCACCACTGCACTCCAGCTGGGGGACAGAGCAAGACTCTGTCTCAAAAAAAAAAAAAAAAAAAAGGAGGCAATCTTCTCTGAGGAAATAGCTATTTGTAGAAGTAGCTTGATATTTTTAAAGTTGAGCACTTAGTCATGATACTTATGAGTAGGTAATGACACCATTTCCTATGTATAAAACAACATAGGATATTTGTATTCTTAAGTTGTAACGATTTAACTTAAGTTAGCCCTAAGTTTACCTTTATACAGTCTATAATAAGTTTTGCAAGATAAATGATTGTTGGTAGCAAGATTATCCTGAGATGTCTAACCTACATATGAGAACAGAAATGTCTTTAAAGGGCTTTATCACACTTTAAAAAATTTTTAGAAACAGAGGCTGCTAGTTAAGAGATGAGTCTAATCTATTCCTTCCAGTTAGCACACCTGGAGTTGCTTTCCAGAAGCTTGTTAGTTTGCTGTATGTAGTTAAAAACTTAAAAACACACTAAAAATGTTTTTGTATACATGCGTAAGATGCAACTTTTTACCATTTCACTTTGGACTGTTCCTGTTTCCATAAAGGAGGTCTCATTTTACTTTCTTTAATTTTTGAGACAGGGTCTTGCTCTGTATCCCAGGCTGGAGTGCAGTGGCACAATCACAGCTCACTGCAGCTTCGATCCAGGCTCAGGTGATCCTCTTGCTTCTACCCGAGTAGCTGGGACTACAGGTGCACACTCCTATGCCTGGCTAATTTTTTTATTTTGTATTTTTTTTGTAGAAACAGGGTCTCACTGTGTTGTCCAGGTTGGTCTCGAACTCCTGGGTTCAAGTGATCCCTTCTGCCTTGGCCTCCCAAGGTGCTGGGATTACAGATGTGAGCCACTGTGCCTGGCCAGATATTTCATTCTATATTCGGTTTTAGTACAGTCCTCTTTTCTGAACTATTAGAGAGTATGAGAATTCACTGTACTACTTTTCCTTTCAGTAATTTTATCATGTGGTTAATCACCAGATTGTTTAGATTCTTTTTTTGTTTTGTTTTTTTGTGATAGAATTTCACTCTGTTGCCCAGGCTGGAATGCAGTGGTACAATCTCAGCTCACTGAAACCTCCACCTGCCGGGTTCAAGCAATTCTTGTGCCTCAGCCACTCAAATAGCTGGGATTACAGGCATGTGCCACCACACCCAGCTAATTTTTGTGTTTTTGGTAGAGACGGGGTTTCACCATGTTGGCCAGGCTGGTCTCGAACTCCTGGCCTCAAGTGAGCCGCCTGCCTTGGCCTCCTAGAGTGCTAGGATTATAGGCGTGAGCCACTGTGCCTGGCCTGATTGTTTAGATTCTTAAGGTTTTAAAATATATTGTATCATCTTGCTAGTTTGTTTTTTTGTGTTTTTTTTTTTTTTTTTTTTTTTTTTTTTTTGAGATGGGGTCTTGCTCTGTGGTCCAGACTGGAGTGCAGTGGTGCTGTCATGGCTCACTGCAGCTTTGATCTCCCGGGTTCAGGTAATCCTGCCACCTCAGCTTCCTGAGTTGCTGGGACTATAGGTGTGCACCACCACACCCGGCTAGTAGTATGCACTGTCATTAGTAAGGTTTACTGATTTAGCAAATGGAATGTTCTATAATATTTAATGGACACAGTATCAGGAACCAGCTATTCTAAATTTTACATTTTCTACCTTCTCTTCTTAAAGGCTGTTCCCCGTGACCTAATGAATCCTTTGTAAAAAGTGGACTCAGCTAGGATGTTACACCATCATTGTCGAAGGAACCCTGAACTCCAGGAAGAGTTGCAGATTCAGGCTGCGGTGGCTGCTGGAGATGTCCACACAGTGCGAAAGATGTTAGAACAAGGCTATTCTCCAAATGGCCGAGATGCTAATGGCTGGACTCTGCTTCATTTCTCTGCAGCAAGAGGAAAGGAAAGATGTGTTCGGGTTTTTCTAGAACACGGAGGTGAGTTTTGTAGAAGCAAATCTTTTTCCCCAAGGAGAAGCATAAATTATTTTTGTTTAAAATGTGTCTATGTGTAATTTTTAATGCTTCTTTTCTGTTAATACTTAACATTTTATTCTCTCTCCTTTGTGAAGATTTGCTATAAGTGTGCCTTTTTGTTTAAAACCAGATTGTTTAAAAGATCAGTTTTATGAATGGATTATTTTCGCTGAAACTGTAGTTTCTGTACAGCCAGGTTTGCCCAGGTTATTTCAGCTAAGCAACCTTTCTTCAGGTTGTCCAGTTGCTTTTGTTTCAGAAGCAGAAGTGGCTGTGGTATACTCATAATTAGAGAATTACACAAGTTTCCCCTGTTGATTATTGCTCAAGCATATAGACCAAGCACCAGTCCTTTAAACATCATGGCCTAATGATACCCTATCCTTATCTTTTTCTTTTAGATGCTTTCCTTTGTTATTTTAGAGCACTTGTTTTTTCCAGAAACTGTACATAGTTTGTAGGTATACTGTAAGAAGATTGGTTATCTGAGATCTAATTTTGTATAAATATATGCAATTGGAAACTATATTTGACATATTAATGTTTTTGCTTCAAAAAACTGTCCATTCCCATGGTTTTTAAACCAATAATTGTCCAAAACTACTTTCTCCAGTTGAATTTCAACCTACTTTATTTTCCTAGAGATGGATTTTATATATATTTGATCATGTATACCCATATTATCTCTGTAAATTATGGTTGAAAGCAGCTTGGTTGGGGACTCAAATTACATACGTGCCATTCTAGGGCTTTAATTGCTCATTAGAAGTGATTTAGTTTCCTTGCTAAGGTGCACTTTGTTACAAAACTAGCCAAACTTACTTGCATTTTGAGGTGCAGAAAAATGTTGGAAGTTCTAGAATTCTTATGAGGGTCATGTGAATAATATGAATACAAAGGCTAACAGGATGGACTGATTGCAAGGCGTGCTAACACTGAGACTAGGAGTAGCCGTATGGCCCAGGGGCCTTGAAATGGGAACTATATGCCTGAAATAGTTGACCATTGTCAGAACCCAGAAATTCTCTGGCCTGTGCCTACTTTGTAGCTTGTCTTCCATGTAATTTCACCTTATAACACAAAAACCTCAGTTCTGAAGTTGATGAAAGGGAAATAGAAGTGGAATGCCAGGAAAAAGATATGTAAAAAGTAAAAGGTGGGTGTAAAGTCAGAACGGTTAAAATTTTATGCAGGGTTTCATGACATTAAGACCAAGATCAGGGCTCACAATGTTTATTCCACCTAGTCCTGTTGCTTTTCACTTCTGCCAGCCTCACTTTAAAAAAAAGTTAATAAAAAATATTCTGTTATTCAAGTAATACATGAATATTGTCTCTTTCAAACAAAGCAAATCTTCAGTTAAATTACAAATAAAGCCAAAGTCCCCTTTGACTAACCCTAATCCTTGTCCGTCTGCCTCTGTGTGGATGTAACTGGGTATACATTTGGTTTAGTGCTTACCCTTCTAGAGTATTTCCTAACACTATTACATGAACTCATAGAAATTCAGTCATATGGCCAGGCACGGTAGCTCACGCCTGTAATCCTAGCACTTTGGGAGGCCAAGGTGAGTGGATCGCCTGAGGTCAGGAGTTCGAGACCCGCCTGGCCAAGGTGGCGAAACCCCATCTCTACTAAAAATAAAAATTCAGCTGGGCATGGTGGCGGGCACCTGTGATCCCAGTTACTCAGGAGACTGAGGCAGGAGAATCGCTTGAACCTGGTGGGTGGAGGTTGCAGTGAGCCGAGATCATGCCATTGCACTCCTGTCTGGGCAAAACTGTGAAACTCTGTCTCGAAAAAAAAAAAAAAAAGAAAAATTCTATGGTATTATGTTGTGCGTGGTTTTTGAACATCAATAATATACTGACTGTGTAATTCTACAACTGTTGTTTTTCATACAACTGACTTAAAGACTTTTTAATAACAGGGGTCTGCAAACTTGTTCTGTAAAAGGCCAGATAGTAAACATGTTAGACTTTGTGTGCCATACTGGCTTTTGTAACTACCCAGCTCTGCTGTCATAGCATGGAGGCAGCCACAGATAGTATGTAAATTAATGGGTGTGGCAGTGTTCCAATAAAACTTTATCAAAACCAATGTGGGGTGAAAAAAAGAAAAAAACCAGTGAGGGGCTTAGAGGCTGTAGCAGGGGTGTCCAATCTTTTGACTTCCCTGGGCCACAATGGAAGAAGAATTGTCTTGAGCCACGAATAAAATGTACTAACACTAACAATAGCTGATAAGCTTAAAAAAAAAAAGCGAAAAATTATCATAATGTTTCAAGAAAGTTTATGAATTTGTGTTAGGCTGCATTCAAAGCTGTCCTGGGCTGCAGGTTGACCAGCTTGGGCTAAGTTTCTGAATCTTTCTCTCTGTATATGTGTATGTATCTGGTTACATGCAGCATAAGGACATTTTGCTCAATCATGGACCCCATTTACAATGGTGGTCCCATAAAATTATAATACCATGTTTTACTGTACGTTTTCTATGGTTAGGTACACAAATGCCATTGTATTACAGTTGCCTACAGTATTCAGTACAGTAACATGCTGTACAGGCTTGTGGCCTAGGAATGGTAGGCTATATGATATAACCTGGGTGTGTAGTACGCTGTGCCATCTAGGTTTGTGTAAGTGCATTTTATGATGTTCACACAAGAGCGAAATCACCTAACAACCTAGTCCTCAGAATGTATCCCTGTTGTTAAGCAGTATATGACTGTATATCTATATATATTTTAATAGCTTTATTGAGATATAATTCAAATGCCATAGAATTCACTCATTTAAAGTGTACAGTTAATGGCTTTTGGCATATTCATAGAGTTGGATATTCATCACCACAGTCAATTTTAAAACATTTTCATTATCCCCAAAGAAACCTTCTATGGGTTCTATTAATACATATTGATTCACTCTTCTTTTCAGCTGCTGAATATAGTATTGATAAGTATGGATATACTATCATTTGTTTATTCTCTTTTATTTTTTGAGAATGGCTGAAATGTTCACAGCAGGAGATTTTGTTTTTTAAAAGGTAGTGCATACATACATGGTTAAAAAGCAAATTAAAGCTGCTATAGACTGATCAATGAGGGGCAAATCTCTAACTTTTAGCCCCAGTCCCTTACTCTTCTTCCTAAAGGCCATCTCTTTCACTGGTTTCTTTTGTACCATCCAGAGATAGTCTATGCATGTAGGCAGAAATATTTTTCCATTTTCTACCTTGTAGCCAGCTCCCTTTTTTAAACGTTCTGTTCCACCTCTTGATTTTTTCACATGGCAGTTAATTTAGTGATAGTTCCTTATCTGCATAGGACTCTGTCTCAGATTCCATCGTATAGATGTGTAATTTATTTACACTTACTTTCTATTGTTGGACATTTTACGTTTTCATTTTTCTGCTACTAGAAACATTACAGAGAATGTCCTTGACTGATCATCTTACATTATGTGAGAGTTTATTTCTTGACTAAGTGCTAGAAGTGCATTTGCCAAGTCAAAACATTTTTTATGGATATTGGCAAGTTGTCCTCCAAAGAGATTGTCATCATTTTATGTCCTTACTGACAGGGCAGGATAGTGCCTGTTCACCTGCCTTTGTAGTGATGTACTACCAGATGGTTTTCTCCTTCCTGGTGTGATATGCCTGCCTCTCTCTCTTTTTTTTTTTTTTTTTCTTTGAAAAAATGACATGAGTAACAAACATTGAAAGACTGGGCTTTTTGTCTTATTGATTTGTTGGGATTGTTTATATATTCTCCTTTGTTAATATGTTGCAATATTTTCTCTCTTTTTGTAGTTTGTTTTTCACATTCTTGTTTCTATTGTTGGGCAAAAGTCTACTTTTTAATGTAGGTGAATTATGGTTTTCTTTAGCCTTATAGTTTGTGCCCTTTGTGTCTTGTTTAGGAAATATACTGCAGGGTCATTATTTGCCTTTATTTTCTTCTAAAATGTTTTATGACATTTAGGTTTTTTATCTGTTCAGAATTGGACTTGGTGTATATGAGGTAGCCTGGTAAAGTTTCACTTTTTTCCCATGAAGATAGCCTAAATCATGCCTTCTTTCTTCATTATCGTGCACTGCTAGGTCAGATATAAGAGTTTCATATATGTGTGGTTCCATTTCTGAGTTTTTATTTAAAACAACAAATATTTTGGATAAGCCCTATATTTGTTTTTATACAGCATCTCCTACCTGATACCCTTTCCCTAGTAGAATAAGAGTTTCAGAGAGTGTTTCACCTAGTGTATTATGAACCAACTTAGAAAAATTAGTAGAAGAAAACATCTACTGCCCCACTTGCTTATGACCACTTGTGGTGCTTAGGTGTGCTCTGTATTTAGTCTAGTCCTGGCTTGTGACCTCTAGACCAGTGTAGCCAAGTGTGTTTAACCTCTGCACTCCCATGGCTCATAGATGTCATCAGCACAGCACAAGCTGTGTTCGTATTCTCACTACGGTGTTCATTCTAGCAAATGACACCACAGCCTCTGATTGCCATGCCAGGAATCTAGAAACCATCCTTGGTACCTTTTCTTTACCTCCAGTATGACTGATGGCTAAGTCTTATAGATTCTGCCTCCTAAAAAGTTGTCAGATCTTTTCACTTTCTTTCCCTGGAGATGCTGCCCCATTCTTGGGCCAGGAAACATTCCTCACCAGGACTGTTACAGTGGTCTCTTCCATCCCTGCTTCCAGTCTTGCCCCCTCCCAACCTGTCTCCAAATAATGTGACCTGTTAAAATGGAAATAAAAATATTTCCTTTTAAAAATCCATAATTGGGCCGGGCGCGGTGGCTCAAGCCTGTAGTCCCAGCACTTTGGGAGGCCGAGACGGGTGGATCACGAGGTCAGGAGATCGGGACCATCCTGGCTAACACGGTGAAACCCCGTCTCTACTAAAAAATACAAAAAACTAGCCGGGCGAGGTGGCGGGCGCCTGTAGTCCCAGCTAGTCGGGAGGCTGAGGCCGGAGAATGGCGTAAACCTGGAAGGTGGAGCTTGCAGTGAGCTGAGATCCAGCCACTGCACTCCAGCCTGGGCGACCGAGCGAGACTCCGTCTCAAAAAAAAAAAAAAAATCCATAATTGGTTTCCCATTTCTCTTACGATGATATTGAAAGTTTATAATGTGATCCACATGGTCCTGCAATGCCTGGCTCCTCTTACCTTTCCAGCTGCAGCTTTGAGCCACAGCCCCTCTGTGTTCTTGCAGAGTCGCTGAGTGCAAAGGTTTTGGCCTGGGACCCTCTTGGATCACTCTTCTACTCACTCCCCACCCCTGCCCCATCACGTTGCTCTGCCTGCTTCTCTCTCAGCTCTCACTGATCCTTTTCTCAGGGAAACCTTCTCTTACCAGCCAGACCAGGTCACCTAGAATCCTTGTATATATCCCTGCTATGTGATACTATTGTTCCCTGTGTAATGTTATCCTTCTGTTATATGATATTATTGTTCCCTGTACTTTTTATTATTACAGCTGTCATGAGCACAATGAATTGTTTTATAGATCTTTATTTAATGTCTATCTTTGATTAGTCTAAAGCTTCTTGAGGGTAGAACCCGTATCTGTTTTGCTTCCATCAAGAAAGAGAGCGAAAACTAACACCAATTATCTAAAGTAATTGTTCCTCAGTTTTACAGAGACAAGACTAATCTTTGCTTTTATCAAAAAAGATTGGAAATGGGCTGCCTTTTGGTGGGATTAGGAAGTCGCTTGAATACATCATACATCCCTCACCTCCCACAGGGTCTCCCTGTGTCACCCAGGCTGTGCAGTGGCACACCCAGGAGTGCAGTGGCATAATCATAGCTCACCGCAGCCTCTACCTCCTGGGGTCAAGCTGTCCTCCTGCCTCAGCCATACCTGTTACTTGCAAAACAAGGTAGTTTATCTTTCCTTTCCCTTTCCCTTTCCCTTTCCCTTTCCCTTTCCCTTTCCTTTTCCTTTCCTTTTGAGATGGAGTCTCGGTCTGTCACCCAGGCTGGAGTGCAGTGGCGTGATCTTGGCTCACTGCAACCTCCACCTCCCAAGTTCAAGCGATTCTCCTGCCTTAGCCTTCCGAGTAGGTGGGACTACGGGTGTGTGCCACCACACCCGGCTAATTTTTTTTTTTTTTTAAGTAGAGATGGGGTTTCGCCATGTTGGCTAGGCTAGTCCCGACCTCCTGATCCCAGGTGATCCATCCACCTCAGCCCCCCAAAGTGCTGGAATTACAGGCATGAGCTACCGCACCTGGCCTCAAAACAATGATTTCTTTAAAACTTTGTGAACTCCAGTCAGATTGGCTCTTCCTGTTAGTAGCTTATTTTGTGGTGCATAGTAAACCAAAAGGAAGTCAAATATCTCAATAGGGAACAGAGTGAGTGGAAAAGCTCATAAGAAACAAGACTTGACTTTTCACTCTCCCTCACCTTCTCACCCTGCTGTGTGTGTGTGTGTGTGTGTGTAGAGACAGAAAGAAAGAACAAGAATTCATATATGTAGATAGACAAGGTGGCCAGTTGATCCCTTATAAACTATGTATTCAGCAAATATTAATTGAGCGCCTAATAGATGCCAGGCCCAGGGCTGGGCCCCAAGATGCAGAAATGAGCAAATATGGGGCTCTCCTTCTGGTACTTCATCATCTGCTGGGGGATAGAGTTATAGCCAACATTTATTGAGGGTTTAGTATATGCCAAATTCCTCACAGCTCTTTTAGGATAGTAAGTATTATCAGTTTTTACATTAAAAATTCTAAGCTGCAGAAGAGTAAGTAATTCACCCAAAGTCATTACTTCATAAGCAGTGGAGCTGGCATTCAAACCATTGTCTTACCTATAATTCTGTATTGCCCCTAAGAAAACAAGGCAGTTCCAAAAGAGTGAATTTAAGTGCCATGTGTAATAAGGTCCTCGCTGTCTGCTGGGGTGGGTGGATGAGTGCAAGGAAGGCTTCCTAGATAAAGCAGGGTTGGAGTGGAAATCTGGAAAGGTGAGGCAAGGATGGAGACTGGAATGATGGAGGTGTGGAATTATTCCAACTCAGGGTACACTACATGTGACGGGTTGAAGGAAAGAAGGAACACTTTTGGTTTTAGGAGCTGAAAAATGTTCAGTAGGATTGGAGCATATCCAGTAATTGTAGGGACATTGGTGAGGTGTCAAAACATTTGACAGAGGAATGGGAGAACAGATTCGTGGTTTAGTAATCTATCTGGTTGTAGTATGTGGACATATCAGAAGGGCGTAAGCCCTAAGGCAAGAAAATTAGCTGGGATGTGAGGTGAGAGTGAAATAAATCAAGAATGACTGAGGTTTTGGCCTGAGGATTAGGAAGATTGTTGTTAATTGAAATAAAGATTAGCAAAGGAACAGGAGTGAAGCTAGCCAGATGCAGTTTATTAAATGGGACATAGGTATCTAATACCAGTCGCTCACCCAACTAGAAATTACTCAAATATATTGATGGGTCACATTTTACTCGTGTTAAATTCAGATACCTGCCTGGTGAAACCATCGACCAGTGATCACACAGAGCTAGCCAAAATCAGAGAAAGAGATTGTCTGTGACCATAGTTTGGGGAAAGCATTGTGACCACAGACAGCCTGGTGGGGAGCGACCACGTGAAGCCACACTTGCTGGCGCTTCTGGAGAAATCCAGTTTTGTTGAGAACATGAGCGAGTTTGAGTTGGGTAACTGACACTACCTATATTCCAAAAGGAAAACACAGTGTGGCTCTCTTTCTAGTTTAATCTAAGCCTGTGCTGTCCATAGCAGGTGTGGTTATTTAAATTTCAGCCAAGTTAATTAAAAAGTTCAGTTCCTCAGACACACTAGCCATGTTTTAAATGTTATGTGTGACAAGTGGCTGCCATATTGGAGAGCACAGTTGTCCTTTGGTGTCTACAGGGGATTGGTTCCAGAACTACCCCCTCAGTGTAACAAAACCACAGATACTCGAGTCCCTGGGAGAAAATGGCATAGTATTTGCATATAACCTACACGTATCTTCCTGTATACTTCAAAATCATCTTTAAACTACTTATAATACCTAACACACTGTAAATGCTGTGTAAGTAGTTATTATACTGTATTGTTTTTTAAAAATGTATTTTTATTGTTGTATTGTTATTTCTAATTTTTTAATCAAATTATTTTTCATCTGTGGTTTGTTGATGCTGTGCTAGGGAACACATGGATATGAAGGACTGACAGTGGAACATTGGCCTGTGCATATAAGTGATATATTCCTGCTTTACTTTCAAGCATCCTGCTTCAAAATGATGAAAACTTAGGGTTTTACAATGGTCCAAAATTATTTGAGTTTTTAAAAACAAATGGGATGCATATAATAGCACATCTGTACAAATCCTGGTAGTCTTTCTGACCAGGTTAGTGTACTGTTAGAATCATAATGGAAGAGTCTCTATTTTAACGGTGGAAATTGTAACAAACTCGTGATTGTCTTCATTTCCCAATTTTGAGTCTTCTAAAAACTCCAAGACCATGCTGGACGTTTCAAGAAAATAATGTTGAAGAGACAATGTCTTAGTGCATTTATTCATCTTCAGATTCAGTGTTTATACAAATTGGCCTGAGGGAAGTTGGCTAAAGATCTAGAAGTTAAGTCTATAAAGCAGATCCCCAGAGGAACCTGAGAAA
Source organism: Macaca nemestrina (assembly GCF_043159975.1). Classification (NCBI taxonomy): domain Eukaryota; kingdom Metazoa; phylum Chordata; class Mammalia; order Primates; family Cercopithecidae; genus Macaca; species Macaca nemestrina. The sequence continues at coordinate 90,559,298 of NC_092131.1, read as the reverse complement.
ACCTCTCGATAAAATAGGTAAAATCCTTTTGGTGAAACACAGGGAAAAAAGTGAGAGATAAGGGGGTAATCAAATCCACAGAAGAATGGTGAAAAATACTTTTAGCTTTTCAAAAATGAAAGATTTTGCAAATGATAATTCCAAATGTGGTGAAACTGGCACATTGATGGGAATTTACAAGAGTACATTTGGAAAGCAGTTTAGTAGTATGTATTGAAGTCTTAAAAACAGTAGCTTCTCTTGCCAGTATAGAATTTATATTAACTCTATTCATTTAAATTAAGTTTAGTTAATAATTAGATTAAATACAATTCTTTTAACGTGGCCAGAGGAATCAGTCTTAAAAGCAGGAAATATTTTCTATATAAAAGTTTCACCTTACTAAATGTCATGATGTATTGAAAAAAGCCTATCTTTCATTGTATATAATTTTTCAAATGTAGGCATTCTCAACGCATATAGAGAAGCAATTAAGTAATTAGAGTATGGTTACAGCTACGTATAACTTTTTAAAAATGTGTAGAAGAAAAGCTGAAAGTCTATCATCAATGTTGACAGTAGTTTTTAGGAAATGCTGTTCTCTTACCTTTGAGGAGTTTTGCCACAGACAGTATATTTTTGTCATCATTTCATCTTTTAAACGAAAATAGACAATAATTATGAAATTAAATTGTTGTTGGGCTTATAACATATAAAGATGAAATATATGACAGTAATTGCACAAAGAAAGGAGCTATATTGAAACAGTTTCTGTATACTTCTAGAATCCAGTTAATCCCAAAGTAAAAACAGGAATGAAGTAATAAAGAGAATAATTGAAATCAGTGGAATTGAAAATGGGTAAATGACAGAGAAGATAGATGGAACTGAAAAACAAAAAAGGATTCTTTGAAAAGATCAATTTTATTGATGAATCTTTGTCTAGAATGGTGGGGGGGGGGGAAACAAGAGAAAAGATACATAACCAATATCAAGAGTGGAAGAAAGATTTCCTGTAATACTGGAAATCCTAGCCAGAGCAGTCAAGCAAGAGAAAGGAATAAAAGGCATTCAAATTGGAAAAGAGGAAGTCAAATTGTCCCTCTTTGCTGCTGATACGATCTATGTCTAGAAAACCCTAAAGACTTTACCTAAAAAACTCTTAGATCTGATAAATCAGTAAAGTTGTAGGATACAAAATCAACATACAAAAGTCAGTAGCATTTCTGTATACCAGTAATGAAACAGGCAAAAAAAGAAATCATGAAGGTATTCTCACTCATAATAGCTACAAAAAAAACAAAAAAACAAAAACAAAAACAAAACCTAGGCATAAATTTAACCAAGAAGATGAGAGATCTCTACAAGGAAAAGTACAAAGCACTGATGAAACAAATTGAAGAGGACACAAACAAATGGAAAGACATCCCATGCTCATGGATTGGAAGAATTAATTTTGTTAAAATGACTCTTCTGTCCAAGGCAGTGTGTAGGTTCGAGGCAATTTCTATCAAAATACCAACGTCAATTTTTGTGAAATTAGAAACAACAATCCTAAAATTAATAAGGAACCAAAAAAGAGCCCGAATAGCTGAAGCAATCCTGAGCAAAAGGGACAAAGCTGGAGACATCACACTACCTGACTTCAGAATATACTACAAGGCTCTAGTAACCAAAACAGCATGGTATTGACCTAAAAACACAGACCAATGGAACAGAGAATCCAGAAATCTGTGTATTTATAGCAAACTGATTTTCGGCAAAGATAACAAGAACGTACATTGGGGAAAGGACACCCTCTTCAGGTAAATGTTGCTGGGAAAACTGGATATCCATATGCAGAAGAATAAAACCAGACTCCTGTCTCTCACCATATGCAAAACAACACAAAATGGATGAAAAACATAAGCATAAGACCTGGAACCACAAATCTACTGGAAGAAAACAGGGAAAATGCTTCAGGACATTGGTTTAGGCAGAGATTTTATGGCTAAGACCTCAGAAACACAGACACCTAAAATATAGGCAAACGGGACTATATTTTAGAAACTGAAAAACCTCTATACAGCAAAAGGAACAATTGATAGAATGAAGAGACAACCTGTTGAATGGGAGAAAATATTTGCAAACTATTCATCTGACAAGGGAAATTGTAATATCCAGAATATACAAGGAACTCAACAGTAAAAACAACAAATAATCAGATTAAAAAGTGGGCAAGTCAGGCATGGTGGCCCACACCTCTAATCCCAGCACTTTGGGAGGCTGAGGCGGGTGGGTCACCTGAGGCCAGGAGTTCAAGACCAGCCTGGCCAACATGGTGAAACCCCATCTCTACGAAAACTATGAAAACCAGCTGGGCCCACGTGGTGGTGGGTGCCTGTAATCCCAGCTACTCGGGAGGCTGAGGCAGGAGAATCACTTGAACCCGGGAGGCAGAGTTTGCAGTGAGCCGAGATGGCGCCACTGCACTCCGGCCTGGGTGACGAGAGCGAAATTCCATCTCAAAAAAACAAAAGTTAGCAAAGGACACAAATAGACATTTCTTGAAAGAAGGCATGCACGTGTCCAGCAGGTATGTGAAAAATTGCTCAACATCATTAATCATTAGGGAAATACAAATCAAAACCACGATGAGATATCTTATCCCAGTTATAATGGCTACTATTAAAAAGACAAAAAATACCAGATGCCAGCGAAGAGGCAGAGAAAAGAAAACTCTTAATATGATGTTGGTGGGACTGTAAATTAGTACATCCACTGTGGAAAACTGGACATTTCTCAAAGAAGCTAAAAATAGAAATACATATAATCCAGCAGTCCCACTACTGAGTATCCAAAGGAAAAGAAATCAGTATGTCAAAGGAATACCTGCACTTGTGTGTTTATTACAGCACTATTCACAATAGCAAAGATTTGGAATCAACCTAAGTGTCCATCGTGGTATATATACACACAATAGAATAAAATTGGGCCATAAAAAAATGAGATCATTTGCAGCCACATAGATGACTGGAGGTCATTATGCGAGGTGAAATAAGCACATTACGTTCTCACTCATGTGGAAGCTAAAAAAGTTGGCCTCTCGGGAGTAAAGAATAGAATGATAGATAACAAGAGGCTGGGAAGGGTATGTTGGTGGTAGGAGGAGATGAAGACAGGTTGGTTAATGGGTACCATTTGTTAGAAGAAATAAGCTCTGACTTTCAGTAGCAGAATAGGGTGATTATAGTTAGCAACAATGTATTATGTATCTCAGAGTAGCTGCAAGAGAAGACTTGAAATGTTCCCAGCTCATAGAAATGATAAATGCTCAAGGTGATGATGAATAATACAAATACCCTGACTTGATCATTACACATTCTGTTCATGTAATAAACATTCCCATATACCCAATAAACATGTAAAATATTACCAATAAAAAAAATTTAAAAAGAATGGAAAGGGGTATGTTTCTACAGATCCTCTAGACATCAAAAAGATAATAAGGAGTATAATGGGCACCTGTGTGCCATTAGGAAAAATGGACAGATTTCCTGATGCACATTGCTAAAACTGACCCAAGGAAAAAATAGATTAATAGCCTTATATCAATTTAAGAAATCTAGCTAATCACTGAAACTTTTCACTGAGAACACTTTAGGCCCACCTGGCTTCTCATTGAATTATTTCAAATATTAAAGGACATAAATAAGAATTCTACACAATATTTTTGACAGAGGAGGGAACACTTCCAAGCTTGTTGTATGAGGCTTGTGTAGCCGTGATACAGACCAAACAAAGACCTTGGAAGAAAACTATAGGACAGTATTTTTCATGACAACAGATACAAAAATTCTTAACAAAATATTGGCAAATTCAGTCTATTGGTGTATAAAAAAAAGGATATTATGCCCAAGTAGTATTTATTCCAGGAATGCAATATTTGTTTGACATCTGAAAATCAATAGGCTAAGTAATTTGTCACATTAGAATAAAACATAAATACCAAACAGTCATTTCAGTAGATTCAGAAAATGGGACAGTCTTAAATACCTTCATGAGAAAGACAGGAAACCAGAAGCAGAAGGTGATTTCCAAAGCAATGAAAAGCTACAGCTTCCCGGGTGGTGAACTACTGATTTCTTTCCTTTTAAGATCAGGAACCAAGGGAAGGGTCTCTGCTTTTGCCACTTTATTCAGCACTTTACTGTAGGTTCTAACCAGTGGAATGAGAGCAGAGCAGTAATCAAGGGTCATGAATTGGAAAGAAAGAAGTCAAACTGTCTTTATTTGAAGAGAAAATAATTGTGCATGTAGACACTGGCAAGAAAACTACAGGCCAGGCACGGTAGCTCACATCTGTAATCACAGCACTTTGGGAGGCCGAGGCGGGCGGATCAAGATGTCAGGAGATCGAGACCATCCTGGCTAACACGGTGAAACCCTGTCTCTACAAAAACTACAAAAAACAACAACAACAACAACAAAAACCGGGCGTAGTGGCAGGCGCCTGGAGCCCCAGCTACTGGAGAGGCTGAGGCAGGAGTATGGTGTGAACCTGGAGGTGGAGCTTGCAGTGAGCTGAGATCCTGCCACTGCACTCCAGCTTGGGTGGCAGAGCAAGACTCTGTCTCAAAAAAAAAAAGAAACCTACAAATGTGTACTAGAACTAAAAGTGATTTTGGGTAGATTATAGAATACACAAGTCAGTGTACAAAAATCAGCTTTATTTCTATCAACAGTCATCATTTGGAAAATGGAATTTTAGCTCATAATAGCAACAAAGTTTAAAATATTTAAGAATTTAACAATGTATGCATGATGTATATAAGCTATAAAACATTGCTTAAGAGAATTAAGACCTAAATAGAGAATTATCCCATGTTTATGGTTTGGAAGAATCAATATTGTTTAGATCATTTTAGAGAGGTTGCTGTCCTTAGAGTCAGTGGAGTTCTAATCAAAATTCCAGCAGACTTGTTTGAAGAATTGACAAGCTGATTCTAAAATGTATTATCCCGAATATTAATAATTTTAAAGAAGGCTAGAGAACTTAAGCTACCTGCTATTAAAACTTACTGTAAGCTACAGTAGTCAAGACAGTGTAGGTTTGGTGTATGGAGAGACTTTTAGACCAATGGAACAAAACAGTTCAGAAATAGACCTGCACTTTTATGGTAAATTGATTTTCAGCAGTGACACTAGGGTAAATCATTAAGAAAAGAGTCGTTTTTAACAAATTGTGCTAGAACAAGTAGGTATCTTTGTGGAAAGTACTCAACCTCGAACTTACGGTATACCACACACAAAAATTAATTATGGGCCATTGATCTAAATGTGAGAGTTAAAAGTGCAAAGTTCCTAGAAGAAAAAAGAAAATCTTTGTGACATTGCATTGGGCAAAGATTTTTAAAATAAGATACAAAACCACAAACTGTAAAATAAACAATGGGCTTCATCAAAATCAAGAGTATTGCTCTTCAAAACATAATACAGAAAATGAAAAAGCAAGCAACAAACTAGGAGAAAATATTTACAAAACACATCTGACAAAAGGCTTGTATCCAGAATATACATAGAATTTGTACAACTCATTAATGAGGAGGCAACCAAAAAAGTGGATAAAGGATGTGAACAGACAATTCACAAAACAAAGTATATGAATAAGTTCAGTATAGCTGGTTATTTGGGAAATGGAAAAGTCACGATTTTACCTGTCTAGAATGAGTGAAATTAAAATTACTAATGATACCAAGATGTAGCACAATTTGAACTCATCCATTGCTGGTGAGAATGTAAAATGGTATAGCCATTTAAAAAGCCACTTATAAAAATTTAATGTGCATTTAACATATGACCCAGCAAGTCTCTCATAGATATTAAACCCAAGTGAAATGAAAACACACTGTCCCTCTCTCCTCTCTCATGTATTCATTCATGATAGCATTATTCAAATAGCCTCAAATTGGCAATAACTCAAATGTCCATCTTCTCATAAATGGATTAGAAAAACTATATAGTATACGGTACTATCCAGCAATACAAAAGAATGAACTGTTAATACAACGTGGAAATATTTCGGAAACATAATGCAAAGTGAAGTAAGTCAAACACAAAAGTCTACATATGATTCTATTAATATGAATTTCCAGAAAAGAGAAAACTTTTTGTTGACCAGTGGTTTGCATGGGACCCAGAGACTGGGAAGGGCTAAAGAGAGATGAAGGAACTTTTTGAGATGATGGAATGTTCTATATTTTAAATAGGGTGGTGGGTTATATACCTGTATACAATTATCAGAGCTAATCAGTCTGTACACTTAAAGTGAATGCATTTTACCTCAATAAAGCTGTTAGAAAAAAAAAATCCCCTCATATTCATAGGGAATGTTTCTTTGCTTCTGTTTGTATACATTACATTTTTTTTCCCAGTAAATTTAAATGAACCCGTTGAGATTTTGCTACAGCTTTTTTAAAATAAGTTCTACCTGGGGAGAAAATGTTCGATAAGGGGACAAAGTAATTAGTTTGGTGGGGTTGCTGTTTTAGATGAAATGTTTAGGGGAGGCTTTTCTTTTTTTGATAAAGGGACATTTGAATGAATACAGATGACATGAGTTGAATTAATGTTTTCTTTTCACATGTCTTATACATTTCTTACTGAATTTCTGTCTAGGTGTTTTGTAGTTTTTGTTGCTATTACAAATGACATATTTTTCTTACCTTATTTCATGGGCTAATAATCTTTAAATTACATTTTGTTTGCATTTTCATTTGCTTTCTAATCTCCCATTTGGTTTTAACAGAGACTAAGCAGGTCATTGTTGTGTGTGTTAATCTCTGTTTTTCCTTAGCTCAGTGTAGCATCAAAACGTACATAGAACCTAAAAGAGACCTGAAATGGAAACCAAAGATGCAAGTGCAGTGTTTTGTAACATAATTTTAATTTTACCGTCAAATAGAACGAGTATAGGATGCAAATAAGGATGTTGGCTGGCTCCTTTAAAAGCACCGCTGGTGGCTGAAAGGTGGGAGAAGTGAAAGAAGGTATTCTTAAATTTCACTTGCAGATTAAGAGGGAATGTCTGCAAGCAGTTGACTGGCCAGGTATAGATTAGAAATGACCTTTGGCAAGATTTTTTGTTTCATTTGAATGGGAGAGCATCTTGTAGATTTCACGCCTGATTTCAAACTTTTGGTGAGCGATGCACCTGAAACAGGCTTGAGTGACTTGAGGGCTCAGCAGTATCTGCCCAACATAAACATTAGTAGCTCATGCTCATGCCTTACCAGCAGATGGCAGCAAAATGCTGTGTTAAAATGTTCTTGCCCTATTTATTTAAGTCATATAGTAAACAGGTACTGTATATTTTTCTTTCATTTAAGACCAAGGTAGATATGATGCTCTTATTTCCTCTAAATAGATACAGCTAATACTACCATTGTGTACTGTCACTTTACAATAAATATTTTTAGAAATCTACATGATATGGCTTACCTAAAAAAATCGTATTTGGTATAGGTTTTGTTAGCAACTGCTTCACTGAAGTACTCTCCACAGTGTTATTTTACATACAGTTTTCTGCCTCGTAGATTTTTCTGAGAGAACCATTTATCATAATATGTTCTAGACCTAAATAACATTTATTAAATAATACATGAGTTTTTACTCACCTGTGGAGGCTGTGTGTGTTGTGTGTGTGTGTGTGTGTATGTGTGTGTGTGTGTGTGTGAAACATTAATGATTTTTTTTTCTTTTGTTAACAAGCCAAAAATTAAGGGTGACTTTTACAAGAAGCGAGCATTTTCATCCTGGATAGTTAAGTCTGATCAATTTGTCTTTTGCACGGAATTGCTGGCTTCCAGGAGGTGCCCTGCATAACCAGTCCTTGTCCCTCTTCTGCCCCCAGCCAGAGATGCCATGGGGTGAACACCATCAAGAACCAACCTTTGGCTTAATGAAATATCTGAGGCCAGTGACAAAAGTCTGTGACTTGAGTCACATAGCAGATAAATTATTATAGTTGTTTTTTCTTCTGCAGAGATCAATTAGGAGAGGTTTTTGGAACTGTTTTAGAAAATAATATTTACACAATGCTGAGGTTATTCACATAATGCATTGCTTAATTCTTATAAACTCTAAAGTTCATATAAAACTAGGAATTCAGAATAGACTTCTATCTTTTGAAAAAACAATTTATCAAGATTACTTGACATATATCTGAAATGCTTTGGAATTTTTATAGACCACAGAAAAACTTGTTTCTTATTACTTAATATACCCTAAAACAACACAGTGTGCCACACCATAGTACATCCGTAATTTAGAGCAGCAGATGTTGCTACACATGCTTCTCTTTAAGACCAAGAAGAAGCACAAGAGAAAATAAAACAAAAAGTTCAAAACAGAAGAGCAACGTGAAACAGTGCAGAGATGAAGGAGTTGAGTAGCCAAAGGCAGTTGGTTAAATTAGCAAAGACAGGGAATGTGGTGATCTGTACTCCGTGTTTTTTGTGTGTATCATTTTAAACACTTTGTCTTTCTCCTTTCATTAACCCAGACGTGATAACATTCTACAAAATTTATTTTCCATTAAAACTAGACTTGAATTAAACTGAGGAAAAAAGTACTTGATATTCATTACAGTGGTTGGTTGCTTCACATTTTATATGAGAATTGGCCACAGTTTGCTGTGCCATGGTGATGTTTGTTGTTTTGTCTTAGAGTCTGCTAATACTTTCATTTTGGTTTTAACTCCAGCTGATCCCACAGTTAAAGACTTAATCGGAGGCTTCACGGCTCTTCATTATGCAGCCATGCATGGCCGGGCCCGTATTGCACGCTTGATGTTAGAATCTGAATACAGGAGCGACATCATTAATGCAAAAAGCAATGACGGCTGGACTCCCCTCCATGTGGCTGCCCACTACGGCAGGGACTCATTTGTCCGGCTTCTCCTGGAGTTCAAGGCTGAGGTTGACCCACTCAGTGATAAAGGTACCACACCGCTTCAGCTCGCCATTATCCGAGAGAGGTCAAGCTGTGTGAAAATCCTCCTGGACCACAATGCCAACATCGACATTCAGAATGGTTTCCTGTTGCGATACGCCGTGATCAAAAGCAATCACTCTTATTGCCGAATGTTCCTTCAGAGAGGGGCAGACACAAACTTGGGTCGCTTAGAAGACGGACAGACTCCTTTACACTTATCTGCCCTTAGGGATGATGTGCTCTGTGCACGGATGTTATATAATTATGGAGCAGACACGAACACACGGAACTATGAAGGACAGACCCCATTGGCTGTTTCAATAAGTATTTCTGGAAGTAGTCGACCATGTTTGGATTTCTTACAAGAAGTCACAAGTATGTAATATAATTATTACTTTATTGCATTTTAAAAAAATTTGCATCTTCTGAGGAGCTTAATGTGTTTTTGCAACTTAAGATGACTAGATATTAATCATTCCTATAACCACTGCTTGGTAAGCGATGCCTCATTCTTCTGAAATAAAAAAATAACTTTGAATCACAAGATTTCATAAAAATTCAATTGTGTTTCTAAATGTAATAGGGGTAGACAGTAAGAGTGAGGGAAGGAATGGAGAGAAGGACAGAGAGGAGAATTTCTTTAAATAAACAAAGATCTGTGTTAGAATAAGGCAATTCCTGTTGGTCATAAGGATAATCTTACCTGGCTTCCATGGACTTCAAGTTGAGGAGTTAGAGGGAGAATTTTGGATTTTAGATTCCTTAGCTGTGAAAATATCCTAGAATTTGTGCTTTATTGCTAAGTTGTTCACGTTTTAGTTGTGGCTTTTCTGCTTCATGAGAACCCACATGAAATGGAACAGTGGTACTGTTTATTTAGGGATACTGCTAGTGGAAGTTAAGGATGCTAGAAATTGTTGTAAGAAAATATTTGCTAGCAGTGGGACGTTTGGCACCACTGTCCCTGGACCACATGGCTTCCATTGTATTTGAACAATTTTTGTGTGAGTGCTTTTTTTTAAAGCCTTGAAGTGTCTGACCCACTTTCTGTAGTAATACATGCGTCCTAGTTGTTTCTGTGATGGGGTATCAGTTTGTGTGGACTTAGCCATCCTCTCTTGTCAAGCTTCCATGTGACCAGTTGATTGTGTGTCTCATGCTTAATGTCCAACATGAAGCTGAAATCTGTAAACAAAATTGATTTTGCTGTCTGCTGAACTTTTTAATGAATTCCTTTTTCCTCACTGGTTTTGAACCTTTGATCATGATGATAGAAGAAGACATATTAATATCCTGGGTACCAGCTACTAGAGGACAAAGGCTTTACTTGACTTGCTTGTAAATAACCCACTCTACCCCTTAGAACCGACCTTTGGAGTACAAACTTGCTTTATGAAGAAACAAAATGTAACTTGAATTTTGCAGATTCATGGAAGAAAAGATGAAATTATTATCACTAATGTATTCAGACTAAAGCATAAGAAGAAATCACACTACTTTGTCTACTCAGTGCTGGCTAGTACCCGTTTCTGTAATGTTGGAAATGGTCTCTCATTACTGTCCAGTATAGTAGCCACTGGTCCCATGTGGCTGTTGAGCACCTATTAATGTGACCATTGCCACTGAGGAATTGAAATTTTATTTAATTGCGATTTAAGTTTAAATGGCCACAAGTGCCTGGTGACTCCTTTGTTGGTCCACACAGATCTGCCTGCCTTGGGAGGGGTATTTGGGGCTGACTGGTGGGCGTTCTATTGCAGAAAGCTTCTGAGACACACACAAGTAGCCGAAGACGGGAGATGTGATATCTGCAGTGCTGCAGTTCCTGGTTGCCTTGTTGTTGTTGTTCTTTTAACTTCTACATTAGAGACTTAGTTATCATGAGTGTGGCTCCCCTTAGGAAGGCGTGTTATGTACTCACCTAAATGCCTCAGCCCCCTTTTTTTAAAATACTTTGTTCAGCGGTTAATGGCATAGACTAGAGCTAGACTGCAAGAGTTTGAGCCCTAACTCTATCACTTGTTAGCTGTGACCTTGAGCAGATCACCTAATCTCTCTGTGCCTTAGTGTCCTCACCTTCAAATTAAGATAATATAGGCTTGTTATGAGAATTAAATGAGTTAATATTTATAATGCACTTAACATTTAACACGTTCCAGGCGCTGTTCTTTGTCATTGTTTTTCAAGATAAAGTGTGTAACTAATAAAGTGAGGGTGGATTAACAGCGAGGACTGGCTTGCTACCAACAGAGCAAATCTTTAGATTCATATTCAACTCAAGCCTCCCAGTTTCAACCGTATATACAACTGTTTAGAGTCTGTACGTGGAGCCACGCAGCCAGGTGGCTGAAAGGAGCCGCTGGGCAGGAAAAGCATGTGGGCAGCCGCCCTGTGTCCCTGAGCCCTTAGAGCTGCCCGCAGCAGTGCTGTTGCACAGCAGGAATGTTGAGTTAAAGGCTCACATGCACTTTAAAATTTGAGCAGATAGAAACATCAGTGGGGACTGCCTCTGTCTGTGCTTAGGTTCTCCACTGCACGAGGAGCAGAGCTGTGCACCTAGGAGGTCCTCAGTAAGTCCAGGCAGTCTGGCTAACTCTGTACAACGAGGGGTGGGGACTGAGGAAGCACAGACTGCTTTCCTGAGTGCAGGGCCCTCTGTCTGTTAAGGCTGCAGTTGTCCTTTGTCTTCAGGTGCCTCAACATAATTTAGTATTTCTTGACTCTCCAGTGATGTTTCCTGCCAAAAGCAAATTGGTGTTTTTGCTTCACCTGTGTGTTCTTTGGGTCTAAATAGGTTTTCTTTTCCTAGTGAACAATGTGGGTCAGAAGGAGCAACTGTGGCTGATGCTCTGGACTGAGCTTTCTTATGAAAAGCAGCTCGAAAGAAGGTTGGTTAGTTTAGGGAGCACTAAATCAAAGCTGAGAGCTTCTTCTAGCCCGTGTGCTCTAAGCACTGCAGCCCCGGGCATCATGCTGTTGCCTTATGATTGGAGATCGCAGACTGCCGAGGCATAAGGACAGCAGAGGGGCCACATGGTGGTCTTCATTCAGGGACATTTTACTCTTCATCACACTGTTTTGACTAAAAACAAGATTATTTACATTGGAAGAGACCAAAAAAATTATAATACCGGAATTTAAAAACTACTCTGGCCTTTTGGAAAAATTGCCATAAAAACTCTAATATATAGTGCAAACAAAAACAAAAACAAAACAGAGTGCACTCGTGGCTTGGTAATAAAGTAGCATCTGCTGGTGACTTGTTGATGCTGAGTAGGGGGAGAGGCCAGGAAGAGCTGCTGTTGCTGTTCCCTTCAGCCAGCCCGCTGTCTAGCATTCAGACCTCAGAACCTCCCCCTTCCAGGATGGCAGGAGCACAGCAGGGCCCATCCATGGAGGAGCCTCTTCTCTGTGCCCAGGAATGATAAACACAGTTAAGAGGAGCCAAAGCACCTGCTTGAATAATGAGCATCACTTGTGGAGGGAAAGCTATGTCCTGCTTAGTTGGCAGTGTTTATGAGAAGCCAGTTTTTAGTTTTTTACTTGTAGTCAAAAAAAAAAAAAAAAAAGAAATGAATAAATTAAAGAGAGAACAGTGAAGGTGTGACCAGTGTCAAGTAGAAATGGTAGTGACGGCCAGGTGCAGTAATCCTAGCACTTTGGGAGGCCGAGGTGGGCGGAGCACCTGAGGTCAGGAATTTGAGACTAGCCTGGCCAACGTGGTGAAACCCCGTCTCTACTAAAAATACAAAAATTAGCTGGGCATGGTGGCACATACCTGTAATCCCAGCTACTTGGGAGGCTGAGGCAGGAGAATCACTTGAACCCAGGAGTTGGAGGTTGCAGTGAGCCGAGATTGTGCTACTGCACTCCAGCCTGGGTAACAAGAGCGAAACTCTCTCAAGAAAAAAAAGAAAGAGACAGAGACGGAGAGAGAGAGGGGAAGGAAGGAGGGAGGGAAGGAGGGAGGGAGGAAAAGGAAAAGGAAAGGAAGAAGAAAGAAAGGAAGAAAAAAAAGAAAAGAAAGAGAAATAAATGATGATGAGGACAGACAGCAGTGGCCATTCTAGAGGTAAATAGCCCCTTGTACCTGGGCCAGGACTAGGTTGAGGCAAGTGACGTGGCCAGGGCACAAAACTTAGGAGGCCCTCATTCTCAGGCTCGTGCACACAAAGTGGAATAATGTGTACATAATGTTTGCACACACACCACTCCAGAACGAAGACGATCCCAGAGGCTCTGGCGTGTGGGCATTGGTTACAGTTCTCCAGCCTCAGGTGAAGAGCAGAAGGTTGTGGGAATGTTTGCCCCATTCAAAAGAGAAACTTAGTGGTTATGCACAAGAAAAGGGTGACACGAGAAAATGTTGTTAAACAGGTACAGTACTATAACCTCGTGAAAAGATCGTTCCTCAGTAAAGCTTGAGGAGTAAATAATAATACCACCCACCCTGAAGAATCAGATAGTGAGTTAGTGATTTTTTTTTCTTCTTGCTCACAATGTAAACTCCTATAGTCAATGTATGGACCAAGGAGTTACTCAGAATATGAAATCTTTTAGAAAGAGATTCCATGAGAAAGCTGAACCTGAGGCAGTGACTAGCAAGAACATTTAATCATACATATATTCACATATACACACATATAAAAATGAGGCTTTAATGATTAGCACAACTGGAATTTTGTTCAAAGAGAAGTAGGAGAGAACGTATGTTTTTGGGGAAAACCCCACCTCAGAATGCTTAAGCACAAATTATAGACCTGGCAAGGTAAGTACTGTTCTCACTCTAAAACCACTTCTTTAGGTGAAAGGAAAGGATTCAAAAGAAAAGAGAAAGGGCTGACACTTGTAATCCCAGCACTTTGGGAGGCCAAAGCAGGTAGATCACTTGAGGCCAGGAGTTAGAGACCAGCCTGTCCAACATGGTGAAACCCCATCTCCACTAAAAGCACAAAAATTGGCTGGGTGTGGTGGCATGCACCTATTGTCCCAGGTACTCATGAGGCTGAGGCAGGAGAATCTGGACCCGGGAGGCTGCAGTTGCAGTGAGCTGCAATCATGCCATTGCACTCCAGCCTGGGTGACAGAGTGAGACTCCATCTCAAAAAAAAAAAAAAAAAAAAAAAAGAAAGAAATAGTAGCTGCAGTTCCTTGTGCAAATGGTATGGAAATTGGAGGAAACTTTTCAGTAACACAGTCCGGTGAAAGTTGAGGCAGCAGTAAACAGGATGGCTCCCTCCTGGAGAAGGCCACTGGAAAAGAGGCGGTGTCTGATTGGCTAGATTATTTGCAAAAAAGATGCCATACTGTGCTTTCTACCTAGGAATTCCTTTCACTGTGAGGCTTTTTTCCCTTTATGTAGGGGGGAAAGGTTCGAAAGGCAAAGTGGAGTCAAAGGTTTGTTTGCCCCAGCAGACAAGGTACAGTGCTGTTGGAGGGGTCACCTTGTCACTCCTTTTCCCCTCTGCCAGTGACATCCACATCTCTACTGTGTTGAGAATTTCACCTCCTCAGAGCTACTGCTTATTAAGGCATGAAGACCGTCAAGATTTTACAATTACCATTTAATAATTTCATTAATCTTAATAATTCTGGTTATTTTAAATTCCCTGACTGGTAATTCCAACACCTGTGTCATATTTAAGTCTGGTTCTGATGGTTATTTTGTCTCTCCAGACTGTGTTTTTTTTTTCGTGCCTCTTAGCATGTTTTGTGATTTTTTTACTGAAGCTAGACATGGTGGGTAACAGAAACTGAGGTAAACAGTCCTTTGACGTGAGGCTTTTTGTTAATCTGACTGTGAATTGGGCTGTGCGTCATGTTTGTTGCAGCTGTGGGTGCCAGAGGGTTCCGGTCCCTGCAGTGCTCTTGTTTTTGTCCCGTGTCTTGGCTTTGGGCTTCCCCAAGCACCCTCATTGGAGAGAGGGTGCATCCTGCAGCTTTCTTGGCTTTCATCCTATGTCACACGTTGGAGCCCCATTGGTGCAGTTGTAAGGTGTGGGAAGGGCCAGTGGTCTGCAGTCTTCTGATTCACTCTCAGTCTTTCAGTGGACCTGCGTCTCTAGGCTGCGTCTTCACATGTTTCTTCTTGTGTAGCTTTTCCAGCCCCATAAGTGAGACAGGAGGCCAGAGGGGACTGGACTCAGGAATGCCCTTTCCTCATGGCTCTGAGACAAGGCTCTGAGAAAGTCTTCCCTACCTCTGGGGTGCGGGCCTTTATCATGGAGAAAGTTCTGGGTGCATTTCACAAGGGTTACTCTTCACCTCTTCATGCTGGAGCCATAAGAGGGTCTTTACTGGCTCTTTACCTTGAGGACTTGGTGGGGTTCCTGGGATTAGAACTCACAACCAAGTGGGAGGCTTCATAAGACCGGCTGCCACTCTCAGACTAGTCAATTCACAGTCTGGCCATTCGTCAAAATTACCATTTCAGTGTTCCTTCCAGTTTATGGCTTCAGTGACTTTGGCTGCAGGTGCACAGATCTCAGCCATGGCTCTGAATTTGTTTCCTCTCCAGATTTTGTGGTGGAGGTTTGCCCCACAGCTTCAGTTTTCTGATAGATCCATGAAAAGTCATTGACTTCGAGTTTGTTCAGGTTTTTTGTCTTGTAAGGATGGGCGTGATGATTTCCAAGCTCTTTACATGTTGGAACTAAAACTGGAAGTCTATTTAGTTTTATCATTTTTATTTAAAATAGGAAAAACATATACTCTGTCCATTGTCCTTTGAGCTGGTTAATGTTTTGCCCACTGGGATCAGGTGTCTCCCGTACATCATCCCAAAGATCTCGCCACTGTGCCTGTGCCAGAGGCACTGTTGAATCAGTAGGATGGGACGGTAGAGCAGCTAATGGGCTTCTGATTTAGTGTCTGACTCGCCTTAGAAACTTGGACAAGATGTTTAACACTCCCCCCACCCCACTGGCATCAGTTTCCTTCTCTGAAAAACAGAGGAATTGGAACATAGTCCCCAAATCCCTCCCTTTTAAAATTTCTTGCCACTAACTACTCTTAAAGGCTATGATTTTCTGCTGCTTATGATTGAAAATGAAACAAAAATGGTTTTTCTTTTTTAAATTTATGTTAGAATGTTTTTCAGTGTGGACTTTATAGCCGGGGCTCCTCAAGATTGTTTTAGGTGCCTATGAGATCAAAACTAATTTCCTAACAATACTAAGATGTGATTTGCCTTTTTCACTGTGATGACATTTGTGTTGATGGTGTACAAGCAGTGGCAGGTGAAACTGCTGGCATGTTAGCATGAATCGAGACAGTGGCCCCAGCCGGTACTGGTCATTGTTCACTGCCAGACACTCTCAGGAAAAAAGATTCCAATTCCACTTAAGAAGGTCTGTGATGAAGCGGTAAAATTAATTTTATTAAATCTTGTCCCTGCGAATACTTTTTAAATTTTCTGTGGGATAGAAATGGCAAGTATTCTTACTGCATACCAAAGTGCAGTGATTTGATTGAGGAAAAGCAACTTCAATTTGTTGGAGCTGAACTGGCAACTTTTTCATGAAACACCATTTTTACTTGAGAGAGTAACAACTAAACTCTAGCCATTTAGTCTTGGGTATTTGGCAGACATTTTCTTGAAAATGAGTAAAATTCACTTGTCACTTTAAGGAAAACAACTGACAGGACTTATGGCCAGTCATAAAATTTGAACTTTGCAAATGAGGATTTGAGAAAACTTATATTTGCTGCTGTGAGATTCCTAGTATCTAGAGACTTCTTCAATCAATGAAGATATTAACAAAGTGATTTTTTGATCTTACATAATGGAACAAGTTAACATTTGGAAGATCCATATAACCCAATGAACCTTGTTTTCCAAATGACTAATGCATAATGTGACAACAATCACACATGGATAAATGATCCATTTCAAGTGCGAGTTGAACCAGTGGATTTTAATGTAACAGAGTATGAAAGTTCATCAGTTTGGTACCAGATTTCATATTGTAACTAACCATTAAGAAACGCCCACTTGTCTAGTTTTGATGGAGTATCAGAGAAGATCCACAGTTACTTGAAAGAAATAATTTTAAAATTCCTTCCTTTTCCAACTACGTGTCTGAGTGAGGCTGGATTTTCTTCAGGTGCTCCAGTCAAGACAGCGTGTTGTAGCAGATGAAATGCAGAAGCAGATCTCTGACTGCGGCTGCCTTCTGTGAAGCCAGACATTAAAAGAGATTTGCAGAAAACTGTAAGAAGTGCTGTTCTCACAAAAATCCCTTTTGGTTTGGAAAGCAGCTCTTATTTTTACATAAAAATATTTCAATTGATGATGGATTTTTAAGTGAATTGGATATTTAAAAAATTTCTCAATTTCTAAAATGGTAAATGTAGGTAAGTATAACTGACATAGAGATTCTTTGCGCTTCTCCAATTTTAAAAGTGCAAGGGGGTCCTAAAACTAAAAGACTGAGACCTAGTGATATACATTCCCTACAATCAGATTTTTAGAGTGTCCTGTTAGCCTAGTGTTTCAGAATTTGATGAATCTCTAATGTATTTCTGTTTAAAGTTAAAATCTGTGGATAATACGAGATGTATTACATTATTGCTTGCCGTTTACTATCATATTTACTATGTAGGCTCTGCAGAGATCCGTGATTTCCTGAAATTTGTTTATGAAACTGGCTGGCTAGTTCAAAGGTAGTGTCCACAGTCAGTTACAGATCAGATCCCTCGTTCTACTCTTTCCTCCGCTCTCAAGACTGCACTTGACTAGTCTTAAAGAAAAAGAAAAATTGTGGTCTACCAGATACTGTGGAGTCAAGTGGATTCATGATTCAAATCAGTTTGGAAGACAAGTACCTTGGATCCTAGGTCCAGGTTTCAGAGGTTCACTGTGCACAGTAACATATCAAAGGGGCCGGGAAGTCCTTGAATAAATAAAGCATTTATTTGTTCACTAGTGTGAACAACTTACTTTCACATCTTACTTTTACACTGTAGCATCTTTTTAATTATTATTAAGTTCTGGGATACACATGTAGAACGTGCAGGTTTGTTGCATGGGTATACATGTGCCATGGTGGTTTACTGCACCTGTCAACCCGTCATCTAGGTTTTAAGACCCGCATGCATTAGGTGTTTGTCCTAACGCTCTCCCTCCCTTTGCCCCCCCACCCTCCGACAGGCCCTGGTGTATGATGTTCCCTCCCTGTGTCCATGTGGTCTCATTGTTAAACTCTCACTTATGAGTGAGAACAGAGCATCTTCTATTCCTGTGGCAGGCTCTGGTCTAGGTGACTCTTAAGTCAGAGAATATGCTAGTTTGGTATTTACTATCCATAGGAGGCTGAGCTGAGTAAGTGAGCTGTTTGTAGTAGACACTGTTCACAGACTGGAAGCCACCACCAGTATGCTTTGGTGGTGTATAACAGGGAGGGCTGGGCTGTGTTTTGATTTGTACATTTTAAGGAGTTAACTGGCATGTATTTCTACAAGAAAAAGATCAGGTAGATGGGAATTGAGTTGTATAAACGGTTTTGCAGAAGACAGTCTGTCGAGTACTTAAAGTAATTGCTTTCTGGAACATTAAATACAGATATTTGAAAATACTATTTTATAAATATCACAGTAACCTGAAATATTTTTGTTTAAATTTTAGCAATAGTCAAGTACTGTGTTCTAGCTGTAGAAGTAAACTTTAAAGACAGCATTTCCAACTTTAAAATAACTTAAATAAGGCATAATAAAAATCACGACTCCTTTTTTTTTAATTTTAAGAAAGCAAAATTTAGGCTTCGGCTTTCTCAGGTTAAACCCCATACAGCAATAAGTATATGAGCAGCGGATCACACAAAATGCCTCTAAAACAAGTGCCTTCCCCTCCTGTGTTCCTTTTGAATGCTACTTTGATATTTTTGTAGGATGGTTTATCCAAAGCAGTGTTGTATAGTACAACTCTTTGGAGAAGTAATTTGTGTAATACATTTTAACCAGGGGCATTTTTGATTATTGATTTATAATTATATCATAGTCTTACTAGATTTTTCAGTCCCAGTTACTAAGAATCGCTTTTAGAAATAAATAGTAACACAATTTTTAGTCAGATTGCATCACATTTTAAGGTTCTTTGATACAAAAAATATCCTGCCATTTATAGTATTTGTATTACTTTATATTTTTAATATAGACATCTAGAGATTTGTTGTCATTTGACTTAGTGCAAATGGAAAATATAATTCAGAGCTCATTTACCTATGGAAAAAATCTAGCAATAGAAAAATATCATAAGCCTGATGTTGTATACATTAGGATTCTATTGAAGAGAATACCTTAATTGTTATTTTAAGGAGAGCTGGAAACTGCCTTTGTCCTATAAAGTAAGATTTGTTTAGCACATTTCATACTAGGTCCCTGTGAAGGGAATTCAGATGCAAAAGGAATAAAATGTATTTATGGTAGGATTTTTTTTCCCTTTTTCTTTTTTCTTTTTTTTTTTTTCGGAGACAGAGTCTCACTTGTCGCCCATGCTGGAGTACAATGGTGTGATCTCAGCTGACTGCACCCTCCACCTACAAGGCTCATGCAATTCTCCTGCCTCAGCCTCCTGAGTAGTTGGGACTACAGGCACGTGCCACCATACCCAGCTAATTTTTGCATTTTTAGTAGAGATGGAGTTTCGCCGTGTTGGTCAGGCTGGTCTCGAACTCCTGACCTCAGGTGATCTGCCCACCTTAGCCTCTCAAAGTGCTGTGATTACAGGCATAAGCCACCATGCCCAGCCTATGGTAGGATTTTAAAATGGGAAGCTGAAATAAAACAAAGAGATATTGGACGACCATCCCAGATGTTGACCTGAGATGGAGAGAGTCTGGAAGGACCAGGTCAGGTGTGTAGAGCAATCCAGGGGACGCAAATCTTTCACTTATTCCTTTGTGCCTCCCCTCCACCTCCAATTTCTACCCCTCTCCACCCGAAAGAACAACTTTGGAACTTTGTTTTGCCTTCATTTTGCTCACTTTGGGTATTTAAAAATATTTTTCCTCTCTACCTTTATGAATCCAGATATTTTTAAACAAATAAGTTGATCCTATCATAAAAACGGTAATGGCGATGTCACAGGGAGGTGATTTAGGATATTTAATTTTCTAAATTATGCCGCTGGCCCTGGTTTTGTAATTTATACTAGACCCTTCAAAAGCTGATTTCCTATTTTATACCAGCCCAATTATTACTAATGATGGGCTTCTTTATAAAATGGAAAGACTAATAACTCTTTGAACTATTATGTAATTCCATTGTAGTTCATTAGTATGAATACCTGGTAGTTTTTTCTGCATCCCCTAAAGGGTTTCTAGTTCTTTAAATTATGCTCTTTTGTGAGATGTCTTCCAGTTTTCCCCTGTTATGATCCCATGGACAGGGAAGTTGTTCTTTAATGGGAGGAATTAATTTTCTAAGATGCCTAGTAAATGGTGTGCACATTTGTGTTGATTTTTCTTCTTTCATTCTCTTTATTCTCTTTCTCTGCCTTCTCTTCTTCTGCCACTGCCCTTCTCTTCCCTTGGCCCTTTAATCTCTGGGATAGTGCATTGTTGAATACATATAGCATTAATAGATGCTCAGTAAATACTTTTAAGCGATCAGTTGACAAAAAAATAAGTACTTCTCTTTCAGTCATAATCTTCTATTCCTAAAATGCCATTTCTGAAAAAAATAGCTCCTTAGACAGTCTTAGAAATGACAGTACTTACCATGAGCAGTCCTTATTATTCCTAAAATTTAGCTCACTTTTCACGCAGCAATACTGGTACATGGCAAGATGAGTTCATACCTGTACACTCGTAGAGAACAGTGTAATGATATCCCTCACTTCATCTCTGCACATCTTTTTATACAGGTAAAAGCCCTCACATCTCTGCCTGATTCAAGTCAGGCGGGGATTTCTAGAATATGATTTATATCAATTTGCCCAGGACTGTTTCCCACTAATGGGTTTCCAGTTGCTCCTTTACTGTTAAACTGTCACCTAGTTTTCTTACTGTCCTGACACCAGGAAGATGGAGACTGCAGCTTCCAAAGAGGGCCCTCTACTTTTTTGGTAACCAGAGCAGACATCCTTACAAATATTTAAAAATATATTTACCTGGTACTTACTGTGTGCTTGGCACTATTGTAAGCACTTTACCAAAATTAACTTTTTTAATGCTTGTAAAACCTTTGAGGTGAGTGTGATTATTATGAGAAAACAGGCAGGAAGCTAAGGAGCCCAAGATCACACAGATTGTAAGTGGTGGTGGGGCCAGGAGCCAAATCCAGGCAGCCTGGCTCCAAAGTTGATGCTTTTAACCACTATGATATGCCTCTATCATTAAAGGAAATTCTGCAGACAGGAGTTACACATGGTCAAGAAACCTTTAAAAGGTCAGATTCTTCCAACAACACACGTTTTAAGGAGAAGAAAAATTAGTCTAGAGCATTTCAACATATTGACTAGAGCATTTCAACATATTCAGGCCTAAGAATGTGTGTTTTTCCCTGGAAAAGGCTTACGCAGAGATAAATAACTTGTGAAGATGGTAGCATTTCTGTCGGTGCTTCCCTTGAATTAAAGTTATTGTCTCATTTTTGCCCTCTTGCATCTTATCATAGATAATGAAGAAAAGCCAGTGATACTTACAGTATTCTGCCTGAGGAATTTACTTAAATAGACCATTAGGTCATAGGACATTTCCTGTTTACCACATTTCCCCAGGTGACAGTGTTGCCAGACTTTGCACTATTACATACATACAAGGCTTCCCTGTCTTCCAGCTTCTAGTAACATTCAAAAAACTTTTTTATACAGCCCCAACCAACAGGCTTCTTAAAGCTCTTCTGGCTTCCTTGTAACACTCACCTCAAAGCCCTCCCACTGCCTGGTGCCAAGGGCAAAGCCCCACTTTCAGGTGCCAGAGTCTCACTCGGTTATCTAATGCTGCAGAACTTTAGTGGCTTAAAACAACAAGAGTCATTTGTTTTACTTCCCTGCTCCACACATTATTTTCTGGAGTAATTTGACTGGGGCCTCTCTGTTTTGAAAATGGCTCACTCTTGCGGTCAGGCGCGGTGGCTTACGTCTGTAATCCCAGCACCTTGGGAGGCCGAGGCAGGCAGATCACCTGAGGTCAGGAGTTTGAGACCAGCCTGACCAACATGGTGAAACCCTGTCTCTATTAAATATACAAAAATTAGCCAGGCGTGGTGGTGCATGCCTGCAGTCCCAGCTGCCTGGGAGGCTGAGGCAGGAGAATTGCTTAAACCCTGGAGGTGGAGGTTGCAGTGAGCAGAGATTGTGCCACTGCACTCCAGGCTGGGTGAAGGAGTGAGACTGGCTAAAAAACAAATAAACAAAAGGCTGGCTCAGGTGGCTGGCGAGTTGGCGCTGGCAGTTGTCTGGGAGCTCAGCCAGGATTATTGGTCAGTGACCTCAGTTCCCTTGTGTAGGCTGCCAGGGCATCTTCGTGGAATGGTGGCTGTGCTGCAGTAGTAAATGTCCCAAGAGTCTGGCAGAAGCTGCATCACCTTTTATGACTTAGCCTTGGAAGTTACATAACAACTGTATCACCATTATCACAGACCCACCCAGTTTCAAGAAGAGGGAACATAGACCTCATCTCTTAATGATAGGAGTGTCCAGCCTCATTGTGGAAAGGCATGAGAGATAGGAGGTAATGTGGTCATCTTTGGAGAGAAGTCTGTCACAAAACAAATCCATGTCAACAGATCCCCCATTCCGTAACCTTTTGTCTCAGTCCCTTCTTTTTTTTTATTTTTTGACACAGAGTCTCACTCTTGCCTAGGCTGGAGTGCAGTGGCACGATCTTGGCTCACTGCAACCTCTGCCTCCCGGGTTTAAGTGATTCTCCTGCCTCAGCCTTCTGAGTAGCTGGGACTACAGGTGCCACCACCATGCCTGGCTAATTTGGGTGTGTGTGTGTGTGTGTGTGTGTGTGTGTGTGTGTTTAGTAGAGACAAAGTTTCACCATGTTGGCCAGGATGGTCTCAATCTCCTGACCTTGTGATCTGCCCACTTCAGCCTTCCAAAGTGCTGGGATTACAGGCGTGAGCCACCGCACCCGGCCAGCCCCTTCTTTTTTACTTTAGCTAAGCAAATTCTAGTAATTTAGTTTTTACCATTTTTTTGCATGATGTTTTCATTTAAGTATGCCTGTATACACATATGTAAACTCGTTCCTCGTCTGTTTTTGCCTGAATATGTTGTGGTGGTTCTTTTTATTAGTATTAAAAAGGGCCTGGCATGGCAGCTCATGCCTTGTAATCCCAGCACTTTGGGAGGCTGAGGCAGCTGGATCACTTGAGGCCAGGAGTCCAAGACCAGCCTGGCCAACATGATGAGACCCCATCTCTACTAAAAATACAAAAATTAGCTGGGCATAGTGGCACATGCCTATAATCCTAGCTACTCAGGAGGCTGAGGCATGAGAATAGCTTGAACTTGGGAGATGGAGGTTGCAGTGAGGTGAGATTGCACCACTGCACTCCAGCCTGGGCAACAGAGTGAGACTACTTCGCAATAAATAAATAAATAAATAATACTTAAAAAGAACCCATCATCTATTAGGAAAATCAAATTCTTTAAAGAAAGAAGATTCACATCTAATTCACATTCCGGTTTGCATTTGCAGATCAAATACTGTAAGCATTTCCTGAAAAATGACAATGATAATTTATTCTTTTCCTAAAGTAGCCCATGAATAGTGTTGAAAAACAATTCAAAACAGGCTTGGAAATGATTTGCTGTTGACCTGGGTGTGTTTTGCGTTGACTGTTTTATACTTTAAGGACAACCCTATTAAGCATTCATTCAACTAATATTCGCTGAATACTGTGTCAGCTGTCAGGTTTACATTGGCAAATGGAGCCAGACATGGTCCTCCCCTCATGGAACATGTCATATAGTGAGGAAGATGGGCATTAATTAACACATAATCACCAAATAAATGTGAACTCACAACCTTATTAAATGTTATAAAGGAAAGGAGCTCTGGGAGTATCTGATGGTGAATCCTGACATAGTCTCCTGTGATGAAGTGCTATTTTGGCAGAGATCTGAAAGGTGGAGGAGACATAATCCTCCCAAGAGACACATGAGTGTGTGTGTCACATCCCTGCACAGATCCATGTACAGACATCTGTGGATACACATATTCCTAGTTTGCAGACATTTGTAAGAAAGCAGTCACTTCTGCTGCCATTCTGTTAAGAGACCACATAGCAGGTAACCTCTCGAAAAGCATATGTTCATACAGGCCTTACAGAGCAGAGGTCTAAGTCAGCCTTTGTCATTTATGAAGAAGTACTTCATTTTGAATAATGGTGATCACGGTAAGCAAGTACAATGGATATAAGGGATAAAGTACAAGAATAGTTTTCCAAGTATGGTCTAGTGGACCCTGGAGTCCCCAAGACCCTTTTGGGGTATCTGTGAGGTCAAAATGATTTCTTTTCTTTTTTTTTGTTTTTAATAGAGAATGCAAGCCACAGTTTCTGTTCTATAAACACAAACTTTTGTATTATAAATACAAAATAAGAAAAGATAGTGATATGTTAGCTGTTATGAAGGGTGAAAACTTTATATAAACTTCAAAAGGCTGCTTTCTGCATCTGCATCAATGTAATTTCATGATTCTCTACCAGTTTCATTTATAGAAAGAATCTCTGTAATCAAATTATTATTCGTGTTCGTGTCCCCCATATCTGTAGGAATACAGTTTATTGTCTGCTCCTCCACTCGAAGGAGCCCTGCGTCTGTCTAGTCTGCTCTCAGAACTTTGTCTTCATGAGCAGCCACATCATAGAGAGAAGCCTTACAACTTCTTGAATCCCACAGCTTGACAGTGTTATATAAGGATCCTGAAATCAGCTGTGGTTCATGGGTGGGAGACCATTGTACTGATGTCTCCCAACCTGCATGTGAGGTTAGGGATGCAACATGAAAGAACCATCTTTAGTTTGGGGATCCCACAGTCTGATATACCTATCTGTGCTTCCAGATGCTAAACATTTACAAAGTGGAGAATAGGAAATACAATTAAACACTTTATTTCCTGCAAAGTTGACTTAAGATTGCCAAACATGACATCCCACACACTAATTGTATGGTCCCAAGGTACACTGCAGATTTCTTCAGCATCTGACCACAGCACTGAGGGAATTGCTTCCTTGTGGCCAGAGAAGGTCACTATGGGAGTCCTTGTTAGTCCCAACTGCTCTGTTTTCTGTTTCTTTCTTGGTCAATTTGTGGATTCCTCCATTTCATCTTCTTCTGTAGGGACTGTAGACCAGATCCTTAGCATCTTATCCCAGGAGCCACTGCAAAATTTAGTTGCTGAGCTATCAATAGCTGTAGAATCTATACTTGTGCCGCAGTGTAGGGTTTTCACTTTGTTTCTCTCAACATTCCAGTCCCATGAGAGAATAGTCTGATCCATAGAGGCACTCAGTAATAACACAAACTGTGTTTTATCACCCAGGCCATATCTTTTACAACATCCATGTGTCCCACAATTGTCAATGTTGACTTTCCTTCCAAGGACCAGATCCAAACCAGTCAAGATCCATACCTCTGTCCCTTAAATTGAACTGGTCCAGTCATCATGGACACATCATTCTGGTTGGGGTGCAGTATACTTCTCCGCGTATTCTATTTCCACAACTTCTTCTAATGAGATGTTCTCCTGTTCCATGTGTTTGACCAAGGGCATTCGCAGAAACTGATCCTTAAAAAGGAAATCAACTCCATATATTTGTGGAACTCATTTCTGTCCTTTAGTAATTTATTGATGATGTTAGTAAAGTCATCACTTTCAGAGACAGCAGTGACTGAGAAGGGAACATCATCATCAATGGCCTATTTCTTGTGATCAGTGTAGAAGTGTGTTTACAGCTGAGCAATGGCAGGGAGTGCACACAAGACTTGACCACAGAAACATATGGGTTAGTAGGCTGAGAACGGGAGCTCCTGTATCTTAGGACTACAAAGAGACAGCTCAGAATTACACTGCACAGGTAAGCGAGAAGCTGCAGTCTAATCTCGGACTTTGCTTTCTCTCCATAGGTCTGCTCCTGATTTTCATAATAACACTGAGATATGATTTGCCTTTTTCTCATTCCTTTTGACACGAGTGTCAGTGTTTTCCAGAGACGAGGTGGTGTGATTGGTGTGATTTATCTCAACAGATTGAATTCAGAAGCATATATGAAAATTCAGCTATCATCTATTAAGCCAGACATTAAAAGCTTTGCAAAAATGTGAAAGAATGACATTCTTCTTGTTAAATTTTTTTTTGGTTTTGGAAAATATAGTTAATTTTCATAATGATGTGTTATTTATGTTAACATGTAAAGGGTTTATTAGAATGAATTTAAAAGTATTTCTAAAATTTCTGTTTTAACTTAAAATATGGCATTTATCTATAGGGATAGCCCACATAGAAGTTTTTTTGGGGTTTGCAATAATTTTTTTAAAGTGTAAAGGAGTTTTGAAACCAAAAAGTTTGAGAATGACAAATATGGCATTCAACTTGACTTTAAGCATGTTACCTAATCTCTCTGAGACTCTATAAAATGGGGGCGATGATCAAAGTACTTCCCTCATAAAAGGATGAAAGGAGTTCATACATGTCATTTCCTCTTAACAATATATGGCACAGAGTAAGTATTCAATATATATTAGCTTTATTATCATGTTTAATATGAAAGCAAAACTCCCTGGACTCCAAACACTACTGAAGCGCAGTCGAAGAATTCTTGCTTGTTTTTGGAGCCATCTGTATTGTTTTTGTAAAACAAAATATTCCAAAGGGAAAGAAATAGGATTTTGTGATTTTTCTTTTGAATTGAGATATAACAGGAGTTTTTATTGGCAAATGATCAGGGTGTAGAAGCTTGAATCGATGTAGATTCAGAATACCTTGAGGTGCTTTTTCACACCCATTCCTGCTGCACTCCTCAACTCTCAGCCTTATAACCAAGGTTCTGCTATGTTCAGAATCACGGAAAACAGGTGGGCAGATCTGGAAAGCTCGTTTGGAAATTTCCACAGAGACCATAGTGGACTTCGGGGCTCCAGTGTCCTAGACCCAGAGCCGAAAGGGAGGCTCACAATAGGGGACATCTCATTCAGTCCCCACACTTTTCAGATTGAGAACCCAAGACTCAGAGCAATGATTGGCTCACAGTGGCTCACCCAGCCTGAGAGAGACCTAATCAGGACAAGAACCAGAGTTTTCCTGATTTGTAACAGAAAGGATATGAGGCTTAGAATCAGAACTGTTTTTAGTCTCAGTCTAAAGCCTTAATTGGTTGTCTGATATTAAGCAGCTTGTTTACATCTGATACTCAGTATTCTTATTTGTAAAATGGAGGTGAAAATATCCACCATCCCAGAGTTGTGAAAAAGATCAAATAAGGCATCGCATGAAGGTCCTAGGACACTTTGTTTGAGTTGGTATCTTTCCGGGCCTTTGCGTGTAAAGTCCGTAGAGAGAACTTCTCAGTGAAATAAACAGTTCTTTTCAAAAGTGCCTTAAATATTGTGCTTTGTGGCTTTGTAACATTCTCTTTTTTCTGTCTTTTTAGGACAGCCCAGAAACTTGCAGGACCTGTGCCGAATTAAAATTCGACAATGTATAGGCCTTCAAAACCTAAAGCTACTTGATGAACTACCAATTGCCAAGGTCATGAAAGACTACTTAAAACACAAATTTGATGATATCTGATATACCAGAACTGTGAGCAGGATTAGGAGTTATATTCCAGATACTTAAAAGGCTTTTTGCCTTGCACAAAGTATATCCTATGCAATTTCTGATTTGCTGTGAAATCAGAAAGCAGGTATACACTTTTGGGTTTTCTGTTTGTTTGGTTGGTTTTCATTGTAGGGAAGGGATTTTTTTATATATATATAAAAACACACACCACATGCTTGAAGGTCTTAATTTGGTTTCTTGGTCCAAGTTTAAGAGGTCCAAGCTTTGTATACAATACTGCATTTAGAAAAATTGTCTTTTCTTAAATGACACAAGCAGGTTTGGAGTGGAGAATTTACCCTTTCCAAATTTATGGTTTCCTTGGTAAGCACGATATTCTAAACCAGCAGAGCACTTGTTAATGTTTGGAGGCACAGTTTCACCCAGGGGGGCCCTGGGTTCTTCTGGAAAATGCCCTAAGAAATGTTTAAAGTAATGCTGTCACCTCATTCATTTTTAATGAGTATAAATTGGCCGTTTCAAGCTGTTCTTTTTCCTAATTGATGTAGCTTTCGGATGACATAAATTCAGTATCTCTGCTTTTCTTTTGGTGTGCTCTTGTTTTTAACTTTTTTTTTTTTTAACAACTGTAGTACACTACCCTGAGACATTGTGTCTCGATTTCTATCTCTAGTTAGAGTTGTGCTTTTAAAAAAATTAACGGGAAAGAAACTAACTTTAATTGAAGCCAGTGTATTCTGTTTTTAAAACTGTGCCTGCAGTGCAATACTCTTTCTGGTGTATTTTATCCATTATTTCACTTGCTGGTCATCATTTCACAGCCAGCTTTGACATGCCCGTGAGAACAGGAGCCGCCACTTTAATTTTCATGGCAGAACCATAGTATGTCAGTTGCAATTTCCATTTTAAGCTATGTCTTTTACTTCACTTTAAGCAGAAAATTTTGTATCCTGGTGGTAGAGTCTTCCCTTAAAAATTGTTAAATCATTTGGCTTTAATGGTTCAATAATTTGGAATGGCTTCATGGTGTTTCTTTTTCTCCCAGTTTAAAAAAAAAAAAAAAACTTTTTAAGGGTAAAATCTTTAAGGGGTACACATTTGTAAGTCTGGCTAATTTCTAATATGCTAATTAAACATTTCCTATTTTAAGGTTATATACAGTGAGGCTCTTCAGGACAATTATTTTCTGGGTTGATTGGGCATTTGTTTGCTGTGTAAACACGGATATGATAAGTGTCAGTAACAATGGAAAAGGTCCCAGAGGCATTAGGCATCTAAGATGATGCCCTCAGAAATGTATTCTGTGCTTGATTTGTGTTATTAGCTTCAGAAGAACCTTTTCAAATGTCCCAGTATCGTTTTTAGTGCTTTGGGAAAAAATATTCACACACTGTTAATAAATTTGTTATCAGAAGTTTACAAGACGAAGGGCTTCTCTCATCTGAATTTCTAGATTTAAGTCATAAAGCGTAAAACTGTTTCACCCAGAAGTGTAACTAAGCAGAATTAGGAGTTGTCTCTGGCTTTACCTTTTTCAGAGCCAGCAGTGCTGTTTTCTCAAGCACAGTGTTTGTTCTCTTGGGTGCAGAGTAGTTGTGGCGTCTTACACTCAATCTGCTTGTGCCTAGGCATTGCACAGGTTTCCAAAGACGGGCAGCTTCAGAAAAAAGGATTATTCGGGAGATTACTGGTGTGACCCATAGACTCTTTGGCATAGACTGTTTCGCAGGCAGCCAGTCTGAGTGTGGCCAGTTCTATAACCATCCCCAAACTAGCTGGAGCCTGATGGATAGGAACGAGTAGTCTGTCCTTTTTTCTATAAAAATATTCCAAAAATTTATCTCCAGAGAAAGTCCCCTGTGAAGACAGTTGCCAAGCTATATTCTCATTCTTTAAACCAATACCCA
Organism: Macaca nemestrina; assembly: GCF_043159975.1. NCBI lineage: Eukaryota > Metazoa > Chordata > Mammalia > Primates > Cercopithecidae > Macaca > Macaca nemestrina. Next base: position 90,529,702 of record NC_092131.1, on the reverse strand, counting down.
GGTCAGGGCTAGGACACACTAGCAGTCTTAGGGACATGGTGTGGCTAGAAATGAATTGAGTGTGACTTCTCCCTAAAACCCCAGGCCCAGGGATGTGAGGAGGCAGAGGGGTGCCTGGAGTTTCTGCACTCTGAGCAGTGATGTTAATGTTACACTTGCACAGGGCTTATTTCCACGTATGTGTGTGTTAATTTATTCACCTAGTTTAAAATGATTTTCTCTCCCCAGCCATTCAGAGGTTTCCAAACTAAGCCACTGAGTTTGAGTCAGGGAATTCCAAGTAAAAAAAGATCAGATTAAGGTAAATTCTTTGTTCTGTATTGCTGCTGTGACTTCAGAAAAAAATTATGAGAGCTCTTCCTGGAATTTTGAAATTTCTATTTAATGAAGAAGTGTATAATTCCATTATTTATTGTTTGAGGTTTGATTTATCTGGAAGCTTAAAAAGAATGTTTTATTTTTGTTGTTAATAAAATCCCAATCACATTTCACAATAACTAAAATGTCTCCAAGTGGGTTACTGGTAGATTATAGTGGTGAAACCTGCAGGTCTGCATTTGAATTGGATTGACAGAGAAGCATTCCGTGGTCACATAATGAATAGGGAGAACAGAACTTTTCAGAAAAATCAACTGATTGTTTTTTCCAGAAGACAGAGCAGAAAATGTTCAGAATATTTTCAAATTTGTCAGATTCTTTTATGTTTCCTTTGAAATTTATTATTTAAGCCTAATACTAAACCTTTATAAAAATATATTTGGCAAATACACCAAAGAAACCAGCTCATAAAAGATTATGATCATTAATGAACTGTAAACCTCATCTTTCGAAAACAAGGTTTTGTGTTTTGTTTTTTTTTGTAAATATTTGTGTTTATAAATGTACAGCAGAGTAAGAGTGTTTTTTAGATTATTTAATTCCCATATTTCTAAACTATTTACTACACAGTAATCCATGCCTGTTAGTTTGGAGGACTTGACTGTTTCGTTTTTTAATTCATTATCAGTCATGCTTGGAACAGCATTTCCACTAGAGAATTCAGTGTTCTGGCAGTAGCAAGAGTGCACATCTGGAGCATGAGGGAGTCTAGCATGATTTGTCAGATGCACACCCTAAGAGACGAGAATGTGTAGTTTAATGACCAGTGTGGACCATACGAAATTGAGATTCTAACTTTCCTGCAGAAGTGCTCATTAGCCCAGAATGTGATTGGGATAAGGCCATTTGCCCACAAATTTAGCTTTCATGTAACTCCTAGTGTGTTATATCATAATGTATTTTGTTCTTCCTTTTTAATGTAAGTTTTGCTTTGGGTCAATTTGAATTAAAAAAAAATCAAATCTGATTTAAAACATGTTGGAGTTGTATTTTATTTCCAGTCTACCTTAACTTTTTAATATGTCCAGCTATTTGGTGAAAATAAATAAAACTCTGTCCTTCCTTCATCAGCATTTTAGATCACTGGGAATTGTTTTAAGAATATGATGATGCAGAAAACAATACCACTCTACATTGTCACCAGATAAGCCATTTCTTACCCTCCTTTAATTTGTTTAATGCATTCTGCAAATACCAACCAACTAAAGATTATCACAGTGTTGAGTGTATCGATCCAGCACTGAGCTTTCTTGGGCCGTAATCGCCACCTACCTCACGCGTGTCACACCTTGACTGAGGACAGGATTTAGATCACAGCGTTTCTAAACGTAGGACAGTATGCAGTCAAAGCAATGAATCTGACGGAGTTACCCTGCAGGGGATGAAGCAAAACAACTTTGATTTCACATTTCCTCTATAAAACATAAACACAGCTTGATTCAGGAGAGACCCAAAGTGAATATGAATGATGGTGTGCTAAGAGAAAGGGAAGAGGGACTGCTTAGCACCCCATGCAGAAGTGGGATGTTTTGGAATTATAATCTTGTTGCAGCCTTGTCCAGGGTTTGGCACGAATGAAGGCCAAGAATAGGACATTTGAAACTATTTCTAATGATCAGCAGGGGAGTTCAGCTTTGAAAAATTGCTGTGTTGCTTGGAAACCTTGAGATCATTCCTTTTCCAATATGATAGAAGTAGTGTATTGTTTTCTCAGCTGAAAGACAGTTTACAAAAATAGTTTACAGCTATTGATAAAACATTATCTACTTGATAAAAAAAATAGTTCCACATCTCACATATTTGGATATCTGAGATGAAAGAACATGGATTTGTATCCTCTGCCTGTATTTATGTAACTTAATGTAACTGTGTGTGCTTAACTGAAGGAGTAAGAGTGAAGTTTTACAAGTTTTGATGATAGAACTCAACATACTAAGATACAAAGATAATTTTTCTTTATTCTATCTTTAGTTATTTTGTTATTACCTATTAAATGAAACAAAGGTTCAGACAGCATATGGCCAACTGGATCTCATGACTTCTCTTGTATGCCCCTGACAAATAGTGTTCCACTCTTTGTAATATATTTCCTGAAGACCGTGGCTCATTTGATGGATATTTCCTTATCTTCCAGAAGAACTCTATGATTCCTGAGTGACAGTCAACATTCTGAATCACATTTGAAAAGACTGAGGTGATTTGTGTATGGACTATGAAAGATCATCAGTGTGGGAGTAAAACCCTAAACTAGCCCTGTTGCCCCAGTGCTTGGTCTCACTGTCCTGAGCGAGTATCTTACACTAAATGATTAGATGTGATCTTTAAGTCTCATTCATCCAGCTATGCCTAGAGCACCTCGTGCTGCTTTTCAGTTGTGTATCTGCAAGGCAAGGGTTTGATTCATTCTGACCCTTAAACCGTTGGAAGTAAAGGATCACATTCAAGCACAGTATTTCTCTTCTTTCGCAGATGTGACCTTTTAAAAACGTCATCATTGGTAGTTATTGTAAGTTTATTTTATTTTATTTTATTTTAGAGACAGAGTCTCACTCTGTCGCACAGGCTGGAGTGCAGTTGGCACAGTCTTGGCTCACTGCAACCTCTGCCTCCCGGGTTCAAGTGATTCTCCTGCCTCAGCCTCCCAAGTAACTGGGATTATAGGTGTGCTCCACTACGCCCGGCTAGTTTTTGTATTTTTAGTAGAGACGGGGTTTCACCATGTTGGCCAGGCTGGTCTCGAACTCCTGACCTCAAGTGATCCACCCACCTCAGCCTCTCAAAGTGTTGGCATTACAGGCGTGAGCCACCATGCCCGGCCTGTAAATATATTTTCAATCTTGATTCCAGTATCTTGAAAATCTCACTTGGAACCTTTATGTTTCCTTTTTATTAGAACACTGTTTTAAATTAAAAGTGTAGCGTTATGTTACATTAAGAAGTAATGAAGTTATTCACTTTTTTGCGAAACTAGTTTATGAATCAGAACAGAGATGGCTGAATTTGGACAATGACATTCAGTTTAAGTTGAGAAATTTGGTTATGTGATGAGTAGACTGACACAGAAGTACTCCAGCTGCAGAGATTTCCTATTTTATCTGGCAAATGTAGTCATATTTTTCTTGCTGCTCAGTTTTGAGCTAATGTTGCTTTTCTTCCTCTAATAGTTTCAGGTCAGGTCACTTCTTAGTTTTCTTTTTCTTTACCAGAAAAAAGAACAGTTGTGGGGCATGGACTTACTGTACATGACCATTTTAGATTTCTCTAGAGAGTTTCTAGATTTTCCCTCTCTTCATTCTGGTCACTTAACCCTTTAGTGAGGTACACGCCTGTGTACAAGGTGTAGACTCAGCCTCATCAGGTTGTTTTAGTGTGCTGATTTTAGAGTTCCCAAATGGCTTATTTTCTCTGCCTTACCTGAGTAGAAATACAGCTTATCATTTTGGAAGAATGCCTCATCAGTTGGCTACAGCCATTTTCCATCTTGTGTAGCACCAGAGAACAAATTGCATTTCTTGCTGGTTTACCACTGGTGCTCTTAAGAATTCATTTGCTATGAGTCCACTGGGCAGAGAGTTCCTTGAAGACAAACACTGGGTCTTATTTGCCTGACCCTCAAACAGTATTTGCCAACAGAATCCATTTTCCAGGGCCTTAGTGGCATATGGCATTTGGTCCCTAGCATGTTAACTTTGTTCCTTCAGGGCTCCAAGGAAAAGAGGGCCAGGTCGTTCATAGCTTTAAGTCTCAGGCCCTCCTAATTCCCACCAGTCTTGCCTTTGGCTCTTCCTTCTTCCCTCCGCCTCCTCTCTTCAGCCTCCCTGCTGTCAGCGTCACCTGGCAGTGGAGCCTAGCTACTGGTCTCATGTGGGCACTGAGACCTTCAGCAGAGACCACTGGATTTTGGTTGCCAGGAATTGTATCAGTCAGGATTCTCCCTCCCTGAGCCCCCACAGTGCTGCAAGCCCCCGAAGGAGGCAGGGCAAGGCACAGTCTAGATGGCTGACTCAGAGCTGCCCCCAGGCACCTGCCTCACTGGAGTATCTATGCAGGCTCCGGCTGTGCTTGTACAGCGCTCTCCGTGAAGCTGGATGGGGACTGAGGTGGATCCCCCCGCATCTCTACGCCGTGTTGCTTTTTCTCCATTGTTTCATACACCGCATGGGTGGTATTCTTACATAGGAAAGCCCTGGCCGACTCGGTCCTGGTTTGACCATTTCTGCCCTCTTTAGTGCCTGGCTGGCACAGTGCCTTTCACACTATGGATTTTCACTCCCGCAGATTTTCAAGTGAATCTGGTCCAAACCCTTCCTTGGGCAGGTGGGAAAGCCAGGCCTTCTTATGCTCTTAGCTGGTCCTCACCATCCCTGAATTGGTGTCACTCCTCTCCTGCTGGCATCAGTTGGTTTCCACGGAATGGAAATCACCCCATTATGAGGACAGCAATAATAGAATGAGACCCATCTTGGCAAAAGTTGGCAAGGCTTAGGATTTCACATGTTATACTTCCTGGATTTAAAGCCCACACATCTATAAAAATGCCTGTAATTTCCTATAAAATGTGGCCCAAGAGTTCAGTCTTAGCCTCCACCATGCCTTCCTTTTTTTTTTTTTTTTTTTTTAATTGAGACGGAGTCTCTGTCTGTCGCCCAGGCTGGAGTGCAGTGGTGTGATCTTGACTCACTGCAACCTCGGCCACCCGGGTTCGAGTTATTCTTATGCCTCAGCCTCCTGAGTAGCTGGGACCACAGGTGCACACCACCATGCCTAGCTAAATTTTTTGTAATTTTAGTAGAGACAGGGTTTAGCCATGTTGGCCAGGCTGGTCTCGAACTCCTGACCTCGGGTGATCTGCCTGCCTCGGCCCCTGCAAAGTACTGGGATTACAGGTGTGAGCCACCGCACCTGACTGTCTTTCGGATAATCTTGACTAAGAGGGAACAGCTTGGGTTCTAGAACTCCCTTAGGAACTCCGTGTGCCCTTTGCTGGCCTCGGGAGTGTGGCAATAAGAATTACTTCCTAGGCAAGGATGCTACTGCTCTCAGCTCCGCCTGTCCACTGTTTACAAGATGAGCAGGATAACTGAACATATGAGCCTGCACACAGAGGCCAGTGGCATGCATACTTGGCTGGCTTTTTTAGCTTTCATTACAGTCAGCTAAGAGATTGGTATACTGCTATCCTTTCATCATATTTTATGATCCCTCACATTTATAACATACACTTCCACTGAAAAGAGAAAAAGAGACTTGTTAAAGAGACTTGGGGAGGAGTAGGGAGAAGAATGTGGATATTTTGTCTTAGAAATAAAGTTGAAATAAATATCCTTGTATCCGATAGCACTTGTTGGGTGGCTGTATATATTTTACGTTGACATTTACTTACGTGGAGTCTTCTCCTGAAGTTTCTATAAGAAGTTGATAAATTAATCTATTAGTTTGTTAGACCATTAGGCAAGTAAAAAGTAAGATTGCGTATTTCAGTGTGCTGATTTCAAGACTGTCATACCATTAGGGTTTGTCCTAATTTATCAGCCTTTGAGACTAAGATAGTGATGCTTTATCCCAGAACTGTGAACTCACATATACTATCTATGGAGCATCTTGAGGTTCTGTGTTTAAAATCACAGTGCACATGTCAATGACAAGGTGATCAGGTCTCTTGCAACTTCCTGTCAAACCTAATACCAGGTAGATTTGAAAGTCATCACCTCTACCACTCCAGCCTCCCAGCCCCATCCCTGGCAGGTGTTTTTAGGACATGAAGTGTAGTGGCTCAGCCCTTCACTCTACCAGTAAAGCAGAGATGAACGGCCCCTGCCTCCTACCTCTCCTTGTCAGGAGAGCCTTCCCTGAGAGGCATGGAGCAGGACACACAGCGGCAGCCTAACAACAGATTCTAAGGTAGACCTGGCGCCTGGGATGGAGACAGGCAGCACTGAGAGCAGTAGCATCCTTACCTAGGAGCCCCTCAAAGACTAGGGCACAACATCTTGTCTGGGGCCAGGAGAGCTCTGCCACCGTTCCCTGCCTGCACTGGGGGCCTAGAAAGCAACTGCTGCTTTGCTACAACCTGTTCAGAACACTCACCTTTAGTCCTGCTTCGTATTAAGTCTGTTCTCAGGACACATTTGTCCTCTAATGTGAAAATGACATAAGTTTACCACCCACCCCAAGGGGTGTGTGCGTTTACATTAAAGCCTTAGATGAACGAGGATGAGGTTCTGATGCAAGGCATGCTGGTGCCGGGCGCAGTGGCTCACACCTGTAATCCCAGCATTTTGGGAGGCTGAGGCGGGCGGATCGCTTGAGGTCAGGAGTTTGAGACCAGCCTGGCCAACATGGTGAAACCCCATCTCTACGAAAAATATAAAAAGTAGCCGGGTGTGGTGGCCCGTGCCTGTAATCCCAGCTACTAGGGAGGCTGAGGCTGCAAGAATCGCTTAAACCCAGAAGGTGGAGGTTGCAGTGAGCCGAGATGGTGCCACTGCACTCTAGCCTGGGCAATAGAGCAAGACTCTGTCTCAAAACAAAACAAAACAAAAACAAAAACCGTGCTGGGGAGGAAACTATACCTCTGTCTCATCCACATCCACGGAGGGAAGGCTGGGCCTATAGCTCCTCTTCAGAGAGGTCAGCTACAGTTGTGCAGGCCAAGGCGGGCTTCATTGTTCATGGCCTGTGAATTTAGAGTAACCTATGCTCAAATTTTCTAGACTTTCCATCCCTTTCATCCCACCAGAGATGGCAGAGAGGCTGGTGCCTATGCAGAAGTGTGGTCTGCTAGTCGGCGGGCTGGGGAGAGCAAAGGACTGATTTCCATCCTGCTGCACACCCCATCTGTACCCAGGACAGCAGCAGCCTCTCAGACCAGCTGCTTTGGGCATTCCTGTTCCAGTTGGGAGGGTACCCTTTCCCTGCACCTTCCTTGCCCTTGGGTCTGTCTGTGTCCTTGGGAAACTCCAGGTTGGAAGGGTTGCCCCACAATTCCTCTTTGTAATGGGGAAACTGGTTTGTCTGCCACGTCGGAAGCCCCGGGAAGGCAGGGATCTGGCCTTAGGCTTGGCGGCCCGGCAAAGAGAACGGCGCTGTGTGTGGTCCCTGGGTGACAGATGTTGGGTGAGTGAGGAAACGGGCAGGCCTCTGGTCGTAACCCTGGTACCAGGTGAGAGAACTGGAAAGGAATCAGTGATTTGTTCGTGTACCCACTCCTAATCTACAGCCCTTCCCATGCGCCCTCACCACCGCCCCCCCACCCCGCCCCACAGTGGGTATTCCAGTCATTTCCACAGGTGAAGAGGTGGAGGGGCGTCTTCCCTTCTCTGCCCACTTCCGCAGGGCCTCTCACTGGGATGCTTTCCCCAGGCTCCTGAGCTGGTGTAGCTCACCCTCCTGGGTCCCCACAGGCCTGTTTTGTGACACATGTCCCGCTGTCCTGCTGTGTGTGTGTGTGTGTGTGTGTGTGTGTGTGTGTGTGTGTGTGCTCCTCGGGGCTCCGAATTCAGGGCTGGGAAGCCCCTCTGAGGGGAGACACATGACCTTTCCCGGGAAGCAGGTCTGTGGCGTTGTCACCATGTCCAAGTGGACTGTGATCTTGGCAGTATTAAGGCGCCACACATGGGCGCCCCTGTGATAGTTCCCGAGCATCTCTGCTCTGCTGAGCTTGCCGATGTCAGGTAACTTGAGTGTGCCGCACAGGGCCTGCCACCTCCTGCCTTCTGGACCTCGAATCCCCATCCCGAGGCCCTGCCTCAGGCTGGGTGGGTTCGGAGGCCTTGGGCCATGTGTGTTCGGAGGCCTCAGGCTGAGTGGGTTCGGAGGCTGCCCCTGTGTTCCCCGAGTTCTCCCCCAACTCTGTTTATGCTTCTTCACTTAACTCCACATGGGTCCTGTTTTAGATGCAGAGAGAGAGTGTCAGCACTCAGGAGGCGGCCTCCAGGCAGAGAGGGAACATCAAGACTGAAAGAGCCTGGAGAGCTCCCTGCTGGTGGCGATGCTGGGCTTGGCTCTGGTGCTGCATTGCTGCCGGTCCACTGTGCCCACATTTGCCCCAACGCCTTGCAGGCTGCTATGTTACAATACCCAGCCTGGCTTTGCCTGCAGAAAGGACTTTGAAGGGAGATTCTCAGAGCTGTGAGGGGATGCAACAGCGATGTCGGGTGTCTCGGCGATGAGCTGTGACATTCTTGTCACCAGGGTGTGCTCACCTGCCTGGAGGGACCCCCCCCCCCGGCCAGGAGAGCCACTATGTAACTGATGCCAGGCCCCGCAGTGGCTGGTGGCTGGGCAGGGTGGGGATGCCAGCAACTGAGTTCGGTTGTTGCCTCATCCATGAGCCAGCTGGCTCCCAGGTGTTGAAGTCCTCATGGCATGTACTTCTGGACAGCTTTGTGCCTTAAGATAAAAAAGCACAGGCTGGGCGTGGTGGCTCACACCTATAATCCTAGCACTTTGGGAGGCTAAGGCAGGTGGATTACCTGAGCTCGGGAGTTTGAGACCAGCCTGGGCAACACGGTGAAACCCTGTCTCTATTAAAATACAAAAAATTAGCCCAGTGTGGCAGTGTGTGCCTATAGTCCCAGCTACTCTGGAGGCTGAGACAAGAGAATTGCTAGAACCCGTGAGGCGGAGGTTGCAGTGAGCCGAGATCGTGCCACTGCACTTCAACCCGGGCAACAGAGCGAGACACCGTCTCTAAAAAAATTTTTTTAAAAGCACGTATATAGGCTCCGCGTGGAAACATCTAAACCGTGTGTTATATGAGGAGCCTGATGAGCCCTCTGAGAATTCTGTAGAAACACTTACTCATGAAGCCTATAATTAAGTAACTTTGGCTAGCTTCATGGAAATGCTTGATGTTTAGGAAGTTATTAGAGGGTTCAAAAAAAAAAAAAAACCCTACCCTGAGATTAACCTGTACCATTACTTCCTACTCCATCTAACAATTATTTAATTAAAAAGTACTCTAATAACCTTGTGTTTTCGTGGGCAATAATAAAAAGCCTGCTCAGTAGAAGCTCATCTTCTCATGACACACACTTTGAGAGATTTCTCAGGTCAGACTGTATCCCCTGGAAGTGATACAGACCCTGAGAGGAGTCCCGCGGTGCTTCTAAGTCAAGCCTAATCCCCGTTCGGTTCTGCCCTGGTGTTCCTTACTGCACATGTTCACAAAATCCCGGGAGTGTTCAGAAATGAACCTGGTGAGTGCTGCTTGCTCATTCAACACATACTTTTTGAGCACCTACACTGAAGGACCAGATTCGTGCCAGCACTCAGAAGGAGCCCGCGTGGGAGCCCAGATGATGAGCAAGAGGACAGAAGCAGGGTTGGCACGGGAAGACTGGGCTGGGTGGGGATCAGGGCTGGGGCTCTGCGGAGCCAAGGACTTCTGCTTTCCAGATTCAAAACATATGCAATCCCTGGGGTGTGGAATTATGGTACTCTCTGTGTCAGTGCAAGTGAGCAAGCATCTGTACCCACTGGAGAACTTTTTAAAATAGTGCGAGTCCTACCCCCAGAATTTCAGATGTAGTGGTTCTCAGGTGGGGCTTAACAATCTCCATGTCTAGCCGGGCATGGCGGCTCATGCCTGTAATCCCAGCACTTTGGGAGGCTGAGGCGGGCAGATCACCTGAGGTCAGGAGTTCAAGACCAGCTTGGCCAACATGATGCAACTCTGTCTCTACTGGAAAAAAAAAAAAAAAATGCCAGGTGTAGTGGCACATGCTTGTAGTCCCAGCCACTCAGGAGACTGAGCCATGAGAATTGCTTGAGCCAAGGAGGCGGAGGTTGCAGTGAACCAAGATCGTGCCACTGCACTCCAGGCTGGGCAACAAAGTGAGGCTCTGTCTCAAAAAATAAAAAATAAAAAAAAAAAATAATATCCATGTCTAACAAGCACCCAGGTGAGGTATGTGCTGTTGGTCTGTGGACTCAACTTAGAACTACTGTGTAAGGGTATTTGGACTGTTTGGAGCAAAAAAAGGACAAGGTAAAAAAAGAAAAGAGAAAGAAAGAAAGCCTACTGTCACTATGAGATGTTACAATAGCCACCTATCTGCTTACCCATGAGTTGTGAGTAATGATGTAGTGATTTTCAGAACCCACACGTAAAACTGAGTCTTCTTATTTTACGGACTAGCCTTGAATAGTTCCGCATGTGTTATATGAACAAAGACTACACATCTCTCCTGCCACACTACAAGCTGACTCGACATCCTAGGCCTTTATGTCTCCAATTATCTTTTGCAACTACTTAATTTAAGTAGGGCACAGACAAAACCCGTAGCCTGTAGTTCTGTTATCCTGCTGTTAAATGTTCTTCAGTCTCATTTGCTGGCTCGTAAATAATAATGTGTGCCAAACATTAATAATGACAACCCCGGCCTGCTCCAGGGTGGGAGAGACAATGACTCTAGCTGCCTCAGCCAGCATGTGCCTTGGCACTGCCCATGAGGCGGCCTGCCAACGAAGTGTCTCTAAGAAGCATGGGCAGCATTGCGCCAATTGCTGATAGCAGATAGAAAACACCTTGTCAGCTCCAGCTGACTGCAGCCTGACCAACCCACCCCCAACCCCTGAATAGTAAAAGAAGCCATGGCACCTATGAATTCTTTCCCAGCCCCTCAATGCAGCCTGAGCTTCTTGCGGGGGCATTAAGAAAAATAAATCAGCTAGGAGGTAAGCATAGCCTCACATCAGATGCTGCTGCTACTGTGGGTCCTGGAGCCACTGGTGAGACCGCCGACATAGAGTCATCTCTGCGTGGAATCTGCCTGCTAAAACAAAGATGGGTCTGCTAGGCATGATGGCTCACACCTGTAATCCCAGCACTTTGGGAGGCTAAGGCAGGCAGATTGCTTGAGGTCAGGAGTTTGAGACCTGCCTGGCCAACATGGTGAAACCCAGTTTCTACTAAAAAATAAAAAATACATATCCAGGTGTGGTGGCAGGCACCTATGGTCCCAGCTACTCAGGAGTCTGAGGCAGGAGAATCACTTGAACCTGGGAAGTAGAGGATGCAGTGAGCTGAGATCGTACCACTGCACACCAGCCTGGGCAAAAAGTGAGACTCCATCTCAAAAACAAAAACAAAAACAACAAAAAAAACTTGGTTCTCTTTTGGTTAACAGTTTTTTTGAGATATAAGTGTTACACAAAAAATCACACACATTTAATGTATACAATTGGATGAATTTGATAGGTTTCTCTTTGAAATTGGAAAAACAGACAACTCTGAAGGAAAAAGGACATCCAAAGTTTCTCTTCAGAGTACAATCATCTACTACACACAGCCCAGGACTGGGTCCAGCTTGCCCTGCTTCAAAGCCTGCCCAGTTTTATAGCCCCTTTTAGTAAGAACACAGCCTGTCAAGATGTAAGGGAGAGGGGGTTCAGAAATCTTTTCATCAGGCAAAGGTGCTTAATAAAATATTTAGGGTCTTTGAATCCTCACATAGATTGCAATGGCCATATTTTCCAACCTGTGTATCTACTGACTTGCCTAACAATATTTTTCTAGAGGGAAATGCTGCTAGATCCCCGGCTCACTGGTTCAGGACCCCAGACAAGTCCTGGCTTGCCATGATACTGATTTTATTTGACTGTTTTGGGTTGGGAGGGACAAAGTGAGTTTGATGAAATGTACTGTTTTGGAAGTAAGTATATGACTGTTTGTGCTATTTTTCTCTGAGCCTTCATTTTAATATCTTTTTTCAAAAATGAAAAAGGAAAATTGTCGTCTTACCCACTTAATTGTTTTTTGTGGGCTGAGTCTATTTTTTCCTCAGTTTTTGAATTTCAGCACAGAGGTTGTTGCGTTGCAAGTGTCGACCCCTTACTTGGAAGTTTTATTCTGTTTTGGTGGAAAAAACAGACTCCTAAAGTTCATCAGTTAGGTTTGTTATTGACATGGAGAGATTCCTTTCTTTTTCTTTTCTTTTCTTCTTTTCTTTTCTTCCTCTGTTATGTCCAATGCTTCCTATATCCGATATATGGTAGTTCATCTTGGAAGAGGAATGGGATCAGGAACCCACCTTCCAAATGTTTAGACCCTTGGAGAATAAAGAATATAAACAAAAATTATTAATGCACTAACACTAAAGCAAGGCTGCCAATTAGAGACGAACATCTTCTGCAGTGCACTCATGAGACCTGGTTCCATTTTCTTTCTGATTAGCTTGCTAAAAAGACAAAAGAGCCTAACCTGGCCTCATGCAGGCTGACATTGAAAGCTGGCTGTGCTGGTAAGTGGTGGTATGACTCTGGCTGAGTCATCTGCCCAGAGTTAGAGGCATGAGCTAAGGGTTCCTTCAGCTGCCACACATTGTGATCCTAACATCACAGAGAAGCCAGCAGGGGGAAAAACCGGGCACCCAGGGCAACAGATGGAGCCGAGAGCCCCACGTCGGCTGCCTGTTGCCATGCTCCCCTCTCCACCCATCCTCTTACCATGGCTTATTAGAAGTGGCTTATGAAAAGGCTGGAATCCATGCTCCAGGGCCTGTTTTGCTCTGGTGGAGGGTTTAGCACCATAAAACTCACTTTGTAAAAGTGCACCAGCTGTGATAAATAAGCTTAAGCCTCGGTAATCACTTTTTCACTTTTACCAATTACTCTAGGCTGCTTTGTGACAGAAGTTAATACCAAGTAAGAATTTTCAAGAAGCCTCATTTTCCTTGTCTAATTAAATTAAATACTTGAAAGGTGATTTGCATCTTGATTTTCCCCCCATTTAGTTAACTGAAAATTACAGGGTCTTTCAGGAGTTTGAGTCACCTGATTCGCCAGCTCAGCCTCTGGGGTCAGGGAGCCCTCACCCTGGGACCCTCTCCTGCCAGCATCCCACCCACCGATTTTTTGTGTGCAGCTGTCCATGGTGAGGCCCTTGGACCAACACTGCCCAGGAGAATTTAGGGAGGGCATGCCTTGTTAGTTTTCTAACACTGTCACAAAAATCAGCACAGGACGCCTTTGTCTCCAGGATTTTAATACTCCTAACATGAAGCGGGTCTTTCTAGGGCGAGAAACCACAAGGACAGTCTCATCCCATCCAGTTCTTTTTGTTGCAACCCAGTAACAGAATTCGCCTGGACTGAGTTCATCGAGTCAGCATCTCTAATTTTCCTCTGTAGTAGAGATCTGGACTATTTAACCGCTAGAAATCCTGGCAAGTTATTTCAATGGTGACAACAGGATGCTGAAATTTGAGACTTGCAATACTTTATTTTCTGTTTTTTCCCCTTCTGCCCTTTGTTTCTGAGATAACACACATGCATTGGAAACTCTAACATGCTCTGCAGAAGTATTTCGTTGGACATAGAAGAGGACTTGGGGGCATCAGGGAGCCCGGCTGATGCATTATGTGTGAGTGTGTGAGTGAGTTTGCCTGAACATCTGAAGAGTCGTCATCTGTAAAGTGACTTTGTCTTGTGCAGGTTTCATGTTTGAATCAAATTATTCAGCAGTATTCCTGCTCTAAGTCACCCCCCACCAATGCATATAAATCATTGTGTGCATCTTTTGAAAAGTCTTTTTTATTTCAAAATGAGCATATACCCTTAAAATATAATCAGTGAACAAATACCTTAGGTAAAAAGTGAAAGCCTGTTCTTCCTTCCCAGTGCTAACCATTGCAGTGTGGATTCTTCCAGCTCTTTCTCTGTGCATCTATCTGTGTGCATGTAGTTTACAAAAATGATCTCTCTGCAGCTTATATGTTTCTACTTGCAGAAACCCTTTCATGTTACCATGTGCAGATATAGTGAATTCTTGTTGTTGGCTAAATAATATTCCACATTCAATTTTTCTTCCAACAATATAAAGAACCTTCCACATGCCAGATGCTTTTCCAGAAATACAGCAGGAACAGGTTCTATTCTACTGTCTTTCTCTTGCTGATTTTTTTTCTGGAATCTAAAGTATTTAACCTACTTCCCAATCACCTTATCATCATGAAGTGCTTTTATTTTTTCAGGCTGAAATTTGCTTGATGTGTATTTGTTGATTGTTCATTTACACACATATAAACTCCATTAGACTGATGACGTTGCCTGCCTTTACTGATATACCCTCTGCACTAAAACAGTATTTGGCACTTGCCAGTAACTTAAAAACTACGGATTCTCTATGCATGGATGGATGGATGGATGGATGGATAGATGGATGGATGGATGGATGAATTGTCTATGGATAAAGGCAGTTGGGGAAGAAGTAGAACTGCTCATTGATGACCTTGATTGAGTTTTCTTAAACTTCCAGCTCAATTCTACCTACTTTAGACAGTTAAATGGAGACACGACTGACTCTTATTTATATTCATTTTATCTCTATATGTGCGTGTGTTTACCCTTCTTTTGTTAAAATATTAACTACTTCCATACAGATGGGCAAACAGGCATTCCCTGAGACCTCCTGGATCTCAGGTACCTCATCCAGATCCAGAAACTCCAGGACTGGCCCTTGCCCCAGCAGGCGGGCTCTCTGGCACCTGGTTTCTATGCAAAGACCAGTGTCAACTGAGACTGGCAGAGCCCTTGTCTCAAAAGTTGCTCAGTGTTTTTGATATCACTCCTGCCTTCATAGACTTGATAATATTCTGGTTTACTCTTTCAAGATAATCATTTGGTTTTAACCTTTAAAAATACAGATCAGATATGTCACTACTCCTCTCAAACCTACCGATGGCTTCCAACTCACCAAATCTGAAGTGCTTCCCATGGCTTCCAGCCCTCTCTGGCCTGTAGCACTTTCCTGGAGTCGCTCCGAGCCCTGCAATCCCCACCTGCAGAGCACACCCCTGCCCTGCAGCCTTTCTGTGCACTGACTGTTCCTCTGCCAGAAGTACTCCTCCCTCCGGAACACAGGGCAGCTCGCTCACTCACTCCAGTCTCAGCCCAGAGGGCACCTTCTCCAAGAGCTCAACCCTGGCCCCTTGGCCAGAAGTCAGACTCTCTATTGCCAAGCCCCTTACCATGCTTTATGTATTTCATGATAGCATGACATATGTGTATATGTCTATGTCCATGGACTATAGCAGGCCCTCAGTAAATATTTATGGAATGAATAATTGAATGAACTAAAACATCCTGTAATGGGTATAAGTTGTTTTTTTGTTTTTTGTTTTTTTGTTTTTGTTTTTGTTTTTGTTTTTTGAGATGGGCTCTTACTCTGTTGCCAGGCTAGAGTGCAGTGGCACGATCTTGGCTCACTGCAACCTCTACCTCCCGCGTTCAAGTGATTCTCCTGCCTCAGCCTCCCGATTAACTGGGACTATAGGTGCACACCACCAAGCCTAGCTAATTTTTGTATTTTTAGTAGAGACGGGGTTTCACCACATTGGCCAGGAGGGTCTCAATCTCTTGACCTCGTGATCTGCCTGCCTCGGCCTCCCAAAGTGCTAGAATTACAGGCTTGAGCCATCGCACCTGGCCTGGTATAATTCTTTTAGTTCAGCATCCAGAGGACTGAAGATCAATGTGAGAACATTTTCTCATCATTCATATAACCAAGTACAGGAACTGGGCAGTATTTGATTTTACTTGATTTTTGAGCTATCATCATTGGTGCATATATGGATGGCTCCCCCCCTTCCATTTTTCAAGTGATCCTCCTGCCTTGGCCTCCCAAAGTGCTGGGATTACAGGTGTGAGCCACTGCACCTGGCCTACCCTGCATTTTGATCTTACAATGCTCTTGTTTCCTCTTTTCATGCCTAGTAGTTTTATCATGCACACTTGTTGGCTGGCAGTATTTTCTCCATTATGCTTTTCAGAAGACAGAGTAGTGGAGTGCATGGCTTTTAATTAGAATAGATTTTTCACTAACTTATTTTTTTTTTTTTTAGTTTGAAAACTATTTTTGTTCGTTTGCTTTTATTTTTCTTTATTTTCCTTCCCCAGCTGTTTAATATGAAAGCATTTGTGGTTTCAACATTTGTAAAGATGTTAACATCGCTGAGTTATCTTTATGTGTACGGGAAGCCTATGTATCTTTTTTTCTGTGCTATTTAAAACTAAGTTATTGGTTGGGCATGGTGGTTTAGACCTGTACTCCCAGGACTTTGGGAGGCTGAGGTGGGAGGGTCGCTTGAGCCCAGGAGTTAGAGACCAATCTGAGCAATCTAGCAAGACTCTCTCTCTACAAAAAATTTAAAATAATAGCAGTAGTCCCAGCAACTTGGGAGGCTGAGGTGGGAGGATCACTTGAGCCCCGGAGGTCGAAGTTGCAGTGAGCCATGACTGTGCACTGCACTCCAGCCTGGATGACAGGCTGAGACCTTGTCTCTGAAAATAAATAAATAAATGAAACGAAGGTATAGACATTATGATACTTCACTTGCATCCAAAAATACATTCTTCAATATAACCAGAATACTGATACCATTCGTAAGAAAACAATGGTAATTTCAAAATCTAATACAGAGGTCTTATTCAAATTTCCCCAGTTGCCACAAGAATATCTGTTATAACTGTTTTGATTTACTTTTTAAAGCCAGGATTGAATCTTGGTTTACACGTTGCATTCGGTTGTGTCCCTTTGATTTTTCATTCCAGAATAGTACACCCTACCTTAAAAAAAACCTCAGGAGTTGACTAAAGAGTCCAGAAAATTTGTCTTAGAGAATATCCCATATTCTGGATTTGCGTGCCTGTTTATCCCTGGTGCCATTTAGCTTGTTCCTCTACTTTTGGTGTATCCGGTAAACTGGAAGTAAGTTTGGCAGCAGGCTGGGTTCAGGGTCAGCGTTTTTGGCAGGTATGTTTCATAGATGATGCTGTGTTCTAGGATATGTTTTTAGAGTTTCATCTCTAAAGGCAACTGAAAGTAGACAGCTCCCAGGCCTTGTAGAGTGATTACTAATTGACTTGAACATTAAACAGGCAAGAATTATTTCTACCCGAGGAAAACCTAATGAGGAAAACATCTGGCCCTTCAGCAGAGGCTGGGAAATGCTTGTGTCTCTTCCAGGGACTAGCCAGCGCCTGGCGATGTGCAGCGCTTTGCTAACGTGCATTTTCCGACTCCATATGTTCCTGCGGTTGAGGGGAGGCGAGGCGCGGTGCAGCGCGTGGAGAGGAAGGCCTGGCCAGGCCACTTGGGTTTTGTTTGGACGGAGGATTTGGCTCTTCATTTATTTACACCATGGTGGATTGTTTTGTCCCTCACCTCCTCTCTAATCCCATATTTCATCTCTCTGGCCAACAACCGAATAATAAAGTAAATAGATAGGACAAGCTGGTGGGTCCCACAGAGCTGGAGCTGATGAGACTTGCTTGAAAATTCCCTTCCTAAGATTTTAAATTCTGTGACTCAGACTTGTATTTAAACACACACACACACACCCCTCACAGAAATGTGTGTGGGAAAGTGGAGGACTGAGGGTCATTATGTCTCTCTGTTCCCACCTAACCTAAGTGGCCATTTCTAGATGCCATTTTAAAATTGTTTCCTTCCTGTAATAAGAGCCTCTCGTACTAAAGAAAATCATCTTTCCTGAAATGTGGGTTTCTTGGGTCTGAAAAAGACACATGGTGAGTGTAAGCATGTGGAGCGTCCCAGCTCTGTGTGAGGGCAAGGGGATCCCCTCGGGAGGGGGCTTCCGCCTGGCCCTGAAGCCCGGGTGGCCTCTGGACTCGATGATCTTTGGGCCCTGCTGGCTGTGATGGCCTAAAGGCTGTGGTTACTGACAACTTAGCAACCTGGGTGCGTGGATTGCATGCACGCATGTGTGTGTGTGTGTGTGTGTGTGTGTGCTTGTGCGATACTCTCTTCCAGGCAACTCTTCTCAATGACTCTATGAGGCAGGCACTCCATTACCGCAAGATGAAGATGAGGAAACTGAGGCACAGAGAGGCTAAGGGAGTTGCCCGAAGTCATATGGCGAGGAAGTGGTAGAGGTGGGACGGTAGCCACATGTCTGTCTCTAGGAACTCTCAGGGGACTCCTCTGCAGACAGACAATGCTGCATGTAGTCTAACTGGTCCCTTGGCTGGCTTTACTGTGACATCTTTAAACAGTTCACCCAGAGCCCAGGTGACGTGTCTCGGGCCACTAGCCACTGTGGGTTGGGTTTTGCTGGAAGCCTGCCTCGGCACATTCCACTGTGAATTGCTTTCCCCACTCAGAACAGGGGCTCCAAGGCTTCTGGCTGACCCTCAGGCATTACACAGGTTGACAGGGCTGTTTGGCTCCTTGTCAGCCAGTCCAGTGAAGGGCTGGGTAACTGTAGGAGAGCCCAGCTTCTGAATCTAAATCAAGCAATACCAATCAACAAAAAACACCATGGTCTTCTGGCTTGAAAAACTTCTTGGTGAATAAGAGGCAGCATTTGATTTCATTTTCTGGATGTGTCTTCCCACCCATCCCCGCCCCCTGCCCCCCAAGAAAATCTAGTTACTGTGACCCAATAACAACCAGCAAGCTTGAGACATGTTCAAGCTCAGACAGGGAGTGATGTGGCAATGATTGGAAGCCCATGCCCAGATCTGAAGGAGTTTTGCCTGCACATGGGCTTCAAATGGGGCTGTCCTCCCAGGGGCAGCTCCTAGGGCACCAAGGGAGGGACAGCACTCCCAGCACGGGAGCAGCACCTGGCTCACTCCTGGAGCTTGGAGCTTTCTGCGAGAGACAGCTCGGCTGACTCCTGGCAGGAATTTACCTGCCTTCCGAGGATGGGTCCAGCCCCGACCACCGTTACTGGAGTCTGGAGAGCGAGAGAAAACCTGGTTACTTCCCCCTGGGTAAAGTGAGTCGTGAATGAGGCAGGCTTTTGTAGACGGATCTACTTGTTTGATGGCCTCATTTTCTGAATCCTGAATTAAGACTTAGATCTCTCAATGAGCTTTTATGCTGTTTGGGGGTTTCGGACGCAGATTGGGAGAGGGTATTTTGTAGCTTAAATGTGAATTTCTGGGACATTTTGACAGCTTATGAGGACTGAGGTTTAGACACTTGGAACTGTAACTTTCCTGGAGATTCCAGGGTCTTTGGTCGCTGTATTAGTTTGTGAGGGCTGTTTCAGAGTGCCACAGCCTGGGGACTTAAACAGCAGAAATGTATCATCTCTCAGTTCTGGAGGCTGAAAGTCAAAAATCAAGGTGCTGGCAGGGTGGGTTCCTACTGAGGGCTGGGAGGAAAACTCTGCTCCAGGCCTCTCTCTAGCTTCGGGGGTTTTCTGGCGATCTTTGGTGTCCCTTGGCTAGTTGAAAACTCATCCTGGTCTGTGCCTTCATGTCCATGTGGCAGTCTTCCCGTGCATGTCTCTCTGTGTCCACGTCTCTCCTTTTTATAAGGACGCCAGTCTCATTAGATTAGGGCCCGCCCTAATGACCTCATCTTAACTTGGTACAGCCTGCAAAGACCCTATTTCCTAGTAAATTACAGTCTGCAGCGCTCGGGGTTAGAATTCAACACATGAATTTTAGTTGGGAACACAATTCCACCATCAGAGTCACCATATTTGGCTCCACATAGCCATGGCCTGCTTGGTGCAGTCAACCTCCACATGGTCATAGGACACTTGATTAAGACCGGAAGGATAAGGGCTCACTTTTCAAAGCATGCTCATTGAAGTGGCAGGAGGCTGTGAATCACAGGGACCCAGTGCTGGGAGCACTGGGTATATGTGGAAGTCACAGGGAGAGAAGAGGAGATGGGGAGAGTTGGGATGCTTACACTATTACCTGGGAAGCCATGGGCTCTGCTCCCGGGCTACCTCACCCCAGCCCTGTTAATACATCAGCTGTTCAGGACCCTTTCCCCAGAGCCCCAGGCTGGGCTCTGGCACTAAGGCCCATACCCGCAATGGAAAGGCTTGAGGTATTGGAAAGTCAGTCCCCCCGCCCCTGCAAGACTTCCTGAGAGCTGCCAGGTGAGCATGGCAGGAGGTGACCACACTGTTTTAATATCTGGAAGTCACCAGAAAGGGGCGGGCCCTGCCATTGGCTCTGTTGTTAAAGGGGCCATTTCCAGCGCAGCTTTGGGAGTACAGATAGAAACAAACGTTTCATGAACTAACCTCCACCCAGCGATTCCTCTTCAACATGGAAATGGCAGCGCTGTGTAGCAGGGAGGTGAACTCTGCCCTTAGGGGCTACTGGGGAGAACTTAAGGAAAGCTCATTTGCATCTTGGGTTAAAGCACCCTGGGCGCCGTGCCTCTCTGGGAATCTCTGTGGGTGTGTGGAATTAGATGCACCTGTGTTCAGGTCCTGACTGTGCACCTCTGTGCTGCGTGGTGATGTATAAGCCATCTCACTCCCAGAGTCTCAGTTCCCACACCTGGACAGTGGGCATAGGGCTCCTGTGAAGAGGACCCAGATGATGGGTGTCAACAGGCACTGGCAAATGCCAGTCAGCAAGTTAAGCAAGCTGCGTCCAGCCAAATCGCCCAGCCTTTGCTTTGCTGGGATTGTTTCCCCCACCCCACTGCAAAATCCATACTGCTACAAATGGAGGCAAAAAGCATTCCCTAAAATACTTGTGACTCTAATTCCTGTGACTCTAACCCAAAATACTTGTGACTCTAACCCAAGACTCCCCCATTTTTTTCCTTTTTAAGAGGAATTACCCAATAGAGCTTGGAATTTGTTTATTAGTGGTTATTTGTGCACATTTGCAAAAGGGAGAGACCAGTTGGAGACAGCAGTATTTACAAAAAGGAAAAAAAGCTCGTGTCCTGTTTTCATGCGTGTGTGTTTTAATGAGTCACATTCGCTCCAGCATGATCTGCTGGGCACGGGGATTACCGAATATTCTGGAGTCTCAGGCTCTAGATTGTGCCGTTATTGTAAGATGTGCCATCAGGGTAGTAACAGATTTTCAGAAGGGAAAAATGCCACCATCTTAATATAGGCGTTGATTGTAAAAGGCATCACCGATACAGAAATGTTAAAAAGAGGGTAAAATGTAAACCAGGAAATATGGTGTGTGAATGCCGACCATCCGGCAGAGGGCAGGACAACCACAGCCTCATTAGAGGGTGGGAGACAGAGCAGGGGACAGTCTGGGGGCTGCTGTTGAGTTTGGGGTTGGAAAGGCAGCTCTGTGTGGGTGGGAGCCTCATATGCATGAGACTGGCCCAAATGTGCCCCCTCAGAAAAGCACAGGTTGTACTTTTCATCTCCACGTCCCACTTAGGGAACCCCTTTCTGGACTTTTCTTTTTTTAATTGTAGATTGATAAATTATAGTTGTATGTGTTTGTGGAGCACAAAGTGTTGTTTTCATTTATGAATACAATGTGAAAAAATTAAATCAAGCTAATTAACATATCACCTCAAAAGTTTTCGTTTTTTTGGGTGAGAACGAAGTTTACTCTCTCAGCATTGTTAAAATGTACAATACATTATTGTTTATAATTTTATTATGATGTGCACTATATCTCCAAGGAAAACGAAATTTCTCCTCCTTTTTAATTGAGGCCCTGTACGCTTTGACCATTGTCTTCCAATTTTCCCCAACCCCTGGCTCTGGTAACTGCCATTCTATTCTCTGCTCCCTTCCCTGCCTCCTTCCCCTCTCCTTTCCCCCTTTTTTTTTTTTCGAGATAAGGTCTCACTCTATCACCCAGGCTGGAGTGCAGTGGCGTGACCCTGGCTCACTGCAGTTTCAACCTTTCAGGCTCAAGCAATCCTCCCAACTTAGCCTCCACAGTAGCTGGGACCATAGGCCTGTGCCACCCCACCCAGCTATTTTTTTTTTTTTTTTTATCTTTTGTAGAGATGTGGATATCACTATGTTGCCAGGGATGGTCTCTAACTCTCCAGCGATCCTCCCATCTCAGCCTCCCAAAGTACTGAGATTACAGGCATCAGCCATCATGCCCAGCCATCTGCTTATTTTTGATTCCACATATAAGTGAGAACATGTGGTATTTGTCCTTCTGTGCCTGGCTTATTTCACTTAGCATAATGTTCTTCAGTTCCATCCATGTGGCTGCAAATGGCAGAATTTCTGTCTTTTTAAAGCTAATAGTACTACATTGTGTATATATACCACATTTCCTTTATCTGTTCATCTGTTGATGGACGCTTAGGTTGATTCTATATCTTGGCTATTGTGAATAACGCCATAGTGAACATGGGAGTGCAGATACCTCTTTCACATACTGATCTCAAATCTTTTGGCTAAATCACCAACAGTGAGATTGCTGGATCTATGGTAGTTCTATTTTTATGTTTTTGAGGAACCTCCATAGAGTTTTCCATAATGACTGTACTAATTTACCAACAGTGTTCAAGTGTTTCCTTTTCTTCATATATATATATATATGTATATATATAAATTTTCTTTCTTTTTTTTTTTTTTTTGAGATGGAGTCTTGCTCTGTCGCCCAGGCTGGAGTGCAGTGGTGGGATCTCAGCTCACTGCAAGCTCCACCTCCCGGGTTCACGCCATTCTCCTGCCTCAGCCTCCTGAGTAGCTGGGACTACAGGTGCCCGCCACCACGCCTGGCTAATTTTTTTGTATTTTTAGTAGAGATGGAGTTTCACCGTGGTCTCGATCTCCTGACCTCGTGATCCACCCGCCTCGGCCTCCCAAAGTGCTGGGATTACAGGCGTGAGCCACAGCATCTGGCCTTTTTTTTTTCTTTTTAATTAGGCCTTGAGGCTTACTTTTATTTCAGACTGAGATGAAGTTTTGAATCCATTTTTTGGTATGTGAAATTGTTTTTTTAGACTTTAAGTTCTAGGGTACATGTGCAGAATGTGCAGGTTTGTTGCATAGGTATCCATGTGCCATGTTGGTGTGCTGCACCCATTAACTAGTCATTTACATTAGGTATTTCTCCTAATGCTATCCCTCCCCCTGCCCCCCACCCCACAACAGGCCCTGATGTGTGATGTTCCCCATCCTGTGTCCAAGTGTTCTCATTGTTCAATTCCCACCTATGAGTGAGAACATGTGGTGTTTGCTTTTCTGTCCTTGTGATAGTTTACTCAGAATGATGGTTTCCAGCTTCATCCATGTCCCTGCAAAGGACATGAACTCATCCTTTTTTATGGCTGCATAGTATTCCTTGGTGTATATATGCCACATTTTCTTAATCCAGTCTATCACTGATGGACATTTGGGTTGGTTCCAAGTCTTTGCTATCGTGAATGGTGCTGCAATAAACATGTGTATGTGTTCATATGTCTTTATAGTAGCATGATTTTCTAATCCTTTGGGCATATACCCAGTAATGGGATCACTGGGTCAAATGGTATTTCTAGTTCTAGATTCTTGAGGAATCACCACACTGTCTTCCACAGTGGTTGAACTAGTTTATACTCCCACCAACAGTGTAAAAACATTCCTATTTCTCCACATCCCCTCCAGCACCTGTTGTTTCCTGACTTTTTAACGATCACCATTCTAACTGCTGTGAGATGGTGTCTCATTGTGGTTATGATTTGCATTTCTCTGATGACCAGTGATAATGAGCATTTTTTCACCTGTCTGTTGGCTGCATAAATGTGTTCTTTTGAGAAGTGTCTGTTCATATCCTTTGCCCACTTTTTGATGGAGTTGTTTGATTTTTTCTTGTAAATTTGTTTAAGTTCCTTGTAGAGTCTGGATATTAGCCCTTTGTCAGATGGGTAGATTGCAAAAATTTTCTCCCATTCTGTAGATTGCCCGTTCACTCGGATGATAGTTTCTTTTGCTGTGCAGAAGCTCTTTAGTTTAATTAGATCCCATTTGTCTATTTTGGCTTTTGTTGCCATTGCTTTTGGTGTTTTAGTCATGAAGTCCTTGCCCATGCCTATGTCCTGAATGGCATTGCCTAGGTTTTCTTCTGGGGTTTTTATGGTTTTAGGTCTAACATTTAAGTCTTTAATCCATCTTGAATTAATTTTTGTATAAGGTGTAAGGAAGAGATGTAGTTTCAGCTTTCTACATATAGCTAGCCAGCTTTCCCAGCACCATTTATTAAATAGAGAATCCTTTCCCCATTTCTTGTTTTTATGAGGTTTGTTAAAGGTTGTAGATGCGTGGTGTTATTTCTGAGGCCTCTGTTCTGTTCCATTGATCTATATCTCTGTTTTGGTACTAGTATCATGCTGTTTTGGTTACTGTAGCCTTGTAGTATAGTTTGAAGTCAGGTAGTGTGATGCCTCCAGCTTTGTTCTTTTTGCTTAGGATTGTCTTGGAAATGCAGGCTCCTTTTTGGTTCCATATGAAGTTTAAAGTAGTTTTTTCTAACTCTGTGAAGACAGTCATTGGTAGCTTGATGGGGATGGCATTGAATCTATAAATTATCTTGGGCAATATGGCCATTTTCACGATATTGATTCTTCCTATCCATGAGCATGGAATGTTTTTCCATTTGTTTGTGTCCTCTTGTATTTCATTGAGCAGTGGTTTGTAGTTCTCCTTGAAGAGGTACTTCACATCCCTTGTAAGTTGGATTCCTAGGTATTTTATTCTCTTTGTAGCAATTGTGAATGGGAGTTCACTCATGATTTGGCTCTCTGTCTGTTATTTGTGCATAGGAATGCTTGTGATTTTTGCACATTGATTTTGTATCCTGAGACTTAGCCGAAGTTGCTTATCAGCTTAAGGAGATTTTAGGCTGAAATGATTGGGTTTTCTAAATATACAATCATATCATCTGCAAACAGGGACAATTTGACTTTCTCTTTTCCTAATTGAATACCCTTTATTTCTTTCTCTTGCCTGATTGCCCTGGCCAGAAGTTCCGACACTATGTTGAATAGGAGTGGTGAGAGAGGGCATCCTTGTCTTGTGCCAATTTTCAAAGGGAATGCTTCCAGTTTTTGCCCATTCAGTATGATATTGGCTATGGGTTTATCATAAATAGCTCTTATTATTTTGAGATACGTTCCATCAACACCTAGTTTATTGAGAGTTTTTAGCATGAAGTGCTGTTGAATTTTGTCAAAGGCCTTTTCTGCATCTATTGAGATAATCATGTGGCTTTTGTCATTGGTTCATAAACAGTGATGGATTACGTTTATTGATTTGCATATGTTGAACCAACCTCGCATCCCAGGGATGAAGCCCATTTGATCATGGTGAATAAGCTTTTTGATGTGCTGCTGGATTCGGTTTGCTAGCATTTTATTGAGGATTTTTGCATCGATGTTCATCAGGGATATTGGTCTAAAATTCTCTTTTTTTGTTGTGTCTCTGCCAGGCTTTGACATCAGGATGATGCTGTCCTCATAAAATGAGTTAGGAGGGATTGCCTCTTTTTCTATTGATTGGAATAGTTTCAGAAGGAATGGTACCATCTCCTCTTTGTACCTCTGATAGAATTCGGCTGTGAATCCGTCTGGTCCTGGACTTTTTTTGGTTGGTAGGCTATTAATTATTTCCTCAATTTCAGAGTCTGTTATTGGTCTATTCAGAGATTCAACTTCTTCCTAATTTAGTCTTGGGAGGATGTATGTGTCCAGGAATTTATCCATTTCTTCTAGATTTTCTAGTTTATTTGTGTAGAGGTGTTTATAGTATTCTCTGATGGTAGTTTGTATTTCTGTGGGATTGGTGGTAATATCCCCTTTATCATTTTTTATTGCGTCTATTTGATTCTTCTCTCTTTTCTTCTTTATTAGTCTTGCTAGCAGTCTATCAATTTTGTTGCGCTTTTCAAAAAACCAGCTGCTGGATTCATTGATTTTTTTGAAGGGTTTTTTCGTGTCTCTATCTCCTTCAGTTCTGCTCTGGTCTTAGTTATTTCTTACCTTGTGCTAGTGTTTGAATTTGTTTGCTCTTGCTTCTCTAGTTCTTTTGTTTGTGATGTTAAGGTGTTGATTTTAGATCTTTCCAGCTTTCTCTTGTGGGCATTTAGTGCTATAAATTTCCCTCTACACACTGCTTTAAATGTGTCCCAGAGATTCTAATACATTGTGTCTTTGTTCTTATTGTTTTCAAAGAACATATTTATTTCTGCCTTCATTTTGTTATTTACCCAGTAGTCATTCAGGAGCAAATTGTTCAGTTTCCATGTATTTGTGTGGTTTTGAGTGAATTTCTTAATCCTGAGTTCTAATTTAATTGCACTGTGGTCTGAGAGACAGTTTGTTGTGATTTCTGTTCTTTTACATTTGCTAAGGAGTGCTTTACTTCCAACTATGTGGTCAATTTTGGAATAAGTGTGATGTAATGCTGAGAAGAATGTATATTCTGTTGATTTGGGGTGGAGAGTTCTGTAGCTGTCTATTAGGTCCGCTTGGTGCAGAGCCAAGTTCAAGTCCTGGATATCCTTGTTAACCTTCTGTCTCGTTGATCTGTCTAATATTGACAGTGGGGTGTTAAAGTCTCCCATTATTATTGTGTGGGAGTCTAAGTCTCTTTGTAAGTCTCTGAGGTCTTGCTTTATGAATCTGGGTGCTCCTGTATTGGGTGCATATATATTTAGGATAGTTAGCTCTTTTTGTTGAATTGATCCATTTACCATTGTGTAATGGCCTTCTTTGTCTCTTTTCATCTTTGTTGGTTTAAAGTCTGTCTTATCAGAGACTAGGATTGCAGCCCCTGCTTTTTTTTTGTTTTCCATTTGCTTGGTAGCTCTTCCTCCATCCCTTTGAGCCTATATGTGTCTCTGCATGTGAGATGGGTCTCCTGAATACAGCACAGTGATGGGTCTTGACTCTTTATCCAATTTTCCAGTCTGTGTCTTTTAATTGGGGCATTTAGCCCATTTACATTTAAGGTTAATATTGTTATGTGTGAATTTGATCCTGTCATTATGATGTTAGCTGGTTATTTTGCCCATTAGTTGACGCAGTTTCTTCCTAGCATCAATGGTCTTTACAATCTGGCATGTTTTTGCAGTGACTGGTACTGGTTGTTCCTTTCCATGTTTAGTGCTTCCTTCAGGAGCTCTTGTAAGGCAGGCCTAGTGGTGACAAAATCTCTCAGCATTTGCTTGTCTGTGAAGGATTTTATTTCTTCTTCATTTATGAAGCTTAGTTTGGCTGGATATGAAAACCTGGGTTGAAAATTCTTTTCTTTAGGAATGTTGAATATTGGTCCCCACTCTCTTCTGGCTTGTAGAGTTTCTGCTGAGACATCCGCTGTTAGTCTGATGGGCTTCCCTTTGTGGGTAACCCGACCTTTCTCTCTGGCTGCCCTTAACATTTTTTCCTCATTTCAACCTTGGTGAATCTGACAATTATGTGTCTTGGGATTGCTCTTCTCAAGGAGTATCTTTGTAGTGTTCTCTGTATTTCCTGAATTTGAATGTTGACCTGCCTTGCTAGGTTGGGGAAGCTCTCCTGAGAAGTGTTTTCCAGCTTGGTTCCATTCTCCCCGTCACTTTCAGGTACACCAGTCAAATGTAGATTTGGTCTTTTCACATAGTTCCATATTTCTTGGAGGCTTTGTTCATTGCTTCTTACTCTTTTTTCTCTAAACTTCTCTTCTCACTCTATTTCATTAATTTGATCTTGAATCACTGATGCCCTTTTTTCCACTTGATCGAATCGGCTATTGAAGCTTGTGCATGTGTCACGAAGTCCTTGTGCCATGGTTTTCAGCTCCATCAGGTCATTTAAGGTCTTCTGTACACTGTTTCCTAGTTAGCCATTCGTGTGATCTTTTTTCAAGATTTTTAGCTTCCTTGCAATGGGTTCAAACATCCTCCTTTAGCTCGGAGAAGTTTGTTATTACTGACCTTCTGAAGCCTACTTCTGTCAGCCCGTGAAAGTCATTCTCTGTCCAGCTTTGTTCCATTGCTGGCGAGGATCTGTGATCCTTTGGAGGAGAAGAGGCTCTCTGGTTTTCAGAATTTTCAGCTTTTCTGCTCTGGTTTCTCCCCATCTTTGTGGTTTTTTCTAACTTTGATGTTTGATGTTGGTGACCTACAGATGGGATTTTGTTGTAGATGTCCTTTTTGTTGATGTTGATGTTATTCCTTTCTGTTTGTTAGTTTTCCTTTTAACAGTCAGGTCCCTTAGCTGCAGGTCTGTTGGAGTTTGCCGGAGGTCCACTCTAGACCCTGTTTCCCTGGGTATCACCAGCAGAGGCTGCAGAACAGCAGATATTGCAGAACAGCAAATATTGCTGCCTGATCCTTTTTCTGGAAGCTTCGTCCTAGAGGGGCACCCACCTGTATGAGGTGTCAGTCAGCCCTTACTGGGAGGTGTCTCCCAGTTAGGCTACACGGGGTTAGGGACCCACTTGAGGAGGCAGTCTGTTCCTTCTCAGAGCTCAAACGCTGTGCTGGGAGAACCACTGCTCTCTTCAGAGCTGTCAGACAAGGATGTTTAAATCTGTAGACGTTTCTGCTGCCTTTTGTTCAGCTGTGCCCTGCCCCCAGAGGTGGAGAGGACAGAGGCAGCAGGCCTTGCTGAGCTGTGGCGGGCTCCACCCAGTTTGAGCTTCCCTGGCTGCTTTGTTTACCTACTCAAGCCTCAGCAATGGCTGACGCCCCTCCCCCTGCCAGGCTTGCTGCCTCACAGTTCCATATCGGACTGGCAGTGAGCAAGGCTCCATGGACATGGAACCCACCAAGCCAGGTGCGGGATATAATCTCCTGGTGTGCCATTTGCTAAGACTGTTGGAAAAGCACTGTGTTTGGGTGGGAGTGTCTCATTTTTCCAGGTACCGTCTGCCACAGATTCCCTTGGCTAGGAAAGGGAAATCCCCTGACCCCTTGCACTTCCGGGATGAGGTGATGCCCCATCCTGCTTCAACTCGCCCTCTGTGGGCTGTACCCACTGTCCAACCAGTCCCAATGAAATGAACTAGATACCTCAGTTGGAAATGCAGAAATCACCCATCTTCTGCATCTATCACACTGGGAGCTGCAGATTGGAGCTGTTCTTATTCAGCCGTCTTGGAATGGAATCCTGTTTTTTGTTTGTTTGTTTGTTTTTGTTTTTTTGATGGAGTCTTCCTCTGTTGCCAGGCTGGAGGGCTGGAGTGCAGTGGTGTGATTTCAGCTCACTGTAACCTCCACCTCCTAGGTTCAAGCAATTCTCCTGTCTCAGTCTCCTGAGTAGCTGGGATTATAGGCATGTGCCACCATGCCTGGCTAATTTTTGTATTTTTAGTAGAGATGGGGTTTCATCATGTTGGTCAGACTGGTCTTGAATTCCTGACCTCATGATCTGCCTGCCTCAACCTCCCAAAGTGCTGGGATTATAGGCATGAGCCACTGCACCCTGCCGAGGTTTACTTTTATCTGTTTGGCCTGGGAAAAATTGTTGAGAGTAGGGCATATAGGGGCATACAATTGTCCCCAGCAAAGTGGTACTGTTTGCAACTTCCTCTCCCCAACCCACACTCTGCATTCCCCAGGTGGGACTGCCTCACCCCTCTGGTGCATGGGTTGCTTTGAGCTGATATTACTTTTTCTTCATTCAATGGAGTGGCCTTCCATCTCTCATATTCTAATATTGACAGTTTTTCACATTTTAACATTTCTGAAACAGACTGTGGCTTAAAATGGATGGCATCTTATAGTTTATAACACATAGCAGCTGACTCAGACTTACCTGTCAGCCATTCTCAGGCCAGGTTTGTGTCCTGACGTTGCCCCTGGGGTGAAATTAAAGCTTCTTTTTGTTTTGTTTTGTTTTTTTTAAGATTTTTTTCTTTTTTTGAGATGGAGTCTTATTCTGTCACCCAGGCTGGAGTGAAGTGGCGCGATGATCTCGGCTCACTGCAACCTCCACATCCTGGGTTCAGGCAATTTTCCTGCATCAGCCTCCAGAGCAGCTGGGATTACTGATGTGCCGCCACCACACCTGGCTGATTTTTATATTTTTAGAAGAGATGGGGTTTCACCATGTTGGCCAGGCTGGTCTCGAACTCCTGACCTCAAGTGATTCACCCACCTCAGCCTCCCAAACTGCTGGGATTATAGGCGTGAGCCACCACGCCTGATGAAATTAAAGCTTCCTGTGGGTCTGTGGGCCCCACTCATCTCTTCTTGGCAGTCTCAGCCATTTCCCCAAGTGCGACATTCTCTCTCACCTCACCGTCTCTGCGTCTGCTGCTTCTGAGGCCTGAGTCTGGCTAGGTTTCCACGCCATTTCAGTTTCTCCCTTCTGCTGGTTGAATCCTGGGCATTCCTAAGGTCTCAGCTGAGACATCCTGTCCTGCAGGAAGCCTTCTCTGACCACCCCAGAGTAGGTGGGGAGTCCTGTTATTCCCTGTATCACCTGCTGTGGGACTCTCCTTCCCACAAAAATGTGAGCTTCATGAACATGGGACACCTTTTTCATCCAGCACCTGGTGCTTAACACAAATTTCTTAAGAAAACAAATGAACATTATGACCATCATGTTATGACATTTGGAGAAAAGATGAAGATAAAAGTGTTGCAAAGGCAACTCCTAACTACAATCCATTATCCAGAAGCCCTTATGCATCTGATCAGATTAGGGGAGAGAGAAGAGACTGGCCAGCATGTGGGGGTGAGGAAGGTTTCATGGGCACAAAGGACTGGGCCCCACTTTTCTTCTAACTCAGACAATGGGTGTGCCCCATAGGGACCCTCTTTCACAAACTTCATGACATATCCTTTCAGAATGTCCTCCATGTGTCTTTGCAAGTTGAGAAACTTGAGGCATGTGGCCAGACTTTGCATATGGAGACACAGAGAGTTGTGTGGAGTGCAAATCCTACCCCTGATTGGAAGCATTCAGACATCTACTCTACCTTCAAGAGTTGACTTGATGACGACTGGGCATGGGGAGCAGGCCAGGAGCCTTGGAAAATCTCCAGCAAATGGATCTGCTCACTCAAGGGTCAGTCCCTCTGAAATGAAGCCTTTCTGTTTAATTAATGTTTGGTAATGAAGTGGTTGATGTTGTAACCACTCAACAGGTTCTTCTTGTCTACTGCCCAAATAGAGCCCATTTCTCAACACAGGGGAATTATAATAGAGAGGGAGTTAATACACATAGAGCTGGCTAAACAGGAGACTGGAGTTTTATTATTACTCAAATAAGCATCCCTGAAAATTTGGAGCTAGGGTTTTTTAAAGATAGTTTGGCAGGCGGGGGGCTAGAGAATGGGTGTTGCTGACTGGTTGGGGATACGATCATGGGGGTGTGAAAAATGGTCCTCGTGCACTGATTTTGCTTCTGGATGGGGGCCACAGGAATCACTGGTCCTGGTGGAGTCATCCAGTAGTCAGAAATGCAAAAGTCTGAAAACACATCTCAAAAGGCCAATCTCAGGCTCTACAATCATGAGGTTATTTACAGGAGTAATTGGGGAAGTTGCAAATCTTATGACCTCCGGAGTCATGGCTGGTAATAGTTTAACTGTGAATTCAGGCTCCTCTAAGCTGCCTAAGCCACTGGCCTTTCATTCGTTTCACAGAGGCAGTTTAGTTTTGGGGGGAGGGCTGTTATCATTTAAACTATAGACTAAATTTCTCCTAAAGTTAGCCTGGCCCACACTCAGGAATGACCAAGGGCAGTTTGGAGGTTAAAGGCAAGATGAAGTTGGTTAGGTCAGACCACATTTAACTGTCATAATTTTCTCACTGTTATAATTTTTGCAAAGGTGTTTTTAATGTCATTGAACCACCTCTATCAAAAACTCTAAAGTCTGATGGTTTTGTAGCATCCACAAATGAAGAGTGCTTTAAACACTTGCTAGCATTTTGTCATCAGGCATGAAAGGGTATTTTAACGCAGGGCTGGATCTATAACTCTAGAGGCAGTTGGTAGTTCCAGTTCAAATACTGCAGTAGACAAAAGCCCCAGATCTTATTTTTTTCACAGACTCTTTTATTGTGGACTCTAACAGAAGCTTCTCTAAACATCAAAGTTACTTGAGGGCCATCTGAGCAGTCAGGGAGTGGTTTCCTGTGGACCCAGCTGTGGTCAAGACTTTACTCATGGGCCCCAAGGCCAGTAAGGGTCCCTGGGTGGGGGTGGGTCTCCTGGTTCTATTTCTGATAGCCCCTTTTGTCCCCACTCCTGCCATGCAGAGCTGTCATCTACACATGCTTTCCTCTCCCTTCCGATTGCTGAAAATATGAACTGCTCCTTTAATTTTGGAGGACTGGCTGGCATGTGGGCCTTTCTGGAGGTGCTGAGGCACTAGTGACAGTAGCTCCATCTGCAGAGAAGAAAGGAAGGGTTTCCTCTATCCATCCTCCAAAAAAACCCATGATTTTGTCCTGTGGGTCTGGAAGAGAATCTGGGCTTATCACTCCAGAGAGGAGATGTTTTGCCCTTAAGTTGTCATCTCCTTTTTCCTGGAAGCTGGCCTTGGAGGGCTCTCAGGTCTTGGCCACAGAGCAGGAAAGAGTGCCTTCACTCTTTAGGGCACCCCTTTAGGGTAAGGACGGAGGTGACTTCTTTATTTCCTCCTTACTGCTGGGCCATCCTGAGAAGAGAGGGGCAGTAGCCATCCTGAGCTCCCCAAGAACTCCTGCATATAAAAAAATGTAATTCCACTTATGATCTCCAAGGCTTTAAACAAGTTACCCTACTTTCCCCAAACGGAGTTTGTCCTGGCTGACATTTAGACACTCTCAGGTCTTAGGGAAAGACAGAGGACGAATATCATCCTTCAGTGTCTGATTCCATCTGAAATGAGAGGTTCTGAATTCTTCTTCAGGAATTCCACATCCCGTGGAATTTGGTGTCTTGACTGAGTTTCCTGGAGAGCAGACATTCTGCAGAAGCGGGATTAAGGCAAGCCACATCCAGGCACCATGTGCTCATGGATGGATTGAGACGAAGGCCAGAGCCTCAAAAAGACCCCCGATGACAAGTGGGCTCCCATGCTGCGGTTCCAGCGGATGCTCTGGTGGAGCGCAGGACATGAGGCGCATTTCCTAGGACACAAGGGT
The DNA here is from genome assembly GCF_043159975.1 of Macaca nemestrina. NCBI lineage: Eukaryota > Metazoa > Chordata > Mammalia > Primates > Cercopithecidae > Macaca > Macaca nemestrina. The sequence goes on along the minus strand of NC_092131.1, from coordinate 90,496,553 downwards.
AGGGCTGCCCACGTGCTGAAAGAGATGTGGAGGGCGAGGCAGGCCCCCGAGGATGGTGGAGCTGGAGCTGCTCCTGGAGAACAACCCTTGTGTTCCCTCCTCATCAGGCAGCTGGATGGAAAGTAGCTGTGGGCTTTCTCGAGTGCAGGCTGGGCTGCATCCGCATCAAGACAAGATCAGTGGGAGAGCACTGATTCTCCATCCGAGAAGGAGGGAGGTGGCCGCACACCCCAGGAGCTGTTTTATTTATTTATTCATTCATTCATTCATTTAAGTTCATATAGCTAGGGATGATTTAAAAAACCTGTTATTTTAGGTTCAGGCATACATGTGCAGGTTTTTTAAAACTTTAGGTTCAGGAATACATGTCCAGGTTTGTTCAGGGGTACCTGTGCATGTAAACACGTGTCATGGGAGTTTGTTGTACAGATTTAGTCCCCAGGCACTAAGCCTAGTACCCCAACAGCTATTTTTTCCCGTCCTCTCCCTCCTCCCAGCCTCCACCCTCAAGGAGGCCCCAGTGTGTGTTGTTCCCCCTCTATGTGTCCATGTGTTATCATTATTTAGCTTCCATTTGTGAGAACATGTGGTGTTTAGTTTTCTGTTCCTGTGTTAGTTTGCTAAGGATGATGGCCTCCAGCTCCATGCATGTCCCTGCAAAAGACATGATCTTGTTCTTTTTTGTGGCTGCATAGTATTCTATGGTGTATATGTAAACAATGTTTTCTTTATGCAATCTGTCATTAATGGGCATGAAGGTTGATTCCATGTCTTAGCTATTGTGACTCGAGCTGCAGTGAACATATGTGTGCATGTGTCTTTTGGTAGAATGATTTATATTCCTTTGGGTATATATACCCAGTAATGGGATTGCTGGCTTGAATGGTAGTTCTGTTTTTAGCTCTTTGAGGAATCGCCACACTGTCTTCCACAGTGACTGAACTAATTTACACTCCCACCAACAGTGTGTAAGCATTCCCTTTTCTCAGCAACCTTATCAGCATCCGTTATTTTTTTTGGCTTTGTCGTAATCAAGGGCTGTTTTAAAGAGCTCTGGAAGCAGCTTCCTTTCTGCCACCAGCTGACCCTAGGTGTGGTGGGAAGGGGGTCCCAACAGCACCCTGCATGCCACTGTGGTGTGTTCTGGGGCACAGGTCACAGTGGGCCTAGGCTGGCTGCTGTGGACTCCGGTCCAGATGTCACCTTCCTGGAATGCTAGAAGGCAGGTAAAGCTCAGCCCTAACTGGAAAGGGCATGGCCAGAAGTGACTGCGCCCTGTCTGGTTTGCCTGCCTGTCTGGAGTTTGTTTGGGTTTTTTTGTTTTTGTTTTTGTTTTTTTTCAGATGGAGTTTCACTCTTGTTGCCCAGGCTGCAGTGCAATGATGCGATCTTGGCTCACCGCAACCCCCACCCCCTGGGGTTCAAGTAACTCTCGTGCCTCAGCCTCCCAAGTAGCTGGGATTACAGGTATGTGCAACCATGTCTGGCTAATTTTTGTATTATTATGAGAGATGGCTTTTCTCCATGTTGTTCAGGCTGGTCTCGAACGCCCAACCTCAGGTGATCTGCCTGCCTCAGCCTCCCAAAGTGCTGGGATTGCAGGCGTGAGCCACTGTGCCCGACCTGTCTTGGGATTTTAGGGGGGTTTCCCTCTTCGCCTCTCTAGATGACTTTCAGCCTCATAGTTTCCTACTCAGAAGGGAGGGCGGAAGGGAGCTAATGTTTCCTGAGCCCTTGCACCAGCCACGTTAGGTGTCTTATCCTTTGAAAGCCTCCAGCCACCCTGCAGGAAGTGTCATTCTCCTCTTTCGCAGGCTGAGAACTGAGAGAGAGACAGGCTAGGCTCCTTGTGAAGTCTGGGTGCAGATTTGCACCCTGGGGAGCTGACGCCAGTATAGCTTCACCTCACCTCTACTAGGGAATGAGCCCTTGTCCCCTTCACAGTAGCCTGGGCAGCACCTGCTGGACGTGCCCTGAAGGGACAGAAGTCATCTTGACAAAAGACTTGGAGGCTGGGTGAGGTGGCTCACACCTGTAATCCCAGCACTTTGGGAGGCTGAGGCAGGTGGATCACCTGAGGTCAGGAGTTCGAGACCAGCCTGACCAACATGGTGAAACCCCATCTCTAATAAAAATACAAAAATTAGCCAGGCATGGTGCTGCGCACCTGTAATCCCAGCTACTCAGGAGGCTGAGACAGGAGAATCACTTGAACCCAGGAGGCAGAGGTTGCAGTGAGCTGAGATTGTGCCACTGCACTCCAGCCTGGGCAACACAGTGAGACTCCATCTCAAAAAATAAATAAATAATTAAAAGACTTGGAGGTTCGAAGCTGACACTGCTGCTGGCCCTCAGGGTGCTGGTCTCAGCTGTTGTGGGGAAATTAGCCCCTTGGGAGGTGGCAGGCTCAGGACGGGTGGCCACACCCAGGGAGCTCTGCCAGGAACTTAGCAGCTCCAGAGGGGGAGGGGTGAAGATGGCCGTTGGAGGCTGAGGGGACACTGGCTGCTGGAACAAATGACCCCCTGCATCTCAGCAGAACAGCAGTCCGAGGCAGTCCGGACTGCCCAGCAGTCCGAGGCAGACGTGCTTGGGCAACGGCGACCTGTCCGTAGAGACCTGGATCTCTCCATCTTGTGTCTTTGCCATCCCCCAGGCCCCTGGACCTACTCCTTCTCCAGCTGGAGAGTGGAGGGAAGGCTCAGTCACGTCTGCCTCAGAAACGACACTCAGCACATCTGCCGACATTCCTCTGGCAAGAACTAGTCACTTGGCCTTGGCCTTGCCTGTAAGCAAGCGAAGGGGGAAATGTCGTTCCCGGCAGGGCTGTTGCTGGACAGGGCTGTCTCCCAGGCACCACCCCACACTCGGAGGTGCGCACACATTTTTGGTGAGCACACAGCCTTCTCTACAGTAGCAGCGTCAAGGCCCAGAGGGAAGCGGGTGACTGTGAGGAAGGGCTGCTCGCTGAGGGCCACCTGCTGGAGAACAAAGACAAGGGTGAACCTGCAGTTCCCACTCATGGGAAGATATGTCAGCCGCACACATGAGCTGAGGCTGGGGCCAGAGCGTGGCCCCTTGCACATGAGATGTTCTCGGACCATGCCTTCTCAGCTGGTGCCTTCGTCCTCGAGAGTGGACTTAGAGCCAGGAGCCCTGGTGGGGAGCAGTGGGTAACAAAAGAGTGACGAGACAGGTAGTTAGAGCAGAGTCAAATGTGGCGGTCCTTTCAGGCCAGGGCATCCCAGAGGTCAGTGTGTCCTTGGCAGTAGCTCCTCAGTCCTCTCTTAGAGACAGCTGGGCTCGTGGGCAAGTGACCTGTGGTTCTCATAAAGGGGTCATCCTGTATTGTCTTCCCTGGCCAGTGGCTTGGAAATGGTCACGCACAAATCCACTGAAAAAGAAAGGCATGTGTGAATAGATGAAGTTGATGCTGGATTTGAATTACGAGATTGATTGGGATGACGAAAACCTTGGAAATCCGGATGAGTGGTTTGAATTTTAATCCTTCAGCATGTTTCACAAGTGAGGAAAGCAAATGACTAATATTTTATTTTCCAGAATCAATCTTTCTATGTCTGTTTGGTTCCTTGGATATTCATTCAAAAGACATCATTTTAGATGTCGTGAAACAAAAACCATTTATAACCCCAGTAGGAAGTGATTGAGGCATGAGTAAGACCCAGTGAGGGGAGGACCAATGAAAGAGACTTTTTCTGAAAACAAAAGAAAAGTGATTTAAATAAAAGAATATTTGCTTAGTGACATGGATAGCTCCTAGATAGTTGTCCTTGGGAGAAAAAATTAAAGTTTAAGTGCACAGCCTAATCAATTGTATCTTTTCCCCCCTTCTATATACCACTCCCCACACATGTCTACTCAGCCAAAAATGATATAATATGTAAAACCAGAAATCCGAGTGGGAGAAACACTTAATAATGATAATTAAATGGGTAAACATGTGTTCTGCCAAAAGTTTAGCAATGTTGTAATCACATGAGTAAGAGTTTCTCAGAGATACTCAATGTGAAGCTTCTTGGTGCATAAGGAAATTCAGTGAACTTTCAACTGGAGCAGTGTGAGTCAAAGGCGGGAATGCACTCCTCCGGCTTTATTCAGAAACCCTCAGGATGGACTGAAAGGGGGATGGAAAGGGAGAAATGGAAGGGGAAAAAAGGGGAGCCTTCTAATGGATCTAATGTGACCAGCCAAAAAAAAAAAAAAAACTTGCAGGAAACAGAGAACGGGGAGGCATGGCATCACTCAGCCCAGGATTACAAGAACAAGAAGAGCAAATTCCAGGAAGAGTGAGTTGTACAGCCTGTAAATGCTGATGCTGAGTGAGGAAGGTAGCTCTATCATGCACAAAAACTTCCAGGTTTTCTCCCAAGTCAGAGTGTCAGGCAGGAATGATCCCAGGGTTAAATCATTCTGCTGAGCTGTGTCACATCAGCTGCAGGGGTGGGAGTGTACAGGGGAGAGAGAGAGAGAGAAAGAGAGAAAGCACTGGGGGAATGACGGAGAGCCCTGGGACAGGCGAGGGCGCAGGGCTCTCTAATTGTGAGAGTAATTTGCCCTCAAAATAAATCAAGCAAACCCCTAAACATTGTGTAGGAAAGAGACAGACAACACAATGTAGGGGCAGAAGCTTGACTCCAGACCCTTCCTAGTTGATACTGGGGGGTGGTGTGCCACTCAGGACCCCAGGGCAATAGTTCAGTCTCATTGCTATGGGCCACCAGTGCTGCCCTGCTGCTGTGAGGACACTGCCCCCAGGCACAGACCCTGCTGTGCTCTTTGGCTCAGAGCATGAAGACTGGGCTACTCAGGTCTGAGCCCCAGCAAGCCTGACTTCCCAGCCTCCTGACTGTGGGCATGGTGTCAGGATAGAAACTCAGAGTTTATGTCTAAAAGCACCAAACCTTAAAACGAAGGCAAGCCTTCCTTCACAGCCTCCCCACTGCCTCCGTGCCCTGCCCACTCCTTCTCAATAGTCCACAGGAAGAGGGCATTGTGCACTCTTTGCCACCCTGGTCGCTGTGTAGGGAGGGGCCTTGCAGGGGGAGCCTGTAGCCAGAGTAGGTTTGGGGCTTCAGGAAGGGCTATGTGTGCCCCAGTGACACTGATGCAATAGAAATGGAATGTTGCAGTGCGACCCTCAAGCTCACCAGGAGGCTCATGGTGTGTCGCCAAGTCAGAGGTGAGATGAAAATCCGCTTATCGCATGGCCAACGTGCCAAGACATCAGTAACACCAGGTGAGGGCTGTCATCAGTGTGCTCTCCCCAGTAGTGGGATGGGGGGAGGCCTGTAGACCCCAGACTCTCCCAGGGCAGGTGGTCCCCCAGCACGCAGAAAGCTCCTTGCAATCTGAAAGCACATCACACAGAGCAAGAACGTTCTTTGTTTCTGCCTTCCCTTTGGATACCCTCACTGCGCTCCGACTGTGATTTGGGGCTTAGGAACTGTGTACGACAGACCCAGGCAGGAGTCTTGGCTGTGCCCTTTCTAGACAGTAACCTAGAGCATGTCATTTTACCCATCGGTGTCTCGGACTCCTGTGTAAAGAGTGTGTGGAGGAGAACTCCTGAGCTTGCCTGGATCCAGTGCTCTGCTCCGGTGGACCACATGGGAGTTTCTATTTTCCTCCCTTGTCAGACGGGGCCGTAGCACTGCTCCCAGCCAAAGGGCTGGGAGGGGAAGTGATGAGGATCACTTCTGGGCCAAATCATTACATCATTTATGATGTTGGTTTGACCCATAATTCCTTTGGAGAAATGCTCCAGAGTGAAGAAATGGCTCAGGTGAGTCTAGATGAACCCAACCAGCCCACTGAGATGGCCTGAGATTCCCAGGTGCACCGGTGCGTGCACGCACGTGCATACACACACACACACACCCTCCTAATGGAGACAGTCCCTGATTTGAGTACTACTATGTCGTCCTGTCTCATACCTGCCTAGAAGAGTCGTGCCAACTGGTGTTTTGTAAATGCCTGAAAGCCCCTGGGAGAAAGGGCCCTGGCCAGGTTGGATGGATGCCTCCACAATAACCAGTGAGGATACTAAATTCCCAGGGCAAACTTGGGAGGTGCCAAGGTGCCTTTCTTTTGTGATTAGAATGATCCCGTCACCTCCCATAGATGATTGGCCCCTGACATTGAAACTTGGGAAATGAAACTGCTCCCATCCTTGGTCCATGGGTCACAAATGGAGCCCACTTTAGCACAGGGGTTTCAAACCAGGGTCTACGAGTTGGCTTCAGGGTCCTTCTTAATTCTTTGAAAAGTATGTGCCAACAATAATTTTTTGGTGGAAAGGGTACATAGCTTTGTTGGATTCTCAAAGGAATCTGTGATCTCCTGAATCTTAAGAACAAGTAGAACAGGTTAATACGTTCTAAGGTAGAAGGAATTTTGGTCAATTGTGCAAATAAACTGAAAGTTATGCTTTGCCAATAGTTAGTTGCAGAGAAAGTCAGTGTGAAGCCAATTCTAGGCACTTGATTAACATTATTGTTACTTTCCTTGTAATTCCTGGCCCGAAAGCCTCCCTTGGTACCACTTTTCCCAGCCAAGTGGTGCTTTCTTCCAAATGCCTTGAGGTACCTCTCAAATTTTGGAGGGCAGCCAGTGCCATGACTTCAGGACACGCTTAATTTTCCAGGCCTCCAAAGGGTCGTGCAAGTGGCCCCTTTTCTTTTTGTTTGTCCCCTCGTCCCCTTCTCTTTTCCTCATTGTTTTGTGGATTTTCAAAGATTTTTATATTTTATTTTGTTCTCGATCTCATTTCCACAAAGGATATGAAGTGTCTGATTTTGTCAAGATGTAGGGTGTGTGAATCCTTTGTGTATCTTACAAATGTCCTTTCACCCAAATGTTTAAGGAGGGCCCTGGATACTCAAGAATCAGTTAATAAAATCATCGAATTCACTGAGGATTGACCACAGAAGCATTTCCATTTGCGTCGTCACTGACAAGGCGCGATGCATGTGTTTGTTCTCTGCCTTGGGAAACAGCAATCATCTCCAGTATTGATTCTTTTGTTGGATGGTTGGACAGTTCCTTGGGGATTTGATGGCCTTAGAGTCACCATCCTAAGGTTGCCTCCTCGTTGGTGACAAGGCTAAGACTTGTTTTGTGGATATGGCTATTGTTATTGTTCTTTTAGTATGTCCTTGATGTGAATTTGTTTTATTGTGATTTCTTTCTCATTACAGGAGAAATGACCTAATACATTTAGAGTTTTGATTATGTTCCAGCTTGTTAAGGGTTTTGCCCCGCTGAACAGTTTGTAAGTTGAAGAGGCCAGAAGCATAAAGAGTTCTAGGAAGCTTTCAGCTGGCCCCTGGCAGGGAAACATGTGCCTACATTGACCAGACATAGGTTTGAGACAGACACATGTTTCTCCATGTTGAAGCCTAGGCTTCTCCAGCTCCTGAAGAGGAACACTGTGTTTGTCATTGGCCAGGGAGTCCCCTCCAGCCTTTCTCTTTTAGAGACTTTTACCCAGCGGTGTAAATGATTGTGACTCTCAGTCCAGAGCTCCTGTCGAGACCTTGTATTGAGAGGTGTGCCAACAGGTGCAAGGAACCCAATCAGGCCTCTGTTCCAGCTCCTCTCTGACTTACCTGCTCAGGGAAGTGACAGCCACATTCCCCTCAGAGAACAGGAGTCCAAGTTGGCCCTTGTCTATTCTTAGCCTGGTGCTCTGACTGTACACCAGGTGCTACCCAGTGCAGTGTGGTGAGCAAAGGACATCGCAGCTTCTTGGCTCTGGCTTTTGGGCACAGGTGCAACTGACACCCAGTCCAGAGCCCTGATGGAATTAACCCTGCCCTGGGGTCTGGGAGCAAGCTCATGGAGACACGAAGAAGGGGAAGTCCAGAGGGGTAACTAACAGATGACTGGTGTCAAGAGCAGAGCTTGGTGCCAGGGCCCAGGGCCAGGAACGTAGCATCAGGTGGATCTGGGGTGACCCGAGAGAGCTAGGCATCCTCAGATGCCTTTGTGGCTCATCATGTGAGGGGGACGTCTTCTGTGGAAAGAGCCAGCAGACAAAGAATCATCCAATGCAATCATTTTGGCCACTTACCAATTCCTTGGGTAAAAGTCCATTGGGTGTTTAACTGGCTCATCACATAAACGTACAGATTTTATGATGGTTTGCCTTAGGGTTTTTCAACTTTACAGTGGTGCAAAAGTTATACACATTGACTAGAAATCACACTTCAGTACAGTATTCAATAAACTGCATGAGGTATTCAACACTTTATTATAAAGTAGGCTTTGTGTTAGATGATTTTGGCCCAACTGTAGACTTATGTCAATGTTCTGAGCCTGTTTAAGGTCAACTAGGCTAAGCTATGATGTTTGGTACATTAGGTGTATTAAATGCATTTTCGATTTGTGATATTTTCAACTTATGAAGAGTTTATTGGGATGCAACCCCATTGTAAGTCAGGGAGCATCGTAGTCTTTATAGGCCAGTGTTCTCATGGAATAATGAGGCAGACGCTCAGAGAAGTTGTGTGAGGTGCCCAGAAGTCTTCTGTCATTTAGCTTAGGTTCAGTCCTCCTCCCTCTGTCCATGGCTCCTTCACTCCCACCAGACAGTCCCATCCTTTCCCTTAACATATTGTCCTGAGTTTGGTTTTGACATTTCCTTGTCTTCAAAGCCCAGCAAATTCAATGCCTTGCATCTGAACTCTTCCTCTTGGGAGTTTGCAATACTCTCTATGCATCTTCTTAGACTTCTGGAATGTTGTTAAGCTTTAAAGTAGGAAATCGTTGAGGAGGCACTTGAAAGTCCCTGGCTTACAGTATCACTCTTAGTCATTCCTTGCTAAGAATTTTTCTCAACTTTCATTTCTTAAAGGTTACCAAGCAAGTCACATCCTGGACTTTCATCGGTGAGGCCTTCGTGTTTGCTATGAGCCAGTTCAAAGACAGCAGGGACTCAGGCTTTGGGCTCAGACCAGCAAGCTGGGGCTGGTCTGGCCTTTGCCCTCATTCTTGGATATCTGTAACATCCCATGTCACTGGATAAATGCAGTGAAGCCATTCCTCCACTAAGGGTCAATGCCTTTTCTTAGGCCACAGAGCAGAGCCGAGTTAGGAAGACTCCAAGGTAATGGAGTTTTAGGAGTACAGAACCAGAGCAAGGAGAGAGCAGCTGAGAGATGCTGGAAGTGGCGTGGAAGTTGCACTCCATTTCATGGGGCAGCATCTCACTCCCACCCTCTGGCTTCCATTTCTTATGGGCAGTCACTGCCCTCAGTAAGACTGATGGAGCCCAGGTTCTCCTCTTAGCTCTTCTTCAGGATGTGCACAGACCTCCGGGAGTGGGCATCATTAAGCATGTGCTTCAGCATAGTGGAAAGATAGGATTCTGAGGGAGTTGCCCCATGGGGGCCCCTCTTCATTTGCTGCTTCTAAGTGGCTCCTATACTAAGACACATTATGTGGCTGTAGGAAAATAAATCTTTGCCTACATAGTCTGTCTAGCATGATGCTTCAACTTTGCAGCAACTACATGCTTCAACTTTGTAGATAGCCTTGGGGTGGATATCAACTCTACAAGCATTTAGTGAATAAGCACACCATTTTGTAAGGAATATATATAAGTATATATATAGCATTAATGGAGTTCCTGCCACATGCCAGGAGGCACTGGGCACTTTACCCTATGGTGCAGCATTTAATCCTCATAGAAAATTCCTCATAGAAAAAAGGTAGGTGCTATTATCATCTCTACTTTGGAGATGAGGAAAGTAGGCTTAGCAAAAGGAAGTGGCTCCCCTCGGGCCGCATGGGTAAAGTGGCAGAATGAGGCTCAAACCTGGGGCTATGTGGCTCCAGTGTCCACATACTTCCCACTAGCTGGTCAGCCTCTCAGTGATAATCGTGGCTTTGAAGGTTTAGAGGGAATGGCTTCAGCTGTGTGTCCAAGCAAGCCATATCTTCAAAATGAGTGCCTTCTAAGTGGGTAGAACTCAGAAAAGCAGAGAGGAAAGGAGGGAAATTCCAGGTGAGTTGGGCCAGTAGTGACAAACACACATAACTGGTTTGATGGACGGAGAGTGAACAAGTTTGGCCAGAATCAAGCAGCGTTTCTCAACAGGGGCACTACTGGCATCGGGATGAGACAATTGTTCAGTGTGTGGGACTGTTCCAGGCATTAGAGGGTAATTCTCATGCCTGGACCCTGCCCAGTAAGTACCACCCCCATCCTAATGACAATGAAAATGCTTCTACACATTTCCAAATACCCTCTAGGGCACCCCAGGTTGAGAACCACTGGAGAAATAAGAGCTGGAAATCAGCTGGGGACTGTTATTGGGATTAGACTGAGGAAGGCTTTGAAAGCCAAACAAGGTTAGCCTTAAGGCTGGAGACGATGGGGAGTGACTGAAGGTTTATGAGTGAAGAAGAGTGTGCGGGGCAGCCAGGGGGAGGCACTGGAGAAGGAGAGAACCTAGACTCCAGTGAGAGCAGGCTTTCAAGGTAGCTGAGAATACCTGTAAGCCACCTTCTGCCAGTCCTACAGGGATCAGTCTCATATTCACATGAAAGAGCCCAGCACCACTACCAATAGAGGTACAATGACACAGAAGAGTACATGACTCCCTGATCAATCTCTAAAGGAATCAGGGGCTCTGCTCAAGGCATGGTGGGGAATCAAGGCTAGATAATAAAGGGATAAACTACCCTGATATTACTAACAGAAAGGAAACAAGGAAGGAAGGAAAAGAGGGAGAGAAACTAAAAGAAAGATGACTGGGAAGCTTGCCAATGATTATTTCTTTGCCTTTTTAGTTCAGTTTATTTAAACTATCTCTGAGCCTGCATCCCTTTATCCAAGAGGTCATCAAACTTTGTCTTATAAACTTCATCACAGGATTAACTTGCAAACAAGGAACGTGCTGTACCAGCCATGGGTACTTGAGCTAGGAGTCTCAAGGAACTTAGCACACACTAATAGACCCTCAGAAGCCTTAGCCCTTGACCTTTGATATCTCCAGGCAGAGAAATGTACAGGGCTTTGGAGTAGAGGAAGAAGCCCTCTGAGGTCCGTGTGAGCTGGTTGTCTCCACATGTGTCCTGAATGAGAGTAGCTCCACTGGGGAATGAAAACTGAAACCTAGACCCCTAGTTGCCCCTTGGGACCACTGGGCATTGCTCTTTGGCCTGGAAAAGATGCTATAACTGCCAGCATTCCAGTTATCAGACAGCTTCAAGAATGATATGTAGTTTTGTTTATAAGGAAAAATGCCAAGCCCCTGAGAAAATTCCCAGAACAATGATTGTAACTCATGACAAGACCAGAGTATATGAAGTTTTTCTGGCGCCTTGGCCCGGGTTGTTGATGTAGGACCTTGTGGGATTTTCTTTTTCATCCTTTAAGGAAGTTATGCTTTTTCACCAAAATACTGATTTTTAAAAATGAACCTTCATGGCTCTTTTGGGAGGATTCAAAGGAATTCTATACTAATATCGGTGTTTCTAAACAACTTCATCCACTCCATTTCAGCTGGGCTGTAAGTCATCATTTCCCATCCAGAGTAAGGGCTAATTTTGTAATGCGTTATCACACTGATACTGGATTTTAAGTCAGAGGGTGGGGTGGTGTGATCTTGGTTTAATAAAATTTTAAATTCCCCAAGTCCTACTAACACCCACAACTCTATGACGGCAGAACAAATTTTGTTATGTATTTAGTGAGGAACACTACCCAGGATCATATTCCAAACTTCCACCAGTTCTGAAAATGTCTAGCTAATATCTCCTCAAATATTGACTTTTCTCCATTCTTTTCTTCCCCTTCTCTGACTCTGATTAAATGCATGTTGGTCTTCTCATTCCATCGTCCATATTTCTTAGCTTCTCTTTCATATTTTCCACTTTTCGTCTCTGTGCTTCATTCTAGGTGATTTCTATTGACCTAGCTTCCAGTTCCCAAATTCTTTCTTCAGCTTTTTCTGCTTTTGTTGAACCTGTTGACTGAGTTTTAACCTATGATTATTCCTTATTTTTATTCCTAGAAGTTCCATTTGGTCCAATTTCAAATTTGCTATGTCACTTTTTATAGTTTCCTATTCTCTGCAGGATCTTTTAAGCTTCAAAAATCTTTTAACATCAAGAAGTGTAGTTATTTTATAATCCATGTCATATGATTCTAGTATCTGACTTTTTGCGGGTTTGTTTCTGCTGTTCATTCTTTCTATTGGGTCTCACTCATGGTGCCTTGTTGCCTTATGTTCTTGGTTATTTTTTATTGTATAATACTCATTGTCCTTGAAAAATTATTTGTGGGATAAAGTGTTTTCCTTCAGGGTTTGCATGTTTTGTTTTTGTTTTTTTTCCTGAAGTTGTGTGAAGTCACTACTAGTCAAAGAGTACTTTAAACTAAATTTGCACTTAAGATTAGTTTGGGACCATCCCAGGAATGTGAATTTGGGATGCAGATCTTCCTAAAGGCCTACTTATCATTACAGATATTGAGAGGACATCACTCTCCTCTCCTGCTCTGCTCAGTGCCTCATTTAATTCCCTCTCTTGGATGGGAGAAGAAGATTACTACTGACTCATTTTTATTCTGAGGGTATAGCTTTTTTGGCTCATGATTTAATATGGGGAGATTCTCCTGTTATACTCTTCACTTTTGTTTTTTCCCCTTCACCATCAGGAACCAATCAAAGTTCAAGTTTGCTGGATCAGCAGATGCCCTCAAAACGAAAGCAACTCCAGTATTGCTCTTTCCTCTCTGGGGCTCCCTCTTTCTCTTAAATGTTTGGCCTAATTATTCCTCACTATTAGGTTGCAACGTATGATATTATTAATAGTACACCATTTTTGACTGTCAAAAGGCAACTTTAATAGATCTAATATTTAGCCAGCTTTTGGATGCTTCAAAATATGTGTCTCTCCTATTTTATCTGACATTTGTCATTGTGTTCTGCAGAAGGGTTGACCCAAATAGTCCAGTCTGCCAAATTCCCAGAAGCAGAGTCTGCCTTTCAGCTCTTCCGGTCGATGCTTGTGGGAAGACTTTCCTCTCTCCAAAGCCAGCTCACCCATGTGTGATCTCTGGGAACTTTCTCCCACATAGTACCTTCTTATCTTGGGTGACCACAGTTTTTCTCTTTCAGTTAACCCTTTCTCTTCTGCCATTTTGGGTTAGTAGTTCATGTTTCTCTCTACTGGAAAACTTTTACAAGTGGGAATGACTTCTTTCTCATCATCTCTCTTCTAACTACTGCAAAGAGTAAATTAATACAGAAAAAGATAATGAAAAAAATGAAAAATAAGCGAGCAGGAAACATGACTGAAAGGCAAAAAGATGTTTTGAAAGGTTAATGTGAATGGAATTCCAGAATTACAGCCATGTAGTTGCCTATGAGAGCAGCTGATCCCATTTGTAGCAGGAATATAGAGGGCCACCAAAAAGAGATCTCCAAAAAAAAAAAAAAGAAAAAAGAAAATACAAAATTAATAGATTATGGGGTATACTTAAATGTATTGAGAGGAGAATGTATCCAGAGGAGATGTTAATGAACAGCTAAGCAAAACGAAACAATAACAACAATACACATGCACACACATGAAAACAAAGAAGCAAAGAAAGAAAGAAAGGAAGGAAGAAACAAAAACCTAAAGCCATTATTAACTTCAGGGAAAAGAAAAACTGTAAAGCAAAGGAAAGATGGTCACTATGTGTATGGCACAACTATAGATAATATTTACATATCCACGACTATGTGAATATAAAAATTGGTTTATTGTGGTAGGTAAAACTATATTAGAAGAATGGGGAATATATATGTGGGTGAGGGGTGGTATAAGAGAGCTAAATTCTTATTTTCCCATTGTAGGAAGTCAATAGATAGTATCTAAACCTAAAAAAAAATGTGCTTGTATGAACATGTTATTTAAAAATATGGCTCTGTGAAAATGTTGAAAGAAGTAGCTAAAATAGGTCAAGGTCACTGCATCTGAAGATTCAGAATAAAAAGTAAGTGTGGCAAAAAAAGTGAGTGTAGCAAGAAACTGCTTTTTAAAATTATAAATCTTCTAGTATCATTTGACTTTTAAAACTATGTGTTTTTATTACTAAGATAAAACATGAAAATTAAATTAAAAATATAAATATTAGAAACAGACAAAGTTATATTTATATGCAATTATCATGATTGCATATCTTGAAAACTTGAGAGAGTAATTAAAAACTTAGTATTGAGTAGAACATGTAGCAAGTTTTCTGGATACAAGGTAAATATACGAAAATAAATAGCCTTTCTCTATTGTCAAAATTTAGTTAGAAATGAAAATGGAAAGCTCCTACTCATCTTAGTTTTTTAAAATTCTGCAACATTCATAGGAACAAAACTAGCAAGAAGAATCTAACACCTACTGAAGAACATTATACAACTGTATTAAATAAATTAAAATAACATTGGACAGACATATCATATACCTAAATAGAAAGTCAAAATTGTATAAAAATGAAAATGAAATGCGATTTTAAATGGAATCCCTATACTATATCTTTAAATAAATATATCTTAAAGGTAATTGAAAAGAACAAAGTCTGAGAATAGCCTGGACATCTTATAAAACAATGGTGTGAGGGGAGTATTTTGCCTCAGGGGATATTACAGCTTTAAAACTGTTTTAACAAAACAGTGTGGCACTGACGCTCAAATATTCACATAAAGCAGTGAAACGGAACAAATGCAGAAATGGTAACATTTTCTTCATCATCCTTGGCTTGTTTCATTGTTGCAGACATGTATTACTTCATAACTTTAAAAATCCAATAAAGATAATTCAATAATCCAATAAAATATTTTCATGTATATGCATTTTAAGTATTTCTTCAAAAAAAACAATGGTATTGTCAGATGACTTTCTCTTTTTCTGCATGTGTTTTTCTTCTTTTAAAAATTCTGAGGCTCATTGTCAACTATCCAATAACAGAAGTATATTAAGAAAAACTTGGCTGGGTGCTGTGGCTCACGCCTGTAATCCCAGCACTTTGGGAGGCCGAGGCGGGCAGATCCCGATGTCAAGAGATCGAGACCATCCTGGCTAACACGGTGAAACCCCGTTTCTACTTTAAAATACAAAAAATTAGCCCGGCGTGGTGGCGGGCGCCTACAGTCCCAGCTAGTTGGGAGGCTGAGGCAGGAGAATGGTGTGAACCCGGGGGGCGGAGCTTGCAGTGAGCCGAGATCGCACCACTGCACTCCAGCCTGGGCGACAGAGCCAGACTCCATCTCAAAAACAAACAAAAAAAACAACAAAAAAGAAAAACTTGTAGGTTTCTCTTCAAGACCCAGTCCTGTTTCCCTTCTCAGAGGAGATTTAGGGTGGGTTCTCCCTCTTAATCACTAAGATTGCTTTGCATGGTTCAGATTACATGGTCATTTTATGGTTCTGTATCTTTACAAAGGAAAGATTGCTGCAAATATATTTAAGGATTTAAAAACTTAAATGAAATAATTTTTAAAAATTTAAAATAATTCTTCACTTACTATTCGTTGACTTTTTAACATATCTTCTTAAAATGTTTCGCGCAACAGAAACATAGATTATTAAAAGTTCTTCATCGAAGATCCCATCTTCCCACCTCACTCTCAATCTGATTTCTCTTGCTAGAGTAACAGGTTGGTGAGGACCATTCTAGTTCTTTGTTTCTATCTATCTATCTATCTATCTATCTATCTATCTATCTATCTATCTCCCTCCCTAAAGGCCTACTTATGATTACAAATATTGTGTGTATATATATATATATATACAGATATATATATAGGCACTTGAAAAAATGGGTCATAACAAATGTATTGTTTTGAGGCTCTATCTTGCATTTAAGAATATGCCTTTGGTCTCATTTTGCTTCTGTACATTTAGAACCACCTAATTCTTATAAATGATTGCATGATATTTCATAGGAGTCATACACCATCATTTATTTGGCCAGTCCCATTCTAAGAGACATTTAAGTTTCTCCAACTTTAGCTATTATTAGCAATACTGCGGGAAATGTTCCTGAATGTGTAGCCTTGTGCATGGTGTGAGGATTTGGGTCAGGTACATTCCTAACTGTGAGATTACTGGATCAGAGGGCCGCCTGTTTGGTCACTGGGCATTGCTCAATGCCCTCCAAAACAGGGCGCCCATTCCATAGTCTGAGAGCTTGTGATGCAGCCTTGTAATGGATTCCTTTCTTTCATAACCTAACCTACATGTTATCTTATCAATCTTTAAAAATGTTTGCCAATCTGGTACATTTTTAAATGTCAGCTCATTGTTTGAACTTGCGTTTTTAAGTATAACATTTGTACTTCTGTGAATTGTGTTTTGGTGTCTTTTGCCTGGTTATTCTGCCCAGGTTGCTCTTTTTCTTTTATTAATTCTTAAAATTGTTTATAGTTTGTGAATTGGGATTATTTATCATACACATTACAAATAATTTCTCCCTGAGTCTCTCTTACCGTTAAACTTAGAAAATGATGTTATTAATGTATAGAACTTCTAAAATTTGTAGGTAGTTGAATATATCATTATTTTATTTTATGGCTAATGGATTTGATATCTTGCTTAGCAAAACTTTCTGCATATTAAGTACGAAGATATGTTCCTATATATTTTTCTAATACTGTTATAAATTTATTTTTTGCAATTGATTCTTTGATTCATTTGAATTTTATTTTTGTATATAGTGTTGTGTTAGGGATCTGAGTAGCTCAATTTTTTTTTTAAGACAGGGTCTTACCTCTACCATGTATTATGAGTTCATTTCAAGATTTGCTGGGTTTTTTTTTCCATCAATTTGTCTATCCTATTGCCAATACCACAATGCTTTAATAACTAAAACTTTATAGAATAGTTTGATATCCAATATCTCAAGAACCTTTCAATTATCTTATTTTTCAGACACTTCTGGCTCTTCTTTCAGATATATTTAAAATAGAACCCGTTTTGCAAATTCCATAGAATCCTTTAAGATACTGGTTGGCAATTTATTCAATTTGTACACTATTTGGGGGAGACATGAGCCTTTTATAAAAATGAGCAACTCCATGAGGAACATGGAGTTATTCGTGTCTTTTAAAAAATGTCCTTCAGTAAATTTTTGTTGAGTTTTCCATATAGAATTTATAATCTTCTGTTTCTATAGGGAGTTTAAAAATTGTTGAAACTTGTTTTTGTTTTTGGCCAGGCATGGTGGCTCACGCCTGCAATCCCAGCACTTTGGGAAGTCAAAGTGGGTGGATCACTTCAGGTCAGGAGTTCAAGACCAGCCTGGCCAACATGGTGAAACCCCATCTTTACTAAAAATACAAAAATTAACTGGGTGTGGTGGCACACACCTGTAGTCCCTGCTGCTCGAGATGCTGAGGCAGGAGAATTGCTTGAACCCGGGAGGCAGAGGTTGCAGTGAGCTGTGATCACGCCACTGCACTCTAGCCTGGGTGGCAGGGTAAGACTCCATCTCAAAAAGAAAAGGAGAAAAATTATTGTTTTTTTCCATTACAGTTCTAAATTGTGATTGCAGCTGTATCGAAAGTCTATGCCTTTTTTGTACAGTATGGTAGGGAGGTTAAAGTGCTAGGGGAAGAATAGCATGACACTAAAAGTTATTTCCTCACTTGTTTTTATGAAAGCACTGGACCTCATCTTCATCACCTTTTTGTGTGTGTGTGTGTGCAAAATATGGTGAATCATGGATAATGCCTCAAGCTATAATTCTTCAAGATCTTTTATCATTTTACTATTCGTTTATTAATTCATTGATTTGTAACTGAAGATGGAGTGGATACATCTTCCTAGGAGGGATATCAATACATCTCAGGGGTTTTAAAATGTATTAGGAAATATTTCATACATACAAAGAATGTGTAGATTGTCTACATAAGGAATAAAGAATAATCTAATGGGCTGGGTACAGTGTCTCACACCTGTAACCCTAGCACTTTGAGAGGCTGAGATGGGCAGATAACCTGAGGTCAGGAGTTCGAGATCAGACTGGCCAACATGGTAAAATCCTGTCTCTACTGAAAATACAAAAAATTAGCTGGGTGTGGTGGCATGTGCCTGTAGTCCCAGCTACTCTGGAGGTTGAAGCACGAGAATCGCTTGAACCCGGGAGGCAGAGGTTGCCGCGAGCCAAAATTGCGCCACTGCTCTCCAGCCTGGACAACAGAGTGAGACTCTATCTCAAAAAAAAAAAAAAAAAAGAAACCCTCATCTACCTACCACTCAACATAATAAATAGAACATCATTAAGTCTTTGAAGAACCTTTGAAGTCTTTCTGATTTCATTATTTTTCTTCTCTTGCAGAAGTAAGCAATATCTTGAACTGTTTATCATTTTTTGCATTTTAGGAATATGTATATGTGTGGAGGCAGTTTTTCAAAGTCACACACACTTCAACACACCTTCCTTTCCATCTCAGGCCATTCTAGTGAGAATCTTTGACATAATAAGCCACTGTTACCCTGGGAATGTGTGGAGTACCCCAGAGTTTGAAAATTGTTAAGCTTTGGTTTCAAATCCCTTTGGAATAAGAAGTACTGGAGTCTGTTGGCAGACTTTTTACTCTATCTTGTTGTTATGTTTATTTCTCCATTAGAGCCCACCTTGATGGCTGTGGTTTAAGGTTAGCTTTGTTATAATATCTAGTAGTGCACTGTGCCCTCTCCCACACACAATGTTTAAATTACTATCACCTCTTCATTTTCCAAAAAAAACTTCGTATTCATGCTGTCAAGCCTCTCAAAAAGTCATCTGAGGGTTTTGAATCAAAGTATGTTACATTCATATGTTAATTTGGAAGAGTTTTTGTATTTACGATACTGAATCTTCCTAATCAAGAACTCAGTATTTGTTAAAATTTTAGTTCCCTCAATTAAGTTCATAGCTTTCTCAGTAGGTCCTGCTTTGTTTCTAGTAAGTTTGTCTGTATGTCTATATTAACTTTTAATAGTATGATTTAAAAAGTCGTCTTTTACACTTTGTTTTCTACAAAGGAAATCTATTGATTTCTCTATAATTGTTTTTGAATCCAGTCAGAAGGTGTCCATTTGAAAATATTCAGATAGACCTACCTAGTTCATAGAACAGGTGAGTATCAAATGAGAATAAGCAAAAGCTCTTTTAAACTGCAAAGTAATATATGAATGTGACTTACCCTTGTATTGTTGTTTTAAATTGGTGTCCAAGTCCTTACCCAATTGTATTTGCCACAGCTATGCCATGCCATGCTCTGGCAATAAATTAACCTTGTAAGAAACAAAAGTTCATTTCTTGCTCCTATAAGGCCCAGCAAGAGTGGGCAATAGTTATTCTCCACTTGGTGACTCAAGGATCCAAGATGAGTCCATTTTGCCTGAGGTCACTGTAACACAGAAAGAGAGGGATGGAGGACACACACTGCCTCCTACTGCTTGTCCTGGAAGTAAAACCCATCTTTGGTGCTCACAGTCCATTGGTCAGAATTAGTCACATGACTTGGCCTCATAACTAGGGAGGCTGGGAAATTTGGAGTGCTCACAGAGAGGGTAGGTGAGTACTGCTTCCACCACACCAGCACGGTCATAAAGGCTGATGTGTGTGGTCTGGTGCTTTCACCGAAAAGTTTCAGCCACAGAAGATGGGCCTTGCAGCTGCTGACAATGTGTGGGAAAGTGTGCTGAACCCGGAGGAGCTCTTGGGTTCATTTCCTGGATTTCTCATTCACACCTTTTGTTCTTTCTGACTCTGGGCTTCTGTATGTAAACAGCCTCACTCACTCAATTCTTTGGCTTAGTCATCACTTCTAATTCCTCATGGGGCCCTGGGTGGCTTCTGAGAGAGCATCTTACCAGGCTTTCCTTGGGCCCAGTGGGGAGTCGGCTGGAAGAAAGCACCTCCAGCTCCTGGGGAGAGCAAAGGAACCCAGTGTCAGGACTCAGCTCTTTTGGCTGCAAGCAACAGAAACCCATTCAAACTTGACTTCTGTCTTCTTTCACACCCCATATCCTATTGCCAGGAAACCCTGTTGATCTTTCTGGAACTACCCGCTTCTCATCAGGTTTGCCACCTTCACTTTGTCTAAGCACCATCAATTCACATCTGAATGATGCAAGCTCTCAAGCAGCCTCCCTATTTCTCCCCATATTCCAGTCTTGAGAAAACGGCCAGAGTGATGGTTTCATAGTGGAAATCAGATGGTGACATTCTTCTGCCCACACCCTCCAGTGGCTGCCCTGGCCTGAGCCCCGCCATACCTCCTCCACCTTTTTCTCCATGGCTCTGGCCTTCATTCAGTCTCTGTTCCAGCCCCAGTCTCGTTGCTGTTCCTCAAGCCTTCTGGGAGGGGCTGTGGGGAAAAGGTGATTTCTGCTGGCTAGTGTGTACAGGCCCAGGAACACCGCAGCTTCCCATGGTCCCTACCTCAGGGCCTGTCCCCACCACAGGGGACATGCAGCAGGCTGGAAACACTCTCCTCCCTTTGTCTTCTTCTTGGGAAATATCAGTGCCTTTTTCCCTATGCATCAGCACCCATCCTCCTAGAACTTGGCAGGACACCTGGGGAAACTCGGAACAGACTGTAAACTCCACTGATACCTAAGAAGGGAGGGGACGAAGGGATGTTTTTCCTCCTATGACTGTTCGCAAGTAGATATCCCATTGCATGACTAGAGTAAGGCCTCAGCACATTTTGAAAACTATAAGAAGCATATGTCACTATAGATTCAACCGTATTCACTGATCATGTAGTTGGCCCAGATGTTGTACCTGAGGTTCTTATGTTCCTGAATCCTCTGCATAGCTCTGTGAGCCGGGCCTGGTGGAAGTCTTTCTTGAACCTCAGAGGAGTTATGGAGCCTGCCATAGCCACTTGGCTGGCAGAAGGGGGGAAGCCATGCTGTGAGCCGAGGTCTTTCACTTATTACTCCATGTGATGGATGCTGAGCTAGAGCTGGGGACGCCTACCCCTGAAGAAGACAAGATTCGTCAAGCCTAGAACCGACGAGAGCAGCAGCTCTAGTGTGGGGCCCCAGGATCACCTGCACAAAGATCACCTGGTATGTTTGTGAAAGTGTTCATTCCTGGGCCCCAAATTGGAATCTCGGGCGTGGAGCCAGGTGACCTGCTGTTTATCATGTTGGCAGGTGATTTTGTGCACACTGACGTTTGAGAACTTTTGGGACTCTTGTGGGAGAGACTGGCTGGTTGACAAAGGATCACAATAGGAAGTGACAAATCCAATGTGGATGAGGTTCCAACCTGCTCTGGGAGGAGACATGAAGGAGTGGGGTGACTCAGGCTGATGTCACAGAATTCAACGTTGGAATTGGGCCTCAGAGGATGAGTAAGGGTTCAGGGGCTAGAGGACTAGAATAAGAGTGTTCCAAAAAGGAGGGACATAGTGGTGAGAGGCACAATGGTAGGAAACGGCATGACCTGGTATGGGATAGAAAGTGGCTTGGTGTGGTTGAGGCAGGAGGTGAAGGGCATGGATGTTTAGGGGATGGTGCAAGCTGGCCAGGGGAAGTGAAGCCAAAGAGGCAGAGGCCAGACTATGCATGTCCAAACAGTGTACCATCGGCTGGTACAGGCTCTCAAGCTGTCCTGGGGCTCTTGAGGCAGAGAGGAAGTTGGATGGGATGGAAAGAACCCACCAGAGTGGAGCCAAGAGCAAAGGCCATCATCATGCTAAGGACAAGGCCATGTTCAGGCCTGACGGGAGGTTCTCTGCATGGAAAGATACGGCAGGGCTCAAGGGAAATAGGGAGACAGAAGCTAGGGGCCTCAGAGAGGACAGGCTATGAGGAGTCAACATCTCTGGCTGAGGCAACTGAAAGCTGTGATACTGTTACCCTGGCCAGAGACAGCACAGGGGAACTTGGGAGAGAGGTCAGCTAAAGATAATCAGAGAATCATACTTTGAGAGGGAGTCCTAGGAGGAAGCTGAGCATGTCAATGGGGAACAAAGAAGCAGCCAGGAGGCCTTTATTGAGCACCTGTTTGTGCCCAGGCTGCAGTTTGCCAGCTATGGGCACTCTTGAAATCTTGGGAGCCCAGCTGTGTGGGAGGGAAGAGGAGGACTCGTGGTTGTGATGAGCCAACCTCAAAGGATGGCCTCTGCAGGAATCCCTCTGCCATCTTTAATGTAGATAAAATGTCAATGTGAAGGGCCCTCCGTGCCTTCCAGGTGCCAAGGCTCACACAGACCATGGGTTCCCAGTGACCTGGAGCAGCTGTTGTGGGTGCACACTTTGTACACCTCCGTGTTGGGAGAAGTTCTCTTCGCACTACTACTCTTCTGGAGTGGAGTCTGCGGACCTTGAAGTGGACAAGGCAGCCACAGAAAGGGAGTCGGGCCACAGAAATGTCTGCTCACTCCCATTTATCTTGCAAGTGCTGGGAAGGCTCTGGCCAGCCCTCAGTTCTTGGTGACAGAGTGAATAAGGAGGGGGAGGGCTGGCACCTTCCAGGTAGTGGATAAGTAAGGTGCCAGAGCCATGGCCCTGCCAAGGTGAGCGGCCACCCAGCTTCATCCCCAGAGCTTTTTGGTGACTGGGGCGGTCAGAGCTGAGCTGGCAAGAGGTCTAGGGAGCCCTGTGGAGGCCCCCACTCAATCTCCTTACCAGAGATGTAGTGGAGATCCCCACCTTCTCTGGAGGTGAGTGAAGGTCCCTTCATTCAAAAGTAACCTTCCTAGGCCAGGCAGGGCCTGAAGGTCTCATAACGCTGGCCACTCCACCATATGCCTTCCACACTGGGTGCTTGCCCTATCCATATGCTACCAACCACAGAGAGACCCCCACTCATTCCTGGCCAGCTGACCCAGGGCTCTGTGGCCTCCTCTTTGGACCTGTGGACAGGATCTGCCCCTAAAACTGAAGTTGAAGTCATAATGCTCAGTACTTTAGAACTTGCCCTAATTGTTTGGAAATAGAGTCATTGAAGATGTAATTAGTTAAATTAGGAAAAGGCCATACTGGAATAGAGTAGTCCTCTAATCCAATATGACTGGTGAATTTATAAAGATGAGAAACTTGGATACAGATGCGCACACAGGAAGAATGGCATGTGAAGATGAAGGCAGGGGTCTACCAGACGAGGAACACCAAAGATAGCCGGCAACCCACCAGGAGAGAGACAGGCCTGGGACGGATTCTCCCTCATGGCGCCCAGAAGGAATCAGCCCTGTTGACACCCTGATCTCAGACTTCCAGCTTCCAGAACGGTAAGATGATAAATATCCATTGTTTAAGCCACCCGGTCTACGGTATTTGTTCTGGCAACCCCAGGAAACTAAAGCAAGTTCTATTATGCACGACACAAGCAGAATGTCTAAGAGCCCTGAACCTCCAGGAGGCAAGAAGGAAGGTTCTTGCTGATCTGCCAAGAAGGGTGAGGCTGCTGCCTTTTGTGGTAGGAGCATGCCAGGAGACCTGTTTGGAGGCTGCCACAAGAATGCAAGCAATAGAGAGGTTGGTGTTTGGATTGGCTGGTGGCAATGAGGATCAAGAGAAACAGGTGGACTGGGAAGAATGCTCAGTATTGCTAATTACCAGGAAACACAAACCAAAACCACAAAGCGATAGCATCTCACACCTGTCAAGATGGCTATTACCAAAGCCCGAAAGATACTTGTTGACAAAGGTGTGGAGAATTTAGAACCTTCACACACTGGGTAGGAGTGCAAAATGGTGCGGCCGCTCTGAAAAACAGTATGGAGATTCCTCAAAAAAGTAAAAATGGAGCTATTATGATCCAACAATCCTACTACTGGGTATTTGTTCTAAAGAACTGAAATCAGGATCTTGAAGAGACATCTGCACTCCTGTGCCAGTGCAGCATGAGTCACACTAGCAAAGATGTGGAAACAATCTAAGAGTCTTCAAAGAATGAATGGATAAAGAAAATATGGTATAGACACACGAGGGAATATTACTTAGCCTTGAAAAAGCTGAAAATACTGCTGTCTGCAATAACGTAAATGAACCTGGAAGACATTATGCTAAGAGAAATGAACAAGTCACAGAAGGACAAATATTTCATGATTTTACATCTGAGATATTGAAAATAGTGAAACTCATAGAAGCAGAGAGTAGAATGGTGATTTCCAGGGGCTGGAGCAGGGGGAAATGGGGATTTGCTAATCAATAACAAAGAGTTTCAGTAAACCAAGATGATTACTTTTTTTTTTTTTTTTTAAGACAGGGTCTTGCTCTGTCACCCAGGCAGGAGTACAGTGGCATGATCCTGGCTCACTGCAAACTCCACCTCCTGGGCTCAAGTGATTCTCCTGCCTCAGCCTCCCAAGTAGCTGGGACTACAGGTGCACGTCATCATGCCTGACTAATTTTTGTATTTTTGGCAGAGATGGGGTTTCACCATGTTACCCAAGCTGGTCTCAAGCTCAAGCAATCTGGCCGCCTCAGCCTCCCAAACTGGATTACAGGCATGAGCCACCTTACCTGGCCTATACATGGTATTTTAAAAGTGCAGATCACACATTTATTATTCTTATTGCAATAAAATACATTTACAAGAGGAATTTATAAAATACATTTATGTAGAGGAACTAACTTTGGCCAAGCCATGGAGCTAAGCCAGATGGACGAGCCATCTAGGGAAATGTGAAAATACCAGAGGCAGATTAGGTTGGAGGGGGAAGATCAAGAGTTAAGATTTGGGCTACACTGAGTTTGAGGTGCCAGTGAGATATTAAAGGACATTAGTCCATTGGGCAGTTAGTGAGATCAGACTGGAAGGTCCAAGGAGAAGTCTGGGGCAGACACATCATGAGAGGTCATCAGAGGATGGGGATAGTCACAGCCATGGAGAAGCTGGGAAGGGTCAGAAAACTGCTGCTGGACAGAGCCCAGAGCAAGGGATGAGGAGAACTAGGGCCAAGCCTGAAGGGACACCCGCATTGGCCAGAAGGGTAGAGAGGCCCAGGCCAGTAAAGGTGACCAGGACAGAGTAGTAGCCAGAGGGGTGGGAGGAAAACCAGGCAAGGGCTGGACTGGAGAGTGTCTCAGCGAGACCAGTGGGTGGACTGTGTAGGATTCTGCTGAGAGGTTGAGTTGGCTGAAAGAAGAAATATGCCAGGGGGAGTTAGTGGTTCCAGTCACTGGTGAAATGAGTAAGAGCAACATTGATGGAGGGGAGGAGGCAGGGTCTGGGGCAGTGAGCTGAGGTGTTGGAGGGAGAAGAGGGCCTGAGATGCAGAGGGTGGGCATGTCACTCCAGTAGACCACTGGTTTTGCTTCAACTTTTCTTGCCCAGATCAGTAAACGTTCAACAGTTACTCCACAAATGCGAAAGGGACACACACCATTTCTTGATTGCTGTGTTGGCCCAGGATCACTACTGTTACCTGCTTTAGGGCGCTTCCAGACCAGTGGGGGCAATCAGAAATGGAGACAGATGATTATAGTATTGGAGAAGGAATGAGGAAGGAGTAGAGAGGGGCTGACCACATTCACCTTGGAAGGTGTGTAAGGAACCCTTATTCTTATCAGCAGAATAAGGGTTTTTAAGGCAGAGAAGGGGAAGCAAGAGCCAAAGAGGTGGCTTAGTATCCACTTTTCCCTAAGGAGTCCCAGCAAGTTATGGGAAACTCTATTCTTCCTCTAGATGTGGCTCAATACCCATTTATATTAAAGGCTGTGACAAAGCTTGCAATAAACACAAGCATTTAAGTTTTTAACTCAGCTTTTCCCAAATTTGATCAAGACTCTTTCTTTTAGGGCACATTTGGGGAAGTCTGGGGGCATGTGGTAAGAAGTCACTGCAGGCTTTAAGCCCTCTAGAAAGGTCACTGTAACAGCTGTGTCTAGGCCAGATGGGAGGAGAGGGAGATGAAGAGTGAAGAGCTAGATATGGCAAGATTGACACAGGGGCAGACTCCAGAGAAAGGAGAAAGAATCACTAGAACTAGGTGACCTGACCCAGTAGGAGTGTGTGCGTGTGTGTATGTATGCACACATGCACATTTGTGCATGTGTGTGTGGTGTTGGAGATGGAGGTGGACATGTTGGTGAAGACTGTGGAGATGATGGAGGTGAAGGTGGTGGAGGAGGTGGAGGTGGTATTGGTGGTGGTGGTGGTAGTGATGGAAGCTAGAGGTGACAGTGATGGCGATGGTGGTGAAAGTGAAGCTAGAGGTGAAGATGAGGCAGTGGAGTTGATGATGGTGTTTATGTTGGTAGTGGTACAGGTGGAGGTAAAAGTAGTGTAGGTGGAGATGGTGGTGGTAGAAATGGAGGTGAAGGTGGAGGTGGGTTGGCACTCCTTCCTGCAAGAGCATGACCCAACTACACCATGGATCTTATACTTAGGAATTTTCTGGTGACAGTGGTGGAAGTTGTGATGGGGGTGGTGGAGGTGGAAGTGGAAGTGTAGGTCATGGTGGTGGTGGAAGTGGAGGTGGACATGATGTTGATAGTGTTTATATTGGTGGTGGTGGAAGTGGAGGTGGACATGATGTTGATAGTGTTTATATTGGTGGTGGTGGTGGCAGAGGTAAAGGAGATAAAAGTGGTGATGGTGGAGGTGAAGGTGGTGGGTGTGGGTGTGGGGGTGGAAGTGGAGGTGAAGGTGGAGGTTGAGGTCATGGAGGTAGTGGAAGAGGTGATGGTAGAGTGGTGGTAGGGGAGGTGGTGATGATGAGTGTGGGACATAGTAGAAATTTCTGATTCGTGTCTGCATGGATTCATCATGATAGAGAATGTAGAATGATGGTAGGTTTGAGACCAGGATGGATGTTAAAAAATAGCTCATTTGGACATGCTAAGTTTGATCACAGAACAGACACAGGATGTCCTGAAGAACTATCATGTAGGAGCTGAGGCTCAGGGAACAGCTCTAGGCTGAAGATTCAGACTTGGGAGTCAACAGCCACAGAAATTGGTGGAACCCCAGGAAAAGTGAGCAGAAGGAAGACAGGTTGATGTTGGGCCCAGGTTATGGTGTGCTCTTTAAGCTCTAGTAAGAAGGGGCAGTTGTGCCTCTGAAGTGTTAAATCTATCAGAAAATTCCTTAAGTATAATATCCAGTGGTGTAGTTGGTCATGCTCTTGCAGGAAGGAGTGCCAACCCAGCTCCATCTGAACCAGGATGGGCCTGTCCACTGCTATTCCTCGCCATCGTCATCACCACCTCCTCCACAACCACCATCTCCACAAGCTCTACCATCTCCACCATTGCCACCACCTCCACCTCCACCCTCACCTGCCCTGTTGTCATGGACCTAAGGGAGTAGGTGCATGCTTTCTGCCCAGTTGCTCATAAGCAGCCACTTGGTGGAGAAAGATGTGTGTGCCATTTGGGAGTGGAAGAACCTGCATCTTGGAGCCCTTGACTGATCTTGGGTTGACAGTTAAGAGGGCTGGGCTTGTCTCTACAGATGGCTGTGTTGTTTCCATGCTAACTGGCCCTGGGTTCAGATTACACAGTTTCCCTTCCTCAAAGCCCTTTAGTGTGCACTGCCCTCAGCACAGTGTTAGTGGCTCTGGCACCTTGGGGTTGTTAGATAAATGTTCCAGCAACTCGAATGGAGCCAAAGACCACAAGCTGCAGCAGGATGCCTGGCACCTATATGGCCTCTTCGAACTTTGATAAATTAAGTGCCCATGGCTCACCATCAGGAGGGAAGGTTGGGGGCGTTGGGGGCAGGGTTCTGTGCATCTGGGTTTGCATGTGGCTTGTGAGCGACTTGTGATATGCTTGGAGAGATCACAGGAAAGAAGCCAGCAAGCACACAGACATTACAGCCATTGTGTCGAGGCTTACTTATGGAAAGCAGAGTCTGTTTTAAGCTAAAGCCGTTGTGCTTGGCTCTAATTTGTGTGTATAATGTCCAGGCTTCAGAAGAGCCAAACATCTTGAAAATCCCTAGTAGGAAGGTAGAGCTGAGGCATGGGTTGGGACTTACGTCATCTTATGGTAACAGGGAAAAGGCAAGAGCTCTGAGTGGTGCCTATGGGGTGGGGGAAGCTGCTGTGTCCAGGTCACTGGCAGCTCCTTCTTGATCTCCACTAGAGAAAAGACCTTCCCCAGACACCCCATCCAGGACCCCCCGTTCCAGATGAGTAGATACCCAGGCTGACTTGGACCCCTTCCCTCCCTCCCTGAAATGCATCCTCCACCATCAGCTTTCACAATGGAGCTGCTGATTTGTCAAAGGGAAGGAGAGATGGTTGTTTGGTATTTATGTAGAAAACAAAAAACAGGCTAACCAAACCCTCTAGTTTGCATGAGTGGTGTCCTCCTGGCCTTGCTGGTGCCGATGGGGTTTGGCCTACTGAGGTTCTGTGCCTGCAGTGCTCAAAGGAGCAGGCGAAACTTTGCCAGACTGCATCCCCACCACATCCCATAGGCCACAGCCAGACCAGAGGATGCTCTCTCCAGGCTCTGACGTCAGTCGCCCCCAATGTCCAGCTCCCAGGCAGCTCGAGAATGTGCACAAGCCTGCAGGTCGGGCCTGCAGCCCAGGGAAGTGGGTGGGGTCCCAACTAGGCCACATTCTGGTCTCCCCTGAGGCCACTGGTGCCCACCCGGCCAGGCCCAGCCTTACTCCATCTGAGAGCTGTGTGGGAGGAGCTGGAGTGGGCATGGTGTGTGGGCCAGGGAATTTCTGGAATGGTCTCCAGAACTCCTGCATGGACAAAGACCTGACCCTCACTGGCAAATGGAAGCAAAATGACCTTGTAGCAGAGAACAGGCCTCTGCTGCGTTCCTATTGGTAGCCTCTTCCAGCTGTGCCATTTATTTATTCATTTATTTATTTATTGAGACAGAATCTCGCTCTGTCGCCAGGCTGGAGTGCATGGCGCAACCTTGGGTCACTGCAACCTCTGCTTTCCGAGTTCAAGTGATTCTCCTGCCTCAGCCTCCCAAGTAGCTGAGACTACAGGTGCATGCCACCACGCCCAGCTAATTTTTGTATTTTTGGTAGAGACGGGGTTTCACCATGTTGGCCAGGATGATCTTGATTTCCTGACCTCGTGATCCACCTGCCTCAGGCTCCCAAAGTGTTGGGATTACAGGCATAAGCCACTGCGCCCAGTCTATTTAATTTTTTAAAAGGGAAATGAAGATGAAATGGTTTTAACAGACCTGCTTCTATTTAAATGGATTACTGACTACCTCTCTCCCTGGGCAGCATTTTCCGCAGCCAGCCTCATATATGAATCTCAGTGGAGTATTTGGTTGACCACATTATACTAGGAATCTCTGGATGCTAGAGTTTATGGCGTGATCATTTTGGGGTACCTGGGTCCTGCCTGTCCCCCATGGCTGGCCAACAAGCCTCATGGCCTGGTTGAAGGAGCAGAAACCTCACTGTCAGACAGACCTGGGTTCCTGTACTGACTCAGCTGTGGAGCCTGGGCAGGGAGCCTCAGCTGGTCTGTTTATCCATCTCTAAGTCAGGCTTAAGCATGCTTATCTGGGAGGTTGGTGCGCTCATAAATTAAATGCCATTGTATAGGTATAGCTCCAGCAGGCCCCAGGCAGCTCATGCACTTTATAACGCTGGCCTTGGCACAGAAGGGACTCAGAGCTGCCTGATGCCTGAAATTCCCTCAGAAGGGTTATTCCTGGTTTCATAACTGCCTATCAGGAAGCTGCTCCTACAATGGTGTTTTATCATTCTTCCTCCCATCCCGCCAGCCAGGCCTATTCATAACCCCAGAGAATTCCTCTGCAGTGACTCACCCACCATGCTCCTCTCCCTAGGAGACCTCATCCTCACGCTACCTGCCTCGCCTGCTGATATCTTGGCCTGGGCTCACCTGGTGGCCTGGCTCTCACCTTGGCCGGCCCTGCCCAGGTGCCTGCTGGTGCTGCCAGCCCAGGCACGATAGGACTCTGCCAGCTGGAGAGGCAGACAGAAGCCAAAGAGAGCTAGGAAAATCCGAGTCCCAACATAAGGCCCAGGTCAGCAACTATCTATCTAGATGGACACATCAGCCCAAACCACAGTGGACAGCTCAGGGAAGGGCTGGAATGAACTTGAAATGAAATGACATCTAAGGCACTTTCCTGGCCGGCAGATCCACTGGGATGTTCCGTCAGCCAACAGGGCACCAGGCAGTGGTCAGGGAATGGGATTTGAGGTCAGATCTACCCAGGCCTCCTGGGAGCACACGCAGGTGACTCTGAGGTCCCAATGGCCCTATCCCTCCAACAATCTGTGAGGTCCCTAGTAGGCTGTACAAAGAAAGGCCCTCCCCTCTCTTCAGAGGGCAGGGCTGGGTGCTGAGACAGCTACAGAGAGAAAGGCTCTGTGGAGGTCTTGCAGGCAACCCATTCCCCTAGCTAAGCACCACTTGGCCAGGCTGTGTGGCACTCATTTCAGGTGGGAGATTGTGTCTGGTGTCCCCTGCCTCCCTTTGAACCATCCCTTCCAGCCTTGAGGCTTCATCCCAGAGACCCTCAATGGTTTTCCTCTTTCCTCCCACAAAATGCTCTGAAATAGGCAGCAAGAAAAGCTCCTGGCTGGTAGGAAGGAGGTGGTAGGCATGCGGAGGAATCAGCATTTTAAGCCTTGTCTTTTCTGTACAAAACTTAGCTTCCCTTCCTGCACAAGACGTAGGGCCTGTCCCAGGGAGAGGGTTCCCTGGCATCTTCCCCCAGGGTCAGAGGCTGGGGAGTGTCCTCTGGTCCCATCTTGGTACTCCTCAGTGTCGGCGGCTGACCAGCCATGCTCCCGCGGACACGGCCGTTCAGCTTCTTCCTCCTCTCTGTCTTCCTGCTTCTTTTAAGAATCATGTTTAAACATTCAGTTGAATTTAAATTGATATTATCTCAAGAACTTCAGATACCCCTTGAGAGGACTTGAGGGGTGTTGCAAAAATGAAATCTCGGAGCTGCCACGCTGGGAACCACAGGAGCAGCCCCTGGAGACAGACCCCTCCCGGCAGGCCCTCACCATGGGGATGCTGCGGGCGGCAGGGTCTGCCTTCCTTGCATTCTTTGTCTTATCAGAAACACGTGGAAGAAAGGACGCTAATATTTGCCAGGCACCTACTCGACATGTTTAAGTGATTGGCCCATTTACATCTTTCAGTGTCCCTCCCAGCAGGTATAATAACCATGGCCAACAACAACTGACAAGAATGAAGTGCTTGCTGTGAGCAAAGCCCTGTTTTAAGCCCTGCATGAAATCAGTTGCTCGCTCCTCTGAACAACCCCGTGGCAGGTTCTTCAGTGCTCTTCACTTTACAGGAACATTAGGTGACACAGTGTGACACAGGGGAGGCGGCAGTGCTGGAATTCGGCCCCAGGCCATCTGGCTCCGTCTAACCTCTCAACCCCTTCGTAGCTTCCTCGCCAAGTGGCTGAGTCAGGATTTGAGCCTAGATCTTTCTGAGGTTTTCAATTCTGTCACGCTGCCTCTCAGGAACAAGGAACATTATCTTTCTATTGTCCTCCCAGACTCTGCTGGAGAAGTGACAGGTCCCAGCTCAGAACATCAGGTTCTGGGGGTGAGAATGAATGACAGGTGGAAAGGGGCCAGAGGAGGGGCAAGACTTAGTGGGGAAGGGGCTCTTATTCTTATGCCACCCCTTGGCCCAGGGCAAGACCTCTAGCTTTTACTGTGCTTGTTAACTCAGAGGCTCCTGGAAGGATCAGTTGCCCTGATGCTGAGAAATGGGCTGGGCACGGCAGAGGCAGGTCCCCAAACAGCTTCGCACACCACAGGCATGGGCGAGAGGCCACTGGGCTTCTCTATGAAGCTGCAGCCAAGCAGGTGGCTCTGTGTCCCCTCTTCTTCCCTATCACCCCTCCCTTGACTGTCAGTGTGAGCGCTTGTTGAGGCGCCTGTCTCCCAACCAGCCCAGGAGACAAAAGGCCCGGTTCAATCTCACATGCTGGCACAGAGCCCAGCAATCAGTAAATGTTTGTTGAAAGAATTAATGAAACTTGAGTGTTTACCAGACAGAGGCCATTGACCTCTGGTTGGAGGCCCATCAATCTGACCTTCTGTCTTCGAGTGGAGACCTGGTTAATCCTTCTCAGGAGACCCAGTGGCCCTTGGCACTGAATCCCTGGCTTCTTAACTGTCAATGACAGGGCTGGCCTGGCCTGTGGCTACTGGCCCTGGGAGCAGGAGGCCAAGCAGCCAGGGCTGCTTTCCCATCGCTGTCTCAGCTGCTCCCGCTGGCTTTCTGGTCAGGCTGGTGTCTCCTTGGTTGGCTCCCTGCTTCCCAGCTCATGCCTCCAGCCTTCTGGACTCTAGGATCAGATGTGGCTGTCCACCTCGGATAGGGTTGACTGGAGGTAAAGAGGTGCCATGCACTCCAGGAGAAGAGCTGGCTGGATCTGATACTCAAAGAATGGGCCACGGGTCCCTGCCTGTCCACTGTTTATTACTGGGCTGGGAAGCTGCAAGAACCGATGCTGAGAGCGAGAGTCTAGAAACATTTGAGTGTTTTGACACTGACACAGTGCCCAACAGGGATCCATAAACTTGATTTCCTGAGCCCCTCGGGCAGAGATCAGTTCAGTAAGGACCTTAACCTCTCAGATGGCAGGGTAGGCACTGGATTAGAAGAGAAGGCCTCAGAATTGCATTTTCCCTGAAGGTCTCTTCTGCCCCTTCGTCACTGAAATCCCATGAAATCTGAGTGCATATTGAGGCAGTTCCAGGTTCTTATTTCAGCTCCATCACCTGCCAGCCACGTGACTTTGAGTGAGTTCCTGAGTACTTTGGTTTCCCAACTGCTGGCTATTGTGAGTTAATTGAATTAATATAGAACCAGGCCTGGACAATAGTAAGCTCTGTACCAGTGTCTGTTCTTGTCATTCAGGAGCATGTCCAGCTCTGTCCCAGGCACTCAGAGGCACAAACTGCACTTGAGATGCAGGCCCTCACGTTGCCCTTTGGGAAGCAGGACATGTATGCATTGGGACAGCGCTGTGGGGCAGGACCCAGCAGAGGAGGTGCTGCAGAAGGATGCATGTTTCGTGAGCCAGCATCATTCTCCGTGACTCCTAAGAGGGGCCGAGGAGAGGGAATGGGTGTTGGAGATGGATCAAGTTGGGAGTGTGCAGCACAGTACTGAAACTGGAGTGAATATGGTTTTTGAAGGGGACTAGAGGGAACTGGAAAAGCATCAGATAGGGCCCAACTATGGAATTACAAATGCCAGGATTTGAGATCCCATAAGCAGTGGGGTCAGGTGGAGGGCATATATGGTTTCAGTGATGTGAGCACAATGGTGATTAGGCAAATCATAAGCAGGTGGATTAGTGCCTAGCACATAGTATGTGAATGAGCAAGTGAATGATTGAATGAATGAACTGATGCATTCATCAGAGCTCTTTGGGTTGTGAGTAAAATAATCCCTACTCAAACTGGTTTAAGCAAAAATAAAGGTGGGGGGATTTATTGGCCCCCATAACTGAAAGGTGCAGAAATAAGTGGATTTAGTGGCTCAAATAAAGTCATCAAGACCCCCTCCCTCCCAGCTGCAGAGTGTTACATTTCCAGTAACTCCCAAGTCCTAAAATTTGATCTTTTTGGCCTGGCTTGGGTCATGTTCCCAAGAAAATAGAACAGATTGTTTGGTTATATTTGAGTCGCCTTCCTTCTGTCGAGTAGCTGGGGATAGGGTCACCTTGGGCTAAGATAGGTAGAGAGTGGAGGAAGGTGAGTTGTCCATGGGAAAACCAGGAGCTATTGACAGGGGAGGAGGTGTTCTGGGCAAGTGCGGATGCCAGCTCTGCTTTGCAGTGGGTGCGCAGCTGGAGGCCACAAGGCCAGAGAGGTGCTAAAGGCTTGGATGAGCGTGGAGCTGGGGATGACACCTTGCTGAACTACAAGGACTTTCATGTCAAGTTCTCTTGTAAAAGGCCAAAAAGCTTGAGATCAGACTGACCCAGGTTTTAGGGGTGGACCCTCAGGGGTATCTTCTTGGTGGCAGACCTGAGAGAGGGACTGGAGAAGGCTCAAGAGTAAATGTGTGTACTTGTTTCATTGAGCTTTCCCCAGAGGGAAGAGGGAATGGACTAACAGCTCTATTTTGGTCCTGTTCCACGAGAGACGCATCCTAGACCATCAATTGAGAGTGCCAAGGGGCAGCTAGAATAAGCGTACGGGGGTCAGGGCAAGGTCTGGAGACATCCTGTTGGCATTCTCAGAGTACAGAAGGTATGTAAAAACCATGAGGCTGATTGCGATCCTCTGAAAAGAGAGATGAGGAGGAGAAGAGACCCAGGGCCAAGGCTGCACGCTGCAGTGTTGAATGTTGGTCAGACGGGGCGAGGCATGGGTGGAAAGTGCAGTTGGAGGAAGCTGAGTGGGTGAGAGGCCTACACAGTCGGCAGGGAGGGGAAAGTATTAAAAAAAGAGGAGTGGACGACTGTGACCAACGCCGATAGGGAGAAAAAAGTGTCTACTGGATTTGTGAACAAGGAAACATTGGTGGCCCTAATAAGGGAGCTTCCATGGAGGTAGGGGACAAGTCACGCTGGAGAGAGTTGAAGAGTATGGATTGTGGAGGTGGGGAAATGGACACAGCAAGTGTTGACCGCCATTTGGAGACCCTCCGTTGTGAAGGAGGGCAGAGAGTGAGACAGAAGAAATGGGGCAGGGGGTGTGGTTTCTTCAGGTAGAAGGTGCTGGAATCTGCATGTCCAAGGATGATTCAGTGTACAGGCTGAAGGCTATGGTGAGAGAGGGGAAGGGCCAGAGGAGCAGGTACAGGATGCCACAAGGTGAGGGTTGGAGTGGGAGAGAAGGTCACAGTTCCCAGGACTCAGACGTGCTTCCATGGGATGCAGGAAGTGAAGGGAGGTCCCTTCACTTCTAGTGTTTCACGAAGGAACTAGGAGGTGAGGGCAGCTCTGGGGGTGGACCAGGGGAGAAGACAGCATGAGATGGCCTCAGAGAGCAGAAAAATCAACTCCAAGGAAGGGATTCAGGACCCTGAGCAATGCTGATAGCACTTGAGTCATGTTCTAATGGATGGAGGCATAACCAGTCGTCCTGGTTGGGAGATTTTCTCTGGCAACAACAGCTATGTGGAGAAGGCAAATGGCTGGGTCTGTTCAAGACTGGGGTTCAGTCATGGGGGTATAGTACTCACAGTGCCAGGGTGGGCAGGGAGGTAAGGGTTACGATGATGGAGGAGGGTGTGAAGAAAGGGGAGGGAGAAGGTGCTGAGGCTGGGGATGGTAGGACTGGGGAGACAGTGGAGTGTAGCCATGGGGACATTGAGTGGGTGAGCTGGAAGGAACCTGTGTGGCAGCCACAGAAGGGAGGCTGGAGATGGAGACCTTGGACGCGGGGCAGCTACTGGCAACAGCAGGGTGAGACCATGGCAGTGTCAGGGGTGAGGAGGAAGAGGACAACTCAAGCACTGAGGAGGTCAGGACCTGGCTGGCCATTGAGAGAGACAGTCTGCCATGTGGTGACAAGAGACAAAGCCAGTGAGCAGCTCAAGTCTGCCCCGAAATGAGGGTTGATGGACCACAGCAGCAGGGAGAGGAAGCCAGTGGGCAGGAGGAAGAGAGAGGTGTAGAAGCAGCCATGGGACACTCCCACCTTCCAACCCACCCCCAACTTTCTTACACCAGCAACCCTTCCCCTCCCTGAGAGGCTGCAGGGGAAGTGGGGTCCTCAGGGGAGGGGACAGCCAGGTTCTCGCACAAGAAAGATTTAGAGAAGAGGTTGAGGAGATGGGAAAGTTCTAGAGAGCCTCGTGACAGGTTTGGGGTGAGTGGGAATGAATGGGGAGCCAGGTCACATTAAGGAATGAATGAATGAGCCACCAGTGAATGAACCGCAGCAGTGCCACACTGGTTAACTGGGAAGAGGAAATGTCAGCGCTGTCACGCTATGCACATTCCACGCCATTGTTCATTGTTGCTATGCTGGTGCCAGCAGGCAGGTGGGCAGATGGGTCGTGTGTGTGTGTGTGTGTGTGTGTGTGTGCGCGCGCGTGTGGTGTGATGTGCCTCACCGGTGTACATTTCAGTTCTTGGTAATCCTGTTTTGAGTCTCACAGAATCTATTTCCTCAAGCCGTTTGTATCCTTATTTATGTAAGTGACTAATTCTTTCATGGGCAGAGCCAAGCTTTCTGTCTCAGTTACATAGAGATACTGAGACAAATTACTCATGAACGTTCCAGAGGAGATGAGTATCTACAAATTATTGAGACAGTTTCAATATGTAAATAGTATTGTTGAATATGATTTCTCACAGTTATCCAAGTTAGATTGGATACAGTAAGTGGGTAATTCCAAGCCAGTTATCCCCTTTATACATGGCATAGTGCCCCATTGTTGGGTCTTCCCAGCCTGCCATGTCCACGTGGCCAGAATGCTCCCAGGAGCTGCTGGGGAAAGGAGCGCAGGCTGCAGGCTGTGTCCTGATGGCTGAGAATTTAACGCAGCTGCCCTGGATGTGCCGAAGCACATCCAGGGCAGTGTTGGCAGAGCAGTGTCCATTTGAAGGGAGGTAGCTCCTAAATTTATTTTATTTTTGCAATACCCTTCTGAGGAGCTAATGGGCCCTAATAAACCTTGCAGAATATAGGCCCTGTCCATATGGGGAGAACAACTTGCTGTCAAGAGTCAGCCAGCTACAGCATCAGCCTATGAAGAGGACGAGCTAGCAGTGCTAATGTCAGGGAACTTTCCGCTCCTCAAACCAACAGGAACAGGACCGTGAGCACAAAACGTGAACACGGAGCAGAACGAGTTGGTATGCAGGACTAGGTTGCCTTGATGGCTCTGAATTCTGACAGGGAAATAAAATGAGTTTTATGTGGACAGAGGTCCATGGTCTATTGCAAAATCAATGTGCTGTTTGAATGAATCATCACTTCCAACTATTGGTCATTGGTGACTGAATCTTGATTGCAGATGAAGCACTGAGTCATGACTATAAAATGCCAAAGTATTTATGAAAACCCAGAAGGTTTTTTATTTATCCTGACTAGCTAAATCAAGGTAGGTCATGCTAATAATACTTGTCCACACAAGTGGCAACCCCTGGCCAAAGAAATGCAAACAGAAGTCTGGGATGTTTCCAGCTCTCCTTGACTTCCTTCCCCCGAATTCCCTGATACCAGCCAATGGGTCCTTTAAGAAGTGTGAGAAAGCCAGTAGATTGTAGGCACCCCCTTCCAACTCACCATCTTGTCCCTTGATCCAGTGACTATACCCGGAATTTGGCCTCTAAGGGAGTGTTTCTTTTTACACTTGGACTTCTTGAGAGATTACTCATTACTCAGGAGATAACACCAAAGCATTCTCAAAACCAATCTTTGGAATTGGCTTCCAGGATTATACATGCAGGATTAGTCATACAGAAAATCCTTAAAGATAGCAAATTTGGGTCTTTTGAGAGTGTATTTGGTTTGTGAAAACAAAGCCATTGGTAACCAAGCCAAAAGCAAGCGTGTGATTCTAACCCATGAATTCAGAAGTTTTCAGGCAGCTGACCCTAAAGACACTTTCAAACAGGTAATTCCCTTCCATTAATTAATTAATCAGTTATTGGGAGAGTGGGGAAATAAAAGAAACCAAAATAAATTATCATTACCAGAAATACTTGGGTTCAAATTCTAGCTCTAAAACTTCTTAGCTGTGTGACTTTGGGCAAGTCACTTAACCTATCTGGGCCATATCTGAAAATTTTCCCTAAGGGAAAAAAAAAAATCTAAGGTTATTGCACTTCCTTTTTGCTGCTTCTCTTCCTCTGAGTTGAGGCTCCTTTCCTGATTGAACATTGCGTTCATTCCCCTCTTCTCCCTCTACCCAGGGGTGTATCGGTATACTGGAACTCTAGGGAAAAAAGTCGCAAAGCCCTGATCTGTGACTTTTGCCAATTTCTGTGGTGTAAATACTTCCACCATGACTGACTTTAAGTTACCAACAGTTAAACAATAGGTTCACGAAGTTCTTGAATATTTGACAGCTGGGCCTTGTGGACCGTGGGTGCTGGCTGCAGCACATCACACTGCCTCTCCCCTCTCTGCTTTCTCCTTTTTACTTTCCTGAGAATGTGGTGGATGTCGTCCAATATAATTTCCATCCATGTCTCTGCTTTTTATATTTAACCAGCTTCCAAAAATAGTTTCCTTACTTCCATTAGTTCTTAACCAGAGAGTGTGCTGGAATTCAGGTGGTCTGGTCACTGCCTCTCATCTTCCTGAATTCTTGGCCATATCACCAGCAGGAATTTTCTTTTTTTCTTTTTTTTTTTTGAGACGGAGTCTCATGCTCTTGCCCAGGCTGGAGTGCAGTGGCGCAATCTCGGCTCACTGCAAGCTCCGCCTCCCGGGTTCCCGCCATTCTCCTGCCTCAGCCTCCTGAGTAGCTGGGACTACAGGCGCCCGCCACCGCGCCCGGCTAATTTTTTGTATTTTTAGTAGAGACGGGGTTTCACTGTGGTCTCGATCTCCTGACCTTGTGATCCGCCCGCCTCGGCCTCCCAAAGTGCTGGGATTACAGGCTTGAGCCACCGCGCCCGGCCACCAGCAGGAATTTTCAAAGGGGACAGAGGGCTCTTTGTTTTTCGCAGGGCTGTGCCAATTTGCATTTGGGTTTCCTCATTCTATCAGAGTAGAGTGCTGATCTATTACCTGTATAATTCTCCTTGGCAGAAGTGCTCAAGGCTTTTTTTTCTTTCCCCCCCCTCATCTAATCACATTCCACTTCTAACAGAGTCTGGATGAGTTGTGCAAATGCAGGAAATAAAGAAAAGAACAGGCAGTTCTGATACTGTCACAAGGCCACTTAATGACATGGGCATCAGAAGGAGACAGTACCATCCACAGGCGTTCTCAAAGCAATGTGCCTGATGCATCAGAAGATCTTCCTTGTGGCGCCAGCCTTCGGCGTCAAAAACAACCATGTATTGTGATCTCACTCTTGTGAGAAGGACCTCTCAGCACCCAAAGGTCAATGCTAATATTTATTGGGCACCTACTATGTCACAGACTATTTCATTTCAGCTCCCCCATAGCCCTAGGCAGGTGGAATCATTATTCTTGTTTTCCAGTGAGGGTATATCACACGCCCAGGATTGGCAAAAGAGTGGGGCAACCATCCTGCTCATAAGTCTTGGTGGGAGTGTATAAGCTAACATAATCCTCCAAAAGGCAATTTTGCCGTACATCTCAAAGTCTTAAAAATCTTCATCATGGCTGGGCATGGCGGCTCATGCCCATAATCCCAGCACTTTGGGAGGCCAAGGCAGGTGGATCACTTAAGGTCAAGACCAGCCTGGTGAATATGGTGAGACCTTATCTCTGCGAAAAATACAAAAATTAGCTGGGTGTGGTGGCAGGCCCCTGTAATCCCAGCTACTCAGGAGACTGAGGCAGGAGAATCCCTTGAATTTGGGAGGCAGAGGTTGCAGTGAGCCAAGATAGTGCCACTGCACTCCAGCCTGGGCAATAGAGTGAGACTCTGTCTCAAAAAAAGAAAAAAAATCTTTATCATGTCACTTAATTGTTTTAGCCAGGATAAGCTAACTTCTGTAACAAATAACCCTCAAATCCTAGTGACAGAAGAAAGCAGGGGTTGGCAAATTCTCTGTATGGACTGGGCAGGAAATACTTTTAGGCTTTGCAGGGCATATGGTATTGCAGCTCTCACCTCTGCTGCTATCCTGTGAAAGCAGCCACAGAAGGGATGTAAATGAACTGGTGTGACTGTACTCCAATTGAACTTAATGTAAGGGCACTGAAATTTGAATTTCATATAATTTTCATGTGTCACAAAATCCTATTCTTTAAGTCATTTTTTAAAACAAAACCTATTTTGAGCTCACATACAAAAGGCCATACAAAAACAGGCAGGCGACTGGATTTGGCCTGCAGTCTGCAGTTGGCTAACCCTTGGCTTAAAGCACTGGAATTTTCTTTTCACTGATGCAATGGTTCCACATGGGGGTTCCTGGCTGGGCTGGAAGGCTCTCCCAGGTGGCTCTTATTCAGTGGCAACCCAGGGAAGGGACCCGGGGTCCTTCTGTCCTATGCCCTGCCCTCTCTAGTCCTCAGGGGCTTCCCTATTCAGCAGGCAGATGGAGAGAGGTCATGGACACTTGTGTGGGAGGTTTTCATGGATGGTTTGGAGGTGGCTCCCGTCATTTCCCCGAATTCCATTGTCAGAAGTCAGGAATGCAGCTGCTCTGAACTGAACGAGAGATAGGAAACAGAGTGTAGCAGTGTGCACAGGGAGACTCCAGAGCAGTGTGTTCACTGACCAAAAAGCATGCAATGTTCCCATGTATTTCCATGCTGTCTGTAGCATGACTACAAAGGTACAGGCTGGAAGCTAAGCTGGCCTGGAAGGACTTTGCAACAATGGCTGAGCCTGAGAGTGAATCACATGGACCTGAGCCTTCGGTGCCCCCCAGCCTGTTCTTGGGCCTGGATCCTTAAGGTCATCACTGCAGTGCGTGATACGATGCAGTGAACTCTGTAGAACTTTTCAGCCTCTTCTGTTGCACCTTGGGTACGTAGCCACAGAGGCCAAGGCCACAAGTGGGCTGGAGACACTCCAGTGGCACAGGGCTGACCCCTTTGGACTAAGTAAACCAGAGCTCCTGATGCTTTGGGTTAAGGGGAATGGGATTGGGGGTGTGGGGAGCTGCTAACAGGGGCAAGTGGAGCCCCTGCTGAAGCAGCCATGCCTGGAGGCTGCCCCACAAGAACAGACAAACTGCTTTCCACCAGCTTCTGTCAGGGGATGCTTGGAGCAGGAGGAGAAGCTAGGAGGGGCCACAGGCAGCCTGGAACTCATGGTTGTTGCTAAAAGGGACATGAAACTTGACCTCCTAAATGAGGCCAGCCCAGAATGGACCAGAGGTCACAGATTTCTTAAAAAAAATCAGAGGGAAGTAGCCTATACCTGGTTCCATTTGGGCACTGTGGCCTCCCAGGCCTCCTGGGGACTCTAAGCTTGGGAAGTAGGCAGAGGGCAGGGTGGTCTATGTGGTCACTTCTCATGGCGTGGACCACCAGCCAGACCCACTGCATCACCAGGACCTGCATCTAACACTCCGGGGCTTCCTGCTACAGATGGGGCCCAGCTCGTGGTACACTTGGGACATATTCATGGTTTACCAGGGGCTGGGTTGGAGGTGGGGGGCGGGGGGTTAGAGAATGCTCTCTCTCTAGGTGATGCCAGAGCTTCCCTACATGCAATACAGGAGCCTAAGGGATACCAAGGCTCCAGTTTCCCAGCCTTCACTGACTCACCAGGGGGCTCAGATAATTTGCTGAAACTCCTTCAGTCTCAGTTTGCTTGTTTGTGAAATGTGGGCAGAAATGCCTCATTTGTGCACTGTGCACGTGCCCTGCCCACATATGCCCACCCTGAGTCCAACACACACTAGGCCTGCCCCAGTATGCATAGGCCTGCCGGGTGGCTGCCAAGGGTCAGGACCCTGCAGGACACCCCAGACCCCAGGCTTGGGGCTGTAGTCTGGAATGCTGAGGAGGGCTGGGGTTCCCCTGGCTTCCTGGGGACTCTGAGCCTGAGCCGGGGGGGAGAGGGCTGGAGTAGGAGGGTCTCTATGCTCCCTCCTCACCACGTGGAGCAGCAGGGGCTTTGCTGGGCTTCCTTCTACCATCCTCATTATCCTGATTTCATCCTTATCCCATTCCCTTCCTCCTGGGAAGGCCTGGAATGATGATATGTCCTAGTGCCATAGAGTAGCATGGATACCAGCACACACACAGAGTACTCAGCACAAACCCGGCTCTGTTCCACTGACGCTCACTTGTGGCACCCTCCCAGCATCCGATAAGGAATGTTCTGTGACTGCTGCCATTTTAATGACAAAGAAAGCGAAGCACCTGAGAATGCCTCTTTTGACATCTAAATAAACCAAGTACAGAGAGATGAATGGACTCTCCCAAGGTCACACTGTGATAGCAAGAACAAGAATATTCTACCATTGAATGTAGTGCCTATTGTGTGAAGGATTTTGGAAAATTATGTCTAATTTTCAAAACAACCCTGTCTGTGACAGGGGCATTGTTCTCATTTTCTCGATGGGGACACTGAGTCCCCATGGGTACTCATGGTCAAGGACACACAACTGTAGATGGTGTGGCCAGGATAACTCAATCGTCACTCTGCAACCACCATTCCTAGCTGCTTCCAGGTGCTAAATATGTCAAGCATGATTCTTTGTTTTCCAAGGGTGTCAGGGGACCAGGGCCAGGGCTGCCCTGCAAACTATACCCACCCCGGTGCCTGAGAGGGGCTCCTTCGTCTCCCTGCAGCCCTGCCTATTGCAGAGTTCAAAGCGCTTGCGAGGCTTCTGTGGACCTGCCCTGACAGCTCTCCCCTTGGAAGGAGAGCCTGATTATCCCGGTGTTTCACAATGGAGATACCAAGTGCTTGACTTGCCCGCCCTCCCACGCTTCTGCTCCTCCAGGGCAGGCAGGAGAGTCTCAGCTCCCCGCTGCTCCCAGTGCGGGGAAGACCAGCATCCTTCCAGAGTTTCCCAACTTCCCGGGATATCAGAGAGGGGCGGATGCAGGTGGCTTTGGAGGATTTTATTTACAAATTGCATTTAAATTCATATGCCAGTGGGCATGGCCTGCTGGAATCTGAAGGCGTTTGGATGAGTTACGTTCCTCCCTGGACCTCAGTCTCCTCTTTCATTCATAAAGGGAGAATGACATCTGACACGTAGGAGTAGCAGAGTATGCCTGGCAGGGGAGGTCAAGGGGACGGGAACACACTTAAATATTGACATGTCTAGACGAGGGGGAAATGATTTCCTTCCACCCTCCTAAGTTTTTTGGTTGGGATACAAATTAAGTTGACATAACACAGATTAACAAGAGAAAACCATTTTAATTACACATATATGCATAAGAATTCTACAAAATATGAGACTTCAGTAAGGATCCAAGAATTGAACCTTATATACTGAGCCACAGAAAGGAACAGAGGCTTGGGACTTCCAGGGTCAAGGGATGGTAGTGGTGACACAGGTTATGGTAGGGTGAGGGAAGGAAATGTCTGGTGAATAAAGATTGTCTTGTTATGCAGAGAAAAAGTCCCTCAGGTAATACAAGTTTTCTGGGAGCAACCCTCTTCCTGATAGAGATACTTCACGAAGCTAGTGTAGATTTCCTTTATAGGTGAAAATTTTATTTTACAAAGACAGCTTTTTCAGAGCTACTCCTGTGTCTGCACTTTCTTGAATGACTAGGTCAAAATATGCCATTGGAAGTGGCACATTTTGGTCTCCTATGGTCATATTTTGGGATGGTGTGTCCTGAGCTCCAACAAATGCATCACGTGACCTTGACATTTTCAGGCCCCCTGCCCCAGTCCGGACTCTTCCCACCAGGCTTGCTGGAATGGAGCTCTGAGGCTGGGCTCTCAGTGACATGGCTGTAACCAGATCAGAGACCAAAAGCTGGAGGCAAGCCCTCTGACCCAGCCTACTTTTTGGGGGCTTCACACAGCGACTGCCAGGCCTTCCCATGAGGAGAGGAGTCCTCCCTCTGTGGAAGTTGCCACCACGGTGCCTTACTGGTGCTTGCTTTGTGACAGGCAG
The DNA here is from genome assembly GCF_043159975.1 of Macaca nemestrina. NCBI lineage: Eukaryota > Metazoa > Chordata > Mammalia > Primates > Cercopithecidae > Macaca > Macaca nemestrina. Next base: position 90,452,993 of record NC_092131.1, on the reverse strand, counting down.
GTTTGGAATCCCCAGCACACGCCCTGTGTGGGCCAGGAAAATCTCCCCAGTGGGGCTTAGAACTGAGAAGGGAAGTGTACTTCAAGAAGTCTGTCATCACCAGCCCAGCCCCTCAGGTGAGCCCCGAGGGAGCCTGCCCTTCCTCAGCTGCAGCCAGGCTGACCGCATCCTCCAGCAGGGCGCCAGATGGGTCTCAAGGGAATCACCTGGATGGCTTCCCTTCCGGTTGGGCTCCCAATCCCCACCAAATGATGTTCTCATTCACCAAGTCTTGGGGTCTGCAGCAAACACATGCAACAGGTGTGAGCGGAGGAGCTGAGGGATGCAGTGAGGGAAAGCCTAGGCTCCACCTGGCGGGGAGGACGGAGGTGGACAACCCAGTGGGGCACATTCCCGAGGTCTGAGGAGCAGTGTCCAAAAGATCTTGGTCGTTCTCCCCAGCATGTCTCTAACATGAGATTTTCTTATGTATTTATTGGCATGTTGGCTTTCTTCTGCCCCCCTCTGCCCACTAGAAAGTAAGATCTAGGAGGAGAACGACCTTATCTGTTTTGTTCTTTGCCACCTGTGAGTTATGTTCCTCCTGAATCATGGCTGAATACTGGCTCCCAAAGATACCAGGTCTTCACCTCTGGAACCTATAAATGTTACCTTATGAGGAAAAATGATCTTAGCAGATGTGAAGGATTTTGAGATGGGGAGACTACCCTGGATTATCCAGCTGGCTCCTAAACCAGACAGGTGTCCTTATAGGAGAGATACAGAAAGAGATGTGACACATACCGGACGGAAGGAGGCCATGTGGCCACCGAGGCAGAGACCAGAGTGATGCAGCCGGAAGTCAAGGAACACCGGCAGCCACCAGAGGCTGGAAGGGGCGAGGAAGGGCTTCTCCCCTCGTGCCTCTGCAGGAGGGTGGCCCTAACAACACCTTGGTTTTGGCCAAGTGGTACTGGTTTCTAACTTCTGGCCTCCAGAACTGTGAGAGGATACATTTTGTTATTGAAAGCCACCCAGTCTGTCGTGATTTGTTACAGCAGCCCCAGAAAATTAACAAGCCACCATGTATCTCAGTGCCTCATATGCTGCAGCTAGTGAATATTTGCTGAAAGAATAGGCTGGGCGCAGTGGCTCACGCCTGTAATCCCAGCACTTTGGGAGGCCAAGGCGGGCAGATCACCTGAGGTCAGGAGTTCGAGACCAGCATGGCCAACATAGTGAAACCCCATCTCTACTAATACAGAAATTAGCCAGCCTTGTACCTATAATCCCAGCTACTCAGGAGGCTGAGGCAAGAGAATCACTTGAACCCAGTAGGCAGAGGTTGCAGTGAGCCAAGACCACACCATTGCACTGCAGCCTGGGCTACAAGAGTGAAACTCCACATCAAAAAAAAAAAAAAAAAAGAATAAATGCATACCCCTATCCCCACCTGCTCTCCAGGCCAGCTCAGGCCTAGCCATGGCTCAGCCTCCGGTGCCTGCCACCCCAGCCTCTGTGTCCTGGGTGGTTCTGCCCCACTGGCCTGAAGCCACAGGCTGAGACTGTCTACCAGAAGGTTCATGTCTGAGCAAAGCCAATGCACCTTCCTCGCAGAGGCATTGCCTCTTAGACAACATTGACAGCAGAGGCCACAACAGACAGCCTGGGGGCCACATCCAGTCAGTGGATAATTTTGTTTGACCAGCATAGGGTGCTGTTTATAAATTAAATTACATGCCAATATTTTATTACAAGTTGGGAAATTTCACATAAAATCAGAATTTCCCATTTCTTGAAAATCCAGATGATCTTTTCAATTCCAGGCTGCATCTCCATGTGGCCCAATCAGTGGGAGCTGAGTGGTGGCTGCCTTCTCTGCCAGGGCCTGGGCTCGGTGCTGACCAACAACAGGGTGCACGTCAGAGGACTCCTCTGGCCCCCCGTCTACACACCTGCCCCCATGTTTGGGATGGATGATTCAGGTTTTCTCAGTCTTGCAGAGAGTCAAGACAACCTCAACCAATGCACTCCCTGGCCGACCAGCATGGCCTTTATAAAGATTCTAAAGTGACGCTGCTCACGGCACTCTTACCTCTCTGCGACCACCAGCCAGGAAAGTGGCCTTTGGGGCCCAGGGCCCACTAAAGGTGCTGGGAGTTACCCAGTTGTTTCCTGGGGACAGTCTTTGCTCTGTCAGTCAGTGGGCAGCAAATTTCCAGAACCACCCAGGCTGACCTCCCACATGGCTGGGAAGACAGTGTGACGACAGCATCCTCATCTGACTTCCCAAGTGCTCTCAGGCCCACTCAGACAGTGGCTCCAAGGAACCAAAAGCACTAAGGAAAGGAAAGAAAAGGACAGGAAAGGAATGTAAGTGAAACCCTTGGGGAAAGCCCACGAGGAGGACTTTCAGTTCACTTGGAGAACACACAGGCCTCAAGTCTCCAAAATGGTGATTTAGGTCTGAAGTTCAAGTGCACATAAGGCTCTGTGCAACCACTTTTTTTTTTTTTTTTTTTTAAATGGAGTCTTGCTCTGCTACCCAGGCTGGAGTGCAGTGGCGTGATCTCAGCTCATTGCAACCTCTGCCTCTTGGGTTCAAGCGATTCTCCTGCCTCAGCCTCCTGAGTAGCTGGGATTACAGGCACACACCACCATGCCCGGCTAATTGTGCAATCACTTTTTAAACAAGCAGATCGTAGGATGGACATTGGTAGGATCTGATTCCATCCATCTTAGAGGGGGACCCAGAGAGCTCCATTTATGGCAGGTGGCCCTGGTGGTTCCCACCCAGGGCAGGGGCGGCAGCAGGCAGAGCTGTCTCCTCTTTTCCAGGCAACAGCCGCAGCAGCAGAGGGGCTCAATCTGACAAGGAGAGTGAGTCATTAAATGAAGCCCCTAGGACATGATCTGTATCCACAGCTGCTGTCTACTGAGCTGCTTTTGCAAGCCTTCCCCAGAGCTTGAGGAAATGAAATTTAAAACACGTGTCAGGGCCTTAATGAGTCTAGTAAACTCCTCAGAGTCCTGCTCTGGCTAAGGTTTGTTAATTCTGTAAGCCCTTCTGGCCAGGGATCTCTAGCACTGGGGGGTGAGTTAAGGAATACACTGAATTAGCATAAGCTGTGTGACTTTAGGCAAGTTGCTTAACCTCTCTGAGCCTCAATGTTTTTACCTGTAAACTGGGAACAATAATTGCCTCAAAGGGATAGTGCAAGGATGAACAAGGATGAGGAACATGGATGTCTTGACTGTCATTAAGCAGTCATGGGAGTTGCCACATCTGTGCCCTATGTTTTAAGCATAAAGTTGGGAGATGATGTCTGAAACTGGGGCTTCCACATCCTTGCACTGCGTTATGACTGCTGGAGGTTCAAGTTAGGGCAAGTTGTCACCTCCCAGTAACGGTGATCCTCTCAAACAAGCAAAAAACAGAAAGGTGTGCAAATGGGGTGCGTTTATTTTAAGGACACAGGGAGCCTAAAGGAATGGCTGGCTCAAGACGACCTGGATCCAGGAATGGGAAATCCAGAGAGAATCCAGGAAGGAGCCTTTCCCCTCTTTCTTTCTGGGCCTCCTTCTGTCATTGTCATTTCCCCGTCCACGTGGCTCTCTAGGCAGACCAAAGGTCAGACCTTAAAGAGACTCTGTTCAACCTTGAACTTCCTTGCTGATATGTTTTCAATTCAAGTGTGTGTGACAAATCCTGTCAGGCATTCCCAAGTCCCAACCCCAAATCCCCAGGCCCAGCTTGGGGGTCTTCACCCCCAGTCCACCAGCTGCGAGGAGTGGGTCTCGGTTCAGCCCCAGCCTGCTGTGTTAGTGGCTCCCTCCCAACAGGGGTATCCTCAGATGAGAAGCAAGCCTAGTATCTGTAGTGCTTTTCCGAGAGCAGGTGAGCCTTGTTGAAGGCCTTAGGCAAAAAATCAAGCCAGTGAGAACGGCATGCATGGGAATAGCAACAAGGTAATATAGGAGAAAAGGGTCACAGTGGCTTGGGGATGAATTCCAGGACACAGCACTGCAGGAGGCACCGTGCCCCTTGAGGCTTCCTCAGTTCTTGGCTAAGTTAGGATCTCTGGGCTGACCAACAGTGATGTTTGTACCTGGAGCCAAGTCATATTTTAGGGCAATTTTTTCATTCCATGAGAACTTGTCATCAGATTTCCCAGGAAGAACATAAACCTGCCATTATATTTTTGTCTGTTTGGAAGCTTCTTTTGCCCTCCACAAGCCCAGTGCTACCAAATCCCATGAAGAGTTTGTGCTGGGTTCAGACCCTGTTCAGTACCCCATTCTCAGCTCCATGGGGGGAAGCTTGCCACTCTCTATTGATTAGAGTCTTGGCTCTCCGCTCTTTCTTGGGTATCTTTTTGTCACAAGGATGGCTGGTGCTGGCACACACTCTAAAAGAGGAGGGGATGGGCCTAAGTTTCCATCATGCTGCAAAGCAGAACCATCTGTTGGTGGCTTCTTTGTTAGCCCATGGCTGTGAAGACAGTATTTAACAATGAAGAGCTGGGGCCAGAGACATGAGTCCTTGGCTCCAGTTCCTATTTGTCCCCAGGCTGCCACATTCCACAGAAGGCAGAAAACTGACATTCTGAGAATGTTTGCCTCTGACAGCCAGGGCTTGGCTAATCCTGGAGACTTGCAGCACATTCCCCGTCAGGAAGACATCCAGTATGGACATCCATTCAAGGTATGGAATCCTTGGAGCCACAGGTTTTGCTCACAAAGACTTGGTGCAGACATCTCCTTCAACCTTCACAATACCCTGAGAGGAGGTTAGGTGGTCATAGAACTAACAAGAGCTGCCACATTGCACAACCTGAGAGAGCATTCACACTGTAGTTTAAGTGAAAAGCATCTCCTGGAGTTGTGGTGCAGTAGACAACCTGGGCAGCTGTATGTGGTGGCCCTGTAGCTAATAATTAATAGAACCAAGTGAGGTTTAGACTTAGGTTCTTGGACTCTAATTTTGTTTTCTTTCCTTTGCCATCTCTTATATAAGGTTGGCTCTTCTAATGTACCTCACTGGATCTGAAAAGATGCCTGACACCCAAACTCCCTAATACTGAACTTCTTCATTTGTAAAATAAGGTCAAACTAGCTAATTCTTTTGAATATTGTGATTGTGATGAGAAAATGACCAAATGCAGAAAATATGCCTGACCCATTGGCCTACATCTTAGTGAGAACTCTGGTGAAATGGTTTGGCTTTGTGTCCCCACCCAAATCTCATGTTGAATTATAATCCACAATGGTGGGGGAGGGACCTGGTGGGAAGTGATTGGATCATGGGGGAGGATTTCTCCCTTGCTGTTCTTGTGATAGTGAATGAGTTCTCACAAGATCTGATTGTTTGAAAGTATGTAGCACTTCCCACTTTGCTCTCTCTCTCTCTCTCTCTCTCTCCTGCTGCCATGTGAAGATGTGCTTGCTTTCCCTTACCCTTCAACCACTCTCCACCAGTTTCCTGAGGCCTCCCAGCTATGCCTCCTGTACAATCTGTGGAACTGGGAGTCAATTAAACCTCTTTTCTTTATAAATTACCCAGTCTCAGGTAGTTCTTTATAGCAGTGTGAGAATGGACTAATACATCAGGAAATAAAGGCAGCTATTACTATTACTCCTGCTACTGCTACCATAATAATATTACTTGTAATTATTATCTTTCCAATATAAATGAACATGTTGCCCACTGCTCTCAGGGCAATGAGAGTCTAAGGCTCCTAGCACCACATGGGCACAGATTAGGTCCTCCTGTCTTCTTCCTTCTTTCCTAAAGCAAGGGAGGCCCAGATCATACCTAGGGGGTTGGTGTGATGCTGAAGGAACCTAGATCAGCTGAGGAAGGAGCAGTCACTTAAATGAAATGACATGAGAGCTCCTGGCATCTGGTACCCCTTCCTGTACCTGCATGTCATGCAGGTGTTAATGGAAGTTCTCTGCTTTCTCCATTCAACTGAGTGTGTCATTGAAGCCCTGGCTCCCGATTGTGCTTGGAGCAGGGCCTGGTACAAAAGTGCCACATGCAGTGAGTAAACAGATGAAGGAATGAGTAAGTGAGCAAATATCAGGGCCCCCTTACCCCAACTTCAATGCTGCACTGCTTTATTTCTTTTTTCCAGCAAACACTTAGGCTGTGTCTGCTTTGTGCCAAGCACCATGGCCAGGCTGGGGCACTACAGCAAATCCCACCTGCCCTTGACCTTGGCAGCCCAGGCCTGCCCTGCTCTCCTTTTCAAGCCAGTGGGCTGTCATTATTTTGCCCATTTTATCAGTGGCAGCCATGATCCAGGTACCCAAGGGTTGACACCACAGTTGTCCATACAGCTCTCCTGGCTTTTGCCTACATTCTCCTCTGTGCCCTCTTGCTGAGAACCTGCCAAATCAGCTCCACTCCATCTTTGTGGTGGCCATGAGTGTTTGCCCAGTAGACCCCTGGGCTTAGAGGAGGTTAGGGCCCAATCCTTGCCCTGGGTTGTAGAGAGGGAAGAGAGACAGAGGAGCAAGCAGAATATGCACAACTCAGGACAAATATTAGAAACACATAAACATGCACATAGCCACTTACAGCTGCACCAAGCCACATGTATATGGGTGAGAAGGTGCCCCAGGGCGGGGGATGAAAGTGACTAGATCCAGGTGGCATTGATCCAGGGTCTTCTCCTGCCGCCTCTCCTCTTTTCAGCTTCTCTTGGGTCTTTAGGCATTGAGCCTTCAGTGCTTGCTGCTTGACATTTGACTTTGTAGCCTGTCCTGGAGGCACCTCAGAGCCTTCTCTCATCACCCCTTGTATGCAGAGAACAAGGCACATTGCTGCCAACTATTCCAGCTGAGTGGGGTGACAGTCTGCCAGGGAACCCCCAAAATACAAAATGCAAAGCAGTGAAGCTAGGAGTCACAAACACAGAGACTGGTAGCATCAACACTTGATGTAGATGTAGGCTGGGAGTAGGCATCAGGGCACAGTGGGGACTTTGGAAACAGTACCCAGGCTCGGTCTCAGCCATCCTCACATTCAAGCATCAGACTCCCTGCAGGGCTTGTCAGAATACAGAGGGCTGGGCCCCAGAGTGTCTGAGGCAGTGGGTCTGGGGTTGAAAACGTGCATTTCTCTTTCTTCTTTATTCGGATTTTTTTGTTTGCTTGTTTTTGTTTTTGAGACAGTCTCACTCTGACACTCAGGTTGGAGTGCAGTGGTGCAATCTCGGCTCACTGCAACCTCCGCCTCCTGGGCTTAGGTGATCCTCCCAGTTCAGGCTCCCAAGCAGCTGGGAGTAAAGGTGCATGCCACCATGCATGGCTAATTTGAATTTTTACTTTTAATTGACAAATAACAATTGTGTATACTTATGGGGTAAAATATGATGTTTTTATACTTGTATACATTGTGGAATAATTATATCAAGCTAAAGATTAGCATATCCATCACTTCACATATTTATCATTTCTTTGTAGTGAGAACATTTGAAATCTATTTTAGTAATTTTTAAATATATTATGTTATTGTTGACCATGGTCACCATATCGTACAATAGATCTCAAAAACCCAGTCCTCCTATCTAGCTAAAACTGTGAACCCTTTGGTCAACATCTCCGCATCCCCATTCCCCATCCCCAGCCTCGGGTAGTTACCATTCTACTCTCAACTTCTGCAAGTTTGATTTTTTCAGACTCCACATTTCTTTTTTTTTTTTTCTTTTTCTAGACGGAGTCTTGCTCTTTTGCCAGGCTGGAGTGCAGTGGCCCAATCTCGGCTCAGAGGTGCTTGAACCTCCACCTCCCGGGTTCAAGCAATTCTTCTGCCTCAGCCTCCCGCGTAGCTGGGACTACAGGCACCCGCCACCACGCCCAGCTAATTTTTATATTTTTAGTAGAGACAGGGTTTCATCATGTTGGCCAGGATGGTCTTCATCTCTTGACCTTGTGATCCGCCTGCCTCGGCCTCCCAAAGTGCTGGGATTACAGGCGTGAGCCACAGCACCCGGCCTTTCAGACTCCACATTTCCAACAACTGTCCAGGTGATGTGGCTGCTACTGATCAGGACCAACCTCCGAGATCCACTGCACTGTTTGAAGAGGGCAATGATTCCTCAGCTCCAGCCCCCAGTTGCCTTGGGGAACGCAGCCTGGAGCTGCTAAATCTCCCAATTTTTCAAGAGAGGCCAGAAATACAGATCTTAATGTAAAATGTTTTAACTCTTAAAATTTCCAAGCAAATTAAGAGAAAAAAAATCAAAATGTGTTAGGGGCTAAGTATCTGTAGGGTGGGTTGAACTCCCAGCCTTCCACTTTGTGAGCTGTGTGTCGCACGCCCATGGGTGGGGACCCCTTACCTCTTGACGATATTTGTGCCACTTGCCACGCGTTTCCCGGGAGCTGGGAACCTGGGTAGAACCTTTGTGTTATCCTTGCCCCTCGCCGCTTACAGAACAAAGGAAGACTGGTTGGCCTGTTTTAGGAGCCTCTGCCCTGAGAGGAGAACAAAAAGGCCACCCATTTTAAGAGGATTATCGCAGACTTCTCAAACCACATATAATTAAATGGTGGAGTGAACCAAGGTGAAGGGAACCTTGGGCTGGGCTTAGCAAGAAGCCGGGCGAGTCCTCCCAAGTGGGCGATTCAGAGGCCTCTGCGGTCACAATAGTCAAGATAAAATGACAGGCAGCTCCGCTTTCAGAGGACCTGAGGTGATCTGAAGGCAAATCAGGGAAACAGCATCTCTCTCCCCAGGCATAGGAGTGCAGAGCAGTTTACACCTTTTCACAGCGCGTCTGGCATCGGAGGCGGGGCCTGGAGGCTGGAACTCTCTCTTCCAGACCCTTCCTTACCAACTTTTCTGGTTCTACTGCAGAACAATAACAAAAACAATTAACAGCCCTGAGGATATCTAAGACTTTTGGGTCTTTGAGCTTTACTTTCTCTTGAGTGACTATTACCTCCAGGGAAGCAAACACACCAGATAGACGATAATAGGCCACCTCCTTGTCGCCACTACACACACACCAACATGGTACTGAGACATCTTATTGCTAGAACTGAATAAACCTCAAGACCTGTCTGATCAGCTGTGCAGAAATCAATCATTAGACTCATTTTACAAAACAGCTTAATTGAAGACTCCTCAATTCTATGTTATTTTTAGCCTCAGTTCATTTGATTTTCAGGATGTCCTGCAGCCAGCCTTTTGGAGGGTCACAGTGGTCAAATGTAAAATGTACCTAGGCCTGAAGATTAAGGTTTAATATTGGATTTCGTTCGGGTGAAGAAGCAGAGGGATGCTTCCATCCTTAATGAGTAAACTGCAGCTGGGGTATGGGGTGCCTCGCCCCACTGTTACCCTGCCCAGTTAGTTTTTCCCAGTGTAAGCACCATCAAAAGGGATGCATGGAATTGAGAACGGATTTATTCTAGAATTTTCTCCTCCTGACACTATAATGGATTGTCTGTGGGGAGCAGGAAAGCATGTTCCTAAACATGGAAAAGCCATGTGACCATTTGAAATGTGGGCCAGCACTCCTGTGCCTGTGCTTTCAGGTGGCACTGCCGACTGGAGGGTTTGAGGCTTAGAGAAAACATGTACGTGCCATACAGACCTGAGAAGAGGACAGTCACTGCAGCACATTCAAAGGACACATTCCAGCAAGTTTTATCAGAGGACATTGCATTAGTCAGGGTTCTCCAGAGACACAGGACAAATGAGATGGAGGGCTCTCCCCTCCATTCTGGCTGGTGCCTAGTCCTTTCCCCAGGAAGAGCTGTCTCCTGACTGAGAAGCAAGAGCCCAGCTTTTGCAGCCATTTCTCTAGAAAGTTCCTCTCATCCTGGGTCAGAGTCCTACATGAGAGTCATGAAACCCACTAGCCAGAGCTTTGACAAGGTCTTGTCTGTTTCCACAGCCAATCAGAGGAGAGGGTGAAAGTGCCGCTGCTACAGGCAGCAAAGGCTGGTGGGGAAGCAGGAGGCTTGGAGGCAAAAGCCCTGGGTCCTTCTCACTCAGCTGTGACCTTGGGGGCTAGGCTCTGGAATTGGGCTGGGTCTCAAGTGAAATGGGAAATGGGAGCTCTCTGGAAGACACTGTCCAGGGCGCCAGGGGAGGCACAGTTACACAATGAAGATCCCCAGCCCTGGGATCCTTTGCTCTACTCATTGAATCGTGGGTACTCAAGGGAACACTTGGAGTGTTCTGGTGACGTGGGGTTTTCTGGTCTTTTAGCTGGTCTCTTTGTTCAGCTCAACAAAGGTGTTTATGTAGCACCTATCATGTTTTAGGCATGTTACTAGATGCTGTCAGTATCAAGGGGGGAAGATGGGGCACTTGCCTGAGAGCAGCAATTTTCAAACTTTCAAACTTCATTACTCTCTACCTCTATTTCCCAAAACAGAAAACAATTGAGCAGAGTGATATTGTTTTATGTAATTTTGCAAACGTAGAAAATATTTCACAAGTCTTTTTAATGCCTAGTTTAATAAAAGACAGATAGATTCACATACCTACTTCAACAGTGGTCTCCAGCTAATGCTTTGAGAACCCCTGGGGGAGAGCAATGGGTATTAATGCAGGGAAAATGTACTTCCCCTTGGGGGCATTTTTGGTTGTCACATTTGGGGTTTTATCCAGTGAACCTAGAATTTAACTCCATGTTACATATAAACACAAAGTCATTTTTGCATAGTTTTAATATACTCAGTGTTTTCCAAGAATGCAAATACTATGTTGTGAGAGACGAGATTATTGTTTGGTTCAGAATTTTATTGAGAATTGTGAACCTTTTGTTAACCAACATTGCTAACAGTAATGTTGTTTATGGTATTTGAATTAACACAAACTTCAGCATTAGTCTGCATTGAAATCTGTCATTGTCAGCCTGGCCTTTCCATAGTTGCTGGTGTCTTGTCCACTATTACAGATGTGGCTTCTGCATTTATTTTTTTCTAATTACATTTTTTATTTTGAGAACATTGCAGACTTATGTGCAGTTGTAAGAAATAACACAAAGACATCTCCTTACCTATTTTCTCCAATGGTAACATCTTTCAAAACTACAGCATAATATCACATCTAGGATATTGACACTGATACAGTCAAGATGCAGAACATTTCCATTTCCTTACAGCTACACCTACTTCCCGCCAGCTCCCCGCCCCCTCCTTAACCCTTGATGAACATTAATATGTTCTCTATTTCTATAATTTTGTCATTTAAAGAGTGTTGTGAAAGCTAGGCCTGGTAACACGTGCCTGTAGTCCTGGCTTGAGACCAGGAGGTTGAGGCTGTGGTGAGTTATCATCATGTCACTGCACTCCAGGCTGGGTGACAGAGTGAGACACTGTCTCTAAAAAAAAAAAAAAAGAAAGAAAAAAAGAAAGAAAGAAAGAAAGGAAAAGAAAAAACAATAGTATATGATAAATGGACTCAAAGATCCACTTAGGGTGTTGCATGGATCAATAGTCTGTTTCTTGTTGTTGCTCAGCATTATCCCATGGTATGGATGTACCACAGCTGGTTTCATTATTCACCCACTGAAGGACATCTGGGCGGTTTTCCATTTGGGGCAATTACAAGCAAAGCTGCTGTAAACATTCATGTTCAAGCATTTGGGTGGACATAAGTCTTCATTTCTCTTGGATAAATGTCAAGTAGTGCAATGCTAGTTGCATGTTTAGATTTATGTAAAACTTCCGGATGGTTTTAACTGTATCATTTCACATTCCCACCAGCCGTCTGTGAGCAATTGAATTTCCCCACATTACCAACTTTTGTGTTGTCATCACCAATTTTTATTTTAGCTTTTCTGATTAGATATGTAGTGATAATTTATTGTGCTTTTAATTTACGTTTTCCTAATGGCTAATCTCATCAAATATTTTTCCATGTGCTTATTTGTCATTAGTACATCCTTTTTGGTAAAATGTCTGTTCATGTCTTTGGCCCAATTTCTAAGGATTGTTTGCTTTTTTTACTGTTTAATTACATGAGTTATATAAATATAGATAGGTATTTTGCAAATATTTTCTCTCTGTAGCTTGTTTTCATCCTCTTAACAGGATCTTTTGCAGAACAAAAGTGTTTTTGATGACGTTCAATGTATGGTTCTCCCTGTATGGATCATGATTTTGGTGTCAAGTTCAAGAATTTTTTCTATCCTTAGCCCCGAATATTTTATGTTATGTTCTTTTTTCTACAAGTTTTATAATTTTACAGTTCACGTTTGAGCCCATGGTGTATTTTAAGTTAATTTTTGTATAAGATAGGGCAAAATTCTTTTTTTTTTTTTTTTTTTTTTGCCTCTGGATGTCCAGTTGCACTAGTACCATTTGTTGTAAAGGCTATCTTTACTCTGTTGAATTGCTTCTGCTGCTTTGTTAAAACTCAGTTGGGCATATTTGTGTGGGTCTATTTCTGGGTTCTCTGCTGTGTTCTATTGATCTATGTATATCTGTCCCTCTGCCAATACCACACAGTCTTGATAACTGTGACTTTAAATGGTAAGTCTTGAAATTGAGTAAACTAATTTATCCCACTTTATTCTTTTTGGAACTTTTGTTTTAGTTATTCCAGTGATTTTCCTTTTTCATATAAATATAACTAAACAAAATTCCATATAAATTTGAGAATCTATATGGCAAATTCCTGGAATTTTGACAAAAATTGCATTAACCCTCTATATCAACTTAGGAAGAATTGACATCTTTACTGCATTGAGATTCCAATCCATGAACCTTTTCATTTATTACATCATCTTTAATATGCCTTTCCATTTATTACATCATCTTTGATTTCCTTTATCAGCATTATATAGTTTTCAGCATACAATTCCTGTAGATGATTTTAGATTTACATCTAAATGTTATATTTTCCTTTGAACAATTATAAATGCTATTGTATTTTTAATTTCAATCTCCATGTGTTCTTTGGTACTATATAGAAAACTGTCAGTTGTGTATGTTTATCTTATATCCTTCAACTTTGCTGAACACACTTATAAATTCTTAAGAGGTTTTTAAATATATTTCTTGGGATCTTCTATGAGGAAAATTACATTGTTCAGAAATTGGGAGACTTTTATTTCTTCCTTTCATTACCTTTCTTTTCTATTGTATTGACCAGAACTTCCAGTCTATGTTGAATAAGAGTGATGAGAGTAGACATCCTGCCTTTGTTCCTAATCTTAGGAGGAAAGCATTCAGTCTTTCACAATTAAGTATGTTTGCTGTAGCTTTTTGTAGGTGCTCTTTATCAAGTTGAGCAACTTCCCCTTTATTTCTATTTTTTGAGAATTTTTAAAACATTAATGAGTACTGAATCTTGTCAAATGCTCTTTCTGCATTGATTGGTAGGAATATGGGGTTTTCCTTCTTTAGGCTGTTAATATGTTGGCTCACATTGATTAGTTTCCTAATATTGGAGCAATCTTGCATATCTGGAATAAACCCCACAAGGCCTTTATCTGAATGTGGCATGAGGATAATACTAGGCTCATAAAATGAATTGGAAAATGTTCTTGCCTCTTCTATTTTCTGGAAGATGTTGTATGTCACTGGGGTTTGTTCTTTTGAAAGACTTTGGTGGAATTCTCCAGTAAAGCCTCCTTGTCGTAGAGATTTCTTTTTTGGGAGTTTTAAAATTACAAATTAAATTTCCTTAGGAATTATGGGGCTATTCAAATAACCTATTTTATATTGGGCAAAGGAAGTGATCAGTTTTATCTAAATTGTCAAATTTATGTATGTTGAATACTTTCTGGTATTCCCTTATTATCCATCTGTATAATCCTGCAGAGACTATGGTGATATTCCTTGTTTCAACCCTGATATTGGTAATTTGCATCTCTCTCTTTTTTTATAGTCTTTCTAAAGATTTGTCAGTTTTGTTGGTGTTTTTAAAGAACCAGTTCTTTGTTTCGTTGATTTTTCTCTATATTTTGTTTTTTATTTATTTATTTATTTATTTATTTATTTATTTGAGACAGAGTCTTGCTTGTTGCCCAGGCTGGAGTGCAGTGGCACGATCTCAGCTCACTGCAAGCTCCGCCTCCCGGGTTCAAGCCATTCTCCTGCCTCAGCCTCCTGAGTAGCTGGGACTACAGGCTACTGCCACCACGCCCAGCTAATTTTTTGTATTTTTAGTAGAGACGGGGTTTCACCATGTTAGCCATGTTGGTCTCTATCTCTTGACCTCGTGATCTGCCCGCCTTGGACTCCCAGAGTGCTGGATTACAGGCGTGAGCCACCACGCCCAGCCTCAATTTTATTAATTTCTGCTTTTATCGATATTATTTTGTTCTTTTTGATTGCTATTGATTTATTTTGCACTTCTTTCTCTAGATTAAGAACACAGATTAATGATTTAAGACTTTTCCTGTTTCCTAATGTGTGCATTTCATGTTATAAATTTCCCTGTCAGCACTATGTTAGCTGTGTCCCTAAAATTTGGATATATTGTATTTTAATTTTTATTCATTTTAATATATTTAGAAACTGTTTTTCCTACAGAATTTATTTTTTACTCATGGATTATTTAGATATGTGTTGTTTAGTTTCTAAGTGTCTGGAAATTTCTTGTTATTTTTCTGCTTTTGATTTCTTGTTGAATTCCATTGTGGTTAGAGAATACACTCGGTATGAGTCCAATTCTTTTAAATTTGTGAATTTTTTAAATGGCTGATAATATGTTCTATCTTGGTATATGTTTTGTGGACACTTGGAAAGAATATATATTCTGCTGTCGTTCAGTGATGTGTTCTATGAACGTCATTTAGATTTGTTGGCTGATGGCATTGTTGAACTCTCTATACTTGCTGATTTTCTTTCTAGTTGTTTCATAAATTGTTCAGATAGGTGCATTGAAATCTCCAACTATAATTGCGGATTTGTCTATTTCTCCTTTCAGTTTTATCAGTTTGGTGTTCATATATCTTGTAGCTCTGTTGTTAGGTGCATACATATTTAGAATTACTGTATCTTCTTGATGGATTGACCCTTTCTGTCTCTGGTAGTTTTCTTTGCTCTGATATCTACTCCATCTTATGTTTATATAGCCATTACTGCCTTCCTTTGATTGATGTTTACATGATTTTTAAAAAATCCCTTTACTTCCGGCCGGGCGCGGTGGCTCAAGCCTGTAATCCCAGCACTTTGGGAGGCCGAGACGGGCGGATCACTAGGTCAGGAGATCGAGACCATCCTGGTGAACACGGTGAAACCCCGTCTCTACTAAAAAATACAAAAAACTAGCCGGGCGAGGCGGCGGGCGCCTGTAGTCCCAGCTACTCGGGAGGCTGAGGCAGGAGAATGGCGTAAACCCGGGGGGCGGAGCTTGCAGTGAGCTGAGATCCGGCCACTGCACTCCAGCCCGGGCGACAGAGCCAGACTCCGTCTCAAAAAAAAAAAAAAAAAAAAAAAAATCCCTTTACTTCCAACCTGCCTTTATCATTATACTGGAAGAAATTTCTTTTGGATAACATATGGTTGAATAATTTTTGTTGTTGTTTAATTTGTAAGACTATTTTTAAGAGCAGTTTTAGGTTCATAGCAAAATTGAGAGGAAGGTGCAGAGATTTCCCTTATACTCTCTGCCCCTAAACATGCATAGCCTCCCTCTCTTTCTATCTTCTGAAAGTGGCTGTAGAGAATTGGTGTAGTTTCTTCCTTAAATGTTTGGTATAAATCACCAGTGAACCTATATGGATGGGCCTGATGCTTTTTGTTTTGGAGGCAGTTGATTCAATATCTTTAATAGATATAGGTCTATTAAGATAATCTATTTCTTCTTATGTGAGTTTTGGCAGCTTGTGTCTTTCAAGATATTGGTCCATTTTATCTAGGTTACCAAATTTGTGGGCATAGAGTTGTTCATAGTATTTATTTATCATCCTTTCGGTGTCTATGGGATCTATAGTGATGTCCCTTCTCTCGTGTCTGATGTTAGTAATTTGTGTCCTGTCTTTTTCTTAGCCTGGCTAAAGGCTTATCAATTTTACTTGTCTTTTCAAAGTACCACATTTTTATTTCATTGAATTTTTCTATTAATTTCCTATTTTCAATTTAATTAATTTTTGTTATAATTCTTATTATTTCTTTTCTTCTGCATACTTGGAATTTAATTTACTCTTATTTTTCTAGCCTCCTAATGTAGAAATTAGATTGTTTTTAGATCTTCTTTTCTTATATGTATATTCAGTGCTATAAATTTCCCACTAAGTATTGCTTTTGCTGCATCCCACAAATTTTTATTAGTTATGTTTTAATTTTCATTTAATCCAAAATATTTTTAAATTTCCCTTTAGTTTTCTTCTTTGACCCTTTATTATGTAGAAAGGTGTTGTTTAATCTCGGTGTAGTTGGAATTATCCCATTATCTTTCTGTCATTAATTTCTAGTTTAATTACTTTGGGGTCTGAAAGTAGATATTGAATGATTTCTGTTTTTTTTTTAATTATGTGTATTTTATAGCCCAGAATGTGGTCGATTTTGGTGAATGTCCCATGCAAGCTTGAGAAGAATATGTATTCTGCTGTTGTTGGATGAAATAGTCTAGAGATACCAATTATTTCCAGTTGATTCATGGTGTTGTTGAGTTCAACTATGTCCTTACTGATTTACTGCCTGCTGGATCTGCCCATTTATGATCAAGAGTTTTTAAATCTCCAACTATGATAGTGGATTCATCTATTTTTCCTTGCAATTCTATCAGTTTTTGTGTCTTACAGTTTGGTACTCTGATGTTAAGTGCATACACATTAAGGATTGTTATGTCTTCTTGGAGAATTGACCCATTTATCACTATGTAATGCCCTTCTTTATCCATGATAACTTTCCCTGCTTTTAGGTCTGCTCTTTCTAAAATTAATATGGTTACTTCTGCTTCCTTTTGATTAGCCTTAATTTGTAATATTCTGTCCATTTTATTTTAACCTATTTTTATCTTCATATTTAAAGTGGGTTTTTTTTGTTTTTTGGTTTTTTTTGGTAGAGAACATATAGTTGGGTCTTGTTTATTGATCCAATCTGACAGTGACTGTCTTTTAGTTGGTGCATTTATATCATTGACATTCAAAATTATTATTGGTATAATTGGATTCATATTATACCATTGACATTCAAAAGTATTATTGGTATAATTGGATTCATATCTACCATATTTGTTACACTTTTCCATTTGTTGCCTTTCATCTTTCTTTCTTCTTTTGTCTTCTACTCTTTCTCTATCTTTTGTGGTCTTAATTAACATTTTACATTCCATTTTCTCTCCTTTCTTGGCATATCAGTTGTACTTCTTTTTTTTTATTTTTTAGTGGTTTCCCTAGAGTTGTAACATACATTGAAAACTAATTTCTGTGTACTTTTAAATAACAATATCCCACTTCATAAGTTGTGTGAATACCTTATAATAACAAGTAATCCCAACTCCTCTTTTTCATTTCTTGTATCTCTGCTGTCACTAATTTATTTATATATAAGTGAATATATATATATCTAATACAATGTTGCTATTATTATTTTAAACAAATTTGTTCAATCAATTAAGAATAAGAAAAATAAACATTGTTATTTTACCTTCACGTACTTTTTCTTCAACCTTTATACTTTCTTTATGTAGGTCCAAGTTTCTGAACTACATTATTTTCCTTCTCCCTAAATAACTTCTTTTAAAATTTCTTGCAAGGCAGGTTCACTGGCAACAAATTCCCTCAATATTTGTTTGTCTGAGAAAGTATTCTTCCTTCACTTTTGAAGGATAATTTTACAGGGTCTAGAATTGTAGGTTGGTGGGTTGTGGGTTTTATTTCCCCATACTAAATATTTCACTCTACTCTCTTCTTGCTTGCATGATTTCTGAAGAGAAGTTGGATATAATTTCTTATCTTCGTTTCTCTGTAGGTAACGTGTTTCTCCCCTCTTTGATTTTCAGTAGTTTGAAGATGATATGCCTAGGTGCAGTGTTTTTGGCATTTATCCACCTTGGTGTTTTCTGAACTTCCTGGGTCTGTGGTTTGGTGTGTGACATGAATTTGGTGGAAATATTGTTCCAGTATTTTTTTTTCTGTTTTTTTCTCTCTTTCTTCTCTTTCTTTTTATGGGTTACTAATAAGCCCATCAAATGCATCCTTCATTTCTGTTACAGTGTTTTTGTTTTTCAGCATTTCTTTTTGGTTCTTTCTTAGAATTTCTGCCTCCCTGCTTATATTGCCCATCTGTTCTTGCATGTTGTCTACTTTGTCCATTAAAGATGGACTCTTCCAATCTCTGTCTTATAAATGCTGTATTTAGATCATTTACATTTAATATAATTATAAATATCTTAAAGCGTAAGTCTGCCATTTTAAAATTTCGTTTATTCCTTTTTTTGTTGTTTCTTTTCCTGTTCCTATGGGTTACTTGAACATTTTTTAGAATTCCAGTTTGATTTATCTGTAGTATTTTTGAGTGTATTTCTTGGAATTTTTTTTTTTAGTGATTGATCTAAATATTAAATTACATATAATAATTTATCACTGTCTGCTAGTGTTGTCATTTTACCAATTAATTCAGTATAGACATCTTCCCTCTCTTTATATCCCTTTACCTTCTCCCAGTTATAACTGTACTGAATTTTCCTCTGCATATCTTTAGAACTGTTATCAGTGTTATAATTTTTGCTTTTCCCATTAAATTTAGAAAATTCAAGAGAAGAAGGAAAATCTTTTATTTAGTCATAATTTTGTTTTTTCCATGTTCTTTCTTCCTTTTAGCTATCTTTTTTTTTTTTTTTTTTTTTTTGAGACAGAGTCTCGCTGTGTCGCCAGGCTGGAGTACAATGGCATGATCTCAGCTCACTGCAACCTCCGCCTCCTAGGTTCAAGCAATTCTTGTGCTTCAGCCTCCTGAGTAGCTGGGATTACAGACCTGTACCACCACGCCTGGCTAATTTTTGTATTTTTAGTAGAGATGGGGTTTCACCATGTTGGTCAGGCTGGTCTCGAACTCTTGGCCTCACATGATCTGCCTGTCTTGGCATCCTGAAGTGCTGGGATTACAGGTGTGAGCCATTGCCCCCAGCACGTTTTAGATATTCTAAGATTCTTTCTTTTATTGTTTCATCTCTATTTTGAGAAAATCCTTTATTATTTTAGGGTAGATTTGCTGGTGACAATTTTCTTAGTTTTTCTTTCACTGAGAATTGTCTTGATTTTTCACTTCAATCATAAGGCTATTTTACTAGGTATAGATACCAGGTTGACAGTTCCTTTCCTTCAGCACTTGAAAAATATTATGCCCCTTTTTTCTGGCCTCTTTGCTTCCTGAAGAGAAATCTGCTGTCGTTCAAATTGGTTTTCCTCAATATGTAAGATGTTATGGTTTTCTCTGGCCACTTTCAGAATTTTTTTTTGTCTTTAGTTTTCAAAAGTATTATTTTGGTGTGTCTTGGCATGTTTTTCTTGGGGTTTATTCCATTTGTTATTTGTTCTACTTCTTGAATCTATAAATTTATGTCTCTTGCTAAATTTTGTAAGTTTTTCAGCCATTATTTCTTCAAGTGTTTTTTCAGCCTGGCCCTTTTTCTTCCAAGACTCATATGACCCAAACATTAGACCTTTTGTCATAGTCCCTTAGGTCCCCAAACCTCTATTCTTTTTTTCTTCTCTTTTTTTTTTTCAGAATATTTTCTCTCTGTTGTTCAGATTGGCTTATTTCTATTTTTCTGTCTTCAGGTTTACTGATTCTTTCCTCTGTCCCCTCATTCTGCTGTTGAACCCATCTATTAAGCTGTTTATTTCAGCAATTGTATTTTTCAGTTCTAAAATTTTCATTTGGTTCTTCTTTACATCTTCTTTGTGGAAAATTCTTGTTTCTTAAGGTTGTTTTTTTAGATGTATTTCATGATCATAATTGCTTGTTAAAGCATTTTTATCATGGCTTCTTTAAAATATCTTCAAGATAATTTCAACATCTTCGTCATCCTGATGTTGGCATTTATTGACTGTCTTTTTCATTATATTTGATATCTTTCTAGTTCTTGACATGATGAGTGATTTTTAACTCTAATCTGGACATTTTTGTATTATGTTAGGAAAATTTGTATCATATTTAAATCTTCTGTTTTAGCTGGCATTCTCTGACATTGTTTTTGCAGAGGTGGAAAAGGAGTGCCACCTCGTTACTGCCAGGGAGGGGTAGAAGTCCAGGTTCCTCACTCAGCCTCTGTGGACACCTGAGCTGCGGGGTTCTTTATTGTTGCTGGATGTGAGTGGGAGGTCTAGCTCACTAACTTGTCTCCACTGACCCTGGCAGTTCATATCTCATTACTTACCAGCGGGAATGAAAATCTTAGGTGTCTACTTGGCCTTCTCTGATGTCACCCTTTGGTGTGTGTTAAGACAACTTGTTAAAGTCTCACAAAGGTAGAAGTCTAGGCTCTCCACTCGGTCTTTGCTGATGTAGGTAATGTTTTCTGTGGTTGTCATTGGAATAGAGCAGTTATTCTGTAAAAGTTTTCTGTCTTGCTAGGCTGCCCCTTTCTTGGCCCTTTGTTAGAGAGAGCAAGCTTTTGTTATTGTGGTTGTTGTTCGTGTTCATTGGGATTTCCAGCTTGCCAGCTTTTTCAGCTCCAAGTTTAGGATATATGAGGCAGAAAGAAACCCTACAGAACTCACTACCACGTCATTCCTTGAGTGTTAAGACACTTAGCCAACCTACCTTCCCCTCATCACCTTTCAGAGACTTATCATGTTTGTTTTATATATAATGTCCAGAATTTTAGTTGTGCTTAGTGGTAAATTAGGGAAAGACATGTCTACTCCATCTTCCCAGAAGCAGAAGTCTTCCCAATTTATTTATTTATTTTAATTAAAAAATCATTTTAGGAGGCTTATTTGCCAAAGTTAAGGACATGCACCTGGGAGATAGGTCTATGCCTTTCTTTGAATATGATTTTGAGGGCTTCAGCATTCAAAAGGGAAGAGGTGGGATATTGAGAAATACACAATTTTAATGTGAGTGGGGTAGGGGGAAATAGTCATTCATGCCTTTGTCTGGCTCCGTAAGTCTGCATTTTTGCACAAGATAACATAGACAACAGGGCAGAGGAAACAATCAGATATGCATTTCTCTCTGATGAACAGAGGGACGACTTTGAGTTCTGTCCTTTTTCTCTGTACCTGTGAAGATAAGCTATCAACTTACATTGCTATGGCGAACTTTAACAGAACCACTTTAGGGTAAAGATCTTGGGGCCCACAAGGAATTTCCATGTGGGCAAAATGTGAGGGAAGTATGTAGCTTTTCATCTTTGTAACCATCTTATTTAGGAATCAAAATGGGAGGCAGGTTTGCATGACCTGGTTTCCAGCTTGGCTTTTCCCTTTGGCTTAGTGAGTTTGGGGTCCCAAGATTTATTTTCCTTTCACAATTGTAATGTTAACTCCTAGTAACCTTTTTTTGACATTGGTTTTGGCAATTATATTTTCTTTTTTTTTTAACTTTTAAGTTCTGGGGTACATGTGAAGGTTTGTTATGTAGGTAAACTCATGTCACAGGGGTTTGTTGTACAGATTATTTTATCACCCAGGTATTAAACCCAGTACCCAATAGTTATCTTTTCTGCTCCTCTCCCTTTTCCCACCCTCCACATTCGAGTAGACCCAGTGTCTATTGTTTCTTTCTTTGTATTCACAAGTTCTCATAATTTAGCTCCCACTTATAAGTGAGAATGCAGTAATTGGTTTTCTGTTTCTGTGTTAGTTTGCTAAGGATAATAGCCTCCAGCTCCATCCACATTTCTACAAAAGACATGATCTCGTTTTTTTATTGCTGCGTAGTATTCCATGGTGTTTATGTACCACATTTTCTTTATTCAGTTTGTCGTTGATGGGCATTTAGGTGGATTCCATGTCTTCGCTATTGTGAATAGTGCTGCAATGAACATTTGTCTTTATGGCAGAATGATGTCTATTCCTCTGGGTATATACCCAGTAATGGGACGGCAGGGTTGAATGGTAGTTCTGCCTTTAGCTCTTTGAGGAATCACCATACTGCCTTTCACAATGGTTGAACCAATTTACATTTCCACCAGCAGTGTATAAGTGTTCCATTTTCCCCACAACCTTGCCAGGATCTGTTATATTTTGAGTTTTTAGTAATAGACATTCCGACTGGTGTGAGATGGTATCTCATTGTGGTTTTGATTGGCATTTCTCTAATGATCAGTGATACTGAGCTTATTTTCATATAATTGTTAGCCACATATATGTCTTATTTTGAAAAATGTCTGTTCATGTCCTTTGCCCCCTCTTTAATGGGGTTGTTTGTTTTCCTCTTGTAAATTTGTTTAAGTTCCTTTTGTCAGATGCATAGTTTATTAGACTTTTGTCAGATGCATAGTTTGCAAATGTTTTCTCCCATTCTGTATGTTGTCTGTTTACTCTGCTGATGGTTTCTTTTGCTGTGCAGAAGCTTTTAAGTTTAATTAGATCCCATTTGTCAGTTTTTACTTTTGTTGCAATTGCTTTTGGTGTCTTTGTCATGAACTCTTTGCCAGTTCCTATGTCCAGTATGGTATTGCCTAGGTTGTTTTCCAGAGTTTTTTATAGTTTGGGGTCCATCTGAAATTAATTTTTATATATGGTGTATGGAAGGAGTCCAGCTTCAATATTCTGCATATGCCTAGCAGTTTTCCAGCACATTTATTGAATAGGGAGTCTTTTCCCCATTGCTTGTTTTTGTCAGCTTTGTTGAAGATCAGATGGTTGTAGGTGTGTGGCCTTATTTCTGGGCTCTCTATTCTGTTACATTGGTGTACATGCCTGTTTTTGTACCAGTACCATGCTGTTTTCATTACTGTAGCTCTGTGGTATAGTTTGAAGTTGGGTAATGTGATGCCTCCAGACTTGTTCTTTTAGGATTGCCTTGGCTATTCAGGCTCTTTTTTGGTTCCATGTGAATTTTAAAAGTTTTTTCTAGTTCTGTGAGGAATGTTGTTGGTAGTTTGATAGGAATAGCACTGAATCTGTAGTTGCTTTGGAAAGTAGGTCTATTTTAATGATATTGATTCTTCCTATCCATGAGCATGGGGTTTTTTTTCCATTTGTTTGTGTCTTCTCTGATTTCTTTGAGTAGTGTTTTGTAATTCTCATTATTAGAGATCTTTCACCTCCCTGGTTAGCTGCCAAATTCATTTTTAAATCATCTTATATTAGTCATGGTTTTCCAGAGAAATAGAACCAGTAGAATGAGTATGTATGTGTATACACATGTGTACAACCTATTGTGTGTGAGTGTGCATATGTGAATGTGTATGTGTGTATATACATATGTATACACACATACTATTGGATATATTCACATACATGCACACACATATACCATATTAAAAATATATGTGTGTGTGTGTGTGTGTGTGTGTGTGTGTGTGCATATATATATATGGAGAAGAGAGAGGCAGTGAGGGGTGGAATAGGAAGAGAGAGAGAGAGAGACTGACTTATTTTAAGGAATTGGCTCTCACATAACTGTGAGGGCTGGCATGTCCAGAATCTGCAGGGCAGGCTGACAGGCTGGAGATCCAGGGAAGAGTTTTTGCTGCAGCTAAGTCCAGTGGCATCCTGGAGACAGAATTCCTTCTTCCTTGGGGTCCTCAGTCTTTGCTCTTAAGACCTTCAACTGATTAGACAAGGCCCATCCACATTATGAAGGGTTAATCTGGTTTATTCAAAATCTGCTGGTTTTTTTTTTTTTGAGACAAAGTTTCACTCTTATTGCCTAGGCTGGAGTGTAGTAGCAAGATCTCAGCTCACTGCAACCTCCGCCTCCTGAATTCAAGCAATTCTCCTGCCTCAGACTCCCAAGTAGCTGAGATTACAGGCACCTGTCACAATGCCCAGCTAAATTTTTTTTTTTTAGTAGAGATGGGGTTTCACCATGTTGGCCAGGCGGGTCTTGAACTCCTGACCTCAGGTGATCTGCCCGCCTCAGCCTCCCAAAGTGCTGGGATTACAGGAGTGAGCCACCATGCAGGCCCAAGTCTGCTGATTTAAATGTTAATCTAATCCAAAAAATACCTTTACAGCCATATCTAGACTGGTGTTTGACCAAATATTCAGGTACTCTGGCCTAGCCAAGTTGACACATAAAAATAACCATCACATATATTATTTTTTAAAAAGTAATTTCTTCTCATTTCTGCTTTACATTAAAGTTAGGGAATAGTACTGAATTAAAACAATTTTTAAGTATGGTTGAGTTGTGTTACCTGACTTTTATTTCAGGATAAAAACAGGGACATTATAAAGCATTAGTTATAAAGAGAGTATTTGGAGCATTGAGAACCACCACCTTTGAGGAACTTTAGTCTGACCTACTTCTCCATCTCTTCTGCATGTTCAAGTTACACAGATTAAATTGAATCCTGTGACATTGTTGTTTTTTTGGTCAATGATGGTTGCATATCAGCAGTTTCATTATGTTTAATCTAATATCAGTATGTACACAAAGAGCAGCAGGAGTATATTAGGTGCCACTTTGTAAGGGTACTGCTCATCCCATGCTGGTCACTGTGGGTGCCAGAATATTGACTTCCAGGGTCCCTTGGTCCTCCAGTTCAAGTCCCTCTCTGGAATAATCTCTGATGTGCTTTCTTGCTTGGGATTGAATGAAGACAATCATTGCACCCTATGAAATGAGCTAAACAATTGATAGGTATGCACAGCAACCTACAATTAAATAGCATATGCAGCTCCCATTTGGACATTCCATTAGGTCTCCTCATTAGAACATCAATGAGGCCTTTAGCCAAGAACATGTTTAGTTCTCTGGCTCATGGTTCTTCATCATGATTATCTCCTCTGCCCCACAGCTAGTCTTTCCCTTATAATTACCATTTATTGAGTGTCTACTTTTGTGATTTGCATTGTCTGTATTTCTGAAAATAGCAGAGTAAGGTAGATATCAGTGTTGCTTTTCTAACACGTAAGCAAATACTTACTGAGCCCACTCTGTCTACTAGCTCTTTCGACCTTTGCCTTTTTAAAATTTCATGCTTTAAAAATGATGCAATAGACTTTGGGGACTCGAGGGGAAAGGGTGGAAGGAGGCTGAGGGATAAAAGACTGCAAATTGGGTACAGTGTACACTTCTCAGGTGATGGGTGCACCAAAATCTCGTAAATCACCACTAAAGGATTTACTCATGTAACCAGACACCACCTGTTCCCCAAAAACCTATGGAAAAATAAATAAATAAATAAAATGTTATGCTTTAAGTTGGATCTTTATCAACCTTAGTCCTGACACGTAAAACACTGCACAGATCTGTTCAATAGTAGACATAACCTAAGGTAGTAGTCTGAAAAGATGCCCCATATAACAACTTCTGGAAGATTTTGCATTTATCTTTGGATGCAGCAATGAACTTTATGGATGTGAGTAATGAATTTAGGTGTTCATGTGTACCCTGACTTTTGGTAGAAAATTAGTGACCTTCAGATTGAGAGTTCTATAAAAAATTCTTCTCCTGTTAGTCAAAGAAGTTTTGTGGTGGTTATTTCCCAATATACAATTAAATTCCACCCCCGCCCCCATCTTACCCAGGGCTTTAGCTATTTGAGTTCCTCTCCCCAACTATATCACCCCACTTGTATGTAAACTACATAGATAGCCCTTATGTTTCTGGAAATCTTGACCATTAGAGTCTGCATGAAGGATGGAGGACAGGCGACTGAGGTTTGAGTCCTTTCTGTGTACCCTAGCAAGTGCTATCAACAGGTGGAAACTCTGTACCTTCTCATCACACATCTGTGGGCTCCTGAGACATCAAGAACAACTTTATTTTCTCTTGTTAACATTTTGTTAGAAAAGTCCTGAACATATTCAAATGTATATACAAGGTATAAAAAACAGCCATCATTGCATCTCAACGATCATTAGCTCATAGCCAATATGTAGCATCTCTAGCCTGCCCATTTTCTTTCCTTCCCCTGATTGGACTCTTTTGAAGCATATCCCAGACAGCAAGTATTTTAGTCTATATGTACTTTAGCATTTATATCTAAAAGATAAGACTCTTTTAAAAAAACCAAATAACCACATTACTATTATAAAATGTAAAAATTTTAACAATAAAGATGTCATCATATTCTTATTTCCTCAACTATCTCATAACTCACTTTTACAGTTGGTTTGTTTGAATCAGGATTCAAATAAAGTTCACACATTTCATACAGGTTGATGAGTCTCTTAAGCCTCTTTCCCATCCCCCTTAATTTTCCTGTTGAAGATCCAGGTCATTCATCCTGTGGAGATAGTCAGATTCCAGACCTTGCTGATTGCATCCCGATGGTGTCGTCTAACATGATCTTCCATCTGCAGTGTTTCTTATAAAATGGTAGATATGTGACTTTATAATAAACAGGTTGGATTTTTTTGGCAAAAATACTTCATGGGTGGTGTTGTGTACTTCTGTCAGGAGACACATAATCTCTGGTTCTCTCCCCTTCTGTGCTATTAAGATGGATCAATGGTTTCAAATATTGTTAGCCTGATCCATCCATTATTAAAATTCCCATTATTAAAATCCATTATTAAATCAGCTTTTTGCCTAATGGTTTTAGCAGACATTGATGACCATTGGAAGTTTCAAAATGGTGATCTTCTGACTTTATCATTCCTTCTCCACATATTAGCTAAAATACTTCTACAAAGAGAAACTTCCTCTCACCAAAAACTTTGTTACCTGAGACACAGTTTCCACAGGGAAGGCAGAATAAATGTTTTTTTCCCCTTTGTTTACAGATTTCAGAATAATAAACTGGCATTCTATTACCCTTCAAAAGTTAAAAATGAGTTTGGCATTTTGTCTCCTGTTTTTTTGTTTGCTTATCATTATGAACTCACAGATTAAACATATTTATGTGTTTTTAATGCTTCAGTGCATTGTTAACTGCTGTTCTCGATGATCGTATTGTACTGCCTTTGGCCAATAGGAGCCTTCTTCAGTTGCTTCCTGAATCCCTTTGACCCAATAGTAGCAATCCATGACTGTGTACATGTTCTCAGGTTTGACAAGATGATCCAAGTTTATCTTGTATATTTCCTGCTCCAGACCTGGATCCAGACATTTCTTCAAAGAGCCTGCTTTCTTTTGGTGAAAAACAGAATTTAGAGACAAAAATCTAGGCATTTGTGGTGTTTATCACTCCTTGGCTGATCATTGTTTCTAGGCCTTTGTGAATAAATGGAACAAGGAAATACATTTTTCTTAAAGGATACACATTATGAGCTTATTTTGATACTTTCAGATTCAAATTTAGAATTACAAAGATTTTATATTGGACCTCTTTTATTTAAAATCTTGATTCCTAACATTAGTACAGTTATTTACTTCATGTTAGCATATATATAAGCTTTAGAACATCAATTCCCAAATGATTTCTAACAATATGATTAGCAACAATTAAGCTTTCTTTGCAGTTACATTTTGTCATTGCGGTGTACCCCACTATAAATGTTCCATAGAATTACTGTGTTTTAAAATACACCCCTCTGTATGGCTAGGACATTAAGTCAATACAGAGACTTATTTGATTAAATCTGACTTTTTATTTTCACAAATTGCTTTATAAATGGTTCCTCATATTTCACTTTATGTTTATGGAAAACATTTATATTGTGCAAAAACAAAAGTTTCTCTTTAAAAATGTATTCTTCAATTGTTTTTCTTCACAAAATGATATATTCTGGAGATTGTCTTTAGCAATGCATAGAGATATTCTTCATTTCTCTTAACATCTGAATAATTCTCCATTGAATAGAAGTACTATAGTTTGAACACTAACTTTATATAATTCTGTTTGTGGACATTTTAATTGTTTCCTGTCTTTTAATATAACCATGCATACTTTAAAAACATTTTGGGAATATGTATTTATAATAAATTTCTAAAGGGAGATTTCTGAATCAAGTGCTTGTGTAATTTTGCTAAATATTTCAAAATTTCTTTTCACAGTGTTGAAGAATTTTTTCTTACTCCCACCAGCACCAAGTTTCTCATCAAACTTTTGGATTTTTGTCCCTTAAATGTAAGAATAATACTCACTATAGTTTTCATTTACATTTCTCTTATTGTGAAGATGGTTAATCAATGCACATGTGAATGAGGATCATTTGCATTTTTCTCTGATAGATCTGCTCATAGCTCTGGATAATTTTTCTATGAGATTGTTAGTCTTTTTCTTCTCTCTTTTCAGAATCTCTTTCACAATCTATTTTTCCTTTTTCATTTATTTACGGTGTTTTTGTTTGCTTTGTTTTTTTCATGCAAAAGTTTTCTTCTGTTTATATGCTGTCAAGTTTGTCAGTCTTTTCCTTAATTGCTTCTGGATTTTGAGTCATAGTTTAGGAACATTTTTCCCCCTCCCTGAATTTTCAGTAATTTATTCATTTTTTTATTTTACATGATTTCTTATTATTCCATAATATTAAATATTTAATCTCTGAACTAATAAGAAGTTATCTTTGTATACAGGGTGAGAAACAAATTAGTTTTCTCTTTTTTTCTGTAGCTATGCAGGTATTATTCCATTGCCACTTATTTTAAGTCTATTTTTTCTCCACTGATTCTAGATGCTTCCTTTGGTGTATATTAAATTTCCATGAGCAGTTGAGCCTATTTCTGGATTTTTCTATTCTGTCCCATCAGTCTATCTGTGCACCAATTCTATACTGTTTTTTTAAATGATAAAAACTTTGCAATATGTTTTAATATTTGATAACGCTAGTTTCTCCACATTGTTTTTTTCAAGATTTTCCTGTTTATTTCTGCTTGTTTGCACTTCAGTTAAACCTCTGAATCAACTTGCCTAGCTCCAGAAAGAAAAGTCATAATATTTATTGAGACCATGCCAAATTTATAAATTATTTTAAAATAAATTGATATCTTTTTGATGTTTGGTCTTCCTATCCATGAACATGGTATATCTCTCAATTTCCTTAATTACACTTTTGCATCTCTCAATTTCCTTAATTACACTTTTGCATCTCTCAATTTCCTTAATTACACTTTTGCATCTTTCACAAAAGTTTTGTGTTTTCCTTGAATAGGTTTGCACATTTCTCAATAAGTTTACACTAAGGTCTTTTTTTCTCCGTATCATAAATGAGATCTTCTCTTTTATTATTTCTCCTAGATGGCTTTTGTTTATAGATATGGAGGTTTTGGCTCTTGTTTATTCATTTCAGAGCCTGCTATTTTACTGAATTATCTTATGGTTTGCATTAGCTTTTCCAGTGATTATTTGGGAACTCTCCTAATATATCATCATATCATCTACACAGCTTTTTTATTGTTATTATTTCCTTTCAAATTGATCTGCTTGTAATTATTTCCCCTTTTTATTGCTTTGGCTAATACCTCCAATACAACTTTATACAGTAATGATGATGGTGCACATCTTTGTCTTGGTCCTGATATCCTGATTCTATTTGCTTAGATTTTCTTTAACATTTTCCTATCAATATTAATGAGTGAGATTGGCCTGTAGTTTTACTTTTAGTTAAACTCTTTGTCAAGTTTTCAAACCAGTAATACTCTTGGCTTTGTGAATAATTGGAAGTTTTCCTCTCTTCCTGTGGTGTGGAGTAATTTAAGAAACACTGAGAAGGGCACCGCAGTGGCTTATGCCTGTAATCCCAGGACTTTGGGAGGCTGAGGTGGGCGGATCACGAGGTCAGGAGATTGAGACCATCCTAGCTAACATGGTGAAACCCTGTCTCTACTAAAAATACAAAAAATTAGCCAGGCGTGGTGGTGGGCACCTGTAGTTCCAGCTACTCGGGAGGCTGAGGCAGGAGAATGGCGTGAACCCGGGAGGCGGAGCTTGCAGTGAGCTGAGATGGCGCCACTGCACTCCAGCCTGGGTGACAGAGCAAGACTCCATCTCAGAAACAAAAACAAAAACAAAAACAAAAAAAAAACAAGAAAGAAAAATAAAGAAACGTTAAAAAATGATTTTGACTTGATGTCCTTTGGGGGGTCTAGGGGGAGCTCTAACTACTTTCTCTATCACTTCTATGATAATTGGTCTGTTCAGACTTTTGGAAGAAAAGACTTTAGAGGAACCACTTCTGAAGAGTCGTTACTTGTGGGAATTGAAGAAAGAAATGCGAATATTCTTTGTAGCTCAGGAACCATGGAAACTGGTTTTATTGGAATATGACTTTGCTTTTATGCCTCAAACACTTAGAAAGAAGGAATAGTTTCTTCTCACAACTTGGTGTTAGTACTTCTTGGAATTAAAATGTCATGGAGAATATGTTATGAAACAGTGCTCTGTAAGTGTAAGTCCCATCTTTTCTTGGGAACAAATATTAATATGAATTCATATGTATGTATTACAGAAAATCTGGGGCTCCCAAGACCACCAAGTACATACCTTTTTTTTTTTTTTTTTTTTTTCTTTGAGGCAGAGTCTCTCTCTGTTGCTGAGTAGCTGGGATTACAGGTGCCTGCCACCACACCCAGCTAATTTTTTTTTTGTACTTTTAGGGAAACGGGGTTTCACCATGTTGGTCAGACTGGTCTCAAACTCCTGACCTCAGGTGACCTGCCTGCTTCAGCCTCCCAAAGTGCTAGGATTATAGGAGTGAGCTCACGCCCCTGGCCACAGTAAATGTTTAATGAATGTTCTTTTTTTTTTTTTGACCCGGAATCTGACTCTGTCTTCCAGGGTGGGCTGCAGCGGCGCCATCTCAGCTCACTGCAACCTTTCCCACTGCCCTGGGTTCAAGTGATTCTCCTGCCTCAGCCTCCAGAGTAGCTAGGACTACAGGCACCTGCCACCACGCCTGGCTAATTCTTTTTTCTATTTTTAGTAGAGATGGGGTTTCTCCATGTTGGCTAAGCTGGTCTCGAACTCTTGACCTCAGGTGATCTGCCCGCCAAGGCCTCCCAAATGCTAGGATTATGGCCTTGAGCCACCACACCTGGCCTGTATCCTTCAATTTCATATCATTTCAGGAGTTAAGTAAACAGGTCAATGTTTAATGTTGTTTAAAATCTCTAGTAGAGTTAATAATTCATTAAAATTATGGTGATTATTTTTGGACTCTCTTGTTGGCATTTGCCAAATTAGGATGGTTTAATTTAATTTGGGGTTTGCAATTTTGTGCCAAAAGGAACATCATAGGGTTTAAGTGCCATTTCTGTTTTACTCTTAAGAGATCACAATCCTCCATTCTTACTCCTCACTTGCTTTTTCTCTAAATAATAATTTCCACTAGAACTTTGGGGAGCTCAGCAGATGCAACTGGATTTTTTTTGTCCAAACTAATGACTTGTTTCTGGAAAGAAAAATGTTACCATCAACGGGATTCTTTTTTTTTTTTTTTTTTAATATTATACAGTGTTTGGTTCAGGCCAGCGGTGTGGGATGGGATTTAGTCTCCGGATTTGCCAAGATGTTTATGCAGCAGGAATGTTACTTATGTAAGCCTGGAAGTGCTCCTGATGTGCTATAGCCTCCTCTTCCATCGCAGCTTTTTTTCATTAAGAAGTTGATCTTCCTGTCATGATACCACATTAAGTGGCTGAAAGGAAAGAAAAAAAATTGTTTACTGTACTAAATAACCTAACTCTCCACAAAACATCCATTTGGTAAAAGGAACTGCAAGGAGCTCTGGAAAACTGGGCTGAGAATTGTTTTGATGCTCTCAGCTTGGCCCCTCACTCACTTCCTATTGCTCTCTAGACGCAATCAAACTCAGATGTGGGAAAATAGAAAATGTTTTTAAAATAAAAGAAAAATGAATTCACAAACAAACAAAACACCCTCTTTTACATATTTTCTGGGGACTGAAATTTCCATGTAATGGAAAAGTGTCAAATGAAAGAAATCATCAATGTTAAACATGAATGAAACACAAATAAAAGCTATATGTAATCATTGTGAGAAACTAAGGAAGAAAAGGATTAAACTCACCCTGCCACAGATGAATAAATATCTACATGTTTATACAACCAACCAACAAAGCTCATTGAGAGCAAACAGGACATTTTGAGGTGAAAACAGAGCTGTGAAAGTCATGAGTCGGACACTCCCAGCCCTCCCGGCTTATCTCATCCTCTGCTTTTCTGTGGATGCTGCCCTATGAGTCAGACGAGATGAGAAACTTTAATCATTCTAAGCAGATGTGTCTCAGCACTCTCTGATAAAAGCATGCCAACACACTGCACCAGTCTGTACCAGCACCCATCCTTCAACAAAGCAATGGTCCTTCAATCAAGGTGGTAACAGCTCAGGTTAGACTAGCCCAGCGCCCCCTCCCTGGGGCCATTCTGTGACATCAGCAGCTCAGAGAGGGAGATTCTTCGCAGAGGTTCCTAGGCTGAGCTTGAAGCATCAGTAGGTGTTTACCTCCTGCCCATAGCTATATGAACTTTCTGAATATTGGAGTTGTGGTGCTACACTGACATGGTTTTCACATGTGGACAGTGAGGCTGGGGCCACAGTCCTGACAAGTGGCCTCTTGCTTGAAAAAAACTGTCATTTTCATTGGAGAAGAGGTACAGCCTCAGCCCAGAAACATCAAGGGGGTGGGGGTCTTTATTATCTTTTCCTCAAGTATCTCTCCAATATTTATTGAGCAGCTAGATACTGGCAGGGCTGCCACATACAGCTGTGCAAGTTGCATACTGGACAAGGTGCTGTATCCAAGAGACATTATTCCATGGTAGCTATCATAGATTTGCATGTTTCTTGTGTTGATTTTCTGGAGGACACCAGGAAAGTACCTTGAATAAGGAAGTCCTGCTCCCAAGTTGCATAAAAGTGCTATATGTGGTTGAGTGACTGTGTGCACAGGGATGGGTGGTGCGGATCCAAAGATGCATGGGGGCACAGGAGCCTTCCAGGGTGGTGGATTTTGTTGTATGTGCACCAAGGCCAAGGAGGCTAGGTGGGAAGGACCCTGCAGGATCTCCTGGGATCAAGGAAAGAGGAGGACCCTGGCATCCCAGGACCAGGCCCCTAAAACAAGTCATATATATTGGACAGTCTATTTAGAGTGACACTACCCTATAGAAATAAACGTGAGCCGTAAACACCAGCCACATGTCATTTCAAATCTTCTGGTAGCCACATTTTTAAAGTGAAAAGAAACAGACTCTAATATATATATTATCTATTATATTACATATATTATATATACATATATCTAATATATTATCTATATATCTTATATATTATCTATCTTATATATATAGATTATACATAAAAGTACATATATAAATTTTGGTACAAAGTCTTTGAAATCTAGTGTGGATTTTACACTCTCAGGACATGCCAATCTGGACTAGCCACACTTAAAGGGCTTGGTTGCCTGCTGTATCTGGTGGCCCCTGGCTGATTGTACATCTCTGGAGTCTTGCTAGCTACCATTTGAATCCTCTCTCCGGCTGAGTGTGCAGCCTCCCTTCTTGGAGCAGTCTAAGCCTTGGGTCTCTAAAGGACCAAAAGTGTGGATGAGTGTCGGGGATCCTTGGGCAGCCACACCCAATGGTGTTGTGAGGCTCAAGCAGGTGGGTGCTCCTGCCCACCCCTGTGCCACCCCCCAAATCACTTCCCTGGTCAGCCCCGGGGCCTGGGTGTACTTGATTAAGTCAGCAGTTTTGTGAGATGCAAGGCAAATAGAAACCCGGGACCCAGTGCTGTTCTCATCTGAGGAAGAAACCACCACAAACCATTCTTTAAGGAGCCACATGAGTGAGCAAGTTCAGAGACACAGGGAGCCGCAGAACTGGGTGGCCTCCCTCCAAAATGCTAATGACGATGGTGGTCACAGCGCCATGACCACGGTTCCAGGCGTGGTGCTCGGCACTATATCCAATTTCCACAATGCACACCAGCTCCTTGGGAGGTAGATCTTAGCACCCTGCCTTGTGAGGAGGAAGCAGAGACTCAGAAAGACAAGTGTCTTGCTCAGGGTCTCACGATCCAAGTAGGGAGGCCACAGCCTCTGTTGCCTCTTCCAGGTCACCAGCAACTGGACATGAATGGAAATGTCATATACAGGGTTCAAAACTTTGGCCAAATCCAATGGGCAGGGTTGCCTTGGTGACCCTGTTGTCCCATAGAGTCTGGCAGCATTGCCAGAGCCTGCAAAAACAAAGTTAGACTGAGGTTTAGATGGCTTCGTGTGGAACTTTCCCTGCTCATCCCTACAGGTGGCACAATATCCTGAAAGAGAAGAGCCATTGGAGTCTGTTTCAATTCTTCTCTGGGTTCATTTGGGACACTTGGGAGCAGTTAGGAGGTGGCTTGTCCCTGGCCAGGTGTAAGTCAGATCTCAGCTGTCACCTGTGAGGGCAGCCAGGACATGGGACCGGCTTGGAGAGGAAGAGAAAGGAATGTGGGGTGATAAGATGAAGGGAGGAGAGAAGAGAGAGAGAGAGTGTGTGTATGTGTGTATGTACGTTTCATGAGTGTTTCAGAGACAGATTGACAGTGTCAGGAGCTGATAGAAGATGAGGACCAGTCAGGGCAGGGAGCCAAATTTTGAGAAATACCCAGCGGAGTGCTATGAGTTGAGGCTTAGAGAAGAGACAAAAGGTTTGCAAAGCAGAGAAACAGTCAGGGATTCGAACTGTGGTTGGGTGGCCCTGGGGTAGAGCCAGGGCCCCTGGGTGCAGAAACGCACTCCATGCAAGAACTTCCTAGCAGGCACAGTCGGAGGATGGGCTGCCTCAGCAGGATGTGTCCCCACCCCCAGAGGTGGTTAAGTGTGTGCATAGTCGCAACTTGGCATGGATTACATGGACCTAGAGCTCAACGAGGTGTCCTTAGTGAGTTGGAGTACTGACTTCAGCAAGACAGCAAGAACAAAGACAAAGAGGATGCTACAGTGAAACTGGAAAGGTCTACGTGAATCTTTTCATGAGTTAAAAAAAATAAGAGTCTGTGTGATGAAAATTACAAGCCACCGATGAAAGAAATCAAGGAAGACCTAAATGAATGGAGACACATCTGTATTCATGGATTCGAAGGCTCAGCACGACAGATGTCTCTTCTACCCAAACTGATAGTAGTTTTAACATCATTCCTCTCAAAATATCAGCAAGGTTTT
This sequence comes from Macaca nemestrina, assembly GCF_043159975.1. NCBI lineage: Eukaryota > Metazoa > Chordata > Mammalia > Primates > Cercopithecidae > Macaca > Macaca nemestrina. The sequence goes on along the minus strand of NC_092131.1, from coordinate 90,417,912 downwards.
TATAGATACAGAGAAGCTTATTGTGTAATTTATATGAAAAAGGAAAGGCCCTAGATAACAATCTTTGACAGAAAAGAATGAAGTGGGAGGAACCACATACCCGGTACTGAGACTCACTACAGAGCTACAGAAACCAAGTGTGGTACTGGCAGAGGGCAGACACACACATCAGCGGCACTGAATGGAGGCCCAGCATTTGGCACTGTGAATGTTGACCCATCAGATGAGTTCCAGAGTATTTTCTCCCTCTCTCCTTGTCCTTTATCCCTGGGGAAGGCCAGTGCTGACAGGCAGCTTCCATGTCACCCTGGCATGGGACAGGGACTATCTAGGTGGCAGGCCAGCCTTCGAGCCTCTGCACATCCTCACTGAACAGGGCCCCCAAATCCATGTTGTCTACCGCCAACTCAGCCATCTCCACCTCGCTCCTGGGAGCCCCAGAAAGCTATGGGCGCCCCCCAGGCCATTCCAGCTCTGCAGAAGACAAGTGCCACCACACCTCTGTCCCAACCTCCTCCAGACCATGTCTCTCTGGATGGCCACCAGCCAGGCCACAGAGTCTCAGAGGAAAGATGGGGTCCGAGTTCCCCTGCCTTGGCACTCCTCAACCTACCATGAGGTGTCTCTCTCTGAACCCTGGAAAGTGGGGTGAGTCATCCCACAGTGCAGGGCCTGATCCTGGGGCCTGTCAGTCAGCAGGAACCCCCCCGTCATCCCATCCCACACTCTTCTCTCCTTTTCTGCAGGAAGCGCCACATGCCTTCATCCTCTCAAAGCGATCATCCCTGTGCATGCTTCTGAGAGCAGGTTTGGACTCCATGGTCGAGGCTTCCCCTGCAGGCCTCACTGGGCTCTTCTGGGTCTCCCTTTCCTGAGACAGTCAGCCCCAGCCACGAGTCTGGCTGGAAGGGAGGAAGAGCTACAGGCAAAGAGGAATGACTGACAAGGGAGCGTCTTGGGTCGGGGAATGGCTCCCCCAGCTTTAGTCAGCAGCGGCTCCCTCGTGCCTTCCTCCCAAGGGTCCTAAGGAGCAGATGACCATCCCGGCTTCCCCAGCAAGGAGACAGATGTGAAAAGGCCACCTCTCCTATGCCTTCAAGAGGTTGCATCCAGGCAGACAGTGGGTGCTAGAAGGGTGAACAGGCCTCCTGGCAGGGGAAGCAGTCTGGCTGAAGTCCCCTGGGCAGGAAGAGGAGCTGACAGTAGGCCAGTGGGGTCCAGGCAGCACAAAGTGTGAGGAGAAGCCAGGGGCAGGCAATAGAGCCTTTGTCTTTATTTTGTAGTGTTTTTCATTTCACTCACTGAACTTGAAGTGAGGGGTGGCCAAGGTGGAGGCCTGGCTCAGGCCTTCCCTTCACCCCCAATTCCTTACAACTCGCACTTGATCCACGGGGCCCTGGGGGCTTAGATGTGGAGCCCACCTGGGGAGGTGGGCCTTACTCTTTTCTTGCTGATGAGGAAATGGAGGCATGGGGTGTAGACGTGACCTGGGCAAGGTGAACCCAGCCCTGTGTTCATTCCTCTTTCCTGGTATCAGCTGCCGCATTTCCTTGGGGTGTCAACCCCAGCACAATTGTATTCCATCATGCGGTTCTGCAGCCCTGCATGGATGCCTCCACTCAGGAGAAGGATGTGAGTGAGGCTGAAATACTCAGCACAGTCCACTCCAACTGATGTGATTAGTTCAGAGACAAACACACAGCCCAGTTCACTGGGTAAGCAGCAGCCTCTGGGCTTCTTTACAGTCCCTGATGTAGCCCAGGAGCTGCCCCAGGGCTGCTCCTTGGAAGGACCTGCCTGAGAGTGAAGCCAAGCCAAAGAAAGCTGAGCTAGAGAATGACAGACAGCTTCTTGGTGACATTGTTAGAGCATCTGGATCCAGCTGTACCTGAAGCTATACCTTAAACATTTAAATTACATTCATCAATGTGTTTCTTTTTGCTTAAGACAGTTTGATTTGTATTTATTTTACTAGAACCTCACAGGTTTGTCTAATCTAGCGTCCCTGGGCCAGCCTTCTTTTCCTCATCCTCCCCTTGGCCAATAAAAAGAATGAAACTCTCTCAAGACTGTTCACAGCATGAGGCTCTTCCACTTGCCTGCAACCCATAATTAGGGGCCTGCTGGCTGAGAGAATCTCATTCCCCTTTGCACCACCTCTGGATCTACTGCTTTGCAGTTCCACCAACAGGTATCAGCCTCACTGTGTGTGAGACACACTGCCAATGCCCAGAGTCCTGTGCTCAGCCAATCTCAGACCTCCAGGCCCTCTGAACCCTGCGGGATGAGGGACTTGTACTCAGTGTGTACCTCCCCCACGGTGCAGCATGGCTGCCTCCCATGGCCCCAGGTCCCTCCACCGCCTTGGGGGAGCTCTCAGGCCTGCCAGGGCTGTCAAGCTGTGAACACACATCGCTGGGGGGCAGGAGGGCTGTTTTTTCCAATGGCCTCTTCCAAGCCAGAAAGAACTGAAATGTGAGCTCCCACTCCTTTAACCACAAGCGGAGCTGCCAGGGCAGCCAGCTCCCTCCTCCTGTGTGTGGTGGGAGCCCGTATGGGCCCACAGCCACAGCAGTGGGGAACGTCATGGGGCAGAGAGGCGGAAGGCACCAGGGGCTTCCTGTGGGTCAAGTAATGAAAAAACACCCCAGATAAGCCCTGGGGTTCCACGATACCACCTTCTGGAGTTCTCAGGCCCTAGCAAAATAATTTTATATCTCCAAGCCTCAGTCTCTCAATCCATAAAATGGACATACACATCCTTCCTGCCATGGCCACTGTGAGGAAGAACAGGATAATTGGCAAGGAAGGTGTGACATGGTGCTGGCACGTACTAGGTGCTCAGTGAGTTGCGGTAGCTGTAGCAATTGTCCTGTGAGGCAGGTACATTTGTTGCCCCATTTCACAGAGAAGGCAGCAGCTCAGTGGGCAGCTTGCCTGAGGGAATGGCAGCGGTTCTGGTCCCTGTGACAGTGACAACTAAGGGAGTTGGCTTCACTGGGAAGCAGCCTCTGAAGTTGGGCAGGGAGCAGCTGCTATTGGTGGCCCCCTAGGGTAAGAACTGTCCCGCATCCCTTTCCAGAGGTGTGGCTCTGAGCCCCTCCATTGGGGTCTGGGGCAGCATGGGGCAAGGGGACTCTCAGAGGAGAGGCATCCCATCCTGGGAAGAGGAGGGATGAGGGGATGCGGGCAGAGGAAGGCTGGTTCCCAGGGCTCCCAGGCTCGCCACAGATGCTCTCTGGAAGCTTAGGGGCATGAAGGGCTGGGACCGCTTCTGGGAACCTGAAAGCTGCTCTACAAATGAAGACAAACTGTCTAACTCAGGTGAGAATCAAGACTTTGAGAGGAGGGAAAGTCCAAGAAAATCCCCGAGAGCCCCAGGACATGTGCTATTGGGTGAAATAATTAAGAAAACCTGCCCAATCTCCCACGGAGACATAAATCATCCCCTGCCGCTCCGGGCTGATACTCACCGTCCAGCTCCTAATTCTTCACAGCTGTCCCTGTGAGACCTCTGGAGGGGGGTGGGGACCAAAGTGTGAGGCCGGAAGCAAAGGAGGGAGTGGAGAGACAGGCCCAGAGAGATATGGGAGGAGGGGGAGACGGCGGTCCAGAGATAGACAGAAACAGAGAGGCAAGGGAGATAGATAGCGAGGGAGCCCCAGCATGAGACAGAGATCCGGGGCGGGGGGTGGCGGTCAAGAGAGAATCTGATTGACTTAGGAGGCCTTGTGATCGGCCAATTAAGAGGATTATGGAAATTAAGAGGATCAAGTCAAGGTCTGGGTGTTTGTGCTCTGGGAGACCTTGGCCTGGTGCCGACCTAGACCCCATTCCCTGGGAGCTGCAGCCACTCCAGGCAGGCAGTCCCCGGGCACTGGCCCTGGATCGCACCTCTACTCTCCCCACCTCAAAACCACCCAGGGGAGCCTGGGTGCCTGTACTATGTTCTCTGAGGCAGGCACAGGGCTGGGCACCCCATCCAGGCTTCACTGCTTAACCTCTAGATGAGGGGGTGACGTCAGAGAGGGAGTGAATGGCTTCCAGACCTCCCAGAGGGAAGCACATCTCTCCTGGCCGATGGGCCAGGCTGGGGAGGGTCCTGCGGGCAGGCAGGCAGGCGCTGCTCCTTCCCTCCTGGAGACCTGAGACATTGGAAGGTCATTAGGAGACACAGAAGCCAAAATCCCCTTGCCGCTGTTCTGGAAAGAGCCTGGTCCTGCCTTGCCCTCAGGATCAGGAGGGAAATGAGGGGCCTGCTCCCAGCTCCACTGAAGGTCCCTGAGGGGAGTCCCTGCGGCCCCATTTTACAGATGAGGGAGACGAGCCTCAGAGGAGATGAGGGTCCCGGCCAGCGTCTCTCAGCTGGTGAGAGGAGGGCCAGAAACTGGAAACCGGATGCGCTGGCCCCCTTCCCTTCCCTCTTCCTTTTCCCCCTTCCCTCTTCTTTTCCCCTTCCCTTCCTTTCTCCTTCCCTCCCTTTCTCCTTCCTTTCCCTTCCTCCCGCCATCTTTCTCTCCTTCCTTCTTTCCCTCCCTCTGCCTCCATCGCCCCTCCTGTCTGCCCCCATTTACTCATCTGTTTTCCCCACACCCATTTGTTGACTAATGAGAGGAGAGGGACAGACACAGAGAAGGAGGAAAGAGAAGGGCCTGGGCTGCCCCCGCATCCGCTGGCCAGTCCGCACCGACTCCAGCTGAGGGCACCTGGGTAATATGGTAGTAAAGTAAGGCGGCCTGAGTTAGTTTCTGCTGCTGCACATCAGAGCGGCCCCAGCTGGCTGAGGGAGCAAATCAGTGGCTCTTGGGAGCGGTGAGGGCTTGAAGCACGCCACAGCCGGCACGCGGTGGAGACATCCAGGGCCCTGGCCAGCCTGAGGACCTGAGCTGGACCAGTCAGATCCTCCTGCCTCCTCTTTCTCTCTGGAATCTGAAGCTGAAGCTCAGAGAGTGGCAGGTCCCAGAGTGGTGGTTTTCGTCCCATGGTGGTGGGGTTTCTGGAATTCTGATGTAGGCCTTGGAGTTCAGACGACCTGTGTTTGAACCCTGGGTGCACATGGACCAGTTCTGTGGGCTTCTCTGGTCATCGGTTTTCTATAAAATGAGGATAATTAGAGCCACCTTGGAGGTGAGTGAATGACAGCGGAGGCAGGGCTCACGTGTGTCATGCAGTTCCTGAGCCTTCCTCCCCATCAGCCTGGGGTGGAAGGTGAGGCTTGGTTACCTTGTGGGCACCAGGCAAAAGGCTGCAGAAGCCTGAGGGTAAAGGCAGATAAGGGACATCCTCCGAGTCCTCAGGGCCACAGGGACAGGACCTGCCACCCAGCTGTGTCCACAAGACAGGAGTGAGTGGGCTCCTCTTCCAGCCCGGGAGTTAGTGGGACCTGTGGAACCCTTCCTGTCTTTGCGAATGCCAGGTGGGCGTTGCTTCCTGATGGCCCCTCCTCACTTGGGGAAACCCCTACCCACAGAAGGCCACACAGGGAGAGGCCCTGTTTGTGTGTCTGTGTCCAGGAGCCAGAGGTGCCAGGGGTGGGATGCAGAGACCTGCCCGAGGCCTCATCCTCCACGTGGCCAGGCTTCCTCCCTCCACCACCTTCCCTGGGAGGTGGAAATCAGGGTCGTAAGGGGGTCCAACTCCTTCCTCTTCACTTTATTGCTGCCCTAGGTTTTTATGCCCCACACAAGTCTGGCATGGAGGCATTAGATCAGCCATTCAGCCTGGGCCTCCCAGCGAAGTGCATGACAGCACTGCCCTCCTGGGATGGCAGCAGCCACCCAGCTCCTCCACAAGCGGCCACCCCCACAAGTCTTGCCCTCCCAGGGGCTGTCAGGGGCTAAACTCTGACCCACTCAGTCCGTCAGAGTTTAGCCCCAGGTGCAGTGACCTCCCCCACTGGGGGCAGGAGGCAGTTCCACCCCAGGGCCCCAGGTCTTCTGTGGGTTGCCCAGAGCCCCTTGGAGCGATGGTGGCCACCCCTGAGTGGGGAGGAAGGTGGGCCTGAGCACTGACCAGCTCCTGAGAGCAGTTGCAATTGCAAGTCCATAAGGGCCACCCTCAGGCCATGCCAGGACCTTGCTCTATGGGCCTCATTGGTTCTAATACAGTCCTGGAGTTGGAGACTAAGGACAGCTCCATGTTACCGGAGATGCAGCAGACACACAGCAGGTGAGAAACGTGTCCTGGGTGGGTTTCCTAAGGATCTCCAGTCATGAGTGGAAAGCTCTGGCAGGGAACGGGACCCTAACGGGAGAGAGCCATTGTCACGGCCCTGACACAGCTGACCTAGAGCTGGACAGGAGCTGGACGGGGCCTGCTGGAATAGGTTGAGCAGCAAAATGGAACAGAACAAGCAACCCACATTCGGGAGAGCCTTCGTGACTCCACCAACCCCTCTTTTTCCCACAGCCTCTGTCTGCCTAGAGGTGCCGGGTCACAGCTCTGACCATGTCCAGCCCTGTGAACAAAGCACCCATGGCCATCTGATTCCTGGCCAGCCCAGCCTGGCACACACAGGGTGGGGCTTCTCTGATGCCCCAGGTGCCGCTCCATTCTGCTGGAAGGTTACTGTGCCGACTGACACATATCTGTGACATGCTGGAGTTTTGGAGAAGTCCCTTTAACTGAGCTGAGATCATTTAGCATTTGGGAAAAATGACCAAAGCAATCATGGGTGGGTGTGTTTCATCTGCCCAAGACAGAAACCCCATTCTAAACCAGGCCAGGTTGAAGCAGGGTTTTCACCTGCTTACAGACTCCGCCCCAGCCTCCAAAATGGGTGGGGACATCATGGCATCTCTGCCCATTGCCCAAAGGTGACTGGGCCAGGAATGGACAGGGAACACTGCTGGACCTATCAGAGGCTTTTCCAGGATTTTTAACCTGGGACCAGTGTAGAGGACTACGTGCTCGCAAACGAGATGTTGCCAATAAGTCCTGCTCTTGCAAACAAAGCAGGACGTTTCTTCTCTGCAAACAGGAAGAACAAAGGAGTCAGCCGCAAACAGCAGACTCTGGGAACTGGTTAATGTTTAAGCATCTTGAGAAATCAGAAAGTTAGGGAAAGGTCAGAAAAACAACTCATGACATAAAAACAACTTGTGTCATAAAAACAACTCGTGTCTTGTGACGTAGTAAAATTCCACAAGCGTGTATAAAATAAAGCAGAGCGTGCTGCTCGGTGCGGCCGCCATGTTTGTCTTGTCTTGTGTTGTCTTGTGTGTTCATTCCGTTGTTTAGGAAACACGCGGACCCCAACAGACCAGAGCTGCTGGGGCCAAGCCCTGAGGAGGGAGACTGTCCAAGAAAACCAGCCATTCAGGAGGAGAGAGGAGAGCCCTAGTGGGGCTGGAGAGCCTAGTTGTTGTTGTCCTGGAAAAAAGAAAGAATCCTGATAAAAAGGAGTTTCAGTGAAGTAAAAATGACAATAGGAGAGAGGGACTTTGTTCCCACACTGCTTCATGAAAAAATGATCATGAAATGATCATGATGGAATTAGCTCTAGAAGATATTTTCTTCTCCAAAATAGCCAATATTGAAACAATTTGGGCTAATGCTTTTATATTCATAAACATATTAGGGTCAAAAGCCCTCAGGGTTGAGATGGTGAATTCAAGATGTCCTGAGTTCAATAACTGAACACTGTCTCCCTCCTGGACCTCCCTCACTCCTTCCCACCCCACTGTGCCTCTGGACCCTTTAGCCTGTAGGATTTCTTACAAACTCTTAATATGCAAATAGCACATTATTCTTAACTTAAAAATCCCTTAAGTAAGACTACTTGCAACCCATGGTCAGCTTCCTTCAAGTTACTTTATGTTCTTGAAAGTAATCGAAAGTAATCCACTGCAACTGCTTTAAAATATTCTAGAATTCCAATTTCCCCCCTCTCTCTTCCTTCCCTCAGGTTGGCCCGCTTCCCAGGATTCTGTCCTATAAAATTAAGTTAATGATATCTTCAGGATCAGCATGTCTTTGTCTCTAAATGTGGGAGTGTGTCTCCTCCAGGACTTGCCTTGGCCAGGCCTTCCCCTCCCGCTCTGAGTCCCCTTCCCTCCCCGGGCGTGCAGTGCCAAGCCAAGGAGCTGGCTCAAGAGTAAAGAGTGGGCACCTCATGCTTGCCCTCTGGGGCTTGCTGCATGGACCTCTCTGCCCATTCTGGGTCAGGGGTGGCATGGGTCCAGGTTAGTTGTCTGAGGCAGCTCCAGGCAAGGAGAGATGTAGGATAACTCAGCCAAGAGGTGGCCTTTCCTCTAGGTAGCATCAATGAGCCCCATTTCCCTCTTGGCAGATGCTCCATAAATGGTGCTTCTGCAGTTCCCTCCCTCTTCCCAGGTATGGAATGGCCCCAGGAAGTCAGGCCAGGGAACCATGTGCATAGCCTCCAGGTGACAGCTACAGGCTGGAGGGTCAGCTTTCTGTCTCTGGCCTCTTTTCAACAGCTTATGAGATTTTCAGATGTCGCCATCTGACCCTCCCCACAAATGACATTTAAGAAGGACACACAGGGCTGGGTGCGGTGGCTCACGCTGATAATCCCAGCACTTTAGGAGGCTGAGGTGTGCGGATCACACGAGTTCTGGAGTTAGAGACCAGCCTGGACAACATAGCAAAACACTGTCTCTACTAAAAATACAAAAATTAGCCAGGCATGGTGGTGCATGTCTGTGGTCCTAACTACTCGGGAGGCTGAGGCAGGAGAATCGCTTGAACCGTGGAGGCGGACGTTGCAGTGAGCCGAGATAATGCCACTGTACTGCAGCCTGGGCAAAAGAGTGAGACTCTGTCTCAAAAAGAAAAAAATAAGACACACAATAGGCTGATGACTTGCCTTATTGTTCTGGACTTAGTGAGACAGACACAGAGACAAGAGGAAGGGAGGGAGGGAGGCACATAGACACAGATCAGAGTGACAGGAGTACAGGGAGCCAGGCAGGTCTGAGACTCAGAGATGGGCCCCAGTTCAGTAGGCTGCTTGAGTGACACCTGGGAACCAGGAAGCATCCTTGGGCCATGCTTAGCCAGAGAGCCAGACAGCTGGGCTGCAGAGCTGGCAGGGTTGGCAGGGTGAGTATAGTGGAAAGCCTCCTAGACCTTGTCAGCCACAGGACAGTGTGCCCACTCCCTCCCAACCTGCCCCATTAGACATCTGTGTCCCAGGGCCACCTCATTCCTGATCATGAGGGAATGCGGTTAAATTTGCAGAAATCTTGTGATCTGCTTGTTAAATGCAGCTTTTATTAAAAAAAAAAAAAAGTAAGCTTACAATGAGATAAGTTGTATTAAAAGCAATTGTATTAAGAGCAAAGGTAAAACTCAAAACTCATCAAACCCATTGTTTCCTACTTATTTTACTCAATTTTACTATTGAGTTTATGTTTATTTACAATCTATCTGGTGTTTATACGGTGGAAACACCATATAATATGTACCATATAATACTGCATACCTCTCCCCAGCTTCCAGTGATGTCAAGTTGGTGAGACTGTTTACACCACAGAAACTTGCAAATACGATAAATCAGGGACTCCAACCCCCTGCCCCCGCCCCCCAACTCCTGCACTGCTGACTTCCTGGTCCATGAGTGCTTAAATTTGCTAATGTATATTACATAAACAAGATAAAGCACAGGCAATACTTAGGGCAATCATGCTCCCCAAACTTTCCAGGACAGTTTCAATTTAAATATTCTGCCTGCGGTCAAACTGCAGGACCCAATCAGGTTTCAGAGCCAATGTCAGCCGCAGGGAGGCCACCTCGAAGTGAGTGCCTGACGCACAGACTTTCACCCATCTCTTCGCCCCAGCCTCACAGCACCAGACCCTCATTTCATTAATCTCTCAAATTTAGGTCACAGATATCTCAAATTACCTCCTTATTTACAGACATCAAGATCTAATGCTAAAACCTGGAGGGGGACAGAACCAGGCTGTTCCAGGGCCAGACTTGAAAATAAATAATAATAAAATCCCCAAGCCTTAAGATGTCCGTTGCCTGAAATACGCAGTTTAGAGCTTGAAATTCAAGTGACTCACAAACCACACAGCTGGTGACCCTCCCCACCTTCCCTCTCAAGCTAATTGAATTTAAAAAAAAAAAAAAAAAAGAGTACTTAAAGAGGCCTGGTCTCTCCAAGAAGTAAACTCCATGTACTTCCTCTCCCCTGGGCTGGAGGCGCACTTGGCCACACAAGGCATATAAAAGCCCCTTTTGGAGAATTGCTCGTTTCCCACGTGGCTTCTGCAGTCAGTGTAATTTAAGAAACACACAACTCACGCACCCAGCACTGGAAGTCACAGTGGGTGCGCACCTAGAGAGGGAAGCTGGGGGATGCAGGAGTGTTTTTTCTCTGTGTTTAAGCCCCTGTGCTGACTTCTTGAGATTCCGAATACTTTCCACACACACAAAAGGTTGATCTGTACACTCAGGGCAAAAGGCAAGTCACACATTCCAAAGGAAAGTGCACAACCTAAAATGCTATCGGGAATGGAAGGGAGGATTTGAAAGGAGTCATGTCAAAATGGTAACCATGTTCATCACACACTGGTAGGGTTGTGGGGCTTTCATTTTCTTCTTTATAGTTCTCTGAATTTTCCAGATGGTGTATGGTGAAGAGATCTGGCATTTCTTTTATAGTTAGGGTGGGGGAAAATGCTGTTTGCTTGCTTTTTTTTTTTTTTTTTTTTTTGAGACAGGGTCTCACTCTGTTGCCCAGGTTGGAGTGCAGTGGTGCAATCTCAGCTCACTGCAATGTCCACCTTCCCAGTTCAAGCAATTCTCCTGCCTCAGCCTCCTGAGCAGCTAGGATAACAGGCATTTGCCAACATGCCCAGCTAAGTTTTGCATTTTTAGTAGAGATGGGGTTTCACCAAGTTGGCCAGGCTAGTCTCGAACTCCTGACCTCAAGTGATACTTTGGCCTCCCAAAGTGCTGAGATTACAAGCGTGAGCCACCGTGCCTGGCCTGCTTGCTTGATTTTTAAGGGGAGGCCGCTGTGGTGTCCTCTCTCTTTTCTGAGTGCCTCATGGGCCGGGGTCATTGGATGTTTTCCCAAGCGTACCCAGGGGCTCCGTGTAAGCCCCTAGACTCTGTTTATTGCTTGAACAGCAACTGGGAGGGAGTTATGAGGCACCTGGTCCTTTTATACCCTCCTGCTCCGTGAGAGGGGCTGCTGGGTACCACGCCAATCACTGTTGTCGTGTTTTCTCCTTTACTAACAGCTATTCTGCGATTCTGCTTTTTCTTCATTCCGATCTAATTTTGATTGGAGTATTAATATGCTCAGCAAAAATACACTCACTTTTCCTGCCTCTCTGGCAGCTCATTGGCCTCGTGGTCCAGATGTGGGGACAAGACCAGGCGAAGAGCTCTGCTGGAGCAGCCCTTTGCCCACCGTCCCTCCTCCATCCTGCCTGAAAAGTGTCCAGTTCTGCGCTTGTCCGCTGCTCCGTGGCAGAGCGGGACCTGCCCTCATCCGAGGGCACAGCCAGTGGTTGTGTTTCCTGAGAAGAAAGAGTCTTCCCTCAAGATGAAATCAGCTTTTATCTCTAGCCAAAAGGACAGTGCTTTTCTTGCTTCTCACTTCTGGACTCTGTATTTCCAGGGCTCCTAGGACTGAGAGCCTCCCCAGACACACACAATTGCTGAAGGCCCCTCTACCTGCTCAGATTAGGCCTCCCTAAGTCTTCTGAGGTTGGGGGCATAGAGCTCCAGGACATGCTCCATGAACAGGGGAGACCCTTCTTTGATTCATTGTTTCCTTCAGCAAATGCCCCTGGCCCAGGCAACGTTCAATGCATGAAAGAGGCAGTGTGCATGCTCTTGGAGAAGCAAAATAAACACACAAGCAAACACAGGCATAGCGATTTCAGGTAATAAAAGTGCCATGAGGAAAAATGAGGGTAGTGAGATGGGAGTGGCCCTCTTAGCTCGGGTGGTCAGGCAAGGCATTGTGCCTTGTGATAGGTGACCAGGGACCCTATCAGAGTGAGGCAGTGAGCAATTTGAAAGTTTAAGGGGAAGACATCAGGCAGTGGAGACCAAGTCCTTAGGCCCAGAAGCAGAAAGCAAATAATAGTAAATGCATTGTGCAAACGCTGGACACTAGTTTTAGTGGTTTAGTTTTTTTTTTTTTTTTTTTTTGAGACGGAGTTTGGTTCTTGTTGCCCAAGCTGGAGTGCAACAGTGTGGCCTCAGCTCACTGCAACCTCTGCCTCCCTGGTTCAAGTAATTCTCCTGCCTCAGCCTCCCATGTAGCTGGAATTACAGGCACCTGACACCATGCTCAGCTAATTTTTTTTTTTTTTTTTTTTTTTTTTTTTTAGTTGAGATGGGGTTTTACCATGTGGCCAGGCTGGTCTCGAACTCCTGACCTCAGGTGATCAGCCCGCCTCAGCCTCCCAAATTGCTTGGCTTACAGGAATGAGCCACCATGCCCGGCCTAGTGGTTTAAATATTTTACCTATTTAATCCTCATAGCAACCCTAAGAAATAGGTACCATTTTATAAAGGAAGAAACTACAAACCAGAGAGGCTAGGTCATTTGCCCAAGGCCACACAGCAAAACAACAAGCTATCACTTTTTTATTTCATAGATCCTACCACATGCAGTGGCTTATGCCTGTAGTCCCAGCAACCTGGGAGGCTGAGGCAGGAGGATCACTTGAGGCCAGGAGTTTGAGAGCAGCCTAGGCAACACAGCAAGACCACATTTCTACAATTTTTTTTTTTTTAATTAGTCAGGCATGGTGGCATGCAACTGTAGTCCCAGCTAATTGGGAGGCTGAGACAGGAATATCACTTCAGCCCAGGACTTCAAGGTTGCAGTGAGCCATGATTGCACCCACGTACTCCAGCAAGAACAACAGAGTGAGACCCCGACTCTATAGCAACAAAATGAGCTATCATTCTTTATTTCACCAGTCCAAATACTGGACTCTGGGGTAATAAACATTCAGTCCTTCCTCTCAAATCGTAAGAACATAGCTCAGCCTTTTAGGTCAAGGAACATCATACCCCACTATTGTCTCCTTAGGAGCAGGTGATGAGATCAATCCTATTTTGCCACAATTCAAAATATTGGATGCCAACCAATAAAACGTAAGTCCATTATTTAACCCTATTAAAACCCCTTGACCAGGCACGGTGGCTCATACCTGTAATCGCAGCATTTTGGGAGGCTGAGGTGGGCGGATCACAAGGTCAAGAGTTCGAGACCAGCCTGGCCAACATGGTGAAACCCCATCTCTACTAAAACTACAAAAAAATTAGCTGGGAATGGCGGCACACATCTATAATCCCAGCTACTCAGGAGGCTGAGGCAGGAGAGTCCCTTGAACCAGGGAGGCGGAAGTTGCAGTCAGCTGAGACCGTGCCACTACACTCCAGCCTGGGCGACAGAGTGAGACTCCATCTCAAAAACAACAACAACCAAATCCCCTCAACTGTGTGGGCTGACTGGGTGGGCAACTATCTGGGAATTTAAAAAGTCTGAATCCTGGAATTTGTTGAGAGTGCAGCCTTTTTGCCTTTAAAAAAACAATTTTATTGTGATATAATTCACATAACGTTCAATTTACCCATTGAAAGTGCACAATCCAGTGACTTTTAGTCTATTCACGGAATTGTACATCCATCACCAAATTATAGAACATTCCATCACTACAAAAACAAACCTCATAGCCATTAGCAGTCACTCCTCATTCCTCCCTACCCCCAGCCTTAGGAAACTATGAATCATTTTTTATTTCTATGGATTTGCCTATTCTGGACATTTTACATAATTGGAATCATATAACATTGATCATTTTGTGTCTGGCTTCTTTCACTTGCCATAATGCTTTCAAGGCTCATTCATGTTGCAGGATGTATTGGTACTTCATTCCTTCTTACTGCCAAATAATATTGCATGATATGGATGGACCCTATTTCATGTGTTCATTCATCAGCCGGTGGTGTCTAGGTTGCTTCCACTTTTCACATTGTGAACAGTGCTGCTGTGAGCATTCATGAACAGGTTTCTGGGTGGACGTCTATTCTCATTTGTCTTGGGTATATCCCAGGAGTTGAAGTGCTGGGCACATGGTAACTCCACGTTTAACTGATGGAGGAACTAGGATGCAGCTTCATGTTCTCAAGATATTTCCTGCCAACTACTGCACTTGCATCTGGGCAGTGCCCTTGACACCAGCCAGGAGAGGGAGGGGGTGCTACATCTCACGAAAATTGGTTGGCTTCCCCGGCCACCTCCTTTAGATGGTCAGAAACATCTTCATTTACTAGCAAATTAGTGGGGATGACAGGCTCTAATTCAGGTCACTGTATTGCTGGAAAGTATTTTAAAGGGCTGGCATTGTTTTGCCTTCTTTTGAAGTAGTAACCCTACACACACACACTCACACACACACAGAGTACCTCTGGGAATTCAGACCCTTGTAATGAACTCTGTGGTTTATTCTTGGTGAGAGGAGAGAGTCAGATGGATATAAGTAGATTTCTTCCTTCATAAGCAAAGCCTAGGTAGCATTGCTTCCACTTCCCAGGGTCCAGGCCCGTTGGCCATTTATTTGTTACTGCAGCCTTGCCTGAGTCAACCCAGGGTGCAGCCACCCGGGGTAAGTTCCTGATTGTGGGCACAGGGCTGCTTCAGAGCCAGGAAAGACCCAGAACAGGCTAGACAGGCTCTGCCTCCTCCCCACCCCCACCCCAGAGGTCCCGCGAACACGTGTGTCCTGTCCGTCTGCAGGGAGCCTGGGCCAAGGCCCCTCGGAGGAAGTGGGCCGGGCCTGGCCAGGTGCTCGCCCTCTCCCGAGTCAGGGCTGCACTTAGATGACGGCAGACTTCCAGGTGGGAAGTGCAACATCCTGGCGTTTTAGGGGCCCGTCCAAAGATCCAGATGTTTGGCGCCAACAACCCCCAAACCCGGGTGATTGAATCTGACACTTTTTTTTTTATAGAGTGTAGGCACAGCTGGCCAGAGGAAGCTTGTCTGTATCCATTTCTTCTCTCCCAGCTCCAGTGCGCTCCCAAGTTCTGATTCCAGGCAACTTTTGGCAGCTCATTCTTTTATTCTTACGCTGGGAAAAACTCAAGAGTCCCCACCTCCCATTTCTATAAGAAGGGACACTGGGGGTCTGGCCTATTTGATGGAGAGGTGGGAAGGGAATGTGGATGAAATTAGGGCTATGGGAGACGGGGGTCCTGCACTGGATGGGGTCTCAATGACAGAACCTTTGTGGCCACTCTTATTTCTAGGGTTCCAGGACCATAATCCAAGTTCCACAGAACCCCCAAAAGGCCCAGAGGCAATGCCTTAGGAGACCTCAGAGAGGGAGAGAGACCAGGAGAAGATGAATCTCTTTTTTTCCAAATCATTCTTCTCCCAACACCCCAGCATCCCTGGGGTCCCCAGTCTGGCCCCATAGGCAAACCACCTGTCGTTCCCAGGACACACCTTGCACTCCCCACCTGTGCAGCGCTCCTCTTCTTCCTCACTGCTGACCCGTGGATCTTCATCATCTTTCTCGGCTCCAGTGCCCCTTCCTTCCTGCAGCCTTCTGGGAACACCCCAGGGGAGTAATTGCCTTTCTTCCCTAAGCCCATGTGCTAGGATGCATTTCTGTGGTGGCACACATCAGCTAGCAAGTCTCCCCATGGACAAGGATGGGCAATCACCTCTGCAGCCTCCACCCCAGCCCAGCGCCCTGGATATGACAGCAACACTTGCTCAGCAAAAGTTTGTTGACATGAAGTGAAATGCAAGGAGAATCTATTGGGGGTGAAGAGGGGTTCCCGGAGCCGGGAAGGAGGAGCCAATCTGGAGCCACCCGATAGGGCTAATGCTGCGAGAGGGACACCTGTAGTTTGGGGGCCCTTAGACCTGCCTCCTCTGATGTGTTTAAAAAATCATTACAACAGCCCTTCATGCTAAAAACTCTCAATAAATTCGGTATTGATGGAACGTATCTCAAAATAATAAGAGCTATTTATGGCAAACCCACAGCCCACTGAATGGGCAAAAACTGGAAGCATTCCCCTTGAAAACTGGCACAAGACAGGAATGCCCTCTCTCACCACTTCTATTCAACATCGTGTTGGAAGTTCTGGCTAGGGCAATCACGCAAGAGAAAGAAATAAAGGTATTCAATTAGGAAAAGAGGAAGTCAAATTGTCCCTGTTTGCAGATGACATGATTGTATATTTAGAAAAACCCATAGTCTCAGCCCAAAATCTCCTTAAGGTGATAAGCAACTTCAGCAAAGTCTCAGGATACAAAATCAATGTGCAAAAATCACAAGCATTCTTATACACCAAAAACAGACAAACAGAGAGCCAAATCATGAATGAACTCCCATTCACAATAGCTTCAAAGAGAATAAAATACCTAGGAATCAAACTTACAAGGGATATGAAAGACCTCTTCAAGGAGAACTACAAACCACTGCTCAGCCATACTGCCCAAGGTAATTTATAGATTCAGTGCCATCCCCATTAAGCTACCAATCACTTTCTTCACAGAATTGGAAAAAACTACTTTAAAGTTCATATGGAACACAAAAAGAGCCCACATTGCCAAGACAATCCTAAGCCAAAAGAACAAAGCTAGAGGCATCACACTACCTGACTTCAAACTATACTACAAGGCTATAGTAACCAAAACAGCATGGTACTGGTACCAAAACAGAGATATAGACCAATGGAACAGAACAGAGCCCTCAGAAATAACACCACACATCTACAACCATCTGATCTTTGACAAACCTGACAAAAACAAGAAATGGGGAAAGGATTCCCTATTTAATAAATGGTGCTGGGAAAACTGGCCAGCCATAAGTAGAAAGCTGAAACTGGATCCCTTCCTTACACCTTATACAAAAATTAATTCAAGATGGATTAGAGACTTAAATGTTAGACCTAAAACCATAAAAACTCTAGAAGAAAACCTAGGCAATACCATTCAGGATAGGCATGGGCAAGGACTTCATGACTAAAACACCAAAACAATGGCATCAAAAGCCAAAATTGACAAATGATCTAATTAAACTAAAGAGCTTCTGCACAGCAAAAGAAACTACCATCAAAGTGAACAGGCAACCTACAGAATGGGAGAAAATTTTTGCAATCTACTCATCTGACAAAGGGCTAATATCCAGAACCTACAAAGAACTCAAACAAATTTACAAGAAAAAAACAAACAACCCCATCAAAAAGTGGGCAAAGGATATGAACAGACACTTCTCAAAAGAAGACATTTATGTAGCCAACAGACACAAGAAAAAATGCTCATCATCACCAGCCATCAGAGAAATGCAAATCAAAACCACAATGAGATACCATCTCACACCAGTTAGAATGGCAATCATTAAAAAGTCAGGAAACAACAGGGGCTGGAGAGGATGCGGAGAAATAGGAACACTTTTACACTGTTGGTGAGACTGTAAACTAGTTCAACCATTGTGGAAGATAGTGTGGCGATTCCTCAAGGATCTAGAACTAGAAATATCATTTGACCCAGCCATCCCATTACTGGGTATATACCCAAAGGATTATAAATCATGCTGCTATAAAGACACATGTACACATATGTTTATTACGGCACTATTCACAATAGCAAAGACTTGGAACCAACACAAATGTCCATCAGTAACAGACTGGATTAAGAAAATGTGGCACATAGACACATGGAATGTGGCACATGGAATACTAGGAAATCATAAAAAAGGATGAGTTCATGTCCTTTGTAGGGACATGGATGCAGCTGGAAACCATCATTCGCAGCAAACTGTGGCAAGAACAGAAAACCAATCACCGCATGTTCTCACTCATAGGTGGGAATTGAACAATGAGAATACTTGGACACAGGAAGAGGAACATCACACACTGGGGCCTGTTGTGGGGTAGAGAGAGGGGGGAAGGATAGCATTAGGAGATATACCTAATGTAAATGACGAGTTAATGGGTGCAGCACACCAACATGGCACATGTATACATATGTAACAAACCTGCACATTGTGCACATGTACCCTAGAACATAAGTATGAAAAAAAATCATTACATTGCCACTGTAAGAATTAGGAGATCGTGCTTAGGAATCCACGTATTCAGTTTTTAGCAATAAATAAGTAAATAAATAAATTCCAGAAAGAGAAGCCAGAGATGATCAAGGCCTGCCCACAAGCCAAGGCCCCATCCTGATAACTCGTTTGAGTTTTTGAGTTTCCGGCCTGGGCCCAGTAGGTACCGAGTTTGGGATGCCCTGTGCTAATAGGTGCTGAGGAGAAGGCAGTTGCCTTGGGAATAGGCAGAAGGACAGGAATCTTTCCCAAATTTTACTTCAGGCCTGACTAGGATTTTAAATCCACACCCGAGAGCTGCCTGTACCTTCCTACCATGAAGTGCCTTCTGAAGAGGGTGACAGGCCATCCCCTCTGCCTGGCGTGCCCAATTCAGGTTCTCCCTCAGCCAGCAGCAAACCCGCTCTCAGGAACTCTGTGTAACATTTCTGGGATGTTCTCCTGCTTTCCAGAAAACCAGAGTGGGTGGCCTGCAGGAGTCCCCACAGGCAAGTGTGGAAGTGGTGACTGTCCCCAGCCGTCCCCTCCACAGAAAGGCTCATGCCTTCGATTTCGATGTCCTGTCAATTTGTGTCCATACCAGTTCATTTAATGATCAACTTAATTTATGTTAATTTAAAAACATAAATAACGCTTGAGCTGATGAATGCGCTCACTACGTTGACTGTGGTGATGGTTTCCTGGGGGTCTACCTATGTCAAAGCTACCAAATTGTACACTTCAGATAGGCATGGCTTGTTCTATGTCGATTATACCTCAGTGAGGCTGTTTAAAAAATAAAGGCAAGAGCCACCATTTGAATTTAGTGAAAAGGTGGATGTGGAAGCGTCCACACAGAACCATGAGCCCCATTTAGCCAGTGATTCTGTGTGGATGATGTGATTGGCGTTTGGGAGAGCAGGTCAGTAGTAACAGGCCAGGGCAGGGCACATCCCTCTCCCCCGGGCCCTTCCTGGGCTTCTTTCTCACCTTCCTTTTGTCCAGGGATCTTCCAGTCCCTGGTGGGTGTCAACAGCTCCCACCTGAAGAAGCAACACCCAGGGAGATCCTGTGTCCCAGAGGCCTCTCTCTGGAAGCAAAAGGCATGGGGAGACACACCCACATCCCTCCTTCCCTCCTCTATGCAGCCCCTCTGTCCTCTGAGAGAGGACTGCTGGGAGTGGCTGCTCACCACTGCAGCCGTTCCCAGGGGTTCTCAGGGCTCTGTTTCTGAAGCGCACAGTGCACACATCAGTAACAGTACCTACCAAATAACTTATCTAAAGAGATAAAGGAAAACAACTCTTTTTTTGTTTGTTTGTTTTTGAGACGGAGTCTCGCTCTGTTTCCCAGGCTGAAGTGCAGTGGCGCGATCTCGGCTCACTGCAAGCTCCACCTCCCGGGTTCATGCCATTCTCCTGCCTCAGCCTCCCAAGTAGCTGGGACTACAGGTGCCCGCCACCACGCCCAGCTAATTTTTTTGTATTTTTAGTAGAGACGGGGTTTCACCGTGTTAGCCAAGATGGTCTCGATCTCCTGACCTCGTGATCTGCCCACCTCGGCCTCCCAAAGTACTGGGATTACAGGCATGAGCCACCACACCTGGCCAAAGGAAAGCAGCTCTTAAGCTAGCAACAAAAGGTCACCTCTGTAGGGCAATCTCTATCCGCCCTGCCCCTGCTCATTCAGCCCCTCTGATGGGCCAGGCCCGCCACCAGCCAGAGGGGTTGCAGTGTTGGGCAGGCCTC
Source organism: Macaca nemestrina (assembly GCF_043159975.1). Lineage (NCBI taxonomy): Eukaryota > Metazoa > Chordata > Mammalia > Primates > Cercopithecidae > Macaca > Macaca nemestrina. The sequence goes on along the minus strand of NC_092131.1, from coordinate 90,398,114 downwards.
TCCATTCTGGTCACAGTGGCAGCCTGGGATCCCTGCTCTCCATCTCCCTAATGAACTGTGATTCTCCTGGAAAGCATCTGTTTTCACAAAATGTAACCACAGAGGAGTGGGCGAATGGAGAGGGAGGGCCAGAGGAGCTCCCTGGGAAGGCGCCGGCAGTGCCCTCAAGGCAGGTTCACCCCTTCTGCAACCAGGGCTGCAAGGAGAGACAGGCAGGTCTCAGGCTGCAAGGCATACTGAGGCCTCCAACGGCCAGAGGGAGCTGACCCGCTTGCTCACCCTGGCTGGGGACCACACCCTGGCACATCCCACAGCACATCCATAGCACTCTATGTCGTGGGGAGGCTTACCCTGCTGTTCCCTGGAGCTGGTCCCCTCTTAGGGATGGTGTGCTCTTACCAGGGCCATGGGACCCTCCTCAGGGGTCCTGGCTTTGTGAGGAAGAAAAAAATTTGTCTTCTACCTTCTTATGTTCAGTGACTGAAGTCCTGCAAATTAAACTGACAAAAGGCAATTAACAAGAGAAAAGAACAGATTTAATTATATACATATGCAGGGGCATTCACAAAGAAATGTGACTCTCTGAGGTGGTTAGCATTTGGGGCCTGTGTAACATCTTAACAAAGAGCCATAAATTGTGGAGATGTGGCCAGGTGCAGTGGCTCACGCCTGTAATCCCAGCACTTTGGGAGGCCAAGGCGGGCAGATCATGAGATCGGGAGATTGAGACCAGCCTGACCAACATGGTAAAACCCCGTCTCTACTAAAAATACAAAAATTAGCTGGGCATGGTGGCACATGCCTGTAATCCCAGCTACTCAGGAGGCTGAGGCAGGAGAATTGCTTGAACCTGGAAGTCAGAGGTTGCAGTGAGTCGAGATTGTGTCACTGCACTCCAGCCTGGGCGACAGAGCAAGACTCTGTTTAAAAAAAAAAAAAAAAGTGGAGATGATGTGACAAGACAAAGGAAAAATGTTTTTGAGCTTCTAGGGATGGCAAATGTGGAAAGGGGAACATATGGGGGAAATAATGGAAGATAAGGGTTATTTTATTAAAGGTTATGACTATCCAATTTGGTGCCATCTCCAGTGATGAGTTGTGGCTTCTTTCTGGTACAGGAGAAGGGAGGGGGAACCCTTCACAAAAATGAATTTCTGGGCCAGGCACCGTGGCTCATGTCTGTAATCCCAGCACTTTGGGAGGCCAAGGCAGGTGGATCACTTGAAGTCAGGAGTTCAAGACCAGCCTGACCAACACAATGAAACCCCATCTTTACTAAAAATACAAAAATTAGCCTAGTGCGGTGGTGCATGCTTGTAATCCCAGCTACTTGGGAGTCTGAGGCATGAGGATCTCTTGAACCCAGGAGGCAGAGGTTGCAGTGAGTCGAGACTGCTCCACCACACTCCAGCCTGGGTGACACAGTGAGACTCTGTATTTAAAAAAAAAAAAAAAAAAAAAAAGATAAATTTCTGCCCTCCCTTGAGGCAGATGAGAGCATGGGGAGTAGAGAGCTTTTTCTGCATCTGGCTGTTTCTCAATTGCCTTCAGCTCAAAATAATCCTTATGCCAAGGGGGCATCCTTTGGGGTGGCATATTCTGATGCTTTCACACTCCTGCCTCGGAGCCTGTGATCTCCCCATCATTCTGCCTTTGCTCCAGAAAGCCGTGCATGATGGTGCTGGGAGTCTGGCCACAGAGATGAGATTCCCAGCTTTGCCTGTCATCAGGGATGACATCTCAGCCAAGGCCAGCCCCCTTCCTAGGCCTCGGTTTCCTCTTCTGTAAAGCAGAGAGGAGCATGGTGCCTACCTCCTGGGGGGCAGTTAAGAGCACTCCACAACAAGATAAGGTGAAATAACAGCCTGTGTGCACTAGGTTCTCCTAATATACTAGCTAGACGCTTCAGACAGAAAGCTACATTACAGAAAGGGACAGTGATGTTCAAAGTGACTTCTGAGCCATGTAGCACATCACCCCCAAACACTGCCATGGATATTCTCTCACTGAATCCTTATAATTATTTTCTTTTATGGATGAGAACAGGAGAGCTTAGAGACATTTGATGCCTGGCCCAGGTTGCATAGCCCACGCCATGGCTCAGGCTCCCAGTCCTGCGCTGTCTCGAACCTGGGCTACCCTGCAGTGGCTCACTGAGAGGGTGAGTCCTGCTGTTCTGTGGATGGTGCCTGCAAGCCCCAGGGAGGTGTGGACAGAGGTGAGTTTTGCAAAGGGGTGGTGTTGCCCAGATCAGGGCTCCATATGGGCACAGGGAGTTCTGGAAGGTTGGAAATTCCCCAGAAGACAAGTTGAGGAAGGGAGACAGCAGCAAGGCCAGGAGGGAGGCCAAGGAGGCAAAAGACGACAGGATCAGAAAAAGGCAGGCAGGAGGCCAGGGCCGGCTGCAGCAGAGGGGCAGATTCTGTGAGGCCAGCTGCTGAGGGTGCAGGGTGCAGAGCTCGATGAGACCCAGGATGGTCAGTGCAGAAAGCCCGTGCCCCAGAGAACTGGAGGAGGCCTGGCGCATCTCCACTGCTGGCAACTCCTTAGAGGCACTGGCTCAGCAGGAAGAGGAGGCCAGCCAGACACCGGGGCAGGTGGGGTGAGCACACAGGGAGCAGCGGGGAGCCAGACGGGGGGAGAAAAAGAAGCTGGCGCTAACCATGGGCAGAGTATCCTCACATTTGGTCAGCTACACATGGACGAGGACACGTGGCTGTGAGGTCTGGTGATCCCAAGCTCTGGGGAGGGCTGGAGCACAGGGGGCTCTCTCACTGCTGGTGAGAAGAGAAACTTCCCGGCCACGCAGGGGCAGCGTCTGCAGCACCTACCAAAGTGAAGAAACCCAGTTCCACCCCCAGGTACATTTCTGACAGGCACTGTGCACAGGTGCACCTGGAGACAGGATATTTATGGAGCAACCTTCCTAAGAGCCAAAGATCAGAAGCAACCCCAAGTCCATCAATAACAGAAGAGAGAAAGCAATGATTGTGTTCATGTAATAATGGGCCATGCACGGAACTGCAATAAGAAATGAGCGAAGACCAGGCAATGAAATAGAAGGATCCCCCAAACACGCTGAGCAAAAGAAATCAGACGCTGACGAGGACATGCCCAGTGATCCCAGGGGCAGAAAGAGGCCCAACTCAACTCTGGTGCTTAAGTGAGTTGCCCCAGGTCCCAGGGCTGCTCACAGGCACTACTGACTTTCAGCTCAGGCCAGTGTCAACCTGAGTGTGTGTGTGTGTGAATGTGTGTGTGAGTGTGTGTAAGGGTGTGAGTGTGTGTGACTGTGTGTGTGACTGTGTGTGTGAATGTGTGTGAGTGTGAATGTGTGTGTGAGAGTGTATGTGTGTATGTGAGTGGGTGTGTGAGTGTGTGTCAATGTGTGTGAGGGTGAATGTGTGTGTGGGACAGTGTGAGTGTGTGAGTGTGTGTGTGTCAATGCGTGTGAGGGTGAATGTGTGTGTGGGAGAGTGTGAGTGGGTGGGTGGGTGTATGTCAATGCGTGTGAGGGTGAATGTGTGTGTGGGAGTGTGAGTGGGTGTGTGTGTGTGTGTGTGTGTGTGTCAATGCGTGTGAGGGTGAATGTGTGTGTAGGAGAGTGTGAGTGGGTGGGTCAACACGTGTGATGGTGAATGTGTGTGGGAGAATGTGTGAGTGGGTGGGTGGGTGTGTGTCAATGCGTGTGAGGGTGAATGTGTGTGTGGGAGTGTGAGTGGGTGTGTGTGTGTGTCAATGCGTGTGAGGGTGAATGTGTGTGTGGGAGAGTGTGAGTGGGTGGGTCAACACGTGTGAGGGTGAATGTGTGTGGGAGAATGTGTGAGTGGGTGTGTGGGTGTGTGTCAATGTGTGTAAGGGTGAATGTGTGTGTGGGAGAGTGTGTGAGTGGGTGGGTGGGTGTGCGTCAATGTGTGTGAGGGTGGATGTGTGTGTGGGAGAGTGTGTGAGTGTGTGTGAGTGGGTGAGTGGGTGGGTGAGTGTGTCAATGCGTGTGAGGGTAAATTGTGTGGGAGTATGAGTGGGTAAGTGGGTGGGTGGGTGTCAATGCGTGTGAGGGTGAATGTGTGTGTGGGAGAGTGTATGAGTGGGTGAGTGGGTGAGTGGGTGGGTGAGTGTGTCAATGCGTGTGAGGGTAAATTGTGTGGGAGTGTGAGTGGGTGAGTGGGTGGGTGTGTGTCAATGCGTGTGAGGGTGAATGTGTGTGTGGGAGAGTGTGAGTGTGCAAGTGGGTGAGTGGGTGGGTGAATGTGTGTCAATGCGTGTGAGGGTGAATGTGTGTGGGGGAGAGTGTGTGTGGGTGGGTGAGTGTGTGTCAATGCGTGTGAGGGTGAATGTGTGGGAGAGTGTGTGAGTGTGTGGGTGAGTGGGTGGGTGTGTGTCAATGCTTGTGAGGGTGTATGTGTGTGTGGGAGAGTGTGAGTGTGTGTGAGTGGGTGAGTGGGTGTGTGTCAATGCGTGTGAGGGTGAATGTGTGTGTGGGAGAGTGTGAGTGTGTGTGAGTGGGTGAGTGGGTGGGTGTATGTCAATGCGTATGAGGGTGAATGTGTGTGTGGGAGAGTGTGAGTGTGTGAGTGGGTGAGTGGGTGGGTGTGTGTCAATGCGTGTGAGGGTGAATGTGTGTGGGGGAGAGTGTGTGTGTGAGTGGGTGAGTGGGTGTGTGTCAATGCATGTGAGGGTGAATGTGTGTGGGGGAGAGTGTGAGTGTGTGTGAGTGGGTGAGTGGGTGGGTGTGTGTCAATACATGTGTGAATGTGTGTGGGAGTGTGTGTGTGTCAATATATGTGTGAGTGTGAATGTGTGTGAGACAGTGTGTGAGTGTGTGAGTGGGTGTGTGTGTGAATGTGTGTGAGTGTGTGTGAATGTGTATGAGATAGTGTGTGTGTGAGAGAGTGTGTGAGTGGGTAAGTGTGTGAGTGTGTGTCAACGTATGTATGAGTGTGAATGTGTGAGAGTGTGTGTGAATGTGTGTGTGTGTGTGAGTGTGTGTGAGTGTGAGCATGCAGGTGTGTGTTCTGTGCTGATGTTAGGTTAGGCAGGGCTGTCTCATCAGGCCTCCAGCACAGCTGTTAGGGGCTGAATTGTGTTTCTCCCAAATTCATGCACTGAGGCCCTGAACCCCCAATTCCTCAGAATGTGACTGTATTTGGAGACAGGGCCTTTAAAGAGGCAGTTAGGTTTAAATGGGGTCGTTAGAGGCCCTAACATGATCTGACTGGTGTCCTTACAAGAAAAAGAGATTAGGACACAGGCACAGAGGAAGGATCACATGTGGACATGGAGAGAGGGTGGCTGTCTGCAAGCCCAGGATGGTCTCAGAGAAACCAACCCTGCTGATGCCTTGATTTTGGGCTTCCAGCTTCCAGAGCTGTAAGAAAAATTAAGCTGTTGCTTAAGCCTCCCATTCTGTGGTATTTTGCTATGGCAGCCTGAGCTGGCTGAGACACCAGCCTCCAGTCCTTCAGGGCTGGGAAGTGAGTGGGTCCCACATTCCTTCTCGTCCTCTCCAGCCCACCCTTAACAAAGGTTTTGCCCCAGGGAGGAGCCTCACAGGTCACCTGGCCAGATGGCCTCTCTAGACCCAGGTGAGGATCGGCCTGCTCGAGCTCACATGGCCCCTGGTCGGCCTGCTGCCATCCCTGAGGAAGAAGGCTTCATGTGACGGGGTGGGGAGCAGACCTGGGTGGGCGTCATGAGCCCACAGAGAAAGATTCTCCGTCATAGCTACACAGTAGAGTCCTGAAACTCAAAAACATGCCCCTGCTTGGGTCTCCCCAGAGCAATTAAGGCAGAACCAGGGAATGGCGTCCAAGCCCATGCGCTCGCTTTGTAACTTCCCCTAATGTGCAGCCAGAGCTGCGGCGCCCACTGAAGGGGCATCACGGACACCTGGAGGCGACTGTGGCTCCTGCCGCCTGGGTGCGCTTCTAGTGCTGGTCGAGCGTGCTCCTGATGCCAGCCTGTAGGCTTCCCTCCGTCTTATTGCTAAATCCTCCTTGAGCAATCGATGCCATCCACCTGACTTCCCCAGAGAAACCCCTCTGTGACTTTGCTCTCCATATGGAAATTGTGTGCCGTTTCTGTTGTCACTGATTTCTCCAGACATGTTGAACACGGGCTCGGGTCCCTCCCAGCACCACACCTGTTGCCTTCCCCACACACCCAGATGGGATGAGGTCAGCTGCTCCGGAAGCCATGCAAGAGCCCAACGTGCCCAGGCTCCAGCTTCCCCCACACGACTGCACCCAGCGCCAGGCTGGGGTGGTGTCCATGCAGAGGCGGCAGCTGCTGTGGGGAGCCAGGCAGTCCGGGGTCTAAAGCATGGCCCTGCCACTGACTAGTGGAGTGGTGGGGGTCAAGCAGCCTTGCCCAGTGAGCCTCAGTTGATTCCTGTGTAAAGTGGACCAGCGACACCCAGACCCTGGCTTTGATACAGGAGATGTGGTATGTGCCTGGGGCAGGCAGCAAGAAGCCGGGAGAGGCCTTTGTTACTTTATCTTTTGCCTCTCTTGCCTTGCACCCTTTTGGCATCCTGTGATCAGAGGAGATTCCGATGTTGCTAAGGAGGCTTCAATCACAGGGATCTCCCCTGGCGGTTCCCTGCCAATCTCTGGAAACTCCCTCTCCTGCTTTTCCTTCTGAGAATCTCCAGAGTCAGTTCGTGCAAGGCTCTGCCAACCTCCAAGCATGCCCCAGGGCTGGGATGAGAGGGAATGGGGAGGGAAGGGGCTCTGCGCAGGTGGTTGGGCCACTCATCTCTCTGCTCCTGCTGCTTCCCCTGCAGCAGTTCGGGATCCCACCAAGGGGCTGCACACTGCACCTTGCCTTCTTGCTCACCGGCATCGGATGCACCAGAAGGAAGCAAGCTCAGCACTGCCCACATGCTGGGCCTTTGTGTGAATTACAGAAGGCGCCCCTCTGGGCAGCACCAGCCCCTGGCATGGCATGGCAAAAGTGGCATGGGCTGGATTTCAGGTCCAATTTGCCTCCTAGCTGGGCACATTTGGCTCAACACAACTACACAACTGAACAGAACAACCCTGAAGACAATTGCCATTCAGTCATCACCCAGAGAAACCATTTATAGCAAGGGAAACAGCAGCTCACTGCAAAGCCTGATTCTGCAGTGTCTCTTCCCCAGCCTTGCATCTGGAGCATGAACTCCTGGAGGGAGGTGATGGCCATGGGATTCATCCCTGCGTTTCCTCTCTGCCACACAGAGAGTGGGGTCCTGCACACGATGGGGACTCAGAAGCAACAGGCTGAGCCAGTGCTTACATTGTGGCTCTGTCCTTAATGTGCGGGCTTTCTGGGTGATCGTGCCTTTCTCCGCTCTGTGAACAGTCAAGTTAGCATCCCTTAGCAGATGCACAGGACCTAGAAGACTGTAGGCAGATGCAGCAATATTGAGGCAGAGGCCACCAGGCAGGCTCCTGGATGCCTCGGGTAGAGTTCCAGAATGAAATGCCTGTGAATGTGTCTCCCAGGACAGCACAGGGTTTTACTCGCAGCTTCCCCTTGAAATCTGAACTCTTCTCTTCCTGCTCACCTCCACTCTCTTGGCTATGATGCCCTACCCATTCATTGATTCTGCCAGCAAGCATTGAGCACCTACTATACATGCTTGGAGGAGCTCACCATAGGGGAAGGGGAGTTAGAGAGGGAGCCATCCTCCCAACTGACAGAGGCAGAAAGGAATTTAGGAAAGGCAGTTTTCTGGAAGAAATACAGCCTCCACTTGGCAAATGGCTGCTATGCACCAGGCCCTATAACAGGAGGGCCGCAGAACTCAGCCAAGGGAATCTTTGCAATTGGCCTGTACTGTGGCCTGTCCATGCCCAGAATAGCAGGGGACCAGCCCTTGTGAATGGAATGGAATCAGACGGGCTGATTCCAGAACTTGTGTCTTTCCCAACACCTCTCCGCACTCTCTGTCCACCACCCACCCCCTACCCTGCCACTCACCATGTTGTGGTTCTGTTACCTCCAGTTCTTACCCAGCCAGCGGGGTTTTGGTTGGGTCAGGAACACCTGCCCTCAGTGTCTGCCCTCCTGTCCTCTTCACAGGAGCTGGTACTGTCAGCCTCCCTCTGTGCCGGGAGGGCATGACCCCTCACCTCCCAGCACCCTCGCTCCTTGCCAAGAGGGGCAAGTCTACACGGGAAGGGGATGGGCTTGCCCTCCCACATCTCAGGCTCCAGCAGGAAAGGGCACAAGAATAGTGTAGGATCTACAAAGTGGCCTGAGACTGCTGCCCTCTCATCATCTGCCTACTGTGGGTGGATGACTTGCCACACTGTATGGGTTGTGATTTCCTCAACATCTCCATAAGGGAAGAGGTGCCATCCATGTTCTACAGATGAAGAAACTGAGAGGCAAGACAGGGATGGGATACCCTTGCCTCACGTCACCGGGTGGCTTGGAGCCACATCACACTGTATCCTTGAACTTCACACCATGTGCTGCTTTCTCTGCGCCTCCTCCCTGCATCCAGCCACCCTGGATGTGGAGGAAGATCAAGATCCTGAGGGACCAGGGTGCTTCTGACAGAGGAACGCCACGATTTCCTGACCATCCTTCCATGCCTTGGAATACAACCTTTGGAGCCAGTCAGCTGGTGACAGGAACAGGACTACTAATATCTTAGTGCTTTCATTTCCTCATCCGCAGAGTGCAGGTAACTGCACCCAAGTGCTGGAAGATCTGGATGGGGAGACCTCAGCCAGCTGAGTGAGGTGCGCAGCACACACATAAGTCGTCTAGAAGCAGTAGATAGAGGAGCATGAAATGCAGCATCTGCTGTCAGGCAAGTACTTTTCACAGCAAGAGCTCCCTGACATGGTCCTTTTACATGGGCCCCCATCCTAAATCATCCCTCCCTTAATACGGCTCAAGCCACAGGCATTTAGCAACTTCCTTTGCCTCATGACCATAGATGTTACCTCTCATATCATATTCCAATTAAAACTTTACTGGGTCCCCTTATAAAATGAACTTTCTACATTCATATTCATAGCAGCATTATTCACAAAAAGATGGAAACAACCCAAATGTCCAACAATGAATGAATAGATAAGCAAAATGTGATATATATATACAATAAAATATTATTCAACCTTCAAAAGATGGGTGCCTGGAGCCATCAAATTCATAGAGACAGAACGTAGAATGGTGTTTGCCAGGGGCTGGGGGGAAGAGGGAATGTGGAATTAGTGTCTATTGGGTACAGAATTTCAGTTTGGGAAGATGGAAAGAGTTCTGGAGGTAGATGGTAGTGATGGTTGCACAGCAGTGTGAATGTGCATAGTGCCACTCAACTGGACACTTCAAAATGGTTGGCCAGGTGTGGTGGTTCACACCTGTAATCCCAACACTTTGGGAGGCCGAGGTGGACAGATCATGAGGTCAGGAGATCGAGACCATCTTGGCCAACATGGTGAAACTCCGTCTCTACTAAAATACAAAAAATTAGCTGGGCATGGTGGTGCATGCCTGTAATCCCAGCTACTTGGGAGGCGGGGGCAAGGGAATTGCTTGAACCTGGGAGGCGGAGGTTGCAGTGAGCCGAGATTGCGCCACTGCACTCCAGTCTGGTGACAGAGCAAGACTCGGTCTCAAAAAAATAATAATAACAATTAAAAAATAAAAATAAAACAAACAAAAGAACAGCTAGTTTTCCTGTACATGGAGAGATGCTGGGGTAAGGCTGCCTTGGTGAAGAAGAACATGCAGTCTAGGTTGCCCAGGATTCAGAAGCAGCTGTTCATGTTGGCTCAAGACACAGTTGTCTTCTTGTTGAGTGGATAAGGTGGAGCAGAAGGTTGATCTGGCACACAATTTTCATAGTATTCTTTATGCCACAGGTTCTGTAGTGATGTCCTTTATTTCATTCCTGACACTTAAAATTTGTGTCTTCTCTCTTTTTGTTAGTCTTATTGGGGGGTTATCAATTCTTTCTTGCTTCTCTATTTTTCCGTTTCTTTGAGTTCTGCTCTTACTTTTATGATTCTCTTCCTTCTGCTTGCTTTGGGTTTTTTTGCTCCTCTTCTTTTTTTCTTTTTAAAATTAAGGTAGAAAATGCATAGAAAATTTGCCGTCTTTGCCATTTTTAAGTGTGCAATTCAGCAGTAATAAATACATTTATATTCTCTCTTTCTTCTCCATATCCCTCTTCTCTCCATATTTTGCTCTTCTATTTAAAAAAATTTCTTGAAGTAGGGACTTAGGTGATTGATTTGAGATCTTTCCTCAATAAAGCTTTTGGTGCTATAAATTTCCCCCTTAGTTTTAGCTGCATCCTACAAATTTCGATATGTTGTCTTTTTGTTTCCAATCAGTTCTATGTATTTTTTTCAAATTTCCTTTGAAGCTTCCTCTTTGACCCATGAGTTTTTTAGAAGCATGTTGTTCAGTTTCTACGTCTGGAGATTTTTCTTTTGCCTTTCTCTTACTGATGTCAATATGATCAGAGAACACATGCTGTATGAATTCAATTCTTTCAGATTTGTTGAGGCTCATTTTATGGCCCAGGATATGGTCTGTATTGATGAATGTTTCATGGGTGCTTGAAAATGGTTGGTGCTTGGAATGTTTCTAAAAAAGAAGTGTGGGAGGGAAAGCTTGCCTCTGTCCGAACCCCCTTTTGACACCCATTCTCCCTCTATTTTTTTCCATACAGAAAGAATTATCATGATTATATTGATGATGGTAGTAATAATCCAATTTTTAAGACAGTTTACGAAACTTATGATGCCTTCCTCATGTCAATCACAGAAATGCAAGGTATGATACATTTTTATTTTCTTCAAAGGGAAGATACACATGCTGATTAACTTCAGTTATTATTAGAGAAATAAGTTAAATTATGTGTAAGTATTGTAGCAGACACTTGTTGCTGTCTTGTTGCAGTCATGCCCCTTTTCCATCTTGTTGGCTTAGCTCTGATTCTGTTCAGATGGGTGCGCATGAGATGGGTGCCTTTGCCTGTAGCTCTAGAGGTAAATCCTGATTCACTGAAGTAATCAGGGTGATCCTGTCTCCACTCTGGGGCCATACAAACAAGGTCTGGGTGCAGTTCTGGCTAACGACTCTCATGAGAAGTCTACTGAGTGGTTTCAAGGAACTTTTTAAAATTACTCTTCATAAGCATAATAATAAGCTTCCAGTATTGTCAGGTGACCTCCTAATGGATCTGTCCCTTCTGCAAATACTAACTCTGAGGCACTGGGAAAAGAAAACAATGGCTGAGGCAATGGAGGGTGGACGAAAGCAAGAAGATTCTGGAGAGGGATGAAACCTGGCAGGACTGACTAACACAGGGTGAGTTTCTCACTTGCTCTGGTAGGAATCTGCAGCTTCCTAGCCGGAAGAGTCATTGCACAGAATTGGAGTAACTGCAGCTGCTGGAGTTTCAGAAAGAAAAGAGTCATAGACGGAGAGACCAAATTTGGAATATTAACTCCACTCAAATCTCCTGCTGATCCCTGACAGATGTATGCTTGGAACAGGTTCAAAGCAGCACAGCTAAAGACTTTTAAAAATCTGAACTCAACCACCTAGCTTTATCTTAAGGACCTAGAAAATAAAAACAAAGTAAATCCAAAGCTAGCAGAGGAAAGGAATTAGTAAAGATTAGAGCAGAGATAAATGAAACAGAGACTGGAAAAACACCAAGGAAAATCAGCAAAACCAATAGTTGGATCTTTGTAAAGATTAACAAAATTGACAAGCCTCTAGCTAGATGAACCAATGAAAAAAGAGGTAAGACTCAAATAATTAAAAGCAGAAATGAAAGGTGGGGCATTACAACTGATTTTACGGAAATAAAAATACTTACAAGAAAGTACTATAAGTAACTGTATGCCAACAAATTGGATAGCCTAGATGCAATGGATAAATTCCTAGAAAAACACAACCTACTAAGAAGGAGTCATGAAGAAACAGAAAATTCAAACAGACCTATTACTAGTAAGAACATTGAACCAGTAATTAAAAACCTCCCAATAAGGAAAAGACCAGGACAAGATAGCTTCATCGATGAATTCTATCAAACATTTTTTTAAAAAAAGGACACAAATCCTCCTCACACTCTTTCAAAAATTGAAGATGAGGAAATACTTCCAAATTCATTCTATGAGATCATCATTACTTTGATACCAAAGCCAGACAAAGACTACAAATACAAATAAACAAACAACTATAGATGAATATTGATGCAAAAATTCTAAACAAAATACTAGCAAACAGAATTCGACAGCACTTTAAGAGAATTATACACAATGACCAAGTGGTATTTATTCTTAGAATGGAAGATGGTTTAGGATACAACAAGCAATTAACTACCATTTGATTCAGCAATTCCACTACTGAGTATGTACCCAAAGGAGAATAAATCTTTATATCAAAAAGATACCTGCATGCCTATGTTTATCGCAGCACTATTCACAATAGCAAAAATATGGAATCAACCTAAGTGTCCATCAGCAAAGGACCGGATAAAGAAAATGTGTTGTATATGCACAGTGGAATACTATTCAGCCATAAAAAGGATATAATTATGTCTTTTGCAGCAACATGGATTGAACTGGAAGCCACCGTCTTAAGTGAAACAAGTCAAACCTTCTCACTTATAAGTGGAAGTTAAATAATATGTACACATGGGTATAGAATGTGGAATGATAGACATTGGAGACTCTGAATTATAAGGGCATGGAAGGGGGTAGATGATAAGAAATTATTTGATGAGCACAATGTGTATTACTCAGGGGATGAATGCCCTAAATGCCCTGACTTCACCACTATGCAATCTATGCATGTAACAAAATTGCACTTGTACCCCGTAAATGTATACCAAAAACTCAATCAGTCACATTAACAGATAAAAGGGAAAATTCCCCACATGATCATCTCAATTGATGCAGAAGAAGCATTTGACAAAATTCAACACCATTTCATGATTAAAAAAAAAACCTTCAAAAACTAGAAATAGAAAGAAACTACCTCAACCACAAAGGAGAAAAGCTAAAAGCTTTTCCTCTAAGATCAGGAAAAAGACAAGAATGACCACTTTCACCACTTCTATTCAACATAGCACTGGAAGTCCTAGCCAGAGCAATTAGGCAAGAAAAGAAAATAAAATATATCTAAATTTAGAAAGGGAGAAGTAAATCATCCCTGCTTACAAACAACATGATCTGTTATATAGAAAACTCTAAAAAGATAACACACAGAAAAATTAGAGCCAATAAATGAGCTTAGTGAAGTTCAAGGATGCAATATCAGCACACAAAAATCAGTTGTATTTCTATGCACTAACAAACAATCTCTAAAGAAAATTCAGAAAACAATTCCATTTACAGTAGCATCAGGAAGAATAAAATAGTTGGGAATAATCTTATTCTAGGAGATGAAAGTCTTGTACTCTGAAAACTATAAAATGTTGCAGACAGAAATTAAAGAAGACATAAATAAATGAAAAGATATTTATGTTCATTAATTAATATATTTGGTAGTATTGATATCATGTAGATACCAATACTATCCAAAGATATCTACAAATGTAATGCAATCTCTATCAAAATCCCAGTAGTGTTTGGGGTAGACATAGAAAAGTCCATCCTAAAATTCATATGGAACTTCAAGGGACCCCAAATAGCCCAAGCAATCTTGAAAACAATGAACAAAGTTAGAGTTCTCACACTTCCTGATTTCAAAACTTATTAGAAGACTACAGGGATCAAAACAATGTGGTACTGGCATAAAGACAGACATATAGACAAACGGAATAGAATATAAGGCCCAGAAATAAACTTTCACATATATGGTCAAATGACTCTTAACAAGGGTGCCAAGACCATTCAATGGGGGAAAGGACAAAAGGACAAATGATATTGGGAAAACTGAATAGACATGTGAAGAAATGAAGTTGGACCTTTACCTAACACCACATACAAAAACGAATCCAAAGTGGCTTAAAGACCTCAGTGTAAGATTTAAAACTCTAAAACTCGTAGAAGAAAAAATAAGGGAAGGCCAGGCATGGGGGCTCACACCTGTAATCCCAGTATTTCGGGAGGCTGAGGTGGGTGGATCACGAGGCCAGGAGACGAGACCATCCTGGCTAACACAGTGAAACCCTGTCTCTACTAAAAATACAAAAAATTAGCCAGGCATGGTGGCGGGCGCCTGTAGTCCCAGTTACTCAGGAGGCTGAGGCAGGAGAATGGCGTGAACCCGGGAGGCGGAGCTTGCAGAGAGCCAAGATCATGCCACCGCACTCCAACCTGGGCAACAGAGAGAGACTCGGTCTGAAAAAATAATAGTAGGCTGGCCCCATGACTCAAGCCTGTAATCCCAGCACTTTGGGAGGCCGAGACAGGCGGATCACGAGGTCAGGAGATCGAGACCATCCTGGCTAACAGGGTGAAACCCCGTGTCTACTAAAAATACAAAAATTAGTTGGGCGCAGTGGCGGGCGCCTGTAGTCCCAGCTACACGGGAGGCTGGGCCAGGAGAATGGCCTGAACCTGGGAGGCGGAGCTTGCAGTGAGTGGAGATGGCGCCACTGCACTCCAGCCTGGGCGACAGAGCGAGACTCCGTCTCAAATAAATAAATTAATTAATTAATAATAATAATAATATAAGGGGAAAGCTTCATGACATTGGACTTGGCAATGATTTCTTGGATATGGCACTAAAAGCACAGGTGGCAAAAGTAAAAATAGATACATTTTATTATAAAAAATCTGTACATCAAAGAATACAATCAACAAAATGAAAAAGCGGCCTACAGAATAAGAGAAAATATTTACAAATTATATATATGATAAAGGGTTAATATTCAGAATATATAAAGAATTCCAATAGCTCAACAGCAAAAAAACAAAAACAAAAAACCTCAATTAAAAAAATGTTACAGGTAAAGAATTGAATAGACATTTCTCCAAAGAAAATATACAGATGGCTAACAAGCACATGAAGAGATGCTCAGCATCACTAATCATTGAAAAAAATACAAATTAAAATCATAATAAGATACCACTTCATACCTAGTAGTATGCCACTTTAAAAAACAACAAGAGTTGACAAGGACATGATGAAATTGGAACACTAGTGTGCTATTGTAAGAGTGTAACAGGTTTTGCTGCTGTGGAAAAGACTATGGTGGTTCCTCAAAAAATTGAAAATAGACCAGGCACAGTGTATCACACCTGTAATCCCAACACTTTGGGAGGCCAAGACAGGCAGATCACCTGAGGTCAGGAGTTTGAGAACAGCTTGACCAACATGGCAAAACCCTGTCTCTACTGAAAATAGAAAAAATTAGCTGGGCGTGGTGGCAGGCGCCTGTAATCCTAGCTACTTGGGAGGCTGAAGCAGAAGAATTGCTTGAACCCAGGAGGTGGAGGCTGCAGTGAGCCAAGATTGTGCCATTGTACTCCAGCCTGGGCAACAAGATTGAAACTCTGTCTCAAAAAAAAAAAAAAAAAAAATTGAAAAGAGATTTACCATATGATTCAGCACTTCCATGTTTGGGCATATACCCGAAAGAATTGAGAGCAGGGACTCAAACAGATATTTGTACACCCATTTTCATAGTCATGTTATTCACAATAGACAAAAGATGGAAGCAGCACAAGTGTCCATCAATGCATGAGCACAAAACAAAATGTGGTGTATACATACAGCAAGATATTATTCAGCCTTAGAAAGGAAGGAAATCTGGACACATGCTACGACATGGATGCACCTTGAGGATATTGTGCTAAGTGAAATAAGCTAGTCAGAAAAGGACTGTGTGGTTCTACTTACATGAGGTACCTAGAATAGTCAGATTTATAGAGACAGAAAATAGAATGGGGGTTACCAGGACCCGAAGGGAGGAAGGAATAGAGAGTTGTTTGGTGGGTATAGAGTTTTAGTTTGGCAAAATGAAATGAGTTCTGGAGATTGATTGCACAACAATGTGAAAGTTCTTAAAAATACCAAATCGTATATATAAAAACGGCAAGTTTTATGCTATCTATATTTTATCACAAGTTTTAAAATGCAAATAATTTCTGCAAAAAAGAAATAATAGCCCCAAATTTCTAAATTTTGAAGATTAAAGAAACACAGTAAACTCCAAGAAGTACAAATACAAAGAAAACCAAGCCAGGGCACATCAGAGTCAAACTTCTGAAAACAAGTCTTTTATAGAAAGAATCTCAAAAGAAGCCAGAAAAAAAAAATACGTATAGGTGAAAAAACACTTGAGTTATCACTGACTTCTCATCAGAAACAATGGAGACCAGAAGTTATTTAAAAGCTTTGAAAGAAAAATCCATTAACTCAGAAGTTTTATATTCAGTGAAAATATCTTTCAAGATTAAAGATGAAATAAAAACTTGCTTAGGTAAAAAGAAAATTAAGAGAATTTATAGCCCGCAAACTTCAGTATAAGAAATGCTTAAAGAGTTTCCTCAGGCTGAAAGGAAATGATACTAGACAGAAAATTGAATCTTTAGGAAGGGAAGAATAACATAAGAAATAGTATATTTCTGGGTAAATATAACATACTATTTTTCTTTTAATTTTTAAAAATATATAAAACTGTCAAAGGAAAAATAGAGCAATGCCTTGTGAGGTAATATATGTAGAGGTAACACATATGATTACTATAGCGTAAAAAACAGAGGAATGGAAAATATTCCTATATGGCCAGAAGGTTTTTACACTTTAGGTAAATGGTACAATATTAATAGGAAGTAACCTGTGGAGGGTTAGTAGTGTTATCCCCAAGACAAACATCTAAAAATGCAAAGATATAGTTAAAACCAACAGATAAATCAAAAATTTGAAATTCTGAAAATTACTAAAATAATAACTTTAAAAAGTAAGAAAGGATGAACAAAAACAGAGGGACAAACACAAAGCAATAAAATGGGAGTCCCAAATTCAACTATAACAATAAAAGTGAATATGTATTAGCCCATCTTCACACTGCTATAAAGATACTACCAGAGACTGGGTAATTTATAAACAAAAGAGGTTAAATGAACTCACAGCTCCACATGGCTAGGGAGGCCTCAGGAAACTTGCAATCATGATGAAAGGCAAAGGGGAAGCAGGCACATTCTTCACAAGGTGGCAAGAGACAGAGAGAGAGTACAGGAGAAACGTCACTTTTAAGCCATCAGATCTCGGGAAAACTCCCTCACTATCACAAGAACAGCATGAGGGAAACTGTCTCCATGATCAAGTCACCTCCCACCAGGTCCCTCCCTTGACACACGGAAATTACAATTTGAGATGAGATTTGGGTGGGAACACAAAGCCAAACCACATTATTCCACCCCTGGCCCCTCCCAAATCTCATGTCCTTCTAACATTTCAAAACCAATAATGCCTTCCCAATGGTTTCCCAAAATCTTAACTCATTCTCATTCCAGCATTAACCCAAAAGTCCAAGTCTAAATTCTCATCTGAGACAAGGCAAGTCCCTTCTGCCTATGAACTTGTAAAATCAAAAACAAGCTAGTTACTTCCAAGATACAATGGGGGTACAGGCATTGGGTAACTGTTCCCATTCCAAATGGGAGAAATTGGCTAAAACAAAGGTCCCACATGCCTCATGCAAGCCTGAAACCCAGCAGGGCACTCATTAAATCTTAATGCTCCAAAATAATCTCCTTTGATTCCATGTCTCACATGCAGGATGCACTGATGTGAGGGGTGGCCTCCCAAGACCTTGGGCAGCTCTGCCCCTGTGGCTCTGCAGAGTACATCCCCTGTGGCTGGTTTCACTGACTGGCACTGAGTGCCTAAGGCTTTTCCAGGTGCATGGTGCAAGCTGTCAGTGAATCTACCATTCCGGGGTTTGAAGGATGGTGGCCCTCTTCTCACAGCTCCACTAGGCAGTGCCTCAGTGGGGCTCTGTGTTGGGACTCTAACCCCACATTTCCCCTCTGCTTTGCCCTAGTAGAGGTTCTCCATAAGGGCTCTGCCCCTGCAGCAGAATTCTGCCTGGATAATCAGGTGTTTCCATACATCTTCTGAAATGTAGGCAGAGGCACCCAAAGCTCAACTCTTGTCTTCTGTGCACCTGCAGGCGCAACACCATGTGGAAGCCTCAAAGGCTTGGGGCTTGCACGCTCTGAAGCAATGGCCTGACCTGTACTGTGGCCCCTGTTAGCCACAGCTGGAGCTTGAGCAGCTGGGACACAGGGCACCAAGTCCCTATATTGCACAAAGCAGTTGGGCCCTGGGCCTGGCCCGTGAAACCATTTTTCCCTCCTAGGCCTCTGGGCCTGTGATGGGAGGGGCTGCCTTGAAGATCTCTGAAATGCCCTAGAGACATTTTCCTGATTGTCTTGGCAATTAACACTCAGTTCCTCATTATTCATGAAAATTTCTGCAGCTGACTTGAACTTCTCCTCTGAAAATGGGTTTTTCTTTTCTATCACATGGTCAGGCTGCAAATTTTCTAAACTTCTATTCTTTGCTTCCCCTTTAAACATAAGTTCCAATTTCAAACCGTCTCTTCATGAGCTCATATAACTACACACTTTCAGGAAAAGCCCAAGTCACCTCTTGAATGCTTTGCTGCTTAGAAATGTCCTCTGCCAGATACCCCAAATTATCTCTCTCAAGTTCAAATTTCCACAGATCTCTACAGCAGGGACAAAATGCCTCCAGTCTCTTTGCTAAAGCATATCAAGAGTGACCTTTGCTCCAGTTCCCAATAAGTTCCTTATATCCATCTGAGACCACCTCAGCCTGGAATTCATTGTCCATATCACTATCAGCATTTTGGTCAAAACCATTCAACAAGTCTCTAGGCAGTCCCAAACTTTCCCACATCTTCCTGTCTTCTTCTGAGTCCTCCAAACTGTTCCAACCTCTGCCCATTACCAAGTTCCAAAGTCACTTCCACATTTTCAGGGATCTTTATAGCAGTATCCCATTCCTGGTACCAAAATCTGTATTAGGGATCTCCAGAGGGACAGAACTAATAGGATATATGTATATATGAAAAGTAGTTTATTAAGGAAAATTGACTCACGTGATCACAAGATGAAGTCCCACTTGCTGTCTGCAAGCTGAGGAGCAAGAGAGCCAGTAGTGGCTCAGTCTGAGTCCCAAAGCCTCAAAAGTAGGGAAGCCAACAGTGCCACCTTCAATCTGTGGCTGAAGGCCCGAGAGCCCCTGGCAAACAACTAGTATAAGTCCAAGAGGAAAAGAACTTGGAGTCTGATGTTCAAGGGCAGGAGGCATCCAGCATGGGAGCAAGATGAAAGCCTGAAAACTCAACAAGCCAGTTTATTTCACCTTCTTCTGCCTGCTTTTTCTAGTCGCACTGATAGCTGATGGAAAGGTGCCCACCCACATTGACAGTAAGTGTTTCTTTCCCAGTCCACTGACTCAAATGTTAACCTCCTCTGGCAACACCCTTACAGACACACCCAGAAACAACACTTTGCATCCTTCAATCAAATCAAGTTGACACTTAATATTAACCATCACAGAATAGAACAAACATGACAATTAGAAGAATGATATTATCATTATGGATAAAAGAGCAAAACCCAACTACATGCTATCTATAAGAGGTATGACTTATATATAATAAGACACAGGATAGGTTGAAAGTAAATGGATGAAAACATTTATACCATGCTACCACGAAGCAGAAGACGACTGGAATGGCTATATTAATATCAGACAAAATTGACCATAAGACAAATAGATTTTTTGGAGATGAAGAAGAGTAAATCACAGTGATAAAAGGGTCAATTTATTAGGTTCCTCTATAAACATTATAGATAAACCTATGGCTAATAACAGAGCTTCAAAATACATGAAGCTAAAATTGACAGAAATAAAGAAAGAATTAGACAATTCCACAAAGTTAAAATTTTAAACATCACTCTCTCAGGAAAAATCATAAAACCTAGTCCAAAAAATCAGTAAAGATATAGATGAACTGAATAATGCTATCAGCCACTCTAATCTAATTGATACTTTAGGACAATATATCTAAAATTGCTGAGTCTGTATTCTTAAGTTCACATAGTTTGCTTACCAAGAGAGACAATATGATAGATTATTAAATAAACTAAATGTACAAGGATTTAAATCACATAGACTATGTTCCCTGATCATTACAGAACTAACTTAGAAATCTATAAGAATAAAATATCTAGGAAACCCCCAAATATTTGGCAACAAATAGCACACTTCTAAATAATCTATGAGTAAAAACAAAAAGTCACAATGAAAATTTAAAAATATTAAAACTGAATGATAGAAAATAAAAAATCCTATGTATTAAAATTAGGAATTTGGGTAAAGCAAAATTTAGATAAAAACATTACAGCTTAGAAACTTACATTGTAAAATAAAAACATCTTAAAGCAATGACCTATGATTTCACCTTAAGAAGTTGGGGGAAAAAAGCAGAGTTGAGTAGAATAAAAGAAACAATAAAGATACAGGCAGAAATCAACAAAATGAAAAATAATAGAGAAAAAATTAAAAACCCAAAGTTGGTTTTTTGAAAAGATTAAAAAAATTAATAAATGCTTAGCTAAACTAATGAGAGAGAGAACACAAATGATCAATATCGGGGAAAAAAATAAGAAATATAATGAACAGTATTATGCCAAAAAATTTAACAACTTAGATGAAATAGACAAATTCTTTGAGAAACACCACTAACCAAAAGTAACACAAGATGAAACAAAAATTAGGAATAGTCCTATATTAAAGAAATTAAATTCTTCCCATAAAGAAAACTCCAGGTCCAAATGGTTTCACTGATTAATTCTATTAAACATTTAAGAAATAATATCAATCTTATGTAAACTTATTCAGAAAACAGAGGAGGATGAAACACATTCCAACCCATTTTTATGATGCCAGTACAACCCTAATACCAAATAAATAGCCTGACAAAAAGAAAAGAAAGGGAGGGAGGGAGGAAAGAAGGAAGAGAATTACAGCTCAAGGTCTTTCATAAAAGCAGGCGCAAAAAAAATTAACAAAATACTAGTAAATGCCATCCAGCAATATATAAAAAGGATACTACTTCACTACCAAATAGTTTATACCAGCAATGCAGTTATTATTACCAATTAGTAATTTGCTAATAAGCAATACTAACTACTATTACTAATATACTAATTGGCTAATATTTGCTAATATTATTGATATTTATCCTTGTATAGCCTATTGGATATGCATATAAGGTAACAGACAAACTATCACTAATTAGTTTAGTAATAATGCAAGTGCTATTAATTGTAATCTTACTAATACTGGCAAATACTATCCAGCAATATATAATAAGAATACTACGGCCGGGTGTGGTGGCTCACACCTGTAATCCCAGCACTTTAGGAGGCTGAGGCAGGCAGATCACGAGGTCAGGAGATTGAGACCATCCTGGCTAACATGGTGAAACCAAGTCTGTACTAAAAATACAAAAAATTAGCCGGGTGTGGTGGCACACGCCTGTAGTACCAGCTACTCACGAGGCTGAGGCAGGAGAATCACTTGAAACAGAAAGCAAAAACAACAAAAGAAAAATAAAACTGATAAATTAGACTTCATCAAAATTAAATCTTCTGCTGATCAAAAGGCCCAGTGAGGAAAACGAATAGACAAGCCACAGAGTAAGATAACACATGCACATAACATATATCTGACAAAATTAAAAACTGGTACCCAGTATACTTAAAGTACTGCTACAACCTAATAATAGAAAGACAAACAAGCTAACAAAACGGGCAAATATGAACAAAAGAAATGCTATAATGGAAATACTAATGTCATACCAAATAAAGTTTAAAGCAAAAGTATTAAAAGGGGCAAAGAAGTACATTTTATACTGATAAAATAAACAATACACCCACCGAGAAAATAAATCCATATTATAGTAGATGTTAGCAACTTTCTCAAAAACGAAGACACCAACCAGGCAAAAAACAAGGAGGGATGTAAACGATGGAATAATTTAATTACAAACTTGATATTAACTTTATATCTGAAAAACAAAAAGCACACAGAACTGTTATGAAAATTGATCACATATTTGGCCACAAAGAAAGTCTCAACAAATTCCAAATAACCAACATCATGCAGACTGCATTCTCTCTTCATGATACAATAAAATTAGGAATCAACAAAGAAAAAATTTGCTGAAAACATTCCATGTTTGAAAACTAAAAACCTTACTTTTCAATAATTTGTGGATTCAAAGGAAATCATAATGAAAGTATCATTTTTCAATCAAATAAACATAAAACTACCACTTATCAAAAACTATGGAATATATCTAAAACAATACTTCTAGGGAGACATATAGTTTTAATATTTTTGGCAGAAAACAAGAAAGATTGAAAAATTTAGGCTTAGAATAAAGAAAAGGGGCAAAAGTTAATGAAATACATGGATTGGGGGAGAGTAGGTACTAGAGATAATTCACAAAACCAAGGTTCTTTGAAAAAACTATTAAGATTTTAAACAAATCCTTTGACAGAATGAATCCATTGAAAAAGAAGATACAAAACCCCAAATCTGGCAATTAGAAAGGGAAATAACTATAGATACAGAAAAATGTTTTAAATCAAAGAAGATATTATGAGCAACTATTTCATACACTTTTTAAAAACCAAAGAATATATAGAATATAAGCCACAAAAACTGACAAGTAATGAAAAATGTGAGTAAACCAATTGCAATCAAGAAAATCAGGTGGCAATCTACAACCTTACTCAGATTTTTTGGGTATATTTTTATCAAATTGCCAAAGAACAAATAATTCCTATTTTTATAAGTTCTTACAGATAATAAGAATTAAGTAAGATAAAATACTAATATATATCTTGCAGATAAAAATAAATAAGCTTTTAATTTATTTTTTGTGTAAATATAATCTGTATTAAAATAAACGTAATGGTCCCTATAAGAAAGAAAAATACAGGTCCCTTAGAAGTCTCTTAGAAATATAAATGTAAAAATCCTACTGGAAATATTAGGGATTCTAATCTAGTAGTGTCCTAAAATAATAATTTGTCATGACTAAGTTAGGGTTATACCAGAAACGGAAAGATAGTTCTTTCATTAGGTATGATGTATGTATACTTCATCTCATTAATATGTTAAAGAATAAAAAACATATGTACCTTTCAAAAATACAGGAAAAGCGCTCAATAAAATTTAAAGCCCATTCACAAGAAAACATGCACATCATAACCATAGAAGGAAATGTCATGAAAAAAATAATTGACACTTATCAAAAATCTACTGCAGACAACTCATGTAATAGTAAAACAACATATTTAATATGGGAAAATTACCATTATCACCACTACTATTGAATAGAGTACTAGAGTTTCTAAACAATGCAACAAGACAAGAATAATAATTAGAAAGGTAGACAAAATTGTAAGTAATTTATGATCATCTATATAAAAAAAGACAAGCAACTCAATGGATAAAATGATAGAATTAGTAAGACAGTGAGGAAGGGTATATGAATACAAAATAAAGTTATAAAAACTAATAATTCTTCATTAAATATTCAATATGAAACCAGCAATGTAACATTTAAAATGTCACGACTGCAAGACATAATGCATAACACATATAAAATACACCTAATAAGAACGTGCAAACTTTATGGAGATTATTAGAAAACACTGAAAGACATAAAAGATTAAAATAAAGAAAGAGATATTTTACTGTCTATGCATACAAAAATTCAACATTGTAGAGATCTAGTTACTTTACTTCCAAATTAATACATTAAGTGCAAATGCAATTAAGATTCTTTGATTCATCTCTGGAAACCGATTCTAAAATTTATATGAAGGAATGAAGGAATTTGAACAACTAAATCAATTTTAAACACCGTCATCAAAAACAACCTCTGTTGGCATTAGGCCATTTTGCAAAGCCAGAGTCATTAAAATAGTGCAGTACTGGTACGGAAACAGAGCAACGGAATACAATAACCACTCAATAGGCTAGGGCATTGGTCAGAATGTAGAGTTTGATAGACACAGCATCACAATGCCTGGGGGAAAAGAGTTCAGACACAAAAAGACAAATTCCAGATGAATGCTGGCAGAGAAGGGACAGAGGGATTGGATCCGGAAGGAGACGTGGGAGCAAGATTATTTTTTGTTTTTTATTTATTTTTTTTTCTGTTGTTATTTTTAATGAGGAGAGGCTGTAATGCAAAAAAGTCCCTGGGAAAGTGCATAAGGGTGGTCTTTGGGGTAAGTTCCTGAAGAACTTTGGACTCCAAAGCAGAGGAGGAGAGGCGGAGGGATGTCAGAAAGGGTGGGTGAGTATGTATACCTGACCCAGGAAAAAGAGAGCATTTCTGTCTTTTTGCTCACCACTGTTCCATGTAAATTTCCCTTTGTGTACTGTGACCATCTGCAAGGTAAGACGGATGGGTAGAAATCAGAGACTCCATAGGAGGGTAGGGAAACAGGAACCAAAAAAGCCGAGTGGTGTTGTTTTGGGTTTTGTTGCTGTTTTCAGCAGAGCGGAGAAAACCAAGGGCCACCTCCACGGCCTTCGTGTCTGTGAAGGTTAAACCGGGGCAGCTTATCAGCAGCTGCCTCTGGATGAGGACACCGGGGAGTCATTGGCTGGAAAATAAGCCAAAAATGCTGCCAACAGAAAAGTCACCGTGTGGTCCGTGAAACGTGCACCAGAGTGAATGCAGATGGCAGCGTGTGCAGTGCATCTCTGCCCACCTGGAGGTGCACCCAGGGAGGGAAGGTGCCTTCCGTAGGTTTGATACGTGAGGTGAGACCTGCAAAGTGCAACTCCATGGAAGA
Organism: Macaca nemestrina; assembly: GCF_043159975.1. NCBI lineage: Eukaryota > Metazoa > Chordata > Mammalia > Primates > Cercopithecidae > Macaca > Macaca nemestrina. The sequence continues at coordinate 90,373,278 of NC_092131.1, read as the reverse complement.
TCTAAGGTCTTAACTAGCCCTGCTTGTGCCTCCGCTTGTTTACTCCGTGTGCTAAAATCAGACAAATACACAGTGAACAGGGACTGAGCCGCACCCCGCCTTCATGCCCAAAAGGAGAACCAGCCATACTGGGCAGGTGTTCTGAGGGCCAGGACCAAACGGAGTGGGGTTGTTAGTGGGAGGAGACCAGGGGAAGGTCTGTGACCCAGTGCAGCCACAGAGTGAAGCCAGGGAGTGAGCAAAAGCAAAACCAGGCCCCAAGGGTCAAAATCAGAATGATCTTTTCAGTGATGGGATCTGAAGCTGGAGAAGGGAAGGAAGGCAGGGGAGTGAGACAGGAACCAGGCGGGAAGCACAAGGAGGCTCTGGGCTTTGCAGTGGATGGGATCCCCGGGGGGGTCCCATCCATCCATCTGGGAGCTGGGACAGGCCGGGTGGGCCAAGGAAAGAGGCACAGCCTGGAGGGGTGCACACAGCGCGGAGTGAACTGAGAACTAGAGAAACAAATCTTTCTGCAGACGAAAACCTGGGACCCGTGGAGCAAAATAAAAAAGAGCCAGTGGCTGCGCAGTGTCCAGGAACAACAGCTATAAAACCTAAGCATCTGTTAGGATTCAGAGTTAATTTGGCAGCATCAACTGTGGTCCCTAGGGAGCTGAGGTGGGGTGGGGTGGGCTGTGAATGTTGCTGGAATCCTCAGATGATGCCCCCAAACCAAGACTCCTGGGTATATACAGAGGACATAACTGTTCTCTGCGAGGCTGAGCGCTTTAGGCTCTGTTCATGCATTTCAGACATTACATCTGGGCTGTAATGACTGCTGAAAAATTCCAGAATATTCTCAGCAAACAAAAGGTTCCTAGCCTTTAGAGCTGGACTGCTTCAGACCTGTAGGGGAGGTGCTGGTGCCCTGGAATAAGCTTCATTTTCTTTGACAAGAAACCCAGGCATCCTTGGGTTTTATCTTATCATGATCGCTGTCAGCAGATACAAAAAGCCTCCCCCAGGGAAGCGGCTTCGTACCTGTGAGGGGAATGGCCCAGGTGTGCCTGTGTCTCCTGCCACCCCCTTGATCGGTGTTGAGTGTCTGCTGGTGCATACCTGTCCACAGCCTGCCTGGAACAAGCATGGCCCCGCAGCCTGGGAAATAATAACACAAGGGTGAGTCCTCTCTGCTTTCAGGTGCCTGGGCCTTGAAGGCACCCACCCCCCGGGGGCAAGGGCTGTAAACATTGTTGGGCCATTCAGCCGGAAACCTGGGAGCAGGGCTCTGACAGGGCTACAGGTGCCCCGGGTCACTGTGGATGAAGATGAGACACCGATCCCTTCCCCACGACACACAATCCCCCAGGCTTGTTTTCAGCCAGACAATCAGCCACTGTCCCCTCCCGGTGGGCCGCTCAGCTGCCTGCCCAGGCCCATGCCAGCAGCGGAGCTGGAATCTGGGTGCCTTTCCCAGCTTCGCCGTCTGCTGGGCTCAATTAGGGAGGGTGGCCTGGGCCTTGAGTGTTGTCCTTGCGTCACTGGCCCCGCTGCCCTGGGCTCCTTCCACCACACATCAAAGGCAGCCAGGTTAGAACCCACTTCCCTTTAGTCACAGGCACAAGTTAAACAGTCTCAGGTGTCCTCAAATGCCCCCTTCTGCAAGTGTTTATTTTTGTGTTTATCCCCACAAATAGGTTCCAGCATTTCCTGTGACGCCCAAATAAGGCAGAGCAAGCAATGTCATGTATTGAACAACAACCAAGTAAAAACCAAACAACATCAAGGAAATAACTTACCTTTGAAGCCAACACCATGGATACAGCTACAATAAGCCAGTCCCTGAACAGTGTGCTTTGAGCTGAATGGAAAGGTTCCTTTGTAGCCAGCACAGCTTGTGGGTGCAGTGAGCCATGCCTCTTCCTCTTGTGGCACTGTCATTTAATCATGGTGAAGGCTAGAGGCTATTTTGCCTGGGGTAGGAAGCAATAGATCAAACAGATTTCAGCAGTCCGGGACATTCTCTGAATCCTCACTTGTATCTGAAAACAAACCCAAGAGCACAGGCCAGGATGGTGGAATGGAATGTTGGCCTTGGGATTAGAATACCCCATCGCCAACTGCGCTCAGGCTGGGCTTGCAGATGCCATGTAGGTAGACACAATAGCCCTAGCACCAATCCTGGGTAGGGCCTGCTGGGGAGCACCTGTGAAGTGTGGCTGTCCCTGAACAGTGAGGCCAGAAGCTCCCTGTCACCTGCACAAACACTGAAGCAGGACAGCACTCTCAAGGACCTGGCCACTCTCACTCCCTTGCCTACCACACAAAAGGCCTATTGATTTCAGTAGGCAGTTCCCATCCTTGAGTTTAAGCCATTTAGGGCCATTTCTCCTAAGCAATTCCTAAAGCAGAGCTTTAAAAATACGTGCTGTGGTCTTCCTTAGGTTAATCACAAGTGCAGGAGGACTTGTGAGCTTGCAGCTTCCTGTGGCCTTCATGGTGTGGCCAGGTGACTTGTTTGTCCATTCTGGGTCACTAGGAGCTGAAGACACCCAGAGGTCACTAAGAGCCCCCAGGGCCAAGAGGCTTGCTTCCGCCACAGTGGGAGTTTATAAAGGACGTCAATTATTCAAGCTCCACTTATTTGGAGGCAGTGGGTCTTTTATGAATGCAGACATTATGTTTATTTATAGGGACGGTAAACCAACCTGGAAAGTGTAGTTCATCCTCTGGCTCTGGATGAGCTTGGGATATCATAATAAGGAAGGAAGGTATTGCTTCCTGTCAACTATTTAAACTCAAGTCCAACCAACCAGGGCTCTATGAATAAACACACAGGGACCTGTTAAACCATAACTATGAACTAAAGTGAGTTTATTCCTCCCCCGGCCAGTTATTAGATGTTCACTTCATGGTCTGCGGGGGACGTAGTAAATAGCTGCCGGGGAGTTTCCTGCCCTTTTAATTGGAGGGATTCTTGAAGCAGATGTCCAACGTGTAGGGAGAAGTAGATGACAGCTCTGGGGCCTCTTGCTGTTGAAGCTGGAAGAAGGGAGAAGGTCCAGTAGACCAGTAGACTAGTGCAGGAGATAATCACTCCAGGGCCAACCCATAAGGTCTCAAATCTCCTACGAGAGCTGGCACCTTCCTTAGTTAACTACCTTTGGCGTAATATGAAGAAATGTCAAATGCTGTGCACTGTTTTCAAGCCAGATTCCAACAATGCTTAGAAAGGTTCTTCGGAAGAAAGCTTTTCTCAGTCTGTTTTCTGAATTTTTTTTTTTAATTTATTTATTATTATTATACTTTAAGTTGTAGGGTACATGTGCATAACGTGCAGGTTTGTTACATATGTATACTTGTGCCATGTTGGTGTGCTGCACCCATCAACTCGTCATTTACATCAGGTATAACTCCCAATGCAATCCCTCCCCCCTCCCCCCTCCCCATGATAGGCCCCGGTGTGTGATGTTCCCCTTCCTGAGTCCAAGTGATCTCATTGTTCAGTTCCCACCTATGAGTGAGAACATGCGGTGTTTGGTTTTCTGTTCTTGTGATAGTTTGCTAAGAATGATGGTTTCCAGCTGCATCCATGTCCCTACAAAGGACACAAACTCACCCTTTTTTATGGCTGCATAGTATTCCATGGTGTATATGTGCCACATTTTCTTAATCCAATCTGTCACTGATGGACATTTGGGTTGATTCCAAGTCTTTGCTATTGTGAATAGTGCTGTTCAGAGCCGGATGCAAGGGCGAAAAGTTTCTTTATTTTCCCTCATTCCCACCCGTGCTTGTCAGGGCCGACACTGTACACTGGCTCACTTTGGGGAACTCTGGAAAACATATATCCTAACTCTTCTCTGATAATAACTGGCAGCAAGGCTACAGGTAAAAGCAGAGCTTCTGTATTTTAGTTTTGAGATTTGTTAGTGTTTAGTCTTTCCATGGAAGTTGGTATCTTTTAGAAGTAAACACACACAGAGACCCATGCAGAAGGAGGGGGATAAGGAGAGAGAGAGACCGCTGACTACTTTTGACTGTGGCTTTGGGGCCTGAAGGGAAAAAACCTTACTCTAGAGTTTTTGGAATTACACCAACCAAAATGAGGACCTACACTTAACTAATGTAACAAAGGGAGATATTTAAGAAAGTAAAAAACATTTAATCAAAACTTAGTCACAGCAGCCTACAATGTAACATGATTTCCAGAGGCTCTTTGCTTTAAAAAATGAAGAAATTCAGAGTACACATTAAAAATAAAGTTTTTCTTTAAAAAGGATTAATCCTTTGTGCTTTCTTTTCAATTGAATGTCACCTCATTCTATATTTAGATTATTTTTAAATACTAAAAACAATTACAGTTTTAAAGAAGACATAACAATCCTAAATGTGTATGTTCCTAACAATAGGGCTTCAAAATACATAAAGCAAAACCAGATAGAACTGAAAAGAGAAATAGACAAATCTACTGTTATAGTTGTGGATTTAAGCATTTCTCTCAGTAATCAAACAAATAGATGGAAAATCAGCAAGTATATAAAAGACATGAAGAACACCATCAGTCAACTCAATCTAATTGATATGTGTAGAACACTTCACCCAACAAGAGCAGAATACACATTCTTTTCAAGTACATACAGAACATTTACAAAATAAGATCATATTCTAATTTTTTTAAGTTAAATTTAATTTTTTTGAAATTATTCAAGTATGGTCTGTGGCCATAAAGGAATTAAACTAGAAATCAATATTAGAAGGATGTCTGGAAAATCTTCAAATATTTGAAAATTAAATAATGTATTTCTAAATAATCCATAGGCCAAGAAAGAAGTCTCAAGGGAAATTAAAAAATATTTTGAAGTGAATAAAATGAAAATATAACATACAAAAATGTGTGGGGTGGAGCTAAAGCAGTGTTTAGAGGAAAAATTATAGTACATTAAATATATATTATAAAAGAAGAAAGGTCTCAAATCAATAATTTAAGCTTCCACTTCAATTACCTAGAAAAAAAGAGTAAAATAAACCTAAAGAAAGGAGGGCAGAAATAATAAAGATAAGAGCAGAAATCAGTGATATTTAAGAGGTAAAAACAACAGATAAAATCAATAAAACCAAATTTGATTATCCAAAAAAGTCAGTAAAATTGATAAACCTATAGCCAGACTGACCAAGAAAAAATGATGAAAGAAACAAATTACCAACATCAGGAGGAAAAAATAAGGTATCCCTGATTGTTGTTCAGAGTATCTGATGCCTTTTAAATACATCAGAAGGATAATAAAGGGATACTATGGACAATCTATGCTCATAAATTTCACAATTTAGATGATGAGCCAATTTCTTAAAAGCCACAAACTACCAGAATTAAATCAAGAAGAAATAAACTGTATGAATAGTCTTATATATTTTTTTAAAATTTGAACTTGTCATTAAAAACAAAACCTAAAAAGGCAAACTCCAAGCCCAGATGGTTTCATTGTGAATTTGGGCACACATTCAAATGAAAAATAACAGCGATACTTCACAAAACTGTCCAGAAAATAGAAAAGGAGAGGACACTTCCTAATCATTTAGTAGGCCAATGTTACTGTCATATCAAAACTGAAATAAGAAAGTACAAGAAAAGAAAACCACAGACCAATACTCTTATGACTATAGACCCAAAAGTCCTTAATAAAATATTAGCAAATTGGATACAGCAATATTTAAAAAAATACATCATAATCAAGTGGAATTTATCCTAAATAAGAATGACTCAATATTTGAAGGTAATTAATGTAATTCACCACATTAACAGACTGTATTAGTCAGAGTTCTCCAGAGAAGCAGAACCAACAGAAACAGAAAGAGGGAGAGGAAAAGGGAGGAGCAGGGAAGAGAGAGAGAGATTGATTTCCTGGGAGGAACTGATTTGCATGAATTACGGAATGGAGGCGGGGAAGTTCCAATCTGTAGTGTGGGCCAGCATGCGTGAGACCTAGGAGGGCCAATGGGGCAGATGAGATTTAAAGGCAGATTGCTGGAAAATTTTCTGTTGCTGGGGAGGCCAGTCTTTTCATTTCCATTCAGTCCTTCAACTAATTGAATGAGACCCACTCACATTATGGAGGGCAGTCTGCTTTACCCACAGTAAACTGATATAAATAATCTCATCCAAAAACATCCTCCAAGTTGACATATAAAATGAACCATCACAAGTTCACTTCTTGTCAACTTGGCATCTGTATGCATCTTCTTAGGATAAAATTGTCTTGCACACAACTGAAAATGCACTTAACTTCTTCCCCAGAAAAGAGGCAAAGTCCTTGGATGTTTATTCCTTTCCTTGATATCCTATAATTTAAATGCTATGATTTAAAGTTAATGATGGCAGCAGCGGCCCATCTGGAGCGGCTGCTGCCGTCACGCTGGCTGCAACAGGGAGGTGCAGCCAGGGCTGCACACTCCACGTAGCTAGCAGGGGCCAGAGACAAATGGGAACTCTGCCCCTTCTGAGTTGATGGGGAGGGAGCTCCCCAGGTGCAGCCACAGCCACCCAAGTCGTGGCTATTGACCCGGTCCTCCTGCTTCGTGGAGCAGGCAGGATCCCTACCCCACCAGGTGGAGCTGCAGCAACCCAAATCACAGCTGTGGACCCAGGCATCCCCGCACTCTTGGGGGCCCTGGAAGAGCCCCCCTGCTCTTGCAGGCTTGGAAGTGCCTTATCCTGCTGCCTGGCTTCACCCTGCTGTAAGTGCCTGTTCTGATCTCAGAGCAAAGTCAGGCCAAGCCCGGACACTATCACAGCCCAGCCACATGTGCACATGCTCAGGGCATTGCTGACACACCAGCCCCCTGCCACCTAGGCCCCCTCCGGACTTTGGGCACTGACAAGAGTAGGAGGGAAGCCAAGGAGGGGAGCTGAGGGCAGCTTGATGCTGGCGTGCTGGTGTCTATTGGCACCTACAGCTTGGGTGCCATGAATGGCAGCAGGAGACAAACAGGTTCCTGAGTGGAAGGGGGTGGGTCCCCAGTAAAGCTTCACTTTCTGGCCAGGGAGGGCCCAAGGCTGGAGACTGGGCTTCCAGTCCCATGGACCAGAGTGGGAACCTGTGGTGTGTTTTCCGGGCTGGCCCATGGCTGCCTATGGACCAATCAGTGTGCACTTCCTCCCCTCTGAGGCCCATAAAAGCCCTGGGGTCAGCCAGAGCTGAGCAGGCATCATGATGACCAGCTGCAGAGAGGAGCTACCCACTCCAGGGCCTTCTCTGAGCTATTATGTCACTCAATAAAGCTCTTCTTTGCCTTGTTCACCCTCCACTTGTCTGCATACCTCATTCTTCCTGGACACAGGACAAGAACTCAGGACTCGCCACATGGCAGGGCTGAAAGAGCTGTGACACGAACAGGGCTGAAACACACACCTTGCTTGCCACATTGTTGGTGAAGAGAAGGTCCTTTGGGGAGCCCAGACTTGGAAGCTCCACGAGCCAGGGCTCTGACTCCCTCTTTGGGGCCTGGCAGCTCCTGGAGTCTCCAAATTACCAGGTGCCACCATGTTCCCTGGTGGCAGCCATGAAAGCTGCTTGCAGTGCACCTGGTCCAACCGCAGCCTCACAGAAAGCCAGAGCCCATGCTAATACCTGGAGCTGTCCACCCTGCTGCAGTGGCCGGCATGACTGACTGTGCAGTGACCGGACCCCATGCTTGTTTGCTCATATACCCCTCACCACTCCACACCTGGCTCACCCTTGGCAGGCATGGGATCCAGGCTGGTAGTGTGAGCCAAGCACAGCCTACCAGGCTGAGTGGGCTGAACAAGCCCAGTCGGTCTGAACAAAACTCAGGCAAAAGGGTACCACCAGCCACAGAGGTTTCCAGCCAGAAAAGCAGCACTCCACAGATCCCGTAACATTAACAAACTTAAATACTGTGATATAACATCAGTATGTCTTATGGTATATAATAATGGGATAAGAGAGGGAAGAAAACAAAGACATTTGATACACACATGCCTATATACACACACAAATATGTTCATCAAAAAAATATGGAGGAAACAGTCATCACAATTATAGTTCTCATGTCTATAACTGGTCACGTGATCACAGCTGGCAATTAAAACTACCTTCCACTACCCGCTTCATGTTCCCTTTGCCTCCAGCAGGTAGGGGTTCTTTATCAAGTGCAGTACCCAAACTTTCATTCTTGAGGTGTCTGGACTATTAGTAACCCTGCCTGGATTGAGTTGTTCTAGTTTTTTATTGACTTTAATCTCGAGGTTTGGTAATACTGAGACACCCTACGGGATCTCCTGTGCTCCAGACACATTCTTTTTTATCTTCATTGTGGAGCAGTATCCAATTTCCCCTTGGTAGTCAGAATCAATCACCCCAGCCAGCACAGTAACTCGTTTGCCTCTTGATCCAGAGGCATGAGGAGTCCAAATTGGTCAGTTGGCGGTCCTAACTTCTAATTCAGTAGAATCAGTGTTGTGTCTCTTGGTGGAAGCATTCTGTCCTTTGGTACTAAGACCTCTAGGCCAGGGGGATATGAGGTCGTGGGAACAGGAAGCAAACATTTTGCTAGTGAGTCACTAGGGATGGTAGTGAGTGGTATTACCCCTATTTTCACCCCTTGATTCCTGGACCTGTGCATCCTGGCTATGGGAGAAACAGCCCCATATACTGGATACTTCAGAGCATATACAGCCTTCTAAAGAAGTTTCCCCAGACTTGTAAGGTATTGTCACCTAGATGAAACTGTTACTGAGTTTTCCAATGCCAATTCCACCATTCTATCAAGCCTGGTGCTTCAGGATGGTGGAGAACATGGAAAGACCAATGATGTCCAGGGGCATAGGTCTATTGTCACACTTCATTTGCTGCAAAGTGAATTCCTTGACCAGACACAATGCTGTGTGGAATACCATGACAATGGATAAGGCATTCCATAAATCTGTGAATAGTAGACTTGGCAGAAACATTGTGTGCATGACAGGCAAATCTGTATCCAGAATATACATTCTGGTAAGAACAAATTGCTGCTTCTTCCATGACAGAAACAGTCCAATATAATCAACTTGCCACCAAGTAGTTAACTGAACATCCCAGGGAATAGTGCCATGTTGGAGAGTCAGAGTTGGTCTCTTAGCAGATTGGGCACTCAGTGGTGTCTGTAGTCAGGTCATCTTTGATGACCTTTCATGTTACTGAGCCCGTGCATAACCTCCATACCTGCCACCATGGCTACTTTGTTTATGAGTTCATTGGAAAATGACAGAGGTTCCTGGGGAAAAGGCTAATTGATTATCCACCAAACAGGTCATCATGTCCATTTAATTATTAAAGTCCACTTCTACTGAAGTCACCCTTTGGTGGCATTGACATGGGATACAAATATCTTCATGTTTTTTGCCCATGCGGAGTGGTCTATCCACATACCTCTTTCTTGTCACCAATTTTCCAATCACGTTTCTTCCATGTCCTTGACTATCCAGCCAAACTACTGGCCACAGCCCATGAATCAGTATATAATCACATGTCTAACCATTTACCCTTTCAAGCAAAGTGCATAACCAGGTGTATTGTTCCAATTTCTGCTGACCGGGAGGATTTCCATTCACCGCTGTCCTTCAGAGATGCCCCAGAAAGAGGCTGCAGTGCTGCAGGTGCTCACATTTAAGTGGTGCCTGCATATAATGTAAACAAGGCCACTGCTTTCTCTTCCTCTGTCAGTTGATCATAGGGAACTCCCCATGAGGTCATAGGGGCAGACTGCAAGACAGAAGGCAGTATGGCAGGAGTGGGGACCACGGGCATTTGGGCCACTTCTTCATGTAGCTTATTTGTGCCTTTTGGGCCTGCATGAACCCAATCTTGTATATAGCACCCTTATTTGATGATGAAGTGCTGCTGTGTATGCCCAACTTTATGGGTTGGGGTCAGATACCACCCAGTTCATGATGGGCAGCTCAAATTGTATGGGAATTTGGTGGCCCATAATTAGGCATTCAGTCATTACTGAGGCCCAGTAGCAGGCCAAGAGCTGTTTCTCAAAGGAGTAGTTATTTGCAGAGGATAGAAAGGCTTTGCTCCAAAATCCTAACCATCTATTCCTGTGATTCATCTACAAGGGTCTGCCAAATGCTCCAAACAACATCTCCATCTGCCACTGATACTTCAAGAACCATTGGATCTACTGGTTCATATGGTCCAAGTGACAGAGCAGCTTGCACAACAACCTGAACCTGTTGCAGAGCATGCTCTTATTCTGGGCCCCACTCAAAACAAGCAGCTTTTGGAGTTACTCAGTCACTCAGTGAATGGATCATATTAGCAAACCCTGATGAGGAATATATTGCCTCCAAAATCCAAAGAGACACACTAGGCATTGTACCTTTTTGTTGATATTGTTGTAGGAGAGGCCAGATTCAACAACTTATCCTTCATTTTAGAACTAATACATTGGAATGCACCACTCCACCAGATCCCTAGAAATGTCACTGAGGTAGAAGGCCCTTGAATTTTTTTTTTTTTTTTTTTTTTGAGATGGAGTCTCGCTTTGTCACCCAGGCTGGAGTACAGTGGCCCAATCTCGGCTCACTGCAAGCTCCACTTCCCAGGATCAAGCCATTCTCCTGCCTCAGCCTCCCGAGTAGCTGGGACTACAGGTGCCTGCCACCACACCTGGCTAATTTTTTGTATTTTTAGTAGAGACGGGGTTTCACTGTGTTAGCCAGGATGGTCTTGATCTCCTGACCTCATGATCCGCTCACCTCTGCCTCCCAAAGTGCTGGAATTACAGGTGTGAGCCACCGTGCCCAACTGGCCCCTGAGTTTTTATTGGATTTATTTCTTACCTCCTGGCATGTAAATGTCTTACCAATAAATCTAGAGTAGTTACACTTCTTGCTCACTAGGTCCAGTCAGCATAATGCCATCAAGGTAATGCACCAGTATGATATCTTGTGGAAGGGAAACACAGTCAAGATCCTATGAACTAAATTGTAACACAGGACTCGAGAGTTGATACAGCCCTGAGGTAGGACAGTGAAGATGCATTGCTGGCTTTGCTAGCTGGAAGCAAACTGCTTCTGGTGGTGTTTTTAAATAGGGAAGGAGAAAAAGCATTTGCCAGATAAATAGCTGGTACAAGGCACCAGGAGTTGTGTTCATTTGCTCAAGCTGTAAAACCCCATCTTATATAGCAGCTAAAATTAGTCACCAACTGATTAAGTTTATGATAATCTGCCATTATTCTCCAAGACTCATCTATCTTCTGTGCAGACCAAATAGGCAAGTTGAATGGGGATATGGTGGGAATCACCATCTCTGCATCTTCCAAGTCCTTGACAGTGGCACCAATCTCTGCAATCCTTCCAGAGATGTAGACACAGTATTGTTTTTGATTAACTATTTTTCTATGTAGAGGAAGCTCTAACGGCTTCCAGTTGGCCTTTTCCACCATATTAGCCCTCATATCATAGGTCAGGTGAGCAATGTAAGGATTCTGCCTGTTGCCAAGAATATCTACTCAAATTATGCATTCTGGAACTGGAGAAATAGCCCAAGATGGGTTCTGGGGCTCACTTGATCCACTGTGAAACTGAGCTGAGCTAAAACTCCATTGATCACCTGACTTCCATAAGTCCCTACTTTGACTGGTGGGCCACAGTGATGTTTTGGGTCTCCTGGCATTAGTGATATCAGCTCAGCACCAGTGTCCAGTAGTCCCATAGAGGTCTGATTATTTTCTTTTTCCCAATGCACAGTTACCCTGGTAAAAGGCCATAGGTCTCTTTTGGAAAGTTGGGAGAAAGATTAATCATATAAATTTGGGGTCATTGGCTCAAGGAGTTCAAGGGTCTATAAACTGGCTCAAGTTTGGGAATAGATTGAGGGGCCAAGATTCTCTGTTTTTGTGATTCAGCTTAGACTTTTGGTTACTTGACCTAGAACTTTTATGCTTGTACAGATGAAGTAAGAATTTAGTACACTCCTTGTCTATTTTACTTCTGGGAACACCATGGTCAACTGCTAACCAACACATAAGTCTACTTACAACATAAATCTGCTTATGGTATTGGTTAGCAGCTGACCATGGTGTTCCTAGAAGTGAAACAGACTGTTCTGATTTCTGCTGTGACTTTGCTGTTCATCATGATAACCACATTCTCCTTGCCGGTGGCAGCTGAGTATATACCTTGTCCCCTGACATCCTGGGATCCAGTTACACCATTTCATGTAGGTTTCCCAATCAGTGACCACAGTTCCCACTGGAAGGTCTGGCCTACAAAGAAGAGTGATCACAGAGCTCTTCAAAGACACTGGGGGTCTCCTCATAAATTTACTTCACACATTCATGGTGAAAGGTGTGTCTTTTGGACCTTTTCAGGGTCTGTGAGCAGGCCTTAAATGACAAATTAATCCTAACATTCCAATCCGTCTAAGCCTTTGAGTGAATATCTTCCTTTGTAGTATAGCAAGACAGTTCTGGTATTTCTAGCTCACTCACTCTGGGCCACCTTTTTGTCCTCTTTTTAGCCAACCAACCAACCAAACTTTAGAACCCTTTCTAACTCTCTGAGTTGAAATATTAAATGCAGAATCTCTTCTTAGTGGGCCCATATCAGTAAATTTTTCCTCATCCAACTTTATGTTCCTTCCAGCATTATACCACAACCTTAATATCTGTTTCCATACATATTCCCCAGATTCCTGTTTGTGTAAATTAGAAAACTCAAGTAGCTCCTTTAAAGTGTAGCACATCTCATGAGTCGTACTCCATACCCTACCTTTAGGATCCTTTTGGGGTTTCAGTCTAGTTACAGGTTTAGAAACAAAGAAGTGTCATGGGGGTAGACCCTGAGGACAATCTGCCTTGTCTTACAGGGCAACTGCCTTGGGGCAGCCATTGCAACTTCCTCAAACAAGGCAGGGTTAATTTCCTCTCACTGGGTTGGAGAGGCTTCTCATACTGGGGGCAGAAAGACTCCTTCTACTGACAAAGAAGTCTGATCAAAATTTAGGGTCTCAATGTCCTCAGCTTCATCAGGGTCCCATTTCAACTTTCTATACATCCCATTTCAAATTTAGGATCTAGTTCCTTTCCAATCAATGCCCTCATTAAGCAGTGGACACTCTGCAAGGATGGGAATTCAATTTACATTGTAAGTCAACCTCTTGCAGGATGAGATTCTGGGTTTGGTTTTCAGCAATCTCAGCTCTGAGGCTACAGGAGATAATGGTCTCTTTCAGGGCAGACATAGAAGCTTTCAGGTCATTAATTCAGCATTTGTGCTGGAAACTAATATCCCTGAGCTTAACTTTTTATTTCCCCACTTCTTTGTCTAGCAACATTAGCCACAACCAGCCAATCTCATTACACTTCTAGTGTGACAAAAATGTTGGTAAGTATTATATACACACTCAGCTCCTTGCTTCTTTTAAGTGTTTGGTTAGGAGTATTGAAGGATGATATTTTGCCTATCTCTGTTACGAGATCACTCCGTGACCTAACAGTGGTCTCTTTATTACCAGAAATAGAATTATTAGTGTCTTTAAATCTAATCAGATTACAGAACCAATTCCAGAAACCTCAGAAACAATTGGGAAAATTTATCCTTAATATTCTATTCCATGAGAACCACTCTCCATACCAAAATTGGTATTAGTCAGGGTTTTCCAGAGAGACAAAATAGGAGATTATGTGTGTGTGCATGTACACATAGGCACATGCACACATGTGTGAAGACATTTATTATAAAGAATTGACTCATGAGATTATGGAGACTGGCAAGTACAAAATCTGCAGTGTGGGCTGGCAGGCTTGAGACAGAACAGGGGTCTGTCTTACGGGCCTGCAGGCATAGAAATAAAGGGAAATCTTGAGTTCCTTCAAGGGAAATTTCAGGCATCAACCCAGCCCTGAGAAGTAAATGAGTAACTTGATAAACAAGAAGGTTATAGTAGCTTAAAACAATAGTCAAGGAAGTTAGAGTCATAGGATATTTGACTAAAGATAATATCTTAACATATCTCCCTGAGTGCTTTATCAGAAATCTGGACCTCCACTAAATGAATCCACTGGCACATAGACCTCTCAGATAAGGGAGAACGGAGGACTAGACTCTGACCATTGTTCTTTGTTCTAAAGTTCTTCCTGAGGTGCTGGGAGGAAGTCACACAAGCCAGACTTAGCATATGTTTCTACTCACCTCAAATTTTTAAACAAAGCTTCTCTTCCTTAACCTATTGCAAATCAGAAAATTTTTGAAGCTGTCTATTACCTAGAAGCCCCCACTTCAAGATATCCCCACTTTGTAGGCCAAACCATTGTAAAACCTCCATATGTTGCTTTACAATTTTGCCTGTAACTTCCGCTTTCCTGAAGTTTATCCCCACCTTTAAAAATCCTTGCTTGCAAGCCACTGGATAGGTTGTGTCTTAAGTGTGAGCTGCCCAATTCTCCTTGCCTGGTGCCCTATAAATAAATGTTCTTCTTTCTCCTGCTGCAAACCTCAGTGTGGGTGTTTGCCCTTACTGTGCTGACAGAGTGGACCCCAGTTCAGTTCTGTAACAGGCTCAAGATACAGGAGAGTCAGTGGTGCAGTTCCATTCTGAAGGCCAGCAGGTGAGACTCAGGAGAGCCATTGGTGCAGATGAAGTCTGATGGCCGTCTGCCAGAGAATTTTCTCTTGCTCAGGGAGGCTGATCTTTTTGTTCTATTTAAACTTTCAACTGATTGGATGAGGCCCACTCACATTATTGAGGGCAATCTGCTTTACCCCAGATTTACTTATTTAAATGTTAAACTCATCCCAAAATAACCAGCAAGTGGACAAATAAAATTAATCACTACACAGACTTAACAGTAACAAAATGCCATGATCTTATGAATAGATGCAGAAAAAACACTGGATAGAATTCAACATTTATGCATACTTTTTTTAAACCTAGGCAAACTAAGAATAGAAATGAAGCTCCTCAATCTGATAAAGGGCATATACAAGAAAACCTACAGCTAACATCATTCTTAACTGTCAAAGACTGAATACTTTCTAAATCTAGGAACTAGGCAAGGATATCTGCCTTCACGACTCCTATTGATAGCATATTAAAAAGCTTGCAAATGCAATAAGGCAAGAAAAAAAAATAGACCTCCAGATTTGAAAGAAAAATGTTACTACCTTTATTAAGGATGATTTGATTGTCTATGTAGAAAATTCACTTTAAAAAAGTTTCTAGAACTAGTGTGTTGAACAAGGTCATACCACTGTGAGACCAAAGAAAATGACTGAGGTGAGTCTCAATCAATTTAGAGGTTTATTTTGCTGGGAAAAGGAGATGCAAGCCACAGTAGGATCTGTGGCCCAAACTTTTTCCAAAGAAGGTTTTGAGGGTTTCAATATTTAAAAGGGAAAGGTGAGCAGGGAAAAGAGAAAGGTGAGCAGGGGAAAGAGAAAAGAAAAAGAAAGAGGGCGGATATGGCCACATTCTTGTGAGGCTTTGATTAATCTTCATGAATCCACATGTTGTGCATGAAAAGGAAGGAGGGTAAAGGGAACAGTCAATTATGTATTCATCTTGCACTTGGGAAACCTACACTTAGCATAAGATAAAAACAGAGTAGATGTAAAAGTCAAATATGTATTCATCTTAGGGTGGGTTGGGGGATGATTTCTAGTATCCTGTTTTCCTGTACTAGTGAAAAAAAGCTGTTAATTTACATCATCAGGATGAGAGAGGCCACCTGTGGAGACATGTGGCCTTCTAGCTGTAGTTATATTTTTAGTAAAAAAGGAAAAGACAGGTTTTCTTTGGATAACTCAGCTTCCAAACTTAACTTTTCCCTTTGGCATAGTGAGTTTGGGGTCCCAATATTTTATTTTCCTGTCACAGAACATAATATCAATATACAAAATCAATTGCATTTCTTTATAACACTGTACAGTTGGAAACTGATATTTTAAAAGCATTTACAATAGCCTTCAAAATGAAGTACTTAGGTATAAATAAGATTGTCAAAATATGTGCAGCCTTTATATGTTGAAAAGTCCAAAACACCAGTGAAAGAGATCAAAGAAGATCTAAATAGAGTGACATACCATGTTCACAGATTGGAAGACTTACTTCAGATGTCAGTAAATCCCAAAATTGGTTCATACATTTAGCACATTCCAAATTAAAATCTCAGCAAGATCCTTTGTACATATAGACAACTTATTCTAAAATGTGTATGGATGGGTTAAGGAATCCTAGAATAGCCAAAATCTTTAAAAAGAAGAACAAAGTTCAAGGACTCATATTACCTAATTTTAAAACATATGATAAAACTCCAGGAGTCAGTACAATGTAGTATTGGCAAATGAATAGATATGTGCATCCATGGAACAGAACAGAAACTCAAAAAATAGGCTCACAAAAATATGACCAATTGAATTTTGACAAAGGTGCAAAGGCAGTTAGGTGGAGAAAGAACAAACTTTAAATGGTACTAGAACAACTGAATATCATATGTAAAAAATAAATTAAAAAACCTTAACCTACATTCCACATAATATTTAAAAATTAACTCAAATAGAATCGTAAACCTACATATAAAACATAAAACTATAAAACTCTTAGGAGAAAAATCTTCAAGACCTTGGGTTAGGCAAAGAGTTCTCAGGTTTGATGCCAAAAAAAAGTTATAAAAGAAAAAATGATAAATTGAACTTAAAATTTAAAACTTTTGCACTGTTAAGAGAATAAAGAGACAAGCCACAGGCTGGAAGAGAATATTTGCAAATCATGTATTCGACAAAGCAAGGGTCCCCAACTCCCAGGGCCACAGACCAGTACTGGTCCATGGCCTGTTAGGAACTGGGCTGCACAGCAGGAGGTGAGTGGCAGGCCAGCAAGCATTACCATCTGAGCTCTGCTCCTGTCAGATCAGCGGTGGCATTAGATTCTCAAAGGAGCTTGGAACCTATTGTGAACTGTACACGTAAGGGATCTAGGTTGCATGCTCCTTATGAGAATCTAATGCCTGATGATCTGAGGTGGAACAGTGTCATCCTGAAACCATCCTCTCCATCAGTCCATGGAAAAAATTGTCTTTGAAAAAACTGGTCCCTGGTGCCAAAAATTTTGGGGACTGCTGAGACAAAGGACTTGTATTCAGAAAGTACTCTACTCAATAAGAAAAAAACCAAAAAAGCCAAAAAACAACAACAACAACAACAAAAATAAACTTTTAAGGAGCAAAACATTTTAACAGACACTTCACCAAAAAAGATATACAGATAGCAAATAAACTTGTGGATACTCAATACCATTAGCTATTAAGGAAATGCATATTGAAGCTACAAAGACACACCATTACATGCCTATTAAAATGGCAAAATTTTTAAGAAAGAACTCAACAATACCAAGTGTTGGTGAGAATGAGGAGCAACTGGAGCTCTCATGCATACATTTGTTGATGGGAATACAAAATGGTACAATCACTCTGGAAAATAGTTGAGTAGTTGTTGTAAAGTTAACCATAAACTTACAATATGACCCAGCAATCACACTCCTAGGTATTTACCATAGAGAAATGAAAACTTACAATAATCTGTTTATGAATGTCTATGGCAACATTATTTATAATTGCCAGAAAAGTGGAAATGATCCCAATATGTCTCAATGGGTAAACAGGCAAACAAACTTGTATATCCATACAACAGAAAACTACTCAGCAATGAAAAGGAACAAAGTCTTTTTTTTTTTTTTTTTTTGAGACAGAGTCTTGCTGTTTTCACCCAAGCTGGAATGCAGTGGCGCCATCTCGGCTCACTGCAACCTCTGCCTCCCGGGTTCAATAAGTTCTCCCGCCTCAGCCTCCTGAGTAGCTGGGATTACAGGCACGTGCCACCACACCCAGCTGATTTTTGTATTTTTTGTAGAGATGGGGTTTCACCGTTTTGGCCAGCCGGTGTCTGACTCCTGACCTCAGGTGATCCACCTGCCTCGGCCTCCCAAAGTGCTGGGATTATAGGTTTGAGCTACCGTACCTAGCAGGAACAAACTCTTGATACACACAATGAGTTGTATGAATTGCAAAAGCGTTGTGGTTAGAAGTTATGCTTAAAGTTACCTATTGTATGATTCCATTTATATGACATTCTGGAAAAGGAAAACTTAGTGATGGAGAACACATTAAGTGATTGTCAGGGGTTAAGGGTGGAAGGAGGGTTTGACTACAAAGGGAAAACCCAAGGGACACATCCTTTGGGATATTGGACTTGTTTCGAATCCTACATGTGGTGGTGGTTACAAGAATCTATGCATATGTAAAAACCCATAGAATTGTTCATGAGAAAAGTTGATTATTGTATGTAAATTAAAACATTAAGACATATAGATATTTATCCAAATATGTTTCAAATCTTTACAATAAATTCAGTATTTTAAAACTATTGTCAATGGGCTATAAATTTTTTTAAATGAGGAAAAAAGAAAAAAGCCATTTTGGAATGGTTAATCATACACATGATTTATTGATGAATAGAGTCTGTAAGATTTACAAAACTTTTTGTGGGCAGTTGAGGCCTAAAATTATAGTTGTCACATTTCTCCAGTACAATTAGATGTGGAACAGCATTTTACATTGTTTAAAAAGAGGGAATGGGGAAGAAATGTCAAAGCTGTTCTGTCTGGCTTAAATGATAGGTCAAGCAACACAGAAATCTCTTTGGTTTTGGAAACTGGTATCTGGGCCCAGATTGTCCAATTATCTGGGCCATCAGCCTCAGGTCTGGGCTGTCCACAATGATGCTTTCTGGGCCCAAGGCCAAGGTGTCTAGGCCAGTAAAACCTTCACTGACGTCAGGAGGCCGAACTTGGAGAGGAAGAAAGGGAGAGATCCTCCCAGCGTTTAAGTCTGCCTTGAAGGAAGTATTTGACCCATACAGTTCAGGATAAGAATTTTTGCCTTTCCAAATGAGTTCACTGTGATACAGCATTTGTGAGCTCAAAAAACCCAGTGTGGACCTAGGAAAAGCTCAGAATGATGGAGCTGGAAGGCTTCTGTCCTGTCTTATTTCCAACAGTGTATTTCCTATTCAACAGAGCCCACCATGAAATCTGCTCCCAAATCATGGAACCCTGAGGTGAAAGACCCCCATGGGCCGGGTGCGGTGGCTCATGCCTGTAATCCCAGCACTTTGGGAGGCCGAGACGGGTGGATCACGAGGTCAGAAGATCGAGACCATCCTGGCTAACACGGTGAAACCCCGTCTCTACTAAAAAATACAAAAAACTAGCCGGGCGAGGTGGCGGGTGCCTATAGTCCCAGCTACTCGGGAGGCTGAGGCAGGAGAATGGCGTGAACCCGGGAGGTGGAGCTTGCAGTGAGCCGAGATCGCACCACTGCACTCCAGCCTGAGCAACAGAGCGAGACTCCGTCTCAAAAAAAAAAAAAAGAAAGACCCCCCATGAATGCCAACACATGGCAGACAAATCCGCTTGTGTCCGGGGATGGTGTTCCCTCCAGTTTTCTCAAAGAGGCTCCCATATTCCTGATGAGCAGGTAAGAATCTTCTCTTCATAAAGCCTTCATCAACTAGCTGGAGGTGACTTGCCAATGTTTTCCTTTGTCATGGTTTATTGGGTGATTTATAATTAGAACACAGTGCCAGCTTCTAGCAGCAGCCCACATGGACTGATATGAAGGTGCTAGAAACCACGCACACTCTGGAATAACTCCTTCACCAGCTTCCAAAGGTGCTCCAAATGTCTATAATATTTACGCTTTGGACCAAAGTATTAAAATGCAAATGTTAGTCAGAATTGAGTAACCCATTAAGCCAGCACCATTCAAGTGGTTGGCTATTCTAACCCAGAGGAGCGTCCTGGGGAGATGGGACTGAGAAGTTTTGACATCAGGAAAGACAGCAGTTGGGTTTTAGAGGTTCTAGTGAGAAGGCTGCCTCAGTCCTGGGTGCCTGAGGGAAGTGGAGGCAGCAAGGGACAGGGGAAAGCACATACGACACCTCACCATTCTTACTATTCCTTTCACAAAGACAGCCCTCCTCTCCTGAAGCATCTGAGAGGTGCCTGTCAGTGAGCCTTTTCTTGAGTAACTACACAGAGTAAGCTAAGAAAACCAGTACCATGCCTGCTTCCTGGCAGCTGACACATCAACACAGACCACACTGTGCCAGATTGAAATATTAGAAACAGATATCAATTAATAAACTGGGAGTTTACATTTTTACAGTAATGAAAAGCAAATGGATCAAGGTATTTGGTGGAAGAATATATGTGAGGAAGGAATTGCGGTAGAACTCAACACCCCTTATCTAAATATTTAGGAGGAATTTCTTAATGGGTAGGTATCTCAGAAATCATTTTAAGAACATGGAAGTGTAGTGCTTTTACTAAAGCCACTGGGAGTAGACATTCCAGCACAGACATGGCTTTGGGAAAAGGGTAGAACAGGAACAGAATGTGAAAAGATAAAAGGCTTGAATATAGGAGCCAGGTGGATTTGGGCAAGATGGGGGGATGAAGGACAAAAGGATATAGTTTAGCATGGAACAGACTTATCCCACCGATGTCCACTTAGTTTGGGGTACCCATTTTGGATCACCAGTTCCTCAAAGGGAATGTCCTTTTACTGGGCCTCCCTCTGGCAGGCACAGCTGTGCTTGAGCCTGGGATTCCAGGCATTCTGGGCTAAGTGGACAAACGTTGCAACAGAGAATGGGAAAACTGCTGGTTCAAGTCCAGCCACACCCAAAATTCACACGCTTAGTCAGCTCATCAACAGCATCCCTCCGCCATCCCCCACACCTAACCCAGGGAACCTGGCCTGGCCTCTCTTCTTTCCTCAGGCACATGGCTTCTCTTTCCTTTCCAGGTTATCTTTGGTGGCTTTAAAAAAAATTTTATTATGAAATTTTTCAAATATACACAAAAGCAGAGAGACCAAATGGACCCACATGTACCAATTGCCAACTTCAACAAGTATTAAATCATTTATAATTTTATTTCAATAACACCCCTGACGTCCTCCCCACTCACACAAACACACTCACACACACATTGGCTTATTTCAAAGCAGATCCCAGACATCATACCATTTTGTCTGCAAATACTGAAGTGTATATATATATATATATCCAAAAAATTAGAATTGTTTTTTAAAAATTGTAAGCACAATATCATTACCACATGTAATTTTCAAACAAAAAGCCCTTAAAATTATCAATACTCAAGATTTCTCTTGAATGTGAGCACTGTGGGGTGAGAGTTAGGGGTCAGGGCTCAGGCTCAGAGTTTTAGGATGAGGCCATCCTGGAAATCTACAACCTTGCTGGAACTCACTGTTCCAACCTACAAGCCCCCTTACTTTGTCCCTTTTCCATCTTTAAAGCCTTCCAGTTCTGCTTTAAGTCGAAATATAAAAAAAATTGGATGTGCTTGGCAGATGCCCCTGGTCCCTTACTCATTAGCCTGGTTTCGGGCAAGTTTTGGTTTAAGACTTGGAGTGATAGTTTTATCATCAGTGAAATGTGGTAATAGCATGAATTTGTGGGGGCAGCAGTAACCACATTAATCATATTTGTTAAACACTCACTTCATAGTGGGAGCTCAGAATTGCTTCTCTGACATTGATTCTGAACTTGGTGACATTTCTGATTTGTTAACTTCAACATCCAACTTCAGCTTGTCCCGTGCCCACCCAGGCCATGGGCATCTCACTGCTTCTTCTTTTACTTTCAAACTACCTATATTATTAAATTTGAAGTAAGTTCTTCACAGACAGAAAATAGTTGGGTCATGATCTTTAATCTAGTCTGCCAATATCTGGCATATTTAGATCATTTACATTTAATGTAATTATTAATATGTTAGGGCTTCTCTCTGCCATTTTATTTTTTTGTTTGTTCTCTATGTTGTTTGTGTTTTTAATGTTTTGTTTTCTTGTGAGTTGCTTAAACATTTTCTAGAATGCTATTTTATTTATCTTAAAAATTGTAAGTATATCTCCTTTATAGATTTTTAGTGGTTTCTCTAGGTATTCAAATATGCATATGTAACTTATTGCAATCTGCTGGTGTCAGTATCTTACTCCTTCAAATAAAATGTAGAACTCTTATCTCCATTTAGGAGCCTTTAATCATCCCCCCCACTCCTTTATAATACAATTTCCTTAAATGTTTCCTCTACATACACTGAGCATTACATTAAATGGTGTGGGTTTTTACAAACATTTTACTTCAACCATCAGACTTTATTTAAAAAACTAGGCCAGATGCGGTGGCTCATGCCTGTAATCCCAGCACTTTGGGAGGTCGAGCTGGGCGGATCATGAGGTCAGGAGATCGAGACCTTCCTGGCTAACATGGTGAAACCCCATCTCTACTAAAAAATACAAAAAAATTAGCCAGGCCTGGTGGTAGGCACCTGTAGTCCCTGCTACTCGGGAGGCTGAGGCAGGAGAATGGTGTGAACCCGGGAGGCAGAGCTTGCAGTGAGCCAAGATCACACAGCTGCTCTGCAGCCTGGGTGACAGAGTGAGACTCCGTCTTAAAAAAAAAAAAAAAACTAAAGAGTAAAAGGATAGTCTATTTTACTTAATTCCATTTTTACCCATTTCATTGTTATTTCTTCCTTCCTCACATTCCAAGTGTTTTGTTTGTTTGTTTGTTTGTTTGTTTCTGTTATTTTCTTTCTGTTTGAGGAACTTCCTTTAGTCATTCTTCTAGGGTAGGTCTGCTGGTAACAAATTCTCCTTTATCTGAAATGCTCTTATCCTCTCTTCCTTCCTGAAGGATACTTTTGCTGGATATAGAATCCTGAGTTGACAAGTTAATGGTTTGTTTTCCTTTCAGCACTTGAAACATGTACCACTTCCTTCTGGACTCCATGATTTCTGATGATAAATCCACTGTTACTAGAATTATTGTTTCTTTCTAGGTAATGCATTATTTCTTTCTAGGTGCTTTTCCTATGTCTTTAGTTTTCAGAAGTTTGATTATTATATGTCTGGGCATGGGTTTCTTGAGTTATCCTATGTGGGGTTCACTCTGCTCTTGAATCTGTAGGTTTATGCCTTTTGCCAAATTTGGGGGAATTTTAGGCATTATTTCTTCAAATATTTTTCAGCGCCACTCCCTTTCTCCTCTCTTACTGGAACTCTGATGATGCACATACTAGATTTCTTTTGTTACTGTTTCACAGTTTCCTGAGGCTCTGTTCTTTTTTCAGTGCATTTTTTGTATGCTGTCTGAACTGGATCATTTCTATTCATCTGCCTTCAAATTCAGAAGTTCTTTCCTCTGTTATCTCTCCTTTGCTATTAAGCACATTCAGTAAGTTTTTAATTTTGGTTATTACATATTTTGGTTCTATTATTTCCATTTAGTTATATCATTTTATCTGTGATGTCTATTTAGTTATTTTGTATCTTTTTAAATGAAGATTTTAACATATTTCAGGAGTGTTCCTAATTCCTTATTGGAGCATTTTTATGATGGCTGCTTTAAAATCTTTGTCAGAAAATTTCATCTGAATCATCAGAATCATCTGTATCATCGGATGAAATTTGAATTCATCTCAGCGTTAGCATCTGTTGATTGTTCTTTCAGGTTGTAATTTTTCTGCTCCTTTATATAACAAACAATTTTTAAAATAATCCTGAATATTGTGTTATGAGACAGGTCCTATTTAAATTTTCCTTTTAGCAGGTTTAGCATGCAGGTCCAGTCTGCTTCATTTGTGTGCTACCTTGAGGCCAATCTGAAAACTTGGGTGGTATTCCATGTTATAGCCTGTCTGCACTCTGCCTGCCTGCCTCACACTGTCCCAGGAAGGGGAGAGGTCAAGGTGGAAGGTCAACAGCAGTGTCCTTACCCTATGACTTCTGTCCCCTAAACTGCACAGCTGTGCCACAGAACCGTCTTGCCATTCTTCCTTCAATATCTGGAGACTGCAAAACCAGAAATTAGGAAAGGAAATCAGTCCCAGAGGTGCTATTTCAATCCTGTGAGCAGATGATAAAACAAACTCCCCAAATCATTACAAATGCAGGTGCCTGCAGTTTTTCTCCATCTGTTCCTCCGTCCCAGAGCTGAAAACTCACACCTAGGTAATAAAGTATTTGTTTTACAAAGGAAAGATCATCTGAGACTCTCCTAATTGTATTTTCTCACAGAGGAAACTGTTGCTGTAGGTAATCTTTTATCACCTCATCTTTTTGTTTTAGTTGTTGGATTTAGAAGTTAATTCCCCAATTGTTTCATATCAGACATCCAAAAATATGCTGAATTTAAATCCTGTTATTCATAAAGCTCAGATTTCTTGACCTCCAGGCTGATTTATCAGGAATCTACCTATTTCCGCTGGGGAAATGCCTACAGCCTTCGGGCTGGTAGGTCTCTTCTGATGACGTCAGTTCAGGAGTAGGCGCTCTGGGATCCCTTCTTCCCACTCACCTTCCTCAGCCACTCACCTCTTTGGTTGTGGAAATATGCTTTCTTTTCCTCTGTCCATCCCCCAGAATTCTCAAAAGGAATCACCTGAGGATTCGTGGTTATGCAGAAGGTTCCTGCTTCTGGCTTAGGTTGTATGAGACTATAGAGGATTTCACACCATCTAAACAATTAGAGAAAAATGTTAGGTCATGACAGGCAGACAACAGTAGAAAATATGTCCTTCTTTGGTGCAGAATAAAATTAAGATAGTAACCTTTTTTAAAAAAATCACCATTAAAATCAGTGATAATCTGTAGCCATCCTTCAGCTTCTCTTTCATAACTAGAATTTTCCTCTTACATATGAAAGAATACAGAAGTGGGGGGACTTTAAAAAATAAAATCTCCTCATTTTGGTGGGAATTTTCCAGTTGCTTCTTGATTCTAGTCACTAACTTTGTCCACTTACTTACTTCTCATTAGATAAAGATCAAATTCAAAAGAAGTGAGGAAAATTGATTAATAGCAAATCAAGCCAAATCACTGATTTTTGGGAAGAAACACCTAGCCCATCCCTGTCCCTCATTTTGGGGACATAAATAACTCCTAAACTTTTTTGTGTGGGCAAAACCTCTCATAAGCAACCTTGAATTCCCTTTATAACTAATGTAAAACTGCAGAGTTTCCATCAACAAAAAAGTGAATTCTAGCACCAGGCTGGTAACATGGATAATTTACCTTTGTAATGATTTAAAATATGTAATCAGATGGCCATGGATAAACCTGGGCAGCCAAACCCTGGGGAATGTCCTGATTTCTAACTGTGGTCTTTTTGGGATTGTCTCCTGGAGCCATTGAGGCAAGACGAGGAGCTCCCTAACTGCCAGGGACCCGGATCATGGGGGACCCCCTCATCTGTCCTGGCCAGAACCCTGGTGAGAGGAATGCCCTATCAGCCACCTCCTAGGCAGACAGGCAGCACATGCTGGGAGAACGGACATGTGCATACTCATGTGTTGGCACAGAAGCTATGGGACCCTGGGCTGAGCTGAGCACCAGCGCTAGATGAAGGTGTCAAGGGTGAATGACTGAACGGGCCAAGGTAGTCTGTTCGGTGAGCAAGTTGGGCACTTGCATGCCAGCCTTAAAGGAGAACACTTGGTAAGAGGCCCCTTGAAGAGGCATGGTGTTGCAATGTGGTAGAAGTGAGGGAGGAGCTGGAACATCCACATGTGAACAGTTAGATAAAAATCAGAGGTTCATGTCATGGCTCAAAGCCTCTGCAAGCACTACAGAATGAGGAAAACTGCCGCATTCATTATACAGCCCAGGATCTGCCCCTGGAGCCCAGGAGTGGAAGAGTGGGCTTTTCTCCTGTGGAGGAGGTGTGTTTATAGGAGGGAAAAGATCACAGCAGGAACAGGTCCCAGCAGGGGGTGATGAACCCCCAAAATCCTTGCCCTGGTGTCCTGATCACAGGCACTCCTGGAGGACAGGGGCCAGTCTGTTCACCCCAACCCTGGGCTGCAAAGCCAGGTGGCTTCGCCAGGGATTTGGGAGAGACTATGCAACCATCTCAGCATGTGCATAGCACATGTTCCCACCTTCTTCTCCCCTCCCTGTTCCTGTGCCAGCCCTGTTTGTGCCCAGCATGCAGGCCCAAAGACAACTTGGTTTCTCAGCTTTGAGACTTCTGCTCTCACCTTCTGAAACTGTCCACTTCTGACCACCCTGGGCAACCCCCATGTCCCCCTGGCATGAGTCACCTGTGGCAGCCCACACCCTCTAGTTCCTGTGGTTGATTTCAGAAGTGGCAGTAGAAACAGAGCACAGCCCACAGCTGAGCCTCACTGTTTGGGAGTGCAGCCAGAGCAACAGGGAAGAGAGAGGATGAGTGTGGGGCCTTCTCCTCCAGGGGCAATGCAACCACCCTCAACATGTGCCCAGCCAGTGTCAAGCCCCAGATGGATGCAAGCACAGCTTTTGTTCATGGGAGCTAGTCTGAGACCCAGGGTGGTTTAAAACAGTACAAGAAGCAGGGATGATGGATGCAGAATTAAGAGAGCCCCAGTGGTCAAGAAAGAGAGCAGGAAAAAGCACAACCCAGGTGCCACCATGCTGGGTTGGATAAAGGACCCCTGAGCACCCATGGGATAGGGGATCAGAAAGGGATCAGACAGGCCGTGGGCTGCCCCATGGCACACAGGCATGCCCCGATGGTTGGTTCAACAGGAAAGGATTGGTGGGGAGTAAGGGATGAAGGCACGGGGAACTACCAATTTTCAGGTCTCTTTGGACCACCCCCACTAGAGTGCCAGCCTCATGGGGCACAGAGCCAAATGCCCTCAAGGAATTCGTCCTTCCTACCTGGCTTCTTTCTCAGGGGTAATACTAACCCCTAGAAGCACAGGTGACTGGTACAAAATTCCCAGGCAGTCTAAACATTTCTGGAATATCCCCTAAGGATGCCCTCCAACAGGCTGACTTTTTTTTGTTTTTTTTTGTTTTTTTGCTTTTTGGGTTTTTTTTGTTTTTTTGTTTTTTTGTTTTTTTGTTTTTTTGTTTTGGAGACGGAGACTCGCTCCGTCACCCAGGCTGGAGTGCAGTGACATGATCTCGGTGCCCTGCAAACTCGGCCTACTGGGTTCATGCCATTCTCCTGCCTCAGCCTCCCGAGTAGCTGGGGCTACAGGCACCCACCACCATGCTCAGCTAATTTTTTTTTTTTTTGGTATTTTTAGTAGAGATGGGGTTTCACCATGTTAGCCAGGACAGTCTCAATCTCCTGACCTCGTGATCTGCCCACCTCAGCCTCCCAAAGTGCTGGGATTACAGGCATGAGCCACCTTGCCCGGCCCAGGCTGACATTTTTAAAGGCCTCTCAAGGATCCCGTATCAGTAAATAAACAAATCATAGGCACAGGCTGGATTTTCTGAAATGTAGATTTTTTTTTTTTTTTTGTAATAGTTGTTGAAAATCCATTAGAATTCCTTTAGCTCATCTAAGAACATGCTAGTTTGAGGGACTCTTTTTATTTCAGATTCCAATCAAGCAAGTGGCTGCTGCTGATTTTTTCCTCTGCCCTCTACTATTTCCTTTTTCTTTCTTTTCTCTTTCACTGTCCTCCTCCCCCCTTTCTTCATCTTTACAGATTTCCCTGGATAAAGTCACCCAAAGATTATTCATAAAACAGAATTCTATAATTTTACAGTGAGAAGTCCCTCGACTGTCATCATCTCTCACGCCTTCATTGTTTGGGTTGAAGAAATTAGGGCACAGATCAGGAATACAGGGTAAATAAATAATGCTTTGTCTCATCTAAATGCATTTTAGAAGTCACCACACAAGCCACATGCAAGGTCAGACTTTAGTGTTGTCTTTAAAGATGCTGTCACACTAATGACCTACTATGGCAAGTGAAGACCTACTAATGACCACTAGTGACCTACTATGGCAACATAGTAGTAGTCACTAATGACCTACTATGGCATTTGAGATCAGGCAGGAAAAAACATGAAGCTGAACAAGCTTTGAGTGATGGCTGTTTGATAATGGAATTTGTAAGGTAAAAATATCAAAGTCAAAGACCTGAAAAGCATAATGTTTCACATGAAAGACTTTAAACAGCAAAGAATTTTTAGTGTTATAATCAAGAGGATAATAATAATGAAGCATAGTAGATTCACAATGCATACTGAACACATGAAAAAAAATGAGAAAAGAGTGAGTGATGGTTTCTAACTATGATGATGAAGTGTATCTCAACCAAGTGGTAAACACATCACGCCAGTGAATTTCATTCAACATGTGCCTAGATGATCTGACAAGAAAAATTCCATTTCCCTTTTCTCAGAGATCTACTAAAGGATGTGCTCCCTAAAAATGAGGGAGTAAGCCAAGAAAAAGGAAGATGTGGGCTCTAGGAAATGGAATCCAATGCAGAAAAAGGTAAAGGGAGTTTTTAGAATCACGACCAAGAGAAATCTGAGGTTAACAACTGTGCAGCAGGCCTAGAGAATGATCTGTGAAGATGGGTACAGGAGGAGGAGGGACTCTAGGTGGGAGGGCTCTATCATGTGGTGGTACTGGTGTTAGCCCATTGGAGCCAATTGTTAAATATTTGGGAATTTTGTAAGCCAGTTGTTAAACACAGCCATTATTTAAAAAGTAAATTATAAAAAACTAATCATATTAGAAATAAAGATGATAAATATTCCAAATTCATCTATATCTCATTACATTACATTTTACTGGTATCTGTGTTCTTGTAATTTACATTTATTGTATTTTTTTGCATTTTAACATGTGTGGTGTCTTTTTGTTTTTTCTTTATTTCAACTTTTAAGTTCAGTAGTGCATGTATTGTGTTTTCATGGTAGAGTACAACGCACCTCTTGCCAACTCTGTGTTCAGCAATGTCACATCAGTAGCTTGATATTGGCCTGGGTGGAAGTATTCACACCACAGAAACCAGTATAAGCTTCCAATCAGGGCTTGATTTATTGTTCTGATGGTCTATACTTAAGAAAATAATGAAGACTTTGTTAATGCAGATTAGACTTTACATGGGTCAAGTCTGAAGTCATTATGTTGTGAATAACAGGAATAAAAAACACAAAAATAGTCCTTTAGTACTCAAAAACTAATATTTGATGCAACAAAGAAATTATGCTCACATCATTGATGAACAAAAGGAAGTTCACAAAAAATTCTTGTTGTTGCACTTGTGTCTTAGACATTAACAAAAGTGAAAATACTAAATAACTAACATGTAAGAACTGCACTCCAGGCTGGGCATTGTGGCTCACACCTATAATCTCTACATTTGGAAGGCTGAGGCAGGAGGATCAATCACTTGAGGCCAGGAGATAGAGACCAGCCTGGGCAGCAAGCGAGACTCCATCTCTACAGAAAAATTTAAAAATTAGCCAGGCATAGTGGTGCATGCCTGTAGTCCCACCTACTCAGTAAGCTGAGGCAGGAAGATTGCTTGAGTCCAGGAGTTCCAGGCAACAAGATCACATCACTGCACTTCAACCTAGACAACAGAAGGAGACCCTGTCACTAAAAATTAAAAATAACATAAAAACATTTAAAAAGAACTACATTCATTCATTATGGTTATAAGAGTTTGACAAAAATCAATGAAAGCATTCTGTGAGAAACAGTTCACCGTATAGAAGTTACAATAAAGAGTTTTTATTGTTAATTGTAAGTAGTGTGCTACCAGTCTTTTATGTCAGTAACACTTAGAGTAAGCTTATATGCATATAAATGCATGTGTTTTCTTTTGGAGAGGCAAGTTGTTAAACATGTACCAGCCTGCCACTGGTCCAGACGAAACAATAAAGAAAGCAGCACCTTACCTAATGTGTTTGCACCGAATGGAGTTAAGTGGATTGTTTGGAATGTTTAAAATGGAATTAGCTTAGGCATGTAAA
Source organism: Macaca nemestrina (assembly GCF_043159975.1). NCBI lineage: Eukaryota > Metazoa > Chordata > Mammalia > Primates > Cercopithecidae > Macaca > Macaca nemestrina. Next base: position 90,343,422 of record NC_092131.1, on the reverse strand, counting down.
AAAGCTAAGCAAATAATATAACAGAATAATTCTTAACTCAAGGAACAAAGATTGCGCAAAACAGGAGATGTAATCCCATCTACTATATGGCTCAGCTTTGAATGTTTAAAGTCAAAATAAAGAATATTAATTTAACCAAAATCTGAGCTATAAGTACTGTATGCTATTGGTTGTACAATGCACCACAAGGGGGAAAACTGTTACTGATGAATGAAATATCATCTATTGTTGCATCCCATTTTCAGACATTTAAAAATGTGAAGGAATTGTGCCTGACTTGGAATCAGAATGGTAAAGATTAATGTCTTCCTGATAAGCTTGATAGTACTGGTTGTTTTCAATGTTTTGATTAAATCATAAAATGTTAACATTACATGTTAAGTATTATCTTTTTTTAATCCTGGAATACAAGAGTGATTTACTATTAGAAAGTCAATGCACACACTTTATCACATTAATGTATTAAAGGAGAAAAACCATATCATCTTCTCAACAAGCATCTGAAAATCAGTGGAAATCATCCCCAACTCTCACTCCTCCCAACTACCTCCTAGGTGGGCCGGAACCTGAGAAATCTCATCATTAAAGTTCATCCAACATTGCTGAATGCATTCTCCTCTTCAGGCCACAAGAGCTTTTGGGTTGCATGCTGCCACTCAAGATCAACTGTATGGGGCTCATAGAGGTCCAGAGAGGCCTCACTGCTCCCTGATGTTGATGGACCCAAAACAAGTCCAAATCTAAGCCAGGCACTCAGACCCACAGCAGTGGTCAGGGCCCTGCAGCTGGGCAGAGCCCTGCTCCTCTGCGAATCTAACAGGGACAGGCAGAAGAGTAGATAGGTGCCCACCCTCCCCAGTCTCCAGCTCAGATGCACGTTGGCCCAGAACAAGTGAACTGCCTTGCAGAGCCACCACGAGAAAGAAGCTGGGGCAGGAACAGAAGTGTCTGCTGGCTATGTGCTAACATGGACACAGACTGCACCTCAGCTTCTAGCCCCGAGTCACACAGCGAGGCTTCTCTGAGGACACAGTCCTGCTCTTGTGCCTGCCAAGCCATCGACTCCCCTCCCCTCCAGCAGGAAGCTGTGGGGTGGCCAAGACCTGGGTGAGCCCACCCCCCACCAGAAGGCTCTCTGTTCACCCAGTGACATCATCTTCTGCTCCTTGTGATCTTGGTAATCCTATCCATCCTGTGCTTTCCCCCAGAAAAATAAATTAAAGCAAGGCCCTCTGAGTCCCCAATCCACTTAATTGTCCTGCCTTCACAGTCTTTGTTTGAGAAACAGTACCCATAGCTCAAGACTCTTCAAGCATGGATCTGTCTTGCCACGATTATTTCTGGAATCTCTTTGAAATTCCACTCGATGTAGAAAGTATGTCCTGCCTGTCTCAGATCTCACTCCACTCAGTCCATACAGAGTGGTCTTTCCACTCAGCCCCTCTCCTGGGGGGCCAAACTGGGAAAGTTCCCACGTACCTTGTCAGAGCCACACTACCTGGGCAGTGATAGGAGGTTTGCAGAAAATGGAGAGGCCTTGATTCACAGCCAATAAGGTCAGGCCACCACAGCGATGCCCCAGGGGAGGGGACAAGATGGAATGAGCTCACAGACGTCCGACTGCCCTCAGGATTAGAGAATCCAGGCAGCCCCTGCATGCCTCCTCTGGCTTCATCTAAGTCAGGACAGAGTCACCATCAGTCACAAATCAATTCCAGAACCTTCCCTGAATGACACAAAGGCTCTGAAATTGGTGTTTGCCTCTGGTCAGTTTAAGACCCCCTCCCGCACTGTGTACGGGAAGAATGACAGGCTTTATGCAGAATGCTTTTAATTTTTCTCTACATCAGAGCAATGCTCAACTCACTGAGCCCTGACTTGTGGGATGACTAGTTCCAGGGCATCCTGGGGCAGTCCTGTTCCAAGAACAACCTTTAGTGAACCAGGGTGGTCCTTTTCCATCCTGTTTACACGTGTGCCAACAATCCGATTTTAGTACTTTCTGTGCTCTCAGAGGACTGACTCCTGGGGATGGCCACCATCTGCTCAGCCTCCTGTCACAAGCCTAAGTCCCACCTCGCTGCTACTCACAGATCCCAGCCAGCCCGTAGCTCTTGTCCAAACACGAAAGTCAGGTCTTGCAGTAGGAGACAAATCCCATGCACCAACTTATTAAACTAAAGAGGAAGCCAAGTGAAAAAGGCATCACCAGAAGTAACATGAAGTTGTTCTGGGCTTTTGGCTTGGTGTCAGTCTAGCTGAAAAGCACGTAGCTGAGGTGTGATGGGAAGCTGGAGTCAGAGGAACCAAAGTGGAAATGAATGCCCTTGGACAGAACGCCACAATAGGCCAAGTACATGGTAAGCACTTGATCAGTGCCAGCCACTATTTTTACTTATTTGCTTTTATTATTAATATTTAAATTTATAGACAGTGAAATGGACTTCCATGTAGTGTACAGTTCTATGAGTTTTAAGACATGTAGATTTGTGTAACTACCTCCACAATTAGATTATGAAAGACTTCCATCCCCCAGACTCTGGCCTCATGCTGCCCTTCATAGTCAAACTCTTCTCTACCCCCAGCCCCTGACAACTGCTGGTCTGTTTTCCATCCCTATAGTTTTGCTTTATAAACTCATGCAGTAGGTAACCTTTCGTGACTAGTTTTTTTCACTCAGTGTAATGCCTTTGAAATTTCTCCATGTTGTCATCTGTCTCAATAGTTTATTCCTTTTTATTGCTAGGTAGTATTTCATATACCACAGTGTGTTTATCAATTGACCCATCAATAAGAGTGTTTCAGTTTTAGTGATTATAAATACTCTTTCTATAAACAGTCATGCACAGGTTTCTGTGTAAGTGTGCTTTCATTTCTGTAGAGCAAGTATCTAGGAGTGGGATTCTTGAGTCCTATGGTAAGCATGTGATTAAACTTAAACTGACAAACTGTTTTTCAGAATGGCCACGTGTCACTTTGCATGCCCACCAGCATGTGTGAAAGTGCCAGTTGTCTCATTCTTGCTGCCACTTGGTATTGTCAGTGTTTTCATTTTAGCCATTCTAATAGGTGGGAAACAGACTCTCATGGCTGTTCTAATTTGCATTTTCCCAGAGGCTAATGGTGCTGAAGATTTCTTGTTGTGCCCATTTGCTTATATCTTCTATGGTGAAATGTCTCTTCAAATATTTTGCCCATTGAAAAAATTCAGTTCTTTATTTTCTTACTGTTGAGTTTTGAGAGTTCTTTATATATTCTGGATATAAGTCCTTAATCTCATAAGTGATTTGTAAGTATTTCCTCCCCATTTGTGACTTGTGTTTTCATCTGCTTAATAGTGCCTTTTGTGGAGCAAAATACTTTAATTTGCTGAAATCCAATTCATTAAGTTTTTCTTTTCTCAGTCAGGTACTTGATGTTAAGTGTAAGAACTTCTTGCCTAACCCAAGGTCATGAAAATGTTCTGTTTTCTTCTAAAAGTTTTATAGTTTCACATGGTACATTTTGACTTAATTCTTTTATAAGGTAAGAGACTTAGATCAGAGACTTTTAAAGTTTTTTTTGCTTATGGATGTCCAGTGGTTCTGTTGGCAAATTTTAACATGAATCTTTTTCACCCTCCTCTTTATATCAACTTCTGTCTCTGTAAATTGAGGATCTTTTTTAAAAAACTTACAATAAGAAGACATATGTGAAAAGCACTTGGCAAGTGATTTATAGAAAAGTAGATAAATAAATATTGGTTTAACACACACACACACACACACACACACACACACACACACTCATAGTAAAACATTGCAAAATGAAGATTCAAAGATGAAGATTCATCACCCAGAAATAAATTCTGAAATCACAAGGTAAAGTTTGCAATGCTAACTTAAAACCACTAAAGGTCACTGGCTCGCAGACAGCCTGCCAAAGAAGAAATGTCTCTGCCTTTCTGTGAAAACAAGGCCAGTACCTTATCCAGTTAGTGGTCAGATGAGCTCGCTGGTAAAATGGTTGGATCTCAGCTGAAAGTGAATGCTGTCCTCCTACCTTTTGGAGTGTAGCTTGTGTGCGAGTGGGTGTGGACCTGTGTGCACACTCAGGGTGTATATGAAACCCACATCTACTGGTCTGTGCCCGTGCAGACCCCTCATGGGAGCAGTTTTCATGTGAATGATTTACCCTGGTGACTTAAAGACCACAGAACTCCATCCAACAAAGGAGCTCATTTACTTTCTGACATGGTTAATGTCCTGATTTAATGGCCCTCTTATATCACACTCAGCACCCTAAATTATAGGGCAACCCAGACAATAACACTGCAGGGTTCAGGCTGCACCTCTCCCCAGAGCTGCCCTCCCATACTCGAGTGGAAGCAGCAGAGGTGTACTCTCCCCCCTTCCTGTGAGCTGCGTGCCTCAGCTCTCATTAAAATAATTGTTTGCACTACCTTGTTGCTCCAGATCACTGTCTCCTGAGATTTTTCAGCCACAGGAAATACTATTCTGAACATATAACGGCACATGTAAAGACTGAAAATGTCTTTCTTGTTGACATTACTCAAGAAGCAGAGTCAGTGTTTCTTGATTGTGTGCTCTGCAATGCCTCTGTTATGAAAGATTAGTTTCCATAATGACCCTTTGGAGGGAAGTAGTTATGGTAAGGATTTCACAAACAGGAGACCCTGAACTTGCTCCTAAACACAAAACTTGCTGTGTAAATCCAGGGAGCTGCCGCTAGGCATATTTAGTGCATAAGAAAAATTTGTCAGATGGGTTTAAGAGATTTTTACAACCCTGGCATTAATCGCAAGGTTAATCGTAAGGTAAAAAGGTAAAATGTTCATGCCTAGAGCCCAAATTCAAGGGCCTACATCCAAGACAGCCAGGTGCCTTACAGCTGAAACTCTAAGAACCATTTCTTATCTTTGAACTACTAATTTATGCAGTAAGTAATGACCTAAGAGTAAACTAAACAACTGAAAGCATAAATTATCTAAGAAATGAAATCTCACTTTAAAAAATACTGTCATTTTCTGAAACTTAGATGCCACTTTATAAATATGGAAAATAAAATGTTTTAATGAGAGAAAATAGGGAATGACAGGTTACAAAATTGGCATCCGTAACAATTAAAAAACAGGCTAACATTCTGTAATTATATCAATTTGATTTGCTAAAAGCAGGTGAGGTGGGAGGGAGAGGTCTCTTGAGAAAGAGGAAGGGAAAGCAGGCAGGAATGGTGCTGTATTTTCTGCTCCAGATATTACTCAATTCCATTCTGAATCTTGAAACCTTTACCCAACTCTAAAAAGGGATGCCTTGCAACGTTGGGAGAAAGCACTCTTTTTTTAACTTTTATTAAGTTCAGGGCACAAGCGCAGGTTTGTTACATAGGTAAACTTGTGACATGGCGGTGAGGTTGTTGTACTGATTATTTCCTCACCCCAGGTATTAAGCCTGGTACCCGTTAGTTGTTTTTCCGGATCCTCTCCCTCCTCCCAACCTCCACCGTCAAGGAGGGCTTGGTGTCTGTCGTTCCCCTCTATGTGTCCATGTGTTCTCATCACTTAGCTCCCACTTCTGAGAGAACATGTGGTATTTGGTTTTCTGTTCCTGTGTTAGTTTGCTAAAGATAATGGCTTCTAGCTCCATCCATGTCCCTGCAAAGGACATGATCTTGTTCTTTTTTATGGCTGCATAGTATTCCATACTGGTTATATATACTGTATTTTCTTTATCTAGTCTATCACTGATGGACATTTAGGTTGATTCCATGTCTTTGCTATTGTGAATAGTGCTGCAGTGGACATTCATGTGCATGTGTCTTTATAATAGGATGATTTATACTCAGTAATGGGATTGCTGGGTCAGGTGGTATTTCTGTTTTTTCAAGGAATTGCCACACTGTCTTCCACAATAGCTAAACTAACTTGCAGTCCCACCAACAGTGTGTAAGCATTCTTTTTGGGAGAAAATACTCTTAGGAAGCCGTAGAAAAGCCTTTAGTAAAGAAGGCTACGTCTTCCACAGAGCATCCTGACCAGTGCTGGTTATGCAATCTGAGCTTTGATCCTATTCCCACTGTAGATGAATTAGTCACTCTCTGAGCCTCAGTCACCTCATGTGTCCAGTGGAGATAGCATTCCTATCTTGTAAAGTCGTTGTGAGGACTAACAGATGTAATACAGGTAAGGGACCTAACAAAGAGTGCTGTTGGATAGTGCGAAGATTCAACACAATTTCTCAGGTATTATTATTATCATGATGAGTGTTTCATGATACCTTGACGCTATTCAAATTAGGCAATTTTTTATTGTTTTGTGGCACCTAATCAGTGCCAAGGCATTCTCTCTCTGTCCCTCTGTATCTCTCATGCAGACACACAAATGCATACATACAACACAGTGAACTGAATTTAATGATAAGCTAAAAAGTATGAGAACATCTGATTTCTTTTTGGCTCATAAAATAAGAGTAAATTACTATAAAATAAAATAAGAGTAATTACTATAAAATAATGATCATTATTACTATATGACACTGAAGTCAAGTAAAGATGGAATTTATAAGAAACATGCGCATGCTGCCCTGAAACCCATATACAGCTGTGTGTGCTCTAAAGAAAACGAGCTGTGGAAAGAGCAACAAGAAGACAATGAAAAAAAGAAATACGAAGAAGCACGTAGAAGCTGATGTACCCCCTCCTATGCTTTCTGCTGACCAGTTGAGGGGACCCAGGCTGTTACCTCTACCTGGAAATGGAAGGAACACTGGGCTCACAGGGGCAACTCTGAGGCCTTAATGAAAAACATCCCTCAGCCCTGTGGAACTGCAGCCACTGTAGTTGATAGCATGTAATACAAAACACATTTGTCAATTTTCTTTATATCTAAATAAATAAATACCCAGGGGAAGAGGAAGCTCACTATAGTAATCTGATTTGGTGATGTGTCTCAAGAAAGAATGCACACCCAAGGGCTGGCACGGAAGATGTGGACAGCTATCAGCCAAGCGAAACAACTAGAAAAGACCCACCACATTGGACAGGGTGGAAAATGGCAAATGGTATGGGCAATGGAACCGAATGAATCCCTTGAGAATTATATCATTTTCATCAGATTGAGTCATGTGGGAAGATTTGGGGGAACAAGTCAAAATCCATTACTTCAGGAAGCATTCAAGGCTAAAGTCAGTTTTATAGGTTGTGTGTGAATATTCGTAAAACCCATATTGGATTTTACACGCTTTATTATTTCTGAATAATTTGAAGCAACGCCTTATCTTTGAGACACTTGGCAGAGCAGGGCGGCATCCCAGCTTGCAGAACTGTTGGAGAGGCTCTTGGCCTCTACAGAGGCCACACAGAAAGACGAGGGCTGGAACGTGGCCCCTCCAAAGGCCAAGGGTGTGGAAGTATTTTGCATCTGGCAGAGGTGATACCACTCAGGAAGTGGTGGGGGGCAAACTTATCTGCTCTGAAGTTGTTGGCTAGATTTTCAACCAGCTGGAAAATGAGGCTGCAAATGCTGACATCCCCTCCCTTAATCATCTAAGTGATGCCCTCCTGCATTGAACTAAAGGGCTCCTCGGGAGGCCAAGGCAGCAGAATCGCTTGAACCCAGGAGGTGGAAGTTGCAGTGAGCTGAGATCTTGCCACTGCACTCTAGCCTGGGTGACAGAACGAGAACCATCTCAAAAAAAAAAAAAAAGAAAGAAAGAAAGAAAAAAAGAAAAAGCATTAAGTTCAACATAATTCGTATTTAATATCTTAATAATATAGGAACGTACTCATCACGATTTTACACATATGTGCAGGTGCCAGCATTGTGTTTAATGACAAAATATTTCTACTGAAGTCAAGAAAGAGATCAGGATGTTCACGATTACCACAACAATTCTAAATTGTATTCAAATTACTCATTAATGTAATTAGACAAGAGAAACAAAATGCAAAAAAAATTGAGAAGGATGTAAATGTTTTATTATTTGCAGATAATACAACAGTATGCCTCAAATACACACTCACACAGGAAAATCAACTGAAAAACTGTTGTAAGCAATTAAGAGACTTAGTAAGATCACTGGTGACAAAATTAAACAGAAATTAGTAGCGTCTCATGTGCAAGCAGCTACTCATTAGAAAATATAAAGGAAGAAAAGAGTAAAAAAAAGAATATCTGGGACTATATAAGAAATACACAGATCCTACATAAATATACTTTATAAATGATACCCAAAGACAAGAGAAGACTAAAATTTGGGGGAACTATGTTATTATTGGGTAGAAAACATCAGTGTTGTAAATGCTGAAAATAATTCTCCCTAAACGAATGTGATGTCAACAAAAATATCAATAGGATCTCCCCCTTTTTTTAACTACACAAGCTAAAGAAAAATTCACACAGAAAAAAATAAACGTTTGATCATTTCCAGAAAAATTGTGAACATTCAAAAGAGTAATAATTTAAAGAGAGCAATAATTTAAAAATATTATAGAGCTGTAGTTTGGTTTTCATGTGTGAACAGACAAAAAGATCAATGGAATCACTCAGTGAGTAAAGAAACAGGCCAAATACATTTAACAATTTGATGTATGATCCAACTGTATTTCAGGCTGGGCACAGTGGCTCACGCCTATAATCTCAACACTTTGGAAGGCTGAGGCAGGAGGATTGCTTGAGCCTAGGAGTTTGAAACAAGCCTGGGTAACATAGGTAGATATCATCTCTATAAATAATTTTTAAAAATTAGCTGGTTGTAGTGGCACACGTGCCTGTGGTCCCAGCTACTCGGGAGGCTGAGGTGGGAGGATCACTTGAGCCCAGGAGGTCAAGGCTGCAGTGAGCTGTGATCATGTCACTGCACTCCAGCCTAGGTGACAGAGAGAGATCCTGTCTTAAAAAAAAAAAAAAGAAATAATTTTTTTAAAAACTGTATTTCAAATCAATGGGTAAAAGGATAGATTATTCAAAAGTGGAGTTGGGGTACCAGGGTAGCAATCTGTAAAAATTAATATAAAAATTCTTATCTCACTTCATTCAACCAAAAACTTCTAGTAGATGGATGAACTATTTAAACACATATGAAAGATGAAACTGCCAAATTATTAGAGTAAAACTTGAGAACATTAAAAAAAAAAGACCCTTGAGTGTTTTTGGAAGGGTTTTCTACGTAAAACATAATATTCCAACATGATAAAAGTTATGAATCTGACCACATAATTCTGTTTAGGAAAAATTACCATAAACGGAGTTTTAAAAAAATGACAATGTGTGGGAAAGCATTTGTCACAGATAAGATAGAGAAAGTGCTAATTTCCATAATTTGTAACGATCCGTTGAGATTCAGTAAGACAAATAACAGAGAAATAAGTAAGGCTATTTTCATGTACAAATGGAATACAAATGGCTACTCGACCTCAATCATAATTAAATAAATGTTATTTAATTTAAAAGTAGAAAGCTTTTACTTTTCAAACTGGCCAGGACAAAAAAAAAGTTAATTTTACAAACTGTTGTAATGAAGCAGGACTCTCATTCAACAACTGTGAAAGAGATCATTGGTGTAACTCCTTGTATGGCAAACTTGGCCCTATCTAGCCCTTGACCCAGTTGACTGGGGCTTTTGACCTGGGCTTTTATCCTTGAGGATACTCACAGAGGTATGCAAAGACACATATAGAAGCAGGGTCATGGTTGTTACAAATAACAGCCAATAACAGCCCAATGATCCAAACATTCTAAAAATCCATCAGTTAGACTGGTTAAGTAAGTTACAGTACATCCACCCAAAGGAATACAACAGGGTGGTGAAAATGAATGAGGAACTATGACATAATTTTTATTTCAAAAAGAAGAGAAGCAAAACAAAATGAAATATGATTTAGATATTATCACATGTGCAGTAAAATGATTTTTATACAGCAAGAGAGTACATGGAAACCCTGAAATTTTTTATTTTATTACTGTGTTTAATACTACATACTCCTGGGCCAGGCACAGTGGCTCACTCCTGTAATCCCAGCACTTTGGGAGGCCGAGGTAGGCAGATCACCTAAGGTTAGGAGTTAGAGACCAGCCTGGCCAACATGGTGAAACCCTGTCTCTACTAAAAATAAAAAAAAATTAGCTGGGCTTGGTGGCGGGCACCTGTAATCCTAGCTACTTGGGAGGCTGAGGCAGGAGAATCACTTGAAACTGGGAGGCAGAGGTTGCAGTGAGCAGAGATCACACCATTTTACTCCAGCCTGGGTGACAGAGCAAGACTCTGTCTCAAAAAAAAAAAATACTACATACTCCTTATACGTTCTATTGTATCTATCAAGTATGATACAATAGTATTGGTTTTTAAGAATGAGGTGCCTCTAGGGTGATAACACTGTTAGTTGCCCTGAACAGGATCTGGGGTTAAAATCCTGGGCTGGCCTCTCTAGACTGCCTTGGGCAGGTCATGTACCCCTCCATGCCTTTATTTGTGCATGTGTAAAACAAGCTTAATAATTGTACCCACCTCATAAGACTGTTGAGAGGATTAAAAATATAAGTACAAATACCAAGCCTGGTGTTCTGGACATAATGAGAACAAAAAAGACTTAGCCATTATCACAGTTAAAGAATTACCTACAAGATACTAAGTGAACAGAGCAGGAGACAGAGGGTATCGTGGTGCCACTCCCTACCGTGTAGAAGCTGGAGGAGGACCATGCTTGATGAACTCCTAGAATATTTACACCCACATAAATTTGGCAACAATGACTGCTCCTGAGAGGAGAACTCAACTAGGAATTTAGGATGGGAGACAGACTTGCTTTCCATTGTACAATCTGACTTTGTTCCCATGTATATGATTACCTTTTTAATTAAAAAAATTAATCTAATATGAAGCCAATCATAAGCTACAAGGCTTCCTGCTCTGGCTGGGAGGAATTCCACATGCCCACGGCCTTTCTCTCTGCCCACTGATGCTGAAGCTATCCATAATCATAGAGCTTGATGTCATGCCAGTTCTCAGTGGTGTTGACAGACTCCAGCTCAAAAGTTCCTTTATGAGACCTTGTCCCTCAGTAAAGCTTGCAAATTGCTCTGATCTTAGCAGACAAAGCCATTGCTCATTCTCTGAATCTCTGAATATCCTACACAATAACGTAAGAATTGGCGAAAATTACCCCAGATAAAGCGTCCTTTAGAACATCAAAGTCCCTGGTTTCCAGGCTGTAGGCTGCAGGTATGTGACAGGCCTGACAACCCAGATGGACAGCAGAGATAAAGCGAAAAGTGAAATTCTCCGGCCACAGCGCCGAGTTGGATTTGGTGCTAGAGTTTCTGCCGAGGGGATTAATGTTATCCTCGGAGGTGTGAGCACATTTTGCTTTTACCTTCAAAACCAGGTAATCAGCAGCGGATAACAATCAAAGAAGGCCTCCTTAAACCCTCAGCGAGCTGGAAAATCTTTCTCTCTCCTCCTGCCTGGTTTGTTTAATTTTGGCCTGAGTCAGTTCACATACACACACATATTTTCCGTTTTCACTGAATTTCTTGTTTCTAGCTTTGTTTATGTTGTGATCCTATTTCCCTTCCTTTCATCATCATTGTACTTTCCAGAGCAACCAGAGTCTTGTCCACGTTTTTGAAGACTGGCTATAGCAAACTTGCCACTTGACTCAACTGGCGTAAATAATGTCCAGAAATACAGCCAAGCCAGAATCTTGCACACGTTCCCCAGAATACATACATGTACAACCTGAAGTCGGCAGCACGGGTTTGAGGGCTCAGCTATCCTCTGGCCGAGAAGTTGCTTAGTCCTCTTGCTGGACAGCTAAGTTCTAGCTGTCTCTCTGGAAGGGAAACATTTTACCAGGTAATAGAATAAATTGGAAACTTTTCATATTCGACAGCTGGACCATCAGCTTTACCTTGCCCTATTTTAGCAATAAGAGTTGTGTTCACAAAAATAAGCACAAGTCACTTAATTGGGACATGATCTTTTTTTTTTTAACATAGATAATGGGAAACTAGCAATAAAGAAGTTGATAATACAGACCCAATACCAGAAGACCCTGGTACTATTGAGACCCTCTGAAATAGAGTTCGCAGTGAGGATTTTCTTGGTGTTTTTGTTTGTTTGTTTGTTTGTTCGTTGGTTGGTTGGTTGGTTGTTTTTGGTTGAGTCCAAAGTATTCTCTAATTCTTGATGTGAAAATAATTTGTAAATGTCAGTGACCCACAACAGCCCTGGGACAGTATTTTGACGGAAAGCAGAAAATAATTCAAATAGTTTCTGTACTATGATCTCTGGCTGATTGACTGATGACCTGTAATAAGTTACAGAATGTATTGTTTCGATAAATGCTTCTTGAACCTGGACGCAACTAACAAGCATGCAGGTCAGTGTGTGGGGAAGTGCCAGGAAGTAGGATGGACCCAGTTAGTGGGTGCCTCTTTCAGAGCACAGCTGTGTTGGAAAAGCATGGAATAGACTTGAGTCCTGAACAGCTGGATCCAAATCCGCACATTCTTCCGGGTGCTGCCTTTCAAAGCAGCCCCTTTGGGACACCCACTCCCACGATGCAGCTTTAGAATATACTTGGAATTGCAGAGTGGGGACTCACCTTGCCAATAAACCTCACCAAAAAAGGTTAATAAGTCTCACCAAAAAAAAAAAAAAAAAAAAAAAAAAAAAAAAAAAAAAAGGTCTTATTACCTTGCTTATGGTCAAAAGATTTTTTTTTTTAAGAAAACAAAGAATGGCGTTACCTACTGTGATTATTTCTACACCAAATCTGAGTGACTTAGAACTGTTTTCAAAATGAAGCCCACCCTCAAAGAACAAGGATTTGTCACTTATGAGGAAAATCAAAATCATGCTCCCCCAGCCCTGAGCCGTCCGGGTATGTTTTAGACAGGACTGGGTTGCTGGAGTAAAATGTGAGCCCACTCCTAACGGGACGTCAGTTGCTCCTTTGAGAGCAATGTTTTTTAAGCATGATCCCCATGACCTCAGCTGACACCTGGATGGTATGTGGTCCACAGTGTGAACAGCTTGTTTGCCTGGTGTGGGGTCTCTGCAACCTGATCAAGTGAAGGGCCAAGAGGCCTTCAAATCTGGGAAAGGTACATGGGGACACCACCTTGCCTCAGCAGAGTCACCCTTAGCTGTTATCCCAGGGCCATTTAGACCCATTGTCCCAAGGTCAGATAAAGTCAGTCACTTCAGAGGGTTCCATCTGCTGATCAAGACTTACCCCTGAAGGGCCCAGGTCACAGATGTCTCATTCTGGCCTCTCAGGGAGGTTCTTTCAAGTCACTGGAGAGAGAGGCGTGCAGGCGACCCTGGGGAGGGGCCAGAAGGTAGCTGAGCCTGGGTTGCTGCTTGACCCCTCCAGGAGCAGAGACTCAGACACTCAGGCACCCTGGGACTGTGCCTTTCAGAAAGACAGCAGGGGGCGCATCAGAAATCATCTGACTGCTCTGCTTTTTGGCCCATAGTTAGTTCCCATTTGAGATCTGAATCAGAATAGCTATGTATTTACCTAAGAGAACTCTTTTGTAAAACAAACAAACACACGAACAACAACAACATAAACAGAAAATATACACCAACTTTATTAATGTAATAGTATTTTTTGTTTGTTTGTGTTGAGATGGAGTCTTGCTCTGTTGCCCAGGCTGGAGTGCAGTGGCATGATCTTGGCTCAGTGCAACCTCTGCCTCCCGGGTTCAAGCGATTCTCGTGCCTCAGCCACCTGACTAGCTGGGACTACAGATGCACAAGACCACACCTGGTTAATTTCTGTATTTTTAGTAGAGATGGGGTTTCACCATGTTGGCCAGGCTGGTCTCGAACTCCTGACCTCAAGATCCACTTGATCAAGATCCTCTTGATCTATCTGCCTCAGCCTCCCCAAATGCTGGGATTACAGGCCTAAGCCACCGTGCGGAGCCCCCAATTTTTTTTAAAGGAAAATAATATGAAACCAGCACCACCAGGTAAGTGTTACAAGACTAAATGTCCACATTTCTTGCTTTGATAGCTTCCACACACCAAAGCTTCCTCAAGGACAACTGCCACCAGAGTTGCCGCAAAAACACGTTTTTCACTGGGTGTAGCGTCACTGTCAACTCCTCAGGCAGAAGACTGAAATATTATTTCTTTTTAGAAGATCTTAGTTTAGGGAGAACATATCAATATGGAGAACAGAGCTTTGCTTTTTGAATTCAAGAAAAACCATGAACGAATCTATCAGTTTTTCTAAGATACAGTGTACCTGAGTGCTCTGTGAAGAATCCTTTTCCATTTCTCTCATGTGTCTGGGTGAAGGGAGAGGAGGTGTGGCAAGGTGCTGGTATATTAGCACGCACTCCTGGTGATGCCCTGGGCTCCGCTCCCTTTCTACTGGTGGTAGAAGGATTATTTTCTGGCAGCTGCAGCAGCTTAATGTTGAGGAGGAAGGGGCCACCCACCAATCATCTTTTCTTTTCTTTTCTTTTCTTTCTTTTTTTTTTTTTTTTGAGACAGAGTCTCGCTTTGCCACTTGGGCTGGAGTGCAGTGGCACAATCTCGACTCATTGAAGCCTCTGCCTCCCAGGTTCAAACGATTCTCGTGCCTCAGCCCCCTGAGTAGCTGAGATTACAGGCATGTGTCATCACACCCAGCTAATTTTTGTACTTTTAGTAGAGATGGGGTTTTGCCATGTTGGCCAGGCTGGTCTGGAACTCCTGATCTCAGGTGATTCACCCGCCTCAGCCTCCCAAAGTGCTGGGATTACAGGCATGAGCCACCACGCCCCACCCAATTACCTCCTCTTGAAGCCGAATTTTTTGCATTCATGGAAGAGGTCTGTCTTAGAGCTCCCCAAATCGACAATCTTTGGGGAGCCATTTCTATTTTTGACACAGTCTTCTGATGGCCACCACCAGCCTGCTTGCAGCAAAAGATCAAATCAGTATGATGTTTTGCTGTCGCTCCCGGCGTAACCGGCCACTGGGCTACCCATTAAGATAACTCTGAACCCAATGCATAAACACATCTTTTTCCATTTAGAAATCATTCCTTTTCCTTTCACAAATTCACCTCACTTAGAAATAGTTCCTTTGTTCTCGTCGTCTCCAAATCACTCCAGTTTCAGGAACTGACATTTCAGTTGCTTAGCCTTGCCTTCTGATATGGTTCAGACATGCAGGCATTTGGGATTTTAAACTTATTTCAAAACTGAAGAGAGACCTGGTCCCTGGGGACGAGCAGGACAGGGACACGTCAAGTCACTGCTGGTCCTGCTTCATGAGGGGACACCAATAGGAAGCTTCGTAGCAACCCATGTTTCATACCATCTGGTGCACATATCAATATGTTTTCCAAAAGATAATAAAGGGGGAAGAATAAACATCTTCAATCCCTCTCAGAGAAAGGCTATTCATCTTAAGAGTCCACACTCACCAGGCTCAGGATCTCCAATCCCACCTCTGCTCTACACAGGTGAATACCATCTTCTCATTGCACGGATGAGGAAACTGAGACTCAGGTCAAATAGCCACACAGCGGAGGAAGGTCTGTGCTGGATTGGGGCTGAGCTCCAGCTGACCCGAAGCTGCCCTATGTGCCACTTTGACATGTTCACTTCCAGTGAATCATGTATTGGAAAAACATGTTGACTTGTTTACAGTCAGAGACACAGCCTGACTTACTGTGCTCGTTTTTGTTTTTATGCCCCTTGTTGCTGGGTATCTTAAAAAAGGAATAACTCTTCTAATGCATGCCTTAAACAGCACAGAATTGTGAACCAAACCTAACACAAAGATAGTAATTTTTTAAATATTTTAAAGCAAAAAAGTATAAAGAACAACAAATAAAAACAATTGTACCCATAATTTCACTATTTCACCCTATTTTCATATACTCCCTGACATATACGTACATAATTATAATCACAATGTAGATATAATTTTGTTGTTTTGCCTTTCAAAAACGTCGTGTTGTGGCTATCTCCCCCATTTCTAGCATTTACATAATTACTAATTGCTGGATGTCATACTATGCATTTTGCCTATTGACACATACATGCTTTCCAGTTTTTCCGTTGTGTAATCCGCTATAATGAACACTTTCACACATACCGTATTTTTCTTCAGTTATCTTGGGATTAGTTCCCAAGGGGCCATATTAGTGAAATAGTATGGAATATTTTTACACATATCACTAAGTTATTACTCTCCCAAACTGATAGAACCAATTTGCAGGGCCACCAGTGCCAGTTTTACCGCAACCTTGCCAGCCCAAGTGGGCAAATCTTCCAAACATCACTGATTTGCCTGATGATTAACTATTCAAAATGTTATGTATTTCCTTACGATTATTGTGGCAAACAATAAAACATCAGAAGAAATAGAAAACTGAATTTAGATGGGATTCTAGTTACAGAATTTTAGAGCTCATAAAGACCTAAGGAAGGGGAGGCTGGGCGTGGTGGCTCACATCTGTAATCCCAGCACGTTGAGAGGCCGAGGCGGGCAGATCCCCTGAGGTTGGGAGTTCGAGATCAGCCTGACCAACATGGAGAAATCCCGTCTCTACTAAAAATACAAAGTTAGCCGGGCATGGTGGCACATGCCTGTAATCCCAGCTACTCGGGAGGCTGAGGCAGGAGAATCGCTTGAACCTGGGAGGTAGAGGTTGCAGTGAGCTGAGATCGAGCCATTGCACTCCAGCCTGGGCAACAAGAATGAAGCTCTGTATCAAAAAATAATAATAATAATAAAATAAAAAAGTTAAAAAATAAGTTAAAAAAAAAAAAGACCTAAGGAGGGGGAAATGAAGGAACCACTTCAAGTTCAGCCTTTACTCAAACACATGAAGAATCAGAGGCTCATTTGTCTGAAGTCCCAAATCAGGTCATTAAGAAAACGGGATAGACAAATCAATGGGGAGGCGGCTCAACCTCTTTTCCTTCTCAGGCAGAAGCCCCTGAGAAAGCCCGCCACTACCACCCACTGCCCCTGAAAGGACATCTGAACACAATGATTCTGGTGATGCCATGGCTCCAACCAGCAAGGAGCATTTCAAAAAGAGCTGCAGAGAGTCTGAGCATTCCAACGAGAGCCGTATCCCGAACACCATCCACTTAGCTCTCACTTTCCTCCTTCCTCCTTTCCCTACCCACTTTCTGGTTTTAATTAGGACCTTGGAACTTACTAGTACAGATCCAACTCATTTAAAGACTGACTTTCAAGTTGTTTAAGTCTTTTAAGGAAAATGACTCTTGGTTTCCATCCTCTATCTGTCATTACACCCTCATGCATCTCAGGGAAATTAGCAACCTGATTCTTGCCCCGACTGTCATTTAAAATAAAAAGCTTTCTTATTTGCCATCTAAGATAAAGTATAGTAAACCGACAGCAGGCGGATAGGGGTAATGAAACATAATTAGCCGTATTCAGCAAGTTCCTGGGATCATATTTACCTGCATCGTCAGGTAACTGGGGGATGATGTGTATTTGCCGTTGTGATGCAGGTGTGTGTGTGGAGTCTGTGTGTGCTGGAGAGAGCAGTGTGTCCCCCTAAGGGCCTCAGGGTCCCAGAGCTGCTCACACTGCTGCCTCACTGGATACACAGAACCAGTAGGTGACATCCACTCAACACAAAGCCTCCAAACACCTCTGCCCCGCCCCCTGCCACGCCCTGGGAAGGTGTCTGGGTCTCCTCACAGGGGCTGTTTGAAAGTAGCCTACTTCAGATGATTAAGGTCCTCTGGCACTTTGCAGGTATTATGTAGTGAACCCTCTCACAACAGCTATGAGAGACTGCTGCACTCCCCAGATGAGCAAACCTAGTCTCCGAGAGCTCGGTAAACCACCCACTGTCTGTGGGAGAGCTGGGGTCTGAAGCCAGGCCATCAGGCTGCCTCTTCCCAGGGACCCGGGAATGGAGGGCATTGTGGCTTAGCCTCTCAGCCTGCTGAGAATGTCCCTCCAAAGAGCGAGAGGATGCACAGCCTCACTCAGGAGGGAACCCTGCCAACAACATTGAATCTGAACCCAAGCCAATCTTAGACTGAACCTTCAAAGTACAATTAAATGCCATGAGGAAATGGAACATTCGACAAGGTATTAGGTAGCATCTCTTTTTATTTTTATTTATTTATTTATTTATTTATTTATTTATTTTGAGATGGAGTCTGGCTCTGTCGCCCAGGCTGGAGTGCAGTGGTGCAATCTCGGCTCACTGCAACCTCTGCCTCACAGGTTCAATCGATTCTTCTGCCTCAGCCTCTGGAGTAGCTGGGACTGCAGGAGCAAGCCACCAAGCCTGGCTAATTTTTAGTATTTTTAGTAGAGATGGGGTTTCACCGTGTTAGCCAGGATGGTCTCAATCTCCTGACTTCGTGATCCGCCCACTTTCAGCCTCCCAAAATGCTGGGATTACAGGCGTGAGCCATCACACCCGGCCGCATCTCTTTTAAAAAGCCAGTGTTATCTGGGAAAGTGCAAGGGGTGGGGAGTGGGGGGACTGTTTTAGATTAAAAGAAATGAAAGAGATGATGTGCGTCTTCTTAGATGATATTACAGTACCACAGACACTGCAGTTAGATGAGAGTCCAGTATTGTCTGTTTTCTCAAGTGTGATGACTGTGTTGTGTCATGCAGAAAAATATCCTTATTTCTAGGAATTGCATGCTGAGATCTCAGGGAGTAAAGGGCCATGATGTCTGCGACTTAATTTAAAATGATTTGACAAGGACAGGTGTACACACAGAGATAAAGCAAATATGGCAGATGTCACCAATTGCTGAATCTATGTGGTGAGTACACAGGTATTTGTTGTATTGTCTGTTCACCATTCCTATATGTTTAAAATCTTTCATAATGTCATTTGGGAGAAGAAAAGCTTATCTGGCTCTACTTATTTGGGAATGTGCTGCCTAAAAGGGGACTAATAAATAAAACCTTAACTTAGAACATAACATTTTAGAGACTGAAGGAACTAGAGACCTTCTAGAGCTCAACTCTCATTTTAAAGATGTGGAAAGTGAACATATTGATTTTATCTTATCTTCTTTTTCTCATTACTTTTTAAATGTTTTTGATTTAACTTTATTTTAAGTTCAGGGGTCCACGTGTAGGTTTGGTACACGGGTAAACTTGTGTCATGGGAGTTTGTTATACACACTAGTTTGTCACCCAGGTATTAAGCCTAGTACCCAATAGTTGTTTTTCCTGATCCTCTCCCTCAACCTACCTTCACCCTCCAATAGACCCCAGTGTGTGTTGTTCCCCTTTGTGTCCATAAGTTCTCATCATTTAGCTCCCACTTATAAGTGAGAACATGTGGTATTTGGTTTTCTGTTCCTGTGTTAGTTTGCTAAGGATAATGGCCTCCAGCTCCATATTGAATAGTTAAAAACTATTTAGGCCAGGCGAGGTGGCTGACGCCTATAATCCCAGCACTTTTGAAGGCTGAGGCAGGTGGATCACCTGAGGTCAGGAGTTCGAGACCAGCCTGGTCAACATGGCAAAACACATCTGTAATAAAAATTCAAAACAATTAGCCAGGCATGGTGGCAGATACCTGTAATCCCAGCTACTTGAGAGGTTGAGCCAGGAGAATCACTTGAACCCAGGAGGTGGAGGTTGCAGTGAGCTGAGATCACACCACTGCACTCCAGCCTGGCAACCAAGCGATACTCCATTGCAAAAAAAAAAAAAAAAAAAAATTTAAAACAAGTGTTACAAACTAACAGTTTATTTATCCCAGGCACAGAAAGACAAATACTGCATGATCTCACCCATAGGTTAAGAAACAGAGAACTCATGGAAACCTTGAACTCATAGAAACAGAGCAGAATGGAGGTTACCAGGGGCTGGAGTGTAGGGGGTTGGGGTGATGTTGGTCTGAGAGTACAAAAGTTCAGTTAGACAGGAGAAAGTTTATCTTTTAGTGATTTTCATAATTTTGACAAAGTTGAAACAATTGAAACAAATTATCTAAATATTTTAGTAATTATTTTTTAATTGAGCGATTTTAATGAGTCAAAAATATTTATAAGGCAATCATGCATAATACATGTAAATAATTTGAGTGTTCGACCCATATTACAATTGAAAGTAAAGAACAGGCAGATTCTGAGACTTGGGACAGGCAGCATTTGGCACCTGTGGAGACCTGGTTCCACACGTCTGTAGTGGCAGAAAGGCAATATATATTAAAACCTAGGAAAACAGGCCGGGCATGGTGGCTCACACCTGTAATCCTAGCACTTTAGGAGGCCAAGGTGGGCAGATCACCTGAGGTCAGGAGTTCCAGACCAGCCTGGCCAACATGGCGAAACCCCGCCTCTACTAAAAATACAAAAGTTAGCCGGGTGTGGTGGCACATGCCTGTAATCCCAGCTACCCGGTAGGCTGAGGCAGGAGAATCGCTTGAACCCAGCAGGCAGAAGTTGCGGTGAGCTGAGATCACACCATTGCACTCCAGCCTGGGCGACAGAGGGAGACTACACACACACACACACACACACACACACACACACACACACACAAAACTTGGAAAACGGGTGAGAGAAGATGGTATCTGATGGTTTTATCAAGTACTTCTACTCTATTTGTATGAACTACTCCAAGCTGTGGTAAACAGCTCTGGGAAGCCAGGTCCAATGCAAGTGGGCCAAAGCCCGTATTGGCAGTTATAAACCAGGCATCTCCAGATGACAGCTTTGTGACCTCGGCAATGTTCTCCTAGCTAGACCAGTGCAGCAGGGAGTGTGCCCACCTGGAGGACCAGGGTAAAGGTGGGAGGCCAGGACCAGGGATCTGGTAGCTAGCAATAACTCAAAGTACCCATGTTCATGGTTTTCACCCTCCTCCTGAGCCCCCATGTATGCTATCCCCAACCCTCTCCCCTATCCTTCAGGTCCATGACTGCCAGTCACCAGTGAGACCCAGCACTCAACAGCCCTGGTTCCCTAACAGATGGACTCACAAGAACAAGAAAAAATGACTTGGTCATTAGAGCTCTCAGTTTCCCACAATTCCTGTCACCAGGATATTTTAAAGTTCTCAGATGTTGCCCCCATTGTTTGTCTGAGAAACTGGCCATGGGCACCTCCTGGAATTGGGAGCAAGAGTGACTCTGGGGGCTTGTTGTGCTCCTTGGAAGAGGTTCTCACTCCTTTAGCATGTTGCTGCCTGGCCCTGGATAGCAAAAACCAACCCTTTGAGAGTACTTAAGTAAATACATCATCGGATCTGGGAGCTGATCAAAACCTTATTTCATTGCACTCACATGTATGTGTTTCTTAATGCACTTGATCTTGGATAAAATACATCCTAGTGCATTAGATTTTAAGCCATGGATACACATCATAAGTGGAATATCCAGTTATATTAATTTCATTCATGTTAATTGATATAAATATTAATTTATGGTGAACTATAGATTTATTTAACTGATAGAGTAGTGATAGATACATAAAAATTCCTGGAAAGATATGAATTCATATAAGCTGTGTAGGAAAACCTATATTCTTTCAAGCCATCACAGATACCTTATAAAATTATGTACTTCAGGTACGAAATACTACAGTGTCCCCAGCAAATCTGTAGCAATTGGCTTTTGACACTGAAATGTTGGATTCAGTCCTGTTGGGTAATGTTGCTTGTTCGGGCTTTAGAGTTGCCCTTTAGCAATCACTAGAAAGGTTAAACCGGGTGGACTATGTGGATCCTGGAAACTGTTTGGGGTGTTACACTTAGAGGAATGCACAGAGCTTCCATGGCTGACCTTGACCTCGGGAGGTGGCCAGGGACCTGGCAGTCTCTCATACAAGGTTCCACTCAGAGAGCTGAACACTGACCCCACTGAACGCTGTGTTGAAGAGCTAGGGTCCCCCCTCCCCACCCCCAGCTCCCTGCTATGAGCTTTCCCAGTTACTACATGAATCAAATTACGGGCACCTCTGCTGGGTTTCCTGTGAAATAACAGATCTTACTGTAACCAAATATTACCATCTCGGAAAATCCTTATGCAACTAGCGAGGACTCTTCATTCTCAGGCAACAGAGAAAGGCCTCTTTGTTTTGGGGCTGAACACCTGGAACATGTTATCCGGGGCGGCCTCCCCAGGCCCACAGTGGAGAGGGGGCTCATAGGACCCAGTCACGCCCCTGCCTGTGGAGGACCGGCTCGCCCAAAGCTGCCTCTCCCTGGCTCTGTTTAGCCTGGTTTCAGCAGACCCTGGCTCTTGCTGTCAGCCATAGGCAAATGGCAGAGGGTGCCCCGCATCGATAGAGAAGGACTACATTGGCAAGGACCACAAAACTCCCAGGCAACCTTTGACAAGATGAGAAGAGGAAGGGCTAAGGATGCAGAGAGATGGGAGGCCTAAAATCTACCCTCCCTGCCCCCAGACATTGGTGCCCTCCTGAAGCCATCACAGATAAGAATGCTGGCTGTGTGTGCAGGAAAGCAGGCGTTGTGGCATGGGCTCAATCAGGGGACATGTCTGTGGATGGTTACCCTTGGAAACCAATGAAACCCTGTGATCCCACCTTTCCTTCAGATCACTGACTTTCAAGAAGAAAAACTAATGCTGCTCTTTCATCCTTACGCCATGGCTAATACAGCAGTCACAGAAAAGGACGGCTCTAAGAACCCGACACAGGCCAGGCTAGAGGCAGGAGTCAAGGCCGGCTGCCATAGGGCTCAGGATGTCCATCCGACCATGACCTCAGCTCTCATTGATGAAAGGAGAGCAGGACCACTCCCAGGTGTGGAGAGGCAGGGGGCATTTATGACAAATGGAGATGCAACACCAGTGTAACTTTTTGAAGATAACACACATTTTTACTCACGACTCTTAGTCTTAATGAAATACAAGGTCCTTGCTGGAAGGGAGCAGCTATTACTCATCTCTGGGTCCCTCCTTGTTGGACACCTGAATGTAATGTGTAGCCTTCAACCCTCCAACCCTCTCCACCAACACTCATGGGTATGGCTGTGCCCTGGGGCCTAGGAGAGGCAGATTCTAAGCTGGACATGAGATGAGGTCAAAGATAGCACTTTCCCAGGAGCTCCAGGGAGATGCTAGGGCTATAGCACCTAGGCTCAGTTGAAAAGGGATGGTCCAATGACAGTTATTTCTCTACAGAATAGGCAATTTTCAACATCTAATAAAACACCTTTTTCTTTTTTTTTTTTTTTGAGACAGAGTCTTGCTTTGTCACCCAGGCTGGAGTGCAGTGGCACGATCTCGGCTCACTGCAACCTCCACCTCCCAGGTTCAAGTGATTCTTCTGCCTCAGTCTCCTGAGTAACTGGGATTACAGGTATCTGCCACCATGCCCGGCTAATTGTTTTGTATTTTTAGTAGAGACAGGGTTTCACCATGTTGGCCAGGATGGTCTCCAACTCCTGACCTCAGGTGATCCACCCACCTCGGCCTCCCAAAGCACTGAGATTACATTTTGGCCACACCTGGCCAAAATGCCCTTTTTTGACTCTGGTATCTAAGACAGTTATAAAAATATAGCCTCCCCCCAACCCACCAAAAAACAACAAAATACAGTTGTATCTGTGTGATAATTCTTGTCCTCATTCCTTCTACCACTTACTTGCATGTGAATATTACCTGTAAATCTCAGTAACTAATCAGCCATGTAGCTCGTGTAGCATCTTAGATGATTATTTGGAAAAATAAAGCCAAGTACACACTTTTGACTCAAAGGAGGAAGCACATTCCTGTTGAGCTATTGCTATTTTAATAATTGGAAATAAATTTTAATAAAGCCATTAATTTTGCTAAATACACAGTTGTGCTTTGAGAGTGATGGAAAACCATTTAAAGCCATGCTTGAGGCTCTGTCCTTGGCACAAACATGATTGAAAGTCTGTGTCTGATTGACCCTTTTAAAATGCCTTCCTTTACTTCTGAACTGTTGATAAAGAGCTCTATTTGTTTGTAGAATTTTTCCTTAAAAATGGGCAACAGAAATTATTTCCTGCTCAGTGTCCTATTTCAAGGAACCTGGTGCGTTTTTACTCATCTAAGCTGATCTCTCTAGCAGGATGCAATCCGGCTGCTTCGTCCTGCTTTAAAGCAAGTTTAATTTACTTGATTAAAAGTATGCCTATGCTCAGCATGGCTCACAAAGGCAGGGAGAGACATTAATGAAGAGTTTCCCTTTGAAATAAAATATACAGATTTTGTTTCCCAGTGTTTCCACGTCTATCTTCTTTGCTTTCTTAGTTTTCATGTGGTATCCGATGTCACAGAGGCTGGCAGCAGAACAACATGGACATGCTTCTCATGGGGGCCCATTCTCTGGGCTGGAAGGCGTAACATATATTTTACAAGAACAATGAGAAATCATTTAGGGATCCACTTTTCACCATTCTCTTAGAAGAAATGCTCTCTGGGATGGAAGAGGGGGTGGAGGGCAGATGACTGCTACATAAAGCGCTTGACAGGAAAAAAGGCACCCCCTATTTCTTGGGATTTTCTCCCACTACAATCTCTTTGACAAAGTTCCTTTCCCTAGAATGTTCCCAAAAACCGTAAATATTGGTGAAGAAAAAGAACTCCTATTGACCGGAACTCATTACACAATCAGAAAGATTGAGCATTTTATATTTGTTTTTATATTTATATCTTTCAGGGGGGAAATATACTATGTACATTAATTTTACCACAATGTGCTGAAATTCCTTAAGCAAATATGTAATTAGGCATTTTAAAATATAAAATGTATTTATTTATAGCTTCCAACCACATATTTATTTTTATTTATCTGAAAGATTTAAACGACACTGTCTTGGATTCATTCTTTCTTTGGTTTCTTTGTAAAATATATAATTACGCAAAGTTTGAACATACCTAATAGCCCTGAGGAGACTGGGCAGTGATCTTTCTGAAGCTTTAAAAGTATTGGTAGGAAGCTGTTCTCTTCTTTTCCCCAAGTTCAATAGCTTAGCTATTCGTTTCCTGTTTCTAATAGCCAAGGTAATTAGACCATAATGAAAACTCTTTGCTTGGAAGATGACATCTGAAAGTTGAAACTATTTGCTGCTGCTCAAACCTCAACAGGGCGGGGAGGGGGCAGGGATCGCCTCCTCAGTGGGAGAAAGTTCTACAACTAGAGTGTCACTTTCCCCTAAAATTATTTCTTCCTGGAAAGACTCCAAAGTCCAGGAGGCAAAGTGACATGTACACTGTTTTTTTATGGAATGGTCAATTCTTCATTGTTAAGGAAACATCGCTTAAAATCTCCAAAAAGCCCAGAACATACAGAAAACCTGTTTGCTCCTTATTTTACCTTTCTTTTACTTTCTAAGTATCACACGTGTACAGTGAAGTGCATACATCTGAAAGGCATATCTTGATGAATTTTTTACCTGTGTTGCATGTCTGTGTCACCACCACCAATATCAAGAAATAGAACATTTCCTGCCCCTGAAGGCTCTCAGACCCTCAGACCCCTCCCTGTCAAGACCCCCCTGAGGGAGCCACCGTCCTAATTTCTATCCCCCAGAAGGGTTTTGCCTGTCTTTGGATTTTCCGTAACTGGAGCTATGAATGTTATATACACTCTGGCTGGCAGGCTTCTTTCTCTCAAGGGTACGTGACTGAGGTCCATCTGTGTTGCTCTGTAGAGCTGGGCTCTTACATTTTCACTGCAGTGAGTGTTCCTGTGCGTGAATATTTATTTATCTGTTCTACCTTTTGTGGATATTGGGGTGCTTCCCAGTTATCACTCCCAGGAATAAAGCTACTGTGAACATTCTCGTCCACACCTCTGGGTGAAAGCACTTTCTTCCTTGGGTGTATAACTAAGAGTGAACTTCCCAGACCATAGAGGATGTGCAGCTTTGGTAGATTCTGCCAAACCATTTCCCATGAGTTGTAGCATTCATCACTCCCACCAGGAGTTCATTCACCACTTTTTGATGGGCAACAAGGGTTCGGTCTCATCATTGAAAGCAAAGTCTCAAGTGTTTGCAAAAGGGGGACATGAAGACTTAGTAGCAGGAAAGATAGGGAAAAAAAAGATGAAAAGGGAAAAAGCTACCCCCAAGAAAGGAACTGGCCCAGGCTGAACAAGCTCTGGTAGACCCTGGGGCATTGCTGGGGTAACTGTTTCCCACCCTTGCTGCCCAGGACAAGGGGCAGTGGCTCTGGTGGGGAAGCTCAGTCCCTCGGGGCTTCCCACCTCATGTGCATGGACAGACAAGGCTTTCCTGGGGTCAGGCCAACTCCAGTACCCTCCAGCCCAGTTCTCAGCCACATAGAGCATCACATGTAGGACAAGACTACTGGCTCCAGTAAGTCCCCCGAACTTTTCTTTAGGCCTCATTCCAGATATTCTCTCTTTCCAATACTTTTTCTAATTATTGACCAAAAAGTAAATAGTAAGGCTATGTCAGGAAATCTGCTGCCTCGTGGCCAGCAAACCTCCCCAGTCCACAGCGGCCCCACTGCACTCTGTGTGCCCGTCCTCTGGGACGGCACTGCCCCGGCCCTCCCCACTTACACGCAGCCCCCCGAGGGTCCCAGAAGGGAGCCTTCATTCACGGAACTCTCACTAGGCCAGAATTCCAGGAAAGGTGAGAACCCAAAACACCTCCCCTACCCACTCCAGCCATTCTAGAAATACAGGAGATGGAGGTTAACAGAAGACCACCGGCCTTCCTGACAGCTTTTCTAAACAACCAGGGAGGGGTCATTTTCTACATTTGATATTCTCACGGCTCCCTCTCCAAATTAGGGATGCCCCACCGACGTCTGTGTGGGCCATCAAGGGGTGTGTGTGAAAATCTTCCTACCCATCTCAGGCTAGAGCCTCTGGGTCAGGCCTGTGGCCAGGCAAGCCTTGCCCATCTTCCGCCTGGCCTCCCTCACTCAATTCGCCGACTTCCTGCTGGGTTTTCTCTTAGGGCCTTTACTCTGTCCTCTCCATCTCTGGCTCTGATCGTTTCACATTGCTCCCGGGAGTCTCACATGTACCAGGGTGGATAGTAGAGCCTTAGTCCTGAAGTTTCACTCATAACTCAAAGGGATAGGTATATTTTGTTGTAGCACAAAATCGACTCCCATCCCCCGGGAAGCTTGTGTGTTTAGTGTGTACTTAGGTAATGAGGAACCCACCTGCTCACTCACCTTCTGCACAAAGGAGCATTTCTGTCTGCTCAGGCAGAGACCCCTGACTCCAATAGGCCACACCCACCAGTGGTGAAGTGTGTTCAGCCAGGGAGGAAGTTCCTATTGGTAGGAAGATTTTCAAATGCACCTCTTGACAGCCCACACAGATATCAGTGGGTATCCTCAGTTTGCAGAGGGAGCCACAGAATATGAAGGTTTAAAGACGCCAAAGGCTCACGTGCTTCCCTTCCTTCTCTCTCTTTGTCTCTGTTTACCATGAGACTGTTTTGAAAGGTGCTCACTCTCCTCCTCTTACCCTCCTGGGGCTTCTCCTCCTGTCTCAGTTGGAGAGGGACAGGGAAGGATACAGAGGCCCTGGATACAAATGAAGAGCCTGGGCTGAACCAGGACCAGATGGGCCTGTAGCCCTGCATATTGGTCCCAGTATCCGGATAGTCATCTGGGGAACTTGTATAGCTGTGGTGGTTTTAAGATATGACCCCAGATCCTTTGATGCTCGTTTCTTCAAGAGGTGGAGCTTAATTTCCCTCTGCTTAAAATGTAGGCTGAATTTAGTGTCTTGTTTCTCATGCATAAAATAAAGCAGAGGTGATGTGTGTGAGGTCATAAACAGCACTGCAGTTTCCTGCTTGTTCTCCTTCTCTCTCTCTCATATCATTAGCTCTGGGACAAACCAGCTTCTATGTCATGAGTACACTCAGGCAGCTCATTGGAGAGATCCGCATGGTAAAGCAATGAGGCCTCCTGCCAGTAGCCATGTGAGTGGCATCTTGGAGCCAGACCCTCCAGCCTCAGTCAAGCCTTCAGATGCCTGCAGCCCTGGCTGACATTTTAACCATAACTTCATGAGAGATTCTGAGCCAGAACCATCCAGATAAGCTGCTCCCAGATTGCCAGGTAAGAAAAATAAATGGTTATGATTTTAAACCACTTGGTTTTGGAGTAATTTGTTACACAGCAACAGATAACTAAAACAGGAGGTTATTAGTACTACTCACCAAATATTTATGGTTCTAGCTTCCAGAATCACGGTAGGATAACCTCTCTCCCCGGCCTGGAAGTTACGTATATCCACACAACTTTGAAATTGAGCAAGACTGGGGTGTGTCATCCCCATGAGGGCACTTCAGGAGCCAGGGTGCCCTCACAACCTCTTTCTCTCCCTCTATCAAACCAATTGCCAGTGTTGTAAATAATGAGGCCAGGGGTTGGGGTGATGTAGAGCAGAGCTGTTAGCCGACCCACCATGGATATGTAGCAGCAGAAGAAACAAGCCGTGTGGTCTTTAAGCACCCACATTTTGGGTGTTACTGTGGCACAACCTGAACTATACTGACTGATGCAAGTGAGGATACACAGGGATCCTCTGTCCCTCCACCCCCAGTTCTTCATGCTCTTTAGGCCCAAGAAAACCAGCATCTCCATCAAGGTCAGCAGGATCACACCCTTGATGTGGGCTCCCTGTCCCCTACCCAGGCACTCCACCATGTCCACACCTGGATAAAAAGTGTGGAGCCTGGTTCAGAAGTGGGCTGGGAGCTTGGCCAGGTCATCACAACCTCTCTGTTTAGAACCCAGTGGATGGGAAAGGCTTGCATGGCAGTAAGAGGAGTTTAAGGTGTTAAGTAACAGCCCATGTGATCCAGTTCTGAAGGCCACAAAGTCAACAGTGATTGATCCTTTGCTTTCTTTTCCAGAACCATAGAGAATTTGGGGAAATTACTGTCTGGCCACCCAGAAAACAAAGACCAGTTAGGATTTGTTTTATTTTCTCTTCTTCCCAGATCAATCCACAGTTCTCCAGGGACCCACTGTGGTTTTGTGCTTCCTCTGTGCCTGTTCTGCTCCTCTCCACGCACCCCCTCTTCCCCAGCCCCTCCCAGTCCCCTCAACGGTCTTTCTGGCCAGCCCCACAGCCCCCTCTCCGCCCCACAGTCCTCAGGCTCCAGCCTCCTCGTTAGGAAGTGTTAGAAAGTTGCTGGAGTGAGAAATGAGCCTGTGAAAGCTCGTTGTCCTAATTAAACTTCCACAAGGAGAGTGACAAGAGGCGACGGGGAGGAAACGTTGCCACCACCAAGGTCTCAGCCTGGGCCCAGGTCGAGGAAGGCCTTTGTCCTGCAGAACAAAAGCCACTGTTTGCACGTGTTAAACTTCATCAAACTTCAACAGACCCAGGTGCAAAACCCCACATCCCAAATGCCATCCGGGCTTATGCCACCTTCCCGAGCACGGACCATCCCTAGCCGTCAACCCTAATCAGGGCCATGCCCCACATCAAAGCTGCACTCCCTCCACAGAGAGCTTCTGCTCTAAGATGCATTGTTCTTATGACTTCCTACACTCGGCCTTGTCTGATGAATTAGGGCACGGAGCCCCCCATGGCACAGCTGGGCCCTGCTGGCATTGTTAATGAGGTAGGAAGGGCGCATTTGTCCGAGCCTGGGACTAACATAATCACATAAAGCTGTTGCTTTGGAATAGATGGAGCTGCCCCAGAGTCAATTTTCTTGGAAGCAATGCAAAGCAGAGCTTCCTGGGAGAAGACACAATGCCTCCTATTGTCTCTGTCACTTCCCCTCCAGCCTCCCAGCGTTTCTGCGTCTCCTCGGGAGCCACTGCCCTGTGCAAAAGCTGTTTGCTGATGCCCAGCCGCGGTTTCCAAAACCCCCATGAGAAGTCGTTTCTGTCCATAGTCATTGTTTCCAGAACAGCCAAGCCGACTGGGGAGGAGAGGCCAGGCCCAGGGAGAGCAGGAAGAGACCCAGCTTGCAACACAGGCCCCCGGCGGCTGGAGTCGGCTGGTGGATTGCTGGGGGGCAGCTGGTGCCAGCCCTGCTAGACGTGTCCAGGATCGGGTCAGAGGCCAGAGTGGCTCACATCCACGGGCTCCAGGAGGAGGCTCTCGAGGGCCCAGGTTCCTGGAGGAGGACACAGTGTGGATTATCCAGTGAGTCCTCAGAGTGCTCCCGGGAGATTCTATCCCTAGGCCCTCATCCTACCTAGGACTCAGGCAGCCATCTGGGTCTCTGCTTCCCTAACCACTTCCTCCTTCACCCGACCATCACCTAGTCTCAAGGGCGTAGGCAGCTTCTGGAGGTGGCTGAGACTGGAAGGATGTTGTCACACCTACCAGATATCCCTAGATGTATCTCTACCACCCCCACTACATATTCTGAAGAACCAAGGTGAGCTGGGGGAATCCCCAGGCCAGCAGGACAAGGCCTGGGCAGGAGTGGAGTCAGGAAGTGAGAAGTGGGGATCCTGGGGGTTGGGGGCTGTGGGGCTGGGCTGAGCACTGGGCAGGAGGCGGGAGGTGGCAATGGAAGCGACATCTCCCCATCTTCCCCAGCTCCATATGAGGGGTTCTGCTGCATTCACTGAGTCACCAAAGGACACTGGAAGGCCATCAAGATTTTTGGGTGACCAAGACATGGCTCCCTTCTTACTGTCTATGGGGAGACAGGCATTCGAACACCCAAGTCTAACCCAAGCAGAGTTGACTGAGGGCTAAAGGTTCCACAGAGGCTGAGTGCAGTGGCTCATGCCTGTAATTCCAGCACTTTGTGAGGCCAAGGCAGGTAGATCACTTGAGGTCAGGAGTTCAAGACTAGCCTGGCCAACATGGTGAAACCCCGTCTCTACTAAAAATACAAAAATTAGCCAGGCATGGTGGTGTGCACCTGTAGTCCCAGCTACTCAAGAGGCTGAGGCAGGAGAATCTCTGGAACCTGGGAGGCAGAGATTGCAGTGAGCTGAGATCACGCTACTGCACTCCAGCCTGGGCAACAGAGCAAGACTCCGTCTCAAAAACAAACAAATAAAGAAAAGTTCCAAGGATGGTCTGGAGGACAAACAAAAGAGAAGATTTGGTGCAGGAGTTAGGACAAAGACTCCCGGGAGAGCAGCCCTCACGTGGGGCCACAGTGAGGGAGTGGTCCCCTTTTGTGGAAGGGAAATGGAGGATGTGTGTGGTGAAGGCTTTGCTGAAGCATCTCTTATAAAAGGGGCAAAAGCACTTGCTCTCCTCCCAGCTCTGGCTTAGCCTCTCTCTCTTCAAGTCCCTGGCATCCCTAGAAAACCATGATTTTTCCATTCTGCACCTGGCCCAGGCACCTCCTCCCACCCCCACACACTGCAGTCTGGTGTGTGTGGTGGGCACACATAGAATACTCGCTGGTCTTGAAAATGAAGCCATCCTTTGGGGCCCCTACAAACCAAAGAGACCCACTGAGCCAAGAGATCACTCTTGGACACCAGCAAGGGTGAGATCACTTGATAGGTATTTTGTCGTGTGTTTCTTTTTAACCATATAAAAAACAAAAGGGTGGATGTGCAACCCAACCCAAGAATACCTTGGCTCAGGATCAACTAGATGAAACTTTTAAAAATGATTTAATGTTATGTTAGACTGTTGCATATTAAAGCGATGTAATGCCTTCTAAGAAACGAGAGTCAGATCCTGACTGGGCAAATTTAAGGAGTTATAACTCACTTTTCAAGAGAGCAACATTTTGTCCAATATGTACAGACCTCTAATGACAGTGTGCAAAGACTCTTTCGTTCCCAGATTATGAGGCTGCCACTTTCTCCTCCCCTTCCTGAGCCACACTTTTCTAAACAGCAATTGTGGGGGCAGGGGGAATGGGAAGTTCATGAGAGAAGGAAATATTTGGGACCATGTCGGCCAGTGGAATGGGGCTTGTGGTCACCGTGTTACAAAGTCAAATCACTTCCCAGTAAACACCAGTTTCCGATGGCTCTCTGGCCAGGGTTGGCCGGGGACAGGCAGGGAGTATATGTGTCGGGTACGTTGCGTCACAAGCTGTGCAGCTGTGTAGGCCTCTCTGTCCAGAGGCATTAATGGAAAACGACTGGGCACCCAGCCCACAGCAGATGCGCTAGGGAATCCAGCCAGGGGAAGCCGGGATGCAGCGGGAGAGGGGACACGCAGGGCCTGGCTGAGAAGCCTTGCAAGGTAACCACAGGCGGAAACCTGAAAAAATGAAGACGTTCCCACCAGTTCCAGAAAACAGGGCTAACTTAAAATGCAGCCCCTTTCCTTGAAGTGGGCTTGGCAAGCCCCAGGTGTTGAAAGGCAAAAGAAAAAAAGAAAGAAAGAGAAAGAAAAAGAGAAAGGAAGCAACATGTATCTAGCCTGCATTTCTAATTGAGTTCCCTTCAGACCCCCTCACATGCTGAATTGATGTGTGAGATCAGAACAAAAGGAATTTCGAGGAGTCATTGCTATAGACCCCAGAGCTAAGGAGATTGTAATTTCAAAATACTGTTTCATGCACTTACTAGACTAAATCAGCAAACAGATAGCAGCATGCCGGGTCCTCCTGGAAGTTGCCAGAAGTCTCACGACTGTAGCCTTCCTAGCTGCTGCTTCAGGGAGTCCCCTGGACCCCTCAACCCAGAAGAGGAAGGCAAGGATCCATCTCTCCTTGTTTCAAGAGTTCCCCTTTTCCCCGCTTTACGTCTCAGAGCCCCAGCTCCACCATGTCCCTCATCTGTCAAGTCTGCTCTCAGGGAAAAGTGGAAACTCACTCAGTCCCAAAGATGAATGGTAACCTCAGCTTCTTCTCATGGTGGGAGGGGAGACTCATGTTTTCCCAGATCCTAAGCTAAAGTAAGCTCCTGCTAAACAGATGAGGGAATTACGTTGAGAGGGAAGAGGTTCACAATGGACTCCTGTGAATTCCTTGAAGGATTCATGAGATTTCTCACCTTTGGGTTTTCTGTGGGGGTTGAGTCTCTGCATCTTAATGCTCTTTATCTAATTGGTTCAAACTTTCTTTCTGTTGAAAAATGTCACTTCTGCGCTTCGGAGTGGTCCCTGGGGTGGAGGATGCCAGTTGTCAAGCAAAACCTTTTCCCCTTTCTTCCTGACTGATAGACCTTTATATTATTGGGGCAGCAATAGGTCCAGCTAAAGCACTACATTTCCCAAGTTTCCAGACATCTGTAGCCAAGTGGGTGTAAGCAGAAGACTTTGAGGGTAGAGGGATGCTTCAGAGAAAGTTATTTGAAAGGGGGATAATTAAACCAGGAGGGGAACTTTCTTCTTTGCCCTTCCCCCATGGAATGTGGCTATGATGGCTGGAGCTCCAGCATCCATCTTGGTACCAATGTGAGGATGGACATTGCAAGCTAAGAGGGCTGAGCAGAAAGAAAGAAGACATCAGACTCTGATGAGTGACTGTGGAGCTGCCTTGTCAGTCCTAGACTGCCCAAGGCTGTATTTCTCTTAGGTGAAAATATACCTGTATCCTCTTTAAGTGATGTTGTTTCTAGTCTTCGTCACTTGCAGCTGAACTAAACCGAAGTAAGCTCTCCCCTTTCTGCACTTCTCCATACCACTACTCACACTTACAGCTTCTCATTCCGTGTCTGTCTTCTCCCCGCCATGTACCAGCTATGAGATCAGTGGTTGGTCTGTAGTGCCGTCTGCAGGAGCCTCAGTGCCTGGCGTGGCATCTGGCACATAAGAACAGGCCTGTAAATGTCTGCTGAATGAGATGCCCCTGCAACATGGCTCTGCCAATGGGCTGGCACGCCTGAAGCCCCCTTCCATGGAGTTAACAAGATTTAAGGATATCAGGGGCTGGGTGCAGTAGCTCATTCCTGTAATCCAAGCTCTTTGGGAGGCCAAGGTGGGCGGATCACTTGAGGTCAGGAGTTCGAGACCAGCCTGGCCAACATGGTGAAACTTCATCTCTACAAAAATACAAAAATTAGCCAGGCGTGGTGGCACGTGCCTGTAATCCCAGCTACTCAGGAGGCTGAGGCAGGAGAATCTCTTGACCCCAGGAGGCAGAGGTTGCAGTGAGCCAAGATTGGGCCACTGTACTCCAGCCTGGGTGACAGAGTTAGACTCCATCTCAATAAAAAATAAAAAATAAAAAAAGATTTAAGGATATCAGGAGCCAGGGCCCATGAGAAGTCAGCGTTTAGACTAATTAGGGCACCACAGAGGGAAAACCACCTGTTTGCATTTATTTATAAGAAAACCAGCTATTTCTGAGCACCCTCCATGTGCCAGGAGCTGCGTTGAGACTTAACGGAAAATCTTTCGGACCTCACTGTGGGGGTGGAGCAGGCAGCTGGCATTCCTCACTTTAGGGTATGCCCATGTCTTGTGATCTATCCCTGCATAGCAAACTGCCCCCAAGCTCAGGGCTTAAAACAACAGGCATTTTTTGAATTTCTCATGATTCTAAGGGTTCATTGGGGCTCAATTAGAGGGTCCCTCTGCTGGTCTGGTTTAGGGTCTCGCCCAGCTGCAGTCAGGTGGTGGCAGTGGCTGGACCTCCAATGCAGAGGGTGACTGCATTCACTTCCCTGGAGCTTTGGCAGGAGTGCCTGGGAGGCTGGGCTCAGTCAGGACATTGGGACACCTGGGCCTGTCTCTCCTTGGGGTGCTAGGGCCTCTCCCTCTGCACATGGATTTTCCATGTGGTCTCTCCTGAAGGCTACCTGGACTTCCTACATGGACGCTCAGGCCCCCACAAGTAGAGAGGCAGAAGCTGCCGAGCTTCCCAAGGATCAGGCCTGTAACTGGCCCGCCATGACTCAGCACTCTAGTTCAGGCAGCGGCAGGGCCAACCCAGAGTTAGCATAGCCGGGGACCACACGGAGACATGAACACCAGGAGGCTCCATTCGTGGAGCCCATCACCAGGGACTAGCTGCTGCCCCATGAGTAGGTGTGACTGAATTTTATAGGCGAGGAGGCCAAGAGAGAGGCAAAAGAGCTTGAAGGCCCCATACCATTGAGGGTGAGGATGGAACCCAGAGCAACCCACCTCCCTTGCCTGTCTTCTCTCCTCCTCCATACTCAGCCTCTTGAGCAAAGGAATGCTCCTGAAGGTGCATTTGAGGCCAGAACTCTGCCCAAAGAGCACACTGTCAAGGGCTGCATGCGTAGGGCTGAGGACGGTCTCTAATTCATGTGTTTCGTAAGTCGTTTATAGCAGGAGAGGGCCCCGGGAAAATGTCACAAAGATGAAAGGTGACTTAACAGATGGGCTGACACACGGAGGATCAGGGACATCCACACTCCGTACCCACAACCGTGGGCTTCTCTCTGTTCACTCCATCTCATTCTTTGAAAGTCTGTGCATTATTATCTCAGATTAAAACAAGCTCACACCTGTACCTTACCTTCTCCAACCAGAGATTTCTCACCTGAATCTCTGCAGGTGCAACAGGAACCCAGGGTCTCAAGAGCCAAGGTGCTCAGGATAGGGGAGCGTGACTCCAGGGCTCGGAAGGAGCCCCTCAGGTAAGGTCCCCTGAAAGTCTGAGAGTTCCCTTTGTCCACAACTCATCCATTTTGCCCAAATATGTTTTTGGACACGCAGTTCCCAGAGAAGAGCAGGCCCAGCCCCCTGGCCTCAGAGCTCAGCCTTCAGGGTAGGGCAGGAGAAAGAATGTAATCAGAGTTATGGATTAATGAAGTGAACCGTAATAACCATAAACAGACAGTTTGGGATTTGATTTGTTATTTTGTACAAGGCAGTACCTTTCAATAGCAACTGGTGTTAGGGCCAAGCTTAAATATTTTCATCTCACCAACAAAAAAACAGTGATCCCATTGTTACACTACACTTTCCCACCTTAAAATGGGATTGGTTTTGTGGATTGGGAAAGTTACCAAAAATAAGTTTCTTCAATCACAAAGGTTAGCAGAAAGGAAGTTGCTAGATCATTGCTAGATTGCTAGGAAGTTGCTAGATGAGAGGGGCCTCTAGGTAAGTAGTGTCTGTTACAGACAATGTGCGCCAGGCCACCTACCTCAAACATTTTTCCTATTTAATCCATGTAATAGATAACAAGTCCTACACCATTTAAGGATAAAAAGTAAGTTTGCTTATGAGTCCCTATATACAAGGTAAAATGGAGATAGTTCTATGGACTAGCTTATGGCTGCAAACTACATTTTAAGAAAAGCATAACCAGGCTGGGTGCGGTGGCACATGCCTGTAATCCCAGCCCTTTGGGAGGCCAAGGTGGGCAGATCACCTGAGGTCAGGAGTTCGAGACCAGTCTGACCAACACGGAGAAACCCCGTCTCTACTAAAAATACAAAAATTAGCTGGGTGTGGTGGCACATGCCTGTAGCTCCAGTTACTTGGGAGGCTGAGACAGGAGAATCACTTGAACCCAGGAGGCAGAGGTTGCAGTGAGCCAAGATTGTGTCACTGCACTCCAGCCTGGGCAACAGAGCAAGACTCTGTCTCAAAAAACAAAGAAAAAGAAAAAAAGGAAAAAGAAAAAGAAAAGAAAAGCATAACCAAACATGTCTTCCCTCTTGAGACCAACACTCCAAATACAACATGCCCACGTGGTTGTGCCACACAGCCTGACAGTGCAGCTTCCTGAGCACCAACATAAGATGGAGGGAGACAGGTGGGGGTGTGAATGCTCTCCCACCCGCCTCGGGAGGAATTCTACTACCTCAAAAAGATTGGTGGCCTTTATTTTGTGTCCCAACATAGAGGCAGGATACTACCTAGCAACAGCAAAGTCAAGCCTACTTTCAGCATTTTCAGAGTTTGAAGCCATTTGGTGACTCTCTGAGGAGTTGTCCATCTTTAAAGCACACCCTAAAAATACCTTCTGCTGGAGGTGCGAGGACTGGGCAGAAATGGCAGAACCACAGGATGATGGGCCACCAGACTCCCAGCCCCAGGGCCCCAGCACAGTCAGCACAGTCTCACCCAGCTGCAAAGCTGGAACTCCCTGGAGTTTTCAGTATGGTGGCACCAATGCTGCCAGCTTTTATTTTGCCAAAATAGAGTGACAACACAGAGGCCCGACCACACGATCTTGGACATTTCCCTCTTTTGAAAAATCTTCCCTATACCCAAGAGGACCATCTCTTACCTCTACTCTTCCCTCTCCAGGATGTCATTAACATCTTGAATTCATCGCTCATTATTCTACCAGACATAGTTATTCTCCCAATTACATTACAGACTCTTTGAGGGATGTCTTATTATTCTGTAGTTATGGTGCCTAGCTCCTAGAATGCTTTGTAACTGAGCAAAAAACCCTTTGGCTTACCAGAAGTCCACCCTGTTCAGGATTAAACATTCTACCTCTTACAAGATACAAACCAAGAGGGTGCTTTGGCACAGGCCTGGTCATGGGTTTCTGCATGGCATGAAAGAAGGCATCCCAGGCTGGGAGTCAGGTGGTCTGGGCTCCTCCACCCTAGCTAACAGCTAACTCCATAGCCATGGACACACGCTCGTGCCATGGGTGCAGAGTTTCTAAAGATGTAGGTTTTGGAGATCTCTCTGGTCTCCACCAGGGATACAACACTATGCTAAGCACTGACAGGGTTACTTCATCTATAAACGTCCCAGGCATGGGTGGGAAAACAAGCAGAACTTGTTTTTTAATGACACCAACCTAAAGCCTCATTTTAACTTGTTCTGGAAAGACTATTAGTCCTGATGCAGTCACTGCAGATCTACTAATAAACTATCCAACTCCCAGTTGGTGAGGGTGCCAATTTTGAGTATTTGGGGGCCCCTTGTAATAGTAGGTACCAAGCTGTCCTGGGTCAAGGACGCCACCTGGTGGCTGGTGTCGGGGTGGGGAGGGTCCCCCGCATTTTCGCTTACGTTCTAGAATCAGGAATCCATCAGCAAACAAAGAGGAAATGTATAATCAGGGCCATAGAGATGACAGAATGGGATGCGGGATGCGGGAGGGGTTTCAGACAGACTGGTCGGGGGAGGCCTCTCTGAGGAGGCAGCATTTAAGCTGAGACTTTCATGAGGAGAGATCAGTCATGCAAAGATCTCAGGAAAAGAGCACTCCAGGCAGGAGCAGTGGTGATCACAAAGGCCCTGAGTTGAAGTGAGTGATTCTGTTTTAGCAACAGCGGGCACCCTGGCCAGCCAGCACCGAGGCAGCGTAGGGGGAGATCATGGGAGGCCTTACTGGGTGGGGGCAGCTGATTCAGAGTGGAAGGGTATTGGGAGTGGGCAGAAGAGTGGTGTGGCACTCTTCCTATTCCTTCATTCTCCAGGTCATTCCTCATGCTTTAGTTAGTTCTGCTTCAGAAGGTATTCCTTTGTTCGGGTATCACAGAAAAGTTTATCTTCCCTTAGTCAGTTTTCCATTCCTTTCCATTGGGCCCAATCACAAGCCTAACCTTGGCCAATAAATGCGCCGTAGCTGCTCAAACCTCCTTGAGCAGCTGAAGGGTGACCATACACCCAGCCAGCACCAGCACCAGCACCAGCACTCACACCTGGAGAGGTCCATTTCTTTAACATCCCAGCAGAGCGACATCATGCTGTCCCCATAGCTGTGCACTGCCAAGCCACCCACTTTTGCAGAGAAGGAAGCTGAGGGTTAGAAACCTCCACCAGGTACCCCAGAGGTTAGAGATGCAAGTGATGGAGCCAGGGAGCCTGGAACTAGCTACTGAATCTCTCTCAGTTCATAACATAAATTGGAGCTTTGTCTAGTAAAGAAGACCGATGTCAAAGAAGAACTACAGAAATAAATACATCATTAAAATTCTGTGTCTACAAAATCATATGTATATAATAACGTGGCCGTCTCCTGAGTTCGAATATGCACAACTCCTGAAGTCAATGCTCTCACAGAAGAGCCTGGGCCACTACTGGGCGGGGCTGAGTGCCTGAGACAGCCCGCCCGCAGCCTTCATCTCAAACAACTCAGCCTGAGTCAGGGCTGCTGCTCTGAGCCCACGTGGAAGGCCCCACCCTGCCCTTGCCTCACCTCTCCAACCTGAGGCTTGGGGCCGTCTCCCAGTTCTGCCTTCCCATTGCCTGCTTCAACTGTCCACTGTCCACACTCGTCCCTTTGATGTCCCCCTTCAGTCATTCTGGGGAAACACCTTGTCGTGCCCTGTTGCCCCTGGGGCCTCACATCCCAAAGTGGGGTTCTTCGCCTGGTAACATTCATTGCAGCCTCTCCGATGGGCACAGGGCCTAACTTACACTGTGCACAGAGGGTCCCTCCTTCCTCCCCAAAGTATATATCCCATCCCAGTAAGCCTGTCTTCCTCAAGCCCCAGAATTCAAGAGCAGTATAAACAGCAATTTGCATGCAATATAATGAAGGTACAACCTCTTGTTAATAGTGTTGCCCTGGTACTTCTAGACTCTCATCTTATAAAAGTGTGTTGATTAAAGTCCTTCAAAGCCATTTCCTTGGGTATAGCTGTAAGGAGCCTCTAAAGAGTGGGGGCAGTTGGGATCTTGGCTGGGATCAGTATTGGGCTATCCTTGGTCTCATAGTAGAAAGTGATGTCATCTCCACCCTGAAAATAAACAGAGAAAGAAAAAGAAGAGCTTGTTTCAGCCATTCTGACAAGGTGGGCTTTTGGTGGGGCAGGGATTGTTTTTCCTAAGAGGCCAGGTATTAGCCAGACCAGAGCCTGGTGGCCCTTCTCATACCGTGACATGCATTTGAAGCTCCTGGGTGAGGCTTTTGTTAACCTGCAGATTTCAGCTCAATAAGTCTATGGTAGGGCCTGGGAGTCTGCATTTCTATCAAGGTCCCAGTAAATGCTGATGCTGCCAGTCTAGGAAGGATGCTTGTTAGTAGCTTGTTAAATACTTGTTAGTAGCTTGTTAGATACTTGTTAATAGCTTGTTAGAAGGGCAGAACCCTGAGCCCCACATCAGACCTATGAATGCAACCTGCCTGTCAACAAGATCCCTGGTGACTCCTGCGCATGTCACCCTGTGAGAAGGCCAGTTTCTAGGGCTTGCCTGCATCCTGTGCTCACGGCAGACATCACTAATCAATCAGGACATTCTGATGAGAGTCAAGATCCTTGTCTACACAGTGCTGCCAGTGCCCCACCAATGCCTGAGAGGCAGCATGAGGAAGAAAGTAAAAAGACTGGGAAGAATCAGACCTGATGCATGGCTAATGAAACAGGAGAGAGAGAAGCAAGTCGGGGCAGAGCTGGGTGTTCAGAAACCCAAAGCCAGATAGATTCCTAGGAGAAGCCCCAAAAGTATCTGCAATGTTGCGGTGAAGCATAAATACAAAAGAAGGGATGGGTGTTGGGGGAATGGAGCCTGGCATCAGCCAGAGAAGAGTCTGGAGCTGCTGAAAGCCACCTGTAGCATAGATCAGAGAGAAGATCAGGAAAAAGGTTCTAGAAGGGTTGAGAAGCTGCCCACCCAGCTGGAGGTTTCTTGGCCAGGGCTGAAAAAGGAGATTGAAGTCCATCCCATCCCCCTAGCAAGAGAGTCTCTCAAGTGACATAAACCAAGCATCCACCATACGCCAGGCAGGGCTGGCCCTGTCACATCAGCGATCTCAGTTGCGTTTCTGATCCCATGAAGGAGGTACCATCTTCTACAGACAAGGAATCTGTGACCAAGGGAGATTACAAAATGAGGCTGGCAAATGCCCTGTAGGAATCCTTCCCAGTCTACCTGCCTGCAAGGCTAAACTCCTAGGATCATACACACTTATCCTTTGCCGTTATTTATCCTTTTGCAATTCCTTGACAAATTTCTATTGGAGGGTCCTGGGTTGTCTTGTCTGTGAGAGGGATAGGAAGGGATGGGGATGAAGTGGGCACCCAGGGCCCAAGAGAACAGCCAGGTCAGGGGCGATGCCTCACAGCCAGCAGGACAA
Organism: Macaca nemestrina; assembly: GCF_043159975.1. NCBI lineage: Eukaryota > Metazoa > Chordata > Mammalia > Primates > Cercopithecidae > Macaca > Macaca nemestrina. Next base: position 90,302,638 of record NC_092131.1, on the reverse strand, counting down.
GGTTCTGGGTGGTGCTTTCTGTGAGCTTCATCAAGAGTCAGGCAGCAGTGAGGTCTTGTCTATCTCCTTGCAAATGTACTTGTCGCACCTCCACTCTCACCTACCCCCACAAATCCCTTGCTGAGCAAGAATTATTACTTCCATCTTCAGAAAAAGAAGTAGTGGCTCAAAAAGATTAGGCCCAAGTTCTCCCTGAGCTGAGAACAGCACTCACATCTGTTTGATCTCAAAGCTAGGAACCCATTTTAGGCTTATGGAGAAGCGAGTAGGCTTTTGTGGGCTAGCCTGGGCACTAATCACCAATTCTGGCATCATGTTTCTGTGGTGCAATTGAAGTTTTGGGCACTGTGCTGTCAACAAGCTCTTGCACTGCCATTTACTGCTAAGTTAGGAAATACCTGCTTCTCGCATAGAACAAACTTCAGTGGCAACTTCCTACTCAACTTGGTCCTGTGACATCTAGTGGCCAACGGGAGAAGTGCAGTGAAATCGCTGGACATTGTAAGCAGGTGCAAAAGCTTAGTACTTCCTGGGATTGAAAAAAAAAATGCGCTGAAATTCATAATAGCTGAAATATCCATGGAATTTAGAAGATGCATATTTGCGTGCATCTTATAAAGTCTATAATCCCATGTTTTGTTCCTAATATTCATGTTTATTTGCTATCACTGGTGGAAAATACACCATATCCAATTCATTGTCTCTTAATTGATAAACTATCTTTGCAAATAATATAATATATAATACAACGTAATGTATAATACAGTGTAATGTAAAGCAATCTCAAAGCTTGCAGACATGCTCAATAATAAAGAACATTATAAATATGAAAACACTATAGGTCACTAATTAATCCATTCCCTTGGGGGTGGAGTGTTTTAGAATCACCACAATGCCATATGAAACTACATGAAAATATACATAAATAGGTTTCCTGTCTGCTACACACATAACAGGCTTCCTGTCTGCCTAAACATATTATAAGACATGATGTGCTTTATAGAAGCTTTCTGATTACAGGGGAACCTCAAGAGTGCTGCCTGAGTAACTCTCATTCCACAAAGACACAACTGCAAGAGGATCCCCAGGCATTCTCATGAGTACACAGATTCTAACAACCCCTCTATTCCCCACTCTGATCTCCACCCCAAGACTCACATAATGGCAAAAATCCAAGGGAAGATTCTTGGGTAACTAATGCTCCTTTACAGGGGGTCCCGGATGAAGGGCAGGGGGAAAGTCTTGTCACTGTGGGACTAGGATAGAAGAACCCAAGAGTGATTCGCCAAACCTTAACATACTCAAATTATTTTTCAAACATTTTGGGCTTGGCAAAATGTATGTTGCTAAGCCCTCTTTCCTGACAGTGTTATACCCATGTGAATTTCAAGGGAAATTCAATATGTATGTTTCTGATTTTCTTAGGCTTATCTCAGTACAATTATTTAGCAAGAACCACTTTGTGTTCAAGAATCTTCCTGAACCCTTTCTTTTGTAAGCCCCCTGAAACAATTTTCCTTTTAACCAGGAAGTATGTTTTATCTGCAGTAAATTGAACTGAAACCCCAAAAATTGTGGTTCAAAATTCAGAATTCTTGAATTTTGAAGGAGATTGGAAAGTCTGCAAAGAACTTCTCACGTCACTGAGAATGGCTGGTGGTGTGAAGTATTGAGAGGTGTGAAGTATTATGAGCAAAATTCAGTGATTATATGGAGTGACATTTTGTTTACTTTAAAACAAAGTCTGACTTCTTGCTGCTGGGGTTGAGTGCTGGCCTGACCAAGTATCTTCCAGGTCTGGGTGGCCCAGGGACTTGTACAGTCACTCAATCTCTCTGAGTATTGGTGCCTTCCTCAGTAGATGTGAGGACACAACTAACACCTATGGGCACCAGAGGATGGCAGCTCCACAGGGCTTTTGTACCAAAGAGATTCTCTTCCCTAGTAGGACCTCATCATCCAACCATCCAATTTAGGCAATTAAAGCTGTGAATGAATCAATGAGCTAGCTCCATTTATTCCATCCCAGAGCTCGTTTTTGTTTTTTAATATACTATAAGCCTGAGCATAGCACATCAAGGTTATTTGATTAAGGTCAAAAATAACAGAGATGGTGATAAAATTTTTATATCTGTGCTGCTCTGCTTATACAAAAATGAGATCATTATTCCACGCAAGTTTAAAAGTTTGCTTTTCTTGTCATAGCAATGGCCAACAGCCAGCTATGCTGGTTAGGATTAAGTCGGCCACATATAACAGAAAACCCAAATGGCGGGCTTTAATAATACAGGGATTTTCGTTTTGCTCACATGAAAAAAAAATCCAAGAAAAAATATCCAGGGATGAAAGGCTCGTTCCAGGGCCATCAGGGACCCAGGTTCTTTTTAAGTATTTCTTCCAACTTCCTTACCATGGAATTTGCATTTCAGAATTGCATTATGGTTACATGATGGCTGCTGGAGACCCAGCTCTCATGTCCATGTTCCAGGCAGCAGAAAGGAATAAGAGCTTTTCAGCTGACTCAGTCCCATGTAAAGAGCTTCTTTGGTCCTGAACTCCTGGCCTCAAATGATCCTCCCACTTCCACCTCCCAAAGCGCTGGGGTTACAGGCATGAGCCACCATGCCTAAGAGCTTCTTTGGAAGCCCAAACCAAAAACTTCAGCTTATACTTCTTTAACCACCCATCTGCAAGAGAGGCTGGGAAATAGGTTTTATCAAAGCCAATTGCCACCCTCGATAACATGGGATTCCACTGGCAAGAAAGGAGAGAACTATCGGGTACTCAACTAGCTCTTTCTACCTTACCCTCCATGCTCTCTCCTGGCTGGGCCACAACTCTCATCCACTGGAAGACAGACCAAGGGGAAAACTCTGGCAGCTGTGAACTGGCGGGGTCTGTGTGTGTGTGTGTGCGTGCACGTGTGCATGCATGTGTATGTGTGTATACGTATATGGTGTGCATGTGTGTGTACGGCTGCACTGAGGCTGACCTGCAAATACTATGATGTGTCCTCTTTGCTTTTATGTAATGAGTTCTCCGTTTGCTTCTGCCTGGTCTAAGACTGATTTGCCTCAGCCTAATATTGTGTGGGGAAGGCTTTCCCCAGGACCAGAAAGGACTGGCAGAGCTGGAGAGAAAGCAGCTGGAGGAGCTGTGTGGTGGGCTGGCAGCTCCTTTCTCTTCACCGTGTTTGGGTGTTATCAGCTCCTCTTTCTCCAACCTGGGGTGCTCCTGCCTCCATATAATCAGTCACTGATGGAAACTCGCAGGGAAAAAGATTTGTTTGTGTGTCCCTTGAGGACAGAACAATATTGTAGTATTTGATGGGTCTTAATTTATAGTAAGCTTGAAAGGTAAGTAGTTGCCTATTCTAGTCAGCTTAAGGCAACACCGAATGACTCACATGAAACATGGAATTGACTTCACTGATACCAGCAGGGAGGTGCTCACAGTGAAGTCAACCTTCCCTCACCACAGGGGCACACGCCACCCTCATTTTATAGCCAAAAAACCTGAAGTTAGGTCACCTCCCTGAGTCACCCAAGAGCTGGCCTGAGAGCTACACAGTGGGGTGACTGGGCTTCCCTACATCAAAAAACTACCCTCAGCCCAGGGGCCTGGCTCTCTAGGAAGGGGTTCAGAATGCACACCCAAGTCCCAGGCCCCTGCCTCAACTCCACGACACTGAGGGAGGTGAGCAGACTGGGTGGGAGAGGCAGCTTTGCAGCTGACCAGAGGCTGTGGGGACACAAGGGATGCTCAGCAGACCTGGGCATCTCTCCACAAGGCTCAGGTACCAGATCTGAAATAACATGAAACACAGCAGGGGGTCCATCAATATCATCATCATTATTCATTACATTTGCTTCAGACCCCAACATCACCCACAAATGATTATGGGTTTAAAAATGAAATGAGGTTGAACTTAGGGGGTGACCACCTGACTTCTGTTTTATCTTAGTCTTTTATTCATGCTTCTTTTTACTAAGTGTTCATCCGCAAACAAGCCTGCAACGTGACATGTCCGGGACTCAGCTCATTTGATGCACCAATAAGACAAGCAGCAGACAACAGCAGCACCACGGAGCTGAAAACAAAATGAATAAATACTTTTTCACAATGAAATGAGCAGAGGGACTGTTGACTTGGGGAGCTCCCGCAAGCCAGAGACAAGTGGGGGGAACTTGCTGACTTCCAAGAAGAAAAGCCAGCAAAAAGGAACCAGTCTCCAGGAAGAATACGAAAATGAAGAGCTGGTATGTGATAGCCCTTTAAAGTTTATAAAACACTTCCTGAGAGCCTTATCTTGCTTGAGCCTCCCCAAACACTGTAAAGTGGGAAGGAGATTATGGAAAAGAAAACTGAAGTTCAGAGAGATCAATATCCAACCCAAGGGTGCATAGCTGCAACTCAGGTCAGGGATGTGATCAGAAGGGGCTGGGCCTCTGCCACCTCCGATGCTCAGGCAACTCACCACCAAACCGAACACCCAGCAACACACTGTGAGCAAAAATAAATCCTCCTTTCCAGCCCCTATGGCCCCTGCCTCTGAGGCCACAGCTAGGAGGTACGATTCCTAGGAAAGGCAAAAGGAAGAGGGATACTCCCACCATTTTTGACCTTCAAAGCACTTGGTGTCTTCACTATGTCCTATGCAGCCCCAATGACTTGGGACCGCCCTGGGTCATAGGTGCTCACCTGCCTGAAAGAATAGGACAGAGGAATGTCAGAAAAGCCCCTCCTCCCTGCCGTGCACCACTCACTCTCACACAGTCTGGCTTTAGTTTCTCCCCCGATGGTGATGTCTGGGACAAGTATCTGCACGTCTCTGTTTACTCACCTGTAAAATGGGGAGAAGCACATTTGCCTCCACCCCTCCCGCCGATGGGAGCAGAGGTAGAGCCTGCTTGTCTGGACAAGCCCAGAGCTAAGCCCATCCTCCTGATCTGCTCTCTGTGACAAAATCTATGGCTAAGTGCTCCACTCTGATCTCAGGCTCCCAGGATCACGTGGGTATCAAACGGAGGAGCTGCAGGTGAGCCAGTCGGCATCATTGCAACTGGCTCCTGAGATCACGCCTCGGGTCACAAGGACGTCTGAGTGTGAGGTGAGGTGGTTTTCATTCCTGACTTCATAGCCAACAAAGTGGTGGCTGTCTGTCTTTGACCAAACAGGCTCGACTATCTTCCCTAAAGGAGCAGAGTTCTAAGCTCAATGCCATTTGCCTCCCCCATTAATCCAAAATTATTTAATTAACACAATTTCCTCTATACATTTTATTTCAGATTTCTTAAAAAAATCCTGGCAGCGACATAATTTCAACCATCCAGGATCCCAGATAAAGTCTCAGAATGGGAGTTCAATTTGTAAAGCATCCCTAGTTGCAGCTTCCTGGGGCCTGGTGCACCCACTGGCCTTGGGCTCCTGGCCTCTATCTATGCAGGAAGGGTTTGTCCATACACCCTGACGGTCCTCTTGGGTTCAGGCACCCAAATGCTAGGGCTCAGCACCCAGCCAGAGGCCCTGGCATGGCACATCTACCCAGATGCTTTCAGGAGACCTAAGTGGGAGCCGTGGGGCCAGTCAAGATGGCAGGGAGGCCAGGATTTGGCAGAAGCAGCTGAGGAAAGAGCTGGCATTGCTCAGACTCACCAGTGTTAGCCAGCCGATATTGGTCAAGGCTGCCCCGTTCGAGGGTCCATTATCCCCTTTTCCCGGCCTCAGCTGTGCACTCCAGGCCATAGCAGCACAAGAACTTTCCACCACCACAGGGTAAGGGACAGATGCGGGGTTTCCAAAAGCTTCAAAACTTACCCCTCTATCCAGAAGGACACCAGGGGACAGAGATGGACACGGAGGCCTCAAAACAGGAGGAGCCTCAGGAAAATAAGAAGACCCCTCTCCATTCTTGATTACTTGGGGTTACTCATACAAAGAGATGGACTGAAGGGCCTGAGCCTATCTGAGGATTAAAGCACAGCTTTTGCCAGGAATTCGTGCCTCCCGTCTTTGTTCCAGCAACCTGAGGAATGGCATGCATCAGAAGCCGCTTCCGTGTCTCAGATGGGGGCTGTGTCAAGTCCTGGGGGTCGATGGAGCATTTCCCAAATGGCAAAAGGAAAGGAGCTAGACTTACCTCCCACTCCTGGGAAGTTATGCCCGACAAGAGTTTCAACTCTTAAAACGATTAGCAGCAAAGATCTCATGTGCTTTCTTTTTAATTATCATTTTTTAATCGAGGTATAATTTATGCATTTAAAAAACCAAATTAATTGCACTCCAGGGCTCTGGGATGGAGGGCGGTGTGCGCCTGTGAAGGTCAGAGTCCCAGCGGCGCCAGGGCTCCACAGCGTAGAGCTGGAATGGTCCAGCGTTTTGCTTTCGCCTTCTGCCCCACTGCGTGTGAAGCCCCAGGGCCGCAGGGAAATTCCAGGCCAGCTGGGCCAGGGTGCGCCAGCCGGCGGTCCCCGCTAGGGCAGGGTGGGGCGCAGCGGGTGTCTGTCCTGCGAGCGGGGATCGGGCCGCTGGACCCAAGACCAGGGCACGTGCGCAGCGACGCGGGGCAGCCCCGCCAGGAGCCCCGACTCCCGCGCGGCGCAGGGCCCAGCGGAGAGCGGGCATTCCGGAGAGCTGCAAGCCGGCCGAAGTTGGGCGAGCGCTCTGTGCGGCGACTGGGAGGGGGCTGCAGGTGCCGCGGGAAGAGCTCGCCCGGCTTCGGGGAGGCAGCTGGGCGCTGTGGCGCCTGCGGCTTAGCTCCCTGACGGGTCGGGTGTCCCAGCCCTGCGACTTCCGGGGCCCGGCAGCGCTTCGGGGAGCTAGTCCAAAGCCAACCTCCAGGGCGAGAAAGCGCACGGCGCGGTAGCCGGGACGGTCCGCAGCACGCGGGCAGAGCTGCCGGCACTCGGGCTCCTGCAGGGGCGGCGGACGGGGTGGGGTGAAGCGGGCGGGCCCCCCTCCCCTTCCCTCTCCTCCCTCCAGCAGCCCGCCCGCCCTTCCTCCAGTCCTGCAGCCAATTAGACGGCCCCCTCGGGAGGGAGGCGTGGGGCGCTGCATAAAGCGGCGGGGAGCTGTCACCCCGGGAGCAGGCTGCGCAGTGCCCAGGCCGAGCCGGTGCGCCGCAGACTAGGGCGCCTCGGGTCAGGGAGCGCGGAGGAGCCATGGCCACCACTAACGGGGCCGTGGAAAACGGGCAGCCGGACAGGAAGCCGCCTGCCCTGCCGCGCCCTATCCGCAACCTGGAGGTCAAGTTCACCAAGGTGAGGTGGGCGCCCCTCCCACCCGACGGCCGCCAGCCTCTGCGCTGGGCAGCCAGCTTCGGGGCGACGTGGGCGAGGGACCAGTAGGCCGAGGGTCCGCCGGGCGCTCCCGAGACCCGAGCCTCCCTGCCGGGGCTCGGCCCTCTCGAAACCGCACCCTTTGCGGGGCATCTTGGGCGGGATCGCCGGCGGCGGGGCTCGGCGCTGTGAGCCTCGAAGGCGGGAAACCGAGGCCGTCTAGCGCCCGCGCGGTGCCAGGCTGCACGCATCCCTGCGAGGCCCCGACGTGTGCCTTCACTGCTTTGATCACGAGTGGAGGTGCGCGCCGCTTTGACTAGGAGCGCGGTGGTCTCCCTCCCCAAAAACCCCTGGGATGATTTCCCGGGTGGACGCGTCTGGCTTTGAGAGGGTCAGAGGTGCCCGAGAACGCCAAGAGAGAGTCCGGGAGCCAGATCGCGGAGCTGCAGTTAGATGACTGGGGAAACAGGTCCTCTGAGCAAAGCGCATCGGGCACCTTCCGTGCTTAGTTTATACCCAGCTCACCAGCAGAATAGAGGGAGTAGGAAGGTGCTCACTTACTGATGAAACCTCCCCGGAGCCCAGAGGTCCCGGTGTTTACAGGCAAGGAGCGCGATTCGGAAGGTCGCAGATCTGGGCCTTTGGGAAGCGGTGGGTAGCAAGGCCGAGCGGCCAGGCTCCGTCGCGCCGCAGAAGCGCACGGTTCTCTGCCTCCTTGCGCTGTGGCTGCCTGGGGCAGAAAGGAATAAAAGAAGATGGTAAGGCCTCCGAGGCCTCTGAGCTGGGGCTGAGGAGGGCCAAGAGACCCGGGTGCGGAAGCGCGACCCAATGGAGGACACCCCCAGGCTGTCTGGGGTGCGCTTCTGTCCGTGGGCCGGTGCTGGGGCACTTTAGAGGCACAGGCCAGGCCGAGAGCCATTGCCTTCACTTTCCCCACCTTTGGCTTCTCTTGATTTTTGCTTTTATCCATAGCCCCCAACTCCAGCTGACACCGCACTTAGAGAATTTCCTCATCCGTTTTACTTTAAGAAGTAGCAATTATCTTTCTCAAAGAGTTTTAATCAAGCGGAGAAAGTTACAGGGCACTACGTGTGGCCTTTGGATTTAGGTCTCTTGGCACTTAATTCCCAATGTCGGCTGAGCCTCTGATCACATGACATTTAAATTAAGTGTTTTCAGAAGGCTCTGTAATCAACAAAGACAAGTCGCTGTAAACTAAACGCTGAAAATTATTCTTAATGTAGTTTTCTTTGTAATATCAGCTTCAGAGTGAAAATTCCAACACGAATTCTGGGAAGAGTGAAAATGATACCTTAATTTTGTAAGACCCTAGCCCTAGGTGCTTGGCTGCTGCTGCTGCGGGTGGTGAAGTGGGGAGGTTGTTTGTTTTCTTTTGGTTGTACAGGATTTCAAAATACTATACATAGAAACAAGAAAGTAAATGTATTATGGTCCTTTTACTTTTTATGTTTTTGAGTCCTATCAGCAATCTGACCACATACAAAAAGTTTACCTCTTTCTCTATGATTTTTAGGACACTTTTAAAGTGTAAATGTAGCCCTTATGGCGATCTTAGACAATTCACAGAGCAGTAATTGCCTGTCGTCTTGGTGGGTGCGCAACCTTTGCCAGTTAAAGGGAACCAGTGAAGGAGTGAGGTTGAGGGAAGGTGGTCGATGGGCCTGGAGTGCTGGGATCTTGAGGGGTCTCCCAGGCGATGAAGGCCCCAACTGCCTCACACTGGTTGCTCCCTCCCCACCCGTTGGGGGACAGTGCTGCTGCCTGCTCTGTCCTGGCTCCTGGCCCATCTCTGCAGAGACATCCCCATAGCAGTTGTGGACCCAGGCAGCTTACGTGGCTGAGGGTGGCCAGCCAGTGCCCTGGCACAGGCCTCAGGGAGCCTGGACAGGAGAGGCCGCCGAGAGTGAGGCCACCAACAGTGCCTGCCGAGGGAAGGAGCGGGATAAACTGAAGTTCAGGACTGAGGCCCAGGGTGGGTGAGTGGCCCGGCAGGTGGGTGGCCTGGCAGGAGAGCAGACGGTGGAGCATGGTAGCCAGCAGCAGTGGTCTGCTATTTTCCAAACCTGACTCACGGTGCTTCTCGATAATGGGGCACACACCAGCGTTGGCCCATCTGAGCCCCAGCCCCAGCAGTGCCATTTCCAGGGTGGTCTAACTTTCAGAAGGATGACTTTGTCAAAGCCCCTTCATTCGTCCTCACATGTTAACATTGCGTTCTCTAGGGTCATGCTGTATGATTCTGGAGAGCTGAGAGCCCCTCCAGGGTCCCCACACAGATCTCAGAGGATGGAAGTCCCTTCTAATTTAGGGGACCTCTTTCCTTCCTTATAAAATTTCTTCCAGTAGCAGAGATTCTCTTCAAAGTTTTCTGATTTTAAAACACCAGTTTTTATTATCTCTCTTATGAAAAATAAAATTCCCCCAAATCTCCTTTTCTGCAAGCATATTCTTTTTGAGTTTAGCTGAGTGGCCTGTTGTCAGATGGAAGTTACTGGAAATTGGCATCAATAGGATTCACTTGCATGACTGCCATCTCACCTCAACCTGAGACACCTTACAGCTCAGTCCTGATTCCATGTCATTCTGTTCCTTTTGTAAAATGTGAACCATGTCTACAGCTCAATGTAGCTTAATGCTATACCTCTATAAGGTTTGTCGTATGCTAATCCACAAATCAAAGACAATGACTCCTTCTAGACCCTTTACTCTGATTTGGAGTTCAGAACAATACAGCCAGCATAATCAGTAGGCCGTATTTATATACCCTTTCCTTATATTTGTGCTTTTGTTTTGTTTTTGTGGAGAGAAAAATCAACAGTAGAAACCACTTACAAGATTACTTACTACTGTAGTGTGGTATAAAGAAAAAGATTTTACAAAATTAAAAACATAGCGATGGGAAAATACGGTTAGAGTCAAATAGTCTGATTTTGTTTTAAGGTTGCTGGTTACAGATCAATGTCATGAACAAACAGTAATTTTTTTTGGAGGAGCGTGCTTGGAAATGAAGTACAGCAGACATCCGATCATTGTAATCTGTTTTCAGTCCCCTTATTTATATTCTCTTCTGCCACCTTCTCATTTTCCCTCCCCCTTGGAATTGATACCAGGAAGGACCTAGAATCAGCAATTTTCACTGACAGTCTCTATTATCTAACCCACGAAATTTCATCTTTCTACAAATGGGCCCCTCTTCCTGGCTGCACTTTCCTCCCCGCACTAACTTAACTCTTCTTCCCCAGTTATTAATTTCTCGCTGTTACCAAGTGATGACTTGCTGCATGGCAAAAGTGAACTCTCGGATTTAGTTTCAGCTGGAAGAATAAACCTGTAATTGTAGCCTGACCTTTTCCTGGTGCACTTCCCTGGGGGCCTGGCCTCACGTTGGAGATGCTAAGCTTCCAGAAGCCAGACAGGCACATCCCACTGGTGACAGATGCTCTCAGTCCTGGATTCCAAACTGGGGGGCAGCTGGTCTCTGCTCACCTGCCCAGCCAGAGTCTGCCTCTTGTGCTTGGTCCCCAGAGGACTCAGACCAGGCTTCCTCACGCATGAGCTTCAGAGGTTTTTGTGGGTTTTTTTTTTTTTTTGACATTCTATCAACTTTTAAGTTCTGGGGTACATGCGCAGGTTTGTTACATAAGTAAACATGTGCCATGGTGGTTTGCTGCACAGATCAACCCATCACCCGGGTATTAAGCTCGAGCTGTGGAGTTTATACAGGAAGCTCAATACAGAGAACGTAACCAAGACGCATTCTTAGGAGATGGCTGCCCTCTCTCATCTGTCGTCACTGGGGAGTCAGATATTCCAAATGAATCAATTTCACAATAATTGAAATTAGCCCTTGAGGGACGCAATTCTTCCTTTAAACGATTCACAGAGAAGTAAAGTAAAGCTATGTATATACCATATGCAGATAGAGGTAAAAACGGAACCTGATGAACTAACTCTGTACTCAGAAATTATTGATGGCATTTTACTTGATAGACATGCATGTTCGCCATTTCTGCCACAGAGGTTTTTCTGATGCTGTGATAGGCTGTGATGAGGAAGCCATTCCAAGTTGGTGTAGCAGGAGTTTGTGTGTCTTCTGGCTGGGCAGCCGGGGACCTCCGTGCTGTCAGAATGTGTTTTGTGTATTGTCTGTAATGTCTGTTCCTAGTTCTTCTCCAAAAGCCCTCTCTTTTAATGTGACATTATTAAGATGATTAGAACTTAGTGTAAACTAACAGTAAATAGTACATATGTTTCAGTGCATGAAGTTCGTATGTTCTTCTTAGTCTGCTCATGATATCTTGTTTAAAAAATTTTCATTCTCATCTGCATTCTGGATCACTGAGGTTCCCAGAAGAGTGATTTCTGTGGGTTATATAAACAGTTATTTGTGACATCTCTTAATGTAACCTGGAAAGTTTCTAACCCAGACATTTAACTTTGTATTTCAACACTGGTTTATTGTCAAGCTTCGGAGGTTTTTGTGGGTTTTTTTTGTTTGTTTGTTTGTTTTGACGTTTTATCAACTTTTATTTTAAGTTCTAGGGTACATGTGCAGGATGTGCGGGTCTGTTACATAGGTAAACATGTGCCATGGTGGTTTGCTATGAAATTACACATTTTAAGGGGGATGCTGGGGAGGGACATGCTGATGTGCATTGGTGAAAACTGAAGGGTAATGGTGAGATCCTCCTCAAATTGAGCTCCTTGGTAATCAGTCTTGCTGGGTGTTGCCGCTGAAAGGAGAAAGCGAGTGCTCAGTGTGTCCTTACCCTTCAGGGGCAGGCGGAATGCTTGGGACTTTTATATATATAAACCTATTGATTCTTCTTCCAAAGTCTATGAGGGTATAAGATTCCATTCACAGCCTCTGTTTAACCATTTAACTTAGCCATTCCTCTGTGAATCCATGTTATTGCTGAAAAAATAATAATAATTTAGAAAAAATCTCTAACTGACTTTAGTTTTATTTGACCAAAACTTGAATTTCGAGTCTGTCCTGGTTGATCTGTTGGTCATGTGGTCCTGGGACTCTGTCCCCCTCCGGGTCTCATCTATAAAATGTTGAAGGGGAGAGGGAAGCAGCAGGGAGGAAGGTGGACAAGATGGATAAGACGTTACTTAAGGTCCTTAGCATGTTGAAATTATATGATTTTGATCTAAACCTAATTCGTTACACTTCCTTTCCTGGTTAGATATTTATCAACAATGAATGGCATGAATCCAAGAGTGGAAAAAAGTTTGCCACATATAACCCTTCAACTCTGGAGAAAATATGTGAAGTGGAAGAAGGAGATAAGGTAAATACTTTAAAAAAAAAAACAAAAACAAAACAGTTGCTCTAAGTAATTCAATTATAGATGACCAAAGGATAAGGAAGCAGTTTGGCTTAGCTATAAGATAGAACTGGCCCATCCTAGGGGCAGGGCCTGGGCTAGCTGCATGAATTGGCATGTGGTTCTCAGACATGTGGCACAGAATGGGATCAATTACTGATGATCCTCTGCAGAGAATCATTCTCCTTTGATAGATGTTTCTCCATCTATGAGGATGACCTCACCTATCCTCATCATGTGGCTAAAGGAAGGGTTTCTTGTTTTTTGTTTTTTGTTGTTTTTTCAATTATTTGGACCTGGAGGCATTAAAGAATCTTTCCATAAAGCATTTCCGGCTGGTGTGTTTCAACAAATACAGTATTCTGGCAGGAGACATTTTAGAAAAAAAATAGACTTGAAGGAAAAAAATAGTTGCTACCTGGGTGATGCTGGGATAGTTAACAATGTAACCACCAGATTTCTTTTCTCCTAGAAATTTACATGAGCATGGAAAGCGGTAACCTTTATCACTCTATTTCGAAGTGCAAGGTCTATATCGTAATACGGAAGTTAAGGAACTTCTGAATGTGTCCTTTACACATGGCAAGGCCATTAAATCTATTTTGAATGTTAGCGCAGAGGTAAAGCTCTTCCACTGAGGGCAGGGAGATGTAAATGTTTCCTCAACGGCTGGAGCACTGGACTGATGTTCTTAGTCAGCAAACTGATGAGGTTGGAAGTGGATGGAGTGAAGGGCGTGTGCAGAGTAGGCTTGGATTTTATCCTGCCCATGAGTTTTGTGACAGATGTGCAAATGCACAGCGGCCGCACCTATACAGACCCCCCTCTGTGTGGCACCTCATGACAGTTAGGCTCTGCTAACAAAGAAAGTGGCACAGAGGAGCTCATAGAAAAATGTGAGGGCATCGGGGGGAAGCCATGACATGGAATGGGGTTTCCACTAGGAGACTCCCAAGCACCTTGTACATGTGCTGGGAGGAGAACGAGACCCTTGCCCTGGGCCTTGATTTCTCCCTTGGTCTGAGTGACTGTTCTGAGCCAGAGGCTACCCCACACTCTGCAGCTGGAGAGGTCCCGGCCTCCACCCCACAGCCTGGGACAAGGAATCCAGTGTCCCACATCTCCCCTGCCAAGCTTCTGCTCACCCCCAAGCCAGCTCTGGACACATGGAGTCTCGGTAGAGTCACTCCTGCCTGGTGTCTGGCATCCACTCCTTGCTGTACCTTCTAGAAAGAGAGGCACGGAGGAGCCTTTGAGATGAATGTGGCCCGTTTTCCTGAGAAGGAGAAAGAATGACACTACTCTAAATGGCCCTCACTTCTTTCCTTTTAGAAAGAAGGTTCTGTTGTGATTATGCTATCCTTGCACAAACGATCCAGTTCTGCTCCTATGGGGTGAGTGAGGCTGAAGGGAGAAAAAAGGCCTCCATGTTCCTCCCTGTCTGCAAACTGTTCCATGATGGTCAGTTCTGCAATCCAGAAAGGAACGAATTTCCCCATTCTCACTCTTGGACCACCAGTTCCCAGCTGGAATAAAATGCCGGACAGCCATTTCCCACCTGGTCTGTGAACAGCAGGCTTGTGTGTGTTCACGGTGAGCCAGCCAGTGGAAAGTCTTTCCGTCCTTGGGTCCCCCAGAAAAATACTCAGGGTCGGTGACTTTATGAAATATTTTTAAATGCTTTTTATAATCAGAAACAAACGTTTTTGTTTTTTTGACCACTGTAGAAATATTAAGATGATATTTGACCACTGTAGAAATATTAAGATGTAAAGAAGAAAAAAATCACTTGAATGCTCCCAGCCACTCAAGTGATTGAAAAACTTGCTGCTGCTTGCAGCCTGTCTGCCAGCGGCACAATTCTGCTGTTCTCTGTAACTGACAGCCGCGATCCCAAACTGCAGTCACATCAAAAGATGACACCCTCTCTCTGTTGTTTTGGCCACTCAGCCCGATGTGGACAAGGCTGTGGAGGCTGCACAGGCTGCCTTCCAGAGGGGCTCGCCATGGCGCCGGCTGGATGCCCTGAGTCGTGGGCGGCTGCTGCACCAGCTGGCTGACCTGGTGGAGAGGGACCGCGCCACCTTGGCCGTGAGTACACGCACATGGGGGCCGGTGGGGGATGAGCCAGCCTCAGTGAGGGTCCTGTCCCCCGTGTGGTATGGGAAAAAATATCAGGGTCCTGGTATTGTGTGGTCGTAGGTCTGTTCCGTCCTTTGAGATACAGCTCTCTGGCAATACATGCAGGTGTCGATGCCTCTGGACTGAATCCCTTTCATTTTGAAGTCAGACTTTTGTCCTCTGCAGCTCAGCTTCTTGACCAAGTGGTTGTCTGTAGGAAGTTCAGCTATATCAGTGGTCTCAGACTTGGGGCACTCACAGATTGGTGACTATGAGCTGGGCCATATCCTGGTACCACCTGTATGTTTATGTACTTAACTTTTTTCTTTTTTGTATTAACTCCCTTTTATTTATTTTATTTTATTTATTTTTTTGAGACAGTCTCCCTGTCACCCAGGCTGTAGTGCAGTGATACAATCTCGGCTCACTGCAGCCTCTACCTCCCAGGTTAAAATGATTCTCCTGCCTCAGCCTCCTGAGTAGCTGGGACCACAGGTGCCTGCCACCATGCCCGGCTAATTTTTATATTTGTAATAGAGACAGGGTTTTGTCATGTTGGCCAGGTCTTGAACTCCTGGTCTCGAACTCCTGGCCTCAGGTGATCCGCCAGCCTTGGCCTCCCAAAGTGCTGGGATTACAGATGTAAGCCACTGTGCCCACCCTTAACTCTCTTTTAAACTTAAGTTTAACCTCATCCTAAGAAACAATATTCATGAAATCACAGATTTGATGTGCTAATTTTATTTTTCTAATACTTACTAAAATAAATGCCACCACTTAACATAGAAAAAACGGTTCTCATGTGACCTAAAATTATTCCTCAACCACCCCTGAACTGACTAGTAGCAAGCATATGTGGAGTGGTGGTGAGGGCAGGATAGCCTGGTTATAGGAAACCTCAGAGTAGGAAAGACGTAAGTTCAAATCCTCACTCTGCCACTTACTAGCTGTGTGACTTTGGACAACTTGTGAAACCTCTCTGAGATTTATTTCTTTGTGTAAAATGTCACCAATAATGATAACTCAGTGGTGTAAGAATGGTCTATTTAAGATTCTAGGCAGAAAAAAAAATTCTAGGCAGAGTCCCCAGGCATGCAGTAAGCACTAAATAGATGATAACTATTATTAATAATAGCAGTTATCATAATAAGGCCATGTGAAGACCCATTTTCTAACCTCAGCTATATGCACTGCTCGCCAGTAATTTCTAGTTACCTTAGGTGGGGAGATTGATGCAGCATACCCCATGAGGTTGGGCTTCGAAGGCATTCATCAGTTGTAAATCCATTCTTTAGCAGGATCCTCAGACTTTCCTCTGGTCTTGAGGGGGTGATCAGAGGCCACGTTGGACTGTGAGGTCCTTTGCATCCTGTCCTTGCACATCTCAGCCTCTTGTTTTTAAAAGTTGTTCCAAACCTTGAGGCCCGGTTGTAGGGGAGGAAATCTCCTTTTTGGCCTTTGATTTGGAAAAATGGTTTTTCTGATGTCGGGAACAAGCAGTAGGGTAGCCACTGTTTAAAGGAGGGTGTCAGCCAGGACACGGAAATTGCTGTTGCCCCTGAATGTGTTTCTTAGGGTGGAAGAACTCTTAGGCCTTACTCTTGGGTGCATTTCCCTAAGGGTGCATCAACACAGAAACTCAAGCTCTCCTTCCTTCCTTCCTTCCCAGTCAGCCCGGCCAGTCCACATGTTCCCCGGGTGAGGGTAGCAACCTCCCAGGGTAAGCGCTTCTCTCTGAGGAGCCTCTGGTTTCTTCCTGCAACGTAAGCCAGCCTCAACACTCAAGCTGCCAAACTGGCTTTTTCAAAAACATTTCTGTTTTAACCCGGCATGAGCTCATCAGTCAGCAATGTCCGTGTGGACTAATAGCAGGCTAGAGAGGATGTGCCCTGGGCACCCCCACGAACCCTGTCCTTAAGTGTCAGTATCATCTTAGAAGCAGAGGCTGCAAAGCCACCTTCATCTTCAGCCTGCCCCATTGTCCTGGCACGACTGTGTTTTGACAGCAGACAGAGCTTTGGAGGACCTCAGAATGCAAACCCAGCAAATCACTTCTGCCATTGGGACCTCGCTGCCCACAAGAAATAAGATCCAGCTCTTTGCCACAACATGAAAGGGACAAGAGAATTACTGGCAAACACGGTTTTTAAAACTCCGACCACATCACAAGAGAGCGCCCCTTGCTCTCCACCTCGATATGGTTTCCATGCATGTTCATGGAGCGTGTTCTCTTGCCGGCTCAGTGGTTTGACAGAGCTGGGTGTTTATTTCTGTGCTCAGTGTCTGGAAACAGATGTGGGGGATCCAGCAGCCCCTGGATGGCTTTCCTTTGCTGGGGCACCCAGGCCCCAGCTCTCCTCTTTGGGTGCTCATTTTGGGAGCTCCCAAACGGAAGCCCTCCCTATCCACTCTCCTTTTCACCCCAAGTGCCATTTCTGGGTCCTCTAGTTGTAAGCCCTGCTGTGCTGTTTTCCTGGCACTTTCCTGTCATTCTTTAGTATCTGAGGGTTATGATGTGTTAATTTCTCAGGGGACACATTTTTCTCTTAAAATGCTAAAGGAAATAAACTTAGGAGTGGCTATGGTTTACTCATGATTGAGCCACAATAACAAGTTGTTTAAAGGATGACTGTTTCAATATGTAGTTAGCACTTATACTCACTCACCTGCAGAATTTTTTTTCTAATAATTTCCCATCTAAACCTAGTCATGACCTGGGTTTTGCTCAGAGAAATTCCATAAAACCAACCTGGTAAATTCATGTTGTCATTCCAGTAAGCAAACTTGCTGAAGTTAATAATAAAAACAAATAGCAATGCTTGTTGAATGCTCGCCATGGATCCGGCTTGTTGTAGCAATGCTTGTTGAATGCTCACCGTCACCCGCTTTGTTGAGCTGTAGGATTTTTTATCTCACTTCAGAGATGAGAAACTGAGGCCCAGAGAGGTTAAATAACCTGTCCTAGGTCACCCAGCCAGGACTGGAGGCAGAATGTTGGCTCCATGTCTTGCACTTACCCTCAGTGCTGGATGTTGAAGTCCTCTCTTTTTCCATCCCAGAAAAGAGCGAAGAATAAACTCCTGGTTCCACTGACAGATATGCAGTTACTGTCTGGCATAGGTCAGTGTTAGAGGCCTTTTGGCACTGTTTGCAATTGCTAGGTTTCCCCTGGAAAACGAAAGTTCACGCTTGAGTGAAATCTATAGGAACCAACAGTAGAGTATACTTGATGTCACACTGGCCTGACTTAGTCCCTGAGCGGCAGCTGCTGGGGGCAGAACACACACCCCTAACCTAGACCAGTCCTGTGGTCTTCAGCAACCCAGTGCCCTGTCTGGGTCCCCAGGTAAGGATCACCAAGCCCTTCTCTGGTGCCTAACGGGAAGATGATGATAATCAGTGTAATCACCAGTGTTCTCATGTGAACACCAATCTAGCACTCACCATGGGCGGGCACTGTGGTTGGTGCTCTGTGTCCACTGACTCCTTTCACTCTAACACTGGCCCTGTGAGGTAGGAACCGTTATTATTCTTATTTACAGATGAGGAAATTGAGGCAGGGAGAGATTCCAGGACTTACCCAAAGCCCATTTACTTAACTAGGGTTCAGCAGATGTGGTTGCCTCCTAATTAGAGGGGGCTTGGTTCATTCCTGAAACAAAGGGGAGCTGGGGTAGCCCAAGCATCTGGAGTGGCTGTCCTGCAGTCTTTCCAGGCACACGTGTCCAGGAGCAGCCTCTAAAGGCCGGTTGCTGTTGTGGCCGGAAGTAGATGCCCCGAATTCAGCTGCTGCCTCACTGGGTGGCCTTGGCCAAGTCACTGGACCGTTAGTGTCTGTGCCTGCACCTTGAAGTGGGAATACAGTCACGAAGCTCAAAGGGTGAGACGTCGGGGAGTACGCTGGGGTTAAAGCCCTGGGCCTGAGAAGGGGCCTGGGTGAGACATTGGGGAGTGTGCTGGGGTTAAGGCCCTGGGCCTGAGGAGGGGCCTGGGTGAGACATTGGGGAGTGTGCTGGGGTTAAGGCCCTGGGCCTGAGGAGGGGCCTCTTCTTCCTTTGTCAATCATCACCTCACTCCACTGACTCTTTCACAAGAATCCAGCCCTGGGCTATGTGTCAGGGCGGCCACTTCCTGCAGAGGCGGATGACTGGCGGTTTCAGCGCTGGGCTCAACTGGGGCCACTTGTCTGAGGGACAAAGGGGTTCTCTTCCACCCAGGCTGGAAATAGAAAAGAATCCCTGCCATTGAGTGGCTGCACACTCACCCTGGGTAATCACCTCCCTCACCAGCAGGACAGTCTGCTCCCTTCCGACTCTGCATCCGACTCTGCATCCGGCCGGACTCTGCAGTGCAGGAGGGAAGGATTGCATCTTTGTGCTGGGGGCGCGACCCTTCTCAGCTCGGTCACTTTCCACAGCCACACTGGCCAGCCTGGCTGAGAAGGAAGAGCCTACATCTTCCCTTTCTCTTTTGTTCGAGGAGGGCAGCTCCCACTACAGCCACCCCAAAGCCAGCTAACCTTCAGAGAGCTTCCTGGGAACACACAGGCACACACGACCGGCCACATGGCAGAGGCCACTGTGCTACAGATGGAAGATCAGATGCCAGTGTGCATTCCTTCCCAGCACGGCTTTAAATCTGCCTTGCCTCCATGCATCCTTCAAAGAGGGTGCATGTCTATGTTCTGGCCCACCACCCCACAGCCCGCTTTAGGTGTTTTGAAATAAAAGCAATCCTCACACTCAGGGACAGGCCTCACTTTACATTTGGTGTCATGCTTTCTGAAGAGGTACATCTGACTGTGAGGTCTACAGAGTGATGTCCTAGGACTGTGTTCTCTCCCCAACTTCCATCTTTAACAGCCTGACAGTACAAAAGAAAAGCAAATCATGTCCAAAACAGACATCATCTTGTTATTGCAGGCCTTGGAGACGATGGATACAGGGAAACCATTTCTTCATGCCTTTTTCATCGACCTGGAGGGCTGTATTAGAACCCTCAGATACTTTGCAGGGTGGGCGGACAAAATCCAGGGCAAGACCATCCCCACAGGTGAGCAAGGTGGATTATAGCTTATATTATAGCTTATATTATCGTCCCTTTGAGGCTATATCTTTTCATTAATCCAGAGCCCCTCCTGACTGTTTCCCCAAGTCACCTTTCCCAGCCCCACTCCCTCTCCAAATGGTACTGCCAATTCTTCTTCTAAGAACTTCACTTTTAAAGTTGAGGTCAAATCACTTCTGTGTATAATAGACAAGACTTGAATCTGGCACCCTTGTTGGTTTCTTTCTTGTCTTTTTATTACTTCAAGTTTCTAACCTGGATTAAGTGAGTGTATCCTTTCCCACCATGTAACCCTCCTCCAGATGACAACGTTGTGTGCTTCACCAGGCATGAGCCCATTGGTGTCTGTGGGGCCATCACTCCAGTAAGTATGGCAGCTTTTCTCAGTAGATTCTATGTAGATCCCGCCCCACTGCCCTGTGTCCTTTGGACTCAATTTCTGGTGTGTTTTTATCTGATTGCACTAGCATTGAACAAGCATTTTCTTTGTGGCATGGAACTCCATGCTTGAGGGCTGTTGAGATGGATTAGACCCCATTTCTGCTCTCCTAAGGCCAGCTTTAGGCATGCCACAGAAAGCACTGTGCATTCCAGCCAGAGTGGTCAGGAATGGCCAGAATTCCCAGGAAGGTGGTCTCTTAACTGAGCCTTAAAGATAAGAAAGATTTGTTCAACAACAAAAATCATTTTCCAAGGAGTAGGAATGGCCTAGGCAAAAGTGTAGAGGTGTCTGGGCTACTTGGAAGGGAACAGCAGGAAATCTGGTGGGGCTAGAGCTCAGGCAGGAGCAAAAGTGAGGAAGAGGGTGCACACACGTGGCAGGTGGTGTGGGCCAGCTTCCAGCAGCTTTGGCTGCCAAGGAGCCAGGACTTTATTCATTGGGCAGTGGGGATGCTTATAGGTGCCCCAAGAAATGCAACAGTGTTGCCTGTCTGTTTGGGACGCCTCTGGCCATTGCAACAACAGCCAGGCAGGAAGCTGGAGAGCCAGGTGGCAACATGAAGTGAGGGTTGGAAAAGTGTCCATGGCGGCAGGGAGGAGGAACACGTCTTCAGCAGACGTTTTAGAGGGGGAGGTAGAACACATACAATAGCATCCTCTTTGCAAAGGTTACCTATTAGTACCATCCAGAATGCAACTTAAGAAGTGTTGTGCAGGAATGCAGTTCTGATCATTGCACACTCCTATGTTACCCCATATACCCCAAATCCAGACCATGAAAAGCAAGTGTCCTCCACAAAGGCATCACTGGGCACATGGGACAGGGTGGGAGGGTGGATCTGGGCCCCCAAAGCCCCTGTGCTCTGTCGCAGTGGAACTTCCCCCTGCTGATGCTGGTGTGGAAGCTGGCACCCGCCCTCTGCTGTGGGAACACCATGGTCCTGAAGCCTGCAGAGCAGACTCCCCTCACCGCCCTTCATCTCGGCTCTCTGATCAAAGAGGTGAGATATCCAGAAAGAAAATATCACGTGTTCTTGGTAACATTCCCACTCCTAGGAACCAGGCCACCATCACGAGATGGGACAGTGGCAGACTGCTGGCAATTGAGTGGGAAGGGAATGACTCCCAATGTTTTGCTTGGCGACTGCACGTTCTTTCTCCTGCTTGTGGCCACTGAGCTGGAGAAACTCCATTCCTCCCAGTGGTCCTAATGAGAATGCTTAACTCTTATTATGGGCTCAAACCTATGGTTGAGGACCCAGTGGTTTGTCTAGAGAATTTGCATGGGGGTCAACCAAGAGGGAGCCAAATATTTGGGAGGTTCTCTGGGATTTGCATTCTCAGTTTATGAAATGGTCTGTTTTTCTCCTGAGGGGTGGCCTTGCCAGCTCCAGCTGGGCGGCTGCAGCTATCTGTTTGCCGGGTCCCTGCTAATCAGTGCCCTCTGCTCTGAATGCAATCTCTTCTCCCTCAGGCAGCCAGAACTTAGGGAAATAGAGGCCCAAAGGGACACCTCCTTCCAGACATACCTTTTGTCATTCCATCCCCAGGTTGTATGGAGCAAAGATTTAGAGAAAGCAACAGAAAGCAAAGAGGGACAGAAGGAAAGATCCTTTCCTTTCTCTTCTTAGTCGGACTGATATGACTGGGAGGCAGGTCCATGTTTGCTTAGAGGCAAGGTGGGAACAGCTGGTGATGAGTCAGTTTCTCGCTTTCCTTTGGTGATGTGGGGCATAATTAAGTCACACTGGTGAGACTTAGGAATTTGAAAATCCCAACTGTTAAGAAACAGTGCCTAAAAATCTAAAGACTCAAGCACCGTGCCTAAAATCTTGACCTTCTGAAATAATGTGTTCTAAGTAAGCCTCAGGACAGGTGGGGAAGAGTGTCCTCCACCTCGTTTGTTTTTCTTGCCTGATAAAGAGCCTTAGTATATGAAAAACACGAGGCATGAACATGAACGAGGTGGCAGTCCCTGCCTTCCAGAAGGGCTTGCTCCAGGTGAGACTTAGGTTGAACAAGCAAAGAACTTTAAGGGAGTGATACCTTGTCACCATTTGGAACAATACCGGATCTGATTAATAAATGAAAACTGGGCTGGGAGCAGTGGCTCATGCCTGTAATCCCAGCACTTTAGGAGGCTGAGGCAGGCGGATCATGAGGTCAGGAGATCGAGACCATCCTGGCTAACACGGTGAAACCCCGTCTTTACTAAAAATACAAAAAATTAGCCAGGCATGGTGGCGGGCGCCTGTAGTCCCAGCTACTCAGGAGGCTGAGGCAGGAGAATGGCATGAACCCGGGAGGCGGAGGTTGCAGTGAGCCAAGATCGCGACTGCACTCCAGCCTGGGCGACAGAGAGAGACTCCATCTCAAAAAAAAAAAAAAAAAAAAGAAAAGAAAAGAAAAAAAGAAAACTGAAGCTCTGGGCAGATGTTTTGCAGGTGCTTCTGATCCTGGGCAGTGGGTTGTGATCAAGCTGCCCCTCTCCCCTTAGCACATACACACACTCTCTCTCACACACACACACCCCCCACCAACATGGAAAGGTGCTATGCTACAGGTGGGCCATGGCCACCTTGCAGCATAA
The DNA here is from genome assembly GCF_043159975.1 of Macaca nemestrina. Taxonomy (NCBI): domain Eukaryota; kingdom Metazoa; phylum Chordata; class Mammalia; order Primates; family Cercopithecidae; genus Macaca; species Macaca nemestrina. The sequence continues at coordinate 90,279,788 of NC_092131.1, read as the reverse complement.
TGACACATTTGCACTGCACATCACTTTGGGATGGGGTCCCCCCGGAAGGAGAAGTGGGCATCTCCCCTTGCCCAGCCTGCACACTGGGCTGGCAGTAGGGGGTAAAAAGCCCAGGTCAGCTCCTAGGGTGCCCAAGGGCAACTGCATCTGGATCCTGGGTAAATCCACCCCGGCCCGGGCTTCCCTGGGGGATGTGACACAGCCACGGCTCTCTCGGCCCAAATGTGGATCCATGGTGGGTGAAGTCCGTTCTTCTTCAAGTGCTATCTTGGTTTCTTCCCAGGCCGGGTTCCCTCCGGGAGTGGTGAACATCGTGCCAGGATTTGGGCCTACAGTGGGAGCAGCAATTTCTTCTCACCCTCAGGTCAACAAGATCGCCTTCACCGGGTCCACAGAGGTAACCCTCCTCACGGGGTGCTGGTGAAAGTGAAAGTGGCGCGTTACTTGACACCCGTGAACTTTTCCTTTGACAGGTTTTAATATGGTTTGTTTTTCTTCTAAATTTGACCATGTTTTAGTATATAACAACCAGTTTTAAAAGTCACTGGCCTGGTTTCCAAAGTAAATAAATATCCAATAGAACTCAGAAGCCTTAGAAGAAAAGATTGAGAGATAAGATAAAGTAAAAATGTAAAATATTCATCTGTCAAACAACACCATAATTAAGATTAAGAGATAAATAACAAGCTCAGAGAAAAATAGTTGTGATGCATGCAGTGCTCCAAGAATTTATATCCATCATATGTAAAGTGCTCCTACAAATCAATGAAAAAAAAAAAAACTGAATGGTAGAAAAATGGGTAGTTCAGAGAATAGAAATACTAAATGCCCAATAAGCTTAAACTAGTTTGCTGGTAATCAGGAAAATGCAAATTCAAACAAAATCGGACTCTCCTTTTGCCTGCCAGTTTGCTAAAAACTGAAATGATACTACTGAGAATATGGGGAAGCAGGCACTCCCCGACACTTTCCCTAAGATGACGGTGTTTTGGTAGCACTCATCCAACATTTATAAGTGAAAAACTTTTTGATTCAGAAGCTCCATTTAAAAAAAACAAGCTACTTAAAGAAATTTTCTCATAAGGCTTCAGGGACATATTTTCAAGGATGTTATGTTCATTCTATGAAATGTTTTACAGCCATTACAACAAGGAAAGCTGTCCATGATCTATTGTTGAAGCACACAACAGCAAACTGTAGAAAATTACCTACAATATGATCCCATTCATAAAAGTGTGTGCTTGTAGAAGTAGAAATTGTCTGGAAGGATTCCCAAGAAATCATTACTGATTGCCACCTATGGGGTGGGCTCAGGGGCAGAGCAGGAGGGAAGCTGAAGGCTTTCTCCCTTTAATTTACATACATCTCTGTGTGGAATTATTTCTAATGAGAAAGTACTTCTTCTGTACTTAAAAAAGAAAAAAACACCGACTGCAATCGGTGTCCCCATCCCCCTCCTCAGTTAGTCCAGCCCTAATGGATGCCGTTACTCTCCTTGGGGACAGACATTGTCCCTGTGGATGGATTCCAGACCTCATTCAGCCATCACCCATGAGCTTGCTGATGTTTAAAATGCACTTACACCTTAGCTTTGGAGAAAACAGTCTCAGACCCGAAAGAGCCCGGGCCGCCCCTTGCTAGCTTCTGGCTCTAGGCCTCCGTGTCTGTGCTGGTCTCTGAGGGTCTTCCCAGCTCTGAAGTTCACGGTGCTAGGCTTTACTTGTTGCCCTAGATAAGTCACCAAGTCATGATGGGCCAGCCCACCCCTCCAGGGTTGTGGTGGGCAATGGGAGAGACCCCGTGGGGGCGTTAAGCATGACTGGTGAGTGGCTCTTCTGCTCATAGTGCACCCCTTCACTCCCTGCCTGTCTGCAGCAGCCTCAGTCTTACAGTGTGTTTCCAGAGAACTGGCTCCTTCTCATCCTGAAGGCTGGCTGCCCCCGCTACTTCTCTAACACTTGGAGGTTCCCTCAGATCACACCAAAGAGCCACACAGAACCACCTCCCTATTGGGCTATTGGAATTTCAGCTGTTTCTAGTGAGGGGTAGAGTCACCCCGTGGTCCCTGAAGCCCTTCACAGACTGGCTGGACCAGTCTTCTGGGCTCAGAAGGACGGGCAGCAGGACAGGTGAGCAGGTGGTGGCCCTGTTTTCAGCCAGCTGTGTGGGCTCCTAGAGGCTCCAACTCCCACCTGTAAGTGGAGCAGCTCAGACCAAGGATCCCAGGATGTCGTGGTCTAACATGGGAAGAGATGCTGGCAGACGGGAGGAGATGCTGGCAGAGGCCAGGGGAGTGAAGTGACACCATCGGGGCCTGGAGCGCCTAGGCAGAGAGCGAGATGGTGGCAGTACCACCCAGGCTTGTCCAGAATGTTCGCTGATGTTTGCATCTGGGCCAAGTTCAGCCACATCCAAGGTACATTGTGGTCTGTATTCTGTCCTGGAGGTTGGAAAACTGGTTAAAGAAGCTGCCTCCCGGAGCAATCTGAAGCGGGTGACGCTGGAGCTTGGAGGGAAGAACCCTTGCATCGTGTGCGCTGATGCTGACTGTGAGTCTCTGCCTCCTGGGCTTTGCTGGGGCTTCGGGGCACCCATCCATCTATCCCCACTTCCTGGCCTGAATTCAAAACCAACTGAGAGTAAGATTCATGCACACACAGTGGGGATACTTCCACCCTGGGCATCCCGCCCACAGTCAGCCAGCCGCAGACAGGCAGGTGGACATCAAAATGCCAGCTTTACTTGTAGTAGAAAGCTGCCTTCTACTGCCAAAATGACATGGCTTGAGTGGCACCTGAGAGGCCGCCTGTTTCTGCGCCTCCACCTTAAGTTTACCCGCCTGTTCCTGCAGAGCTGGGGTCACGAGGAGCAGGTCTGACTTCTCCTCCAGAGCCCCTGGGAGTAGGGGGGAGGGCAAGTGCCGCCCACTCCCAGTCATTCATTCTTCTCACTTCCAAGTCACATTTCCTAGCATATGTTTTAAGATCCCTGAAGAGTGGAGATGCTTTTTCCTTGTGTCTCAGATGTGATAAATCAGAGGAGGGCAGTAGCAACTGATCCTTCAAATTACCCTCTTTGCCTGGTTCTAGGCCTGCACCCCTGCCCTGGGAAGGCAACCTGCCCAGCAGTTTGGGGGCAGCTTGTGTCTTGCCAGAGCCAAATGACACAACATTAAAATATATGCTATTGTTGGTTGCCATGTCCACAAGAGGGAAGAAAGGGCTGGTCGGGCATTCATTTGCCCTGCTGACAGCGTCAGCTATCAAAAGGTGTGACTTCCCAAGTGCCTTAAAACACCTTTACCTTAAAGAATAACCTCCCCCACCTGTCCACTGGTGCCAGAAATTCCTGTCATGGAGAACAAAGCCTTTCATTTCACACTCAGATAAGGTTGGAATTGCAAATATCTCTAAGAAAAATGACCCTGGCACAATTTCTTACTAAGGCGTAGATAACTGATATCAGTTCCTTTCTGGCAGCTGGCTTTCACAATGGGAGAAAGGACAGGAGGAGGAAACAGGCTCTCAGGAAGGAAAGGGGAGCTGGGTATGAAGACGGACTGCCCATTTCTTGCTTGGGTTAGTGTTCCAGCAGTTAGTGTGGAAGCACCCGTTAGTGCTATGAAAAGCAAGTGGTTTTTGGAGCCACATGGAGTGTTTCTGGCACTGTGACTCACATTTGGAGTCCCAAACAGCCAAGACTCCTGTTTTGCATTCCTGTGCCACCATATCTGGATACTCCGCCTACACTGAAATTCATCTTCTTCCTCTCGGGAGGAAAACTGCAGCTAAAGCACAGGAGTAATTGTGTTTGGGGCCTGATTTTACTTACAAGGGTCATAAAAACATGCCGTGTAGCCACCTCCTACTCCTCATCAGGGCAGTGCCAGTCCACAAATTACATCCTGACATAACCAGCATCCCAGGCAAGACATCAAGGGTAACAAGCCACCATTCCCCTGCCCCTTCGCCTCACCCCTACCTCCATCAGGAGCAGGAAATGAGTCTGTTATTTTGGAGGAGGGTCCGTTCCAAGTTGGGACCTGGCCCAGCCAGCTGCAGGGGTCGAGAGTGCAGAGAGGTACCCCCAAACCTTATGGTGCGGTCCTGCTGCCACTGAAACTTGCACAAATGACTCAGCTAGATAGGAGCAGCCTCCTTCTCAAAGCCAAGGGCAAAGTCCCTTGGAGCAGCCCTGATGGAATTGGAATGGATCACCTTCCAATGCCCAGAGCCACTGCCAGCCTCTATGCAAAAGAAAGCTGCATTTCTTAAGCAAGCAGTAGTGCAGGGGGTTGGTGGTGATGAAACCAGCCAAGGGTTGAACACTAGAAACCCCTCTGTAGATGTAAATGACATCCCAATACCATTCTTATCCACTAAGCGTGTCCCCCAAGATCTTATTCTCTAAACGCCCTCTAGCTGGGTTTGAATAACTGGTTTTTAGCTCAATGTCAGCTCTACAACTTAGAGTCAGACCTTTCAAGTCACGCACATAATGTTACCTTACTTAATAAGACCCTTCTTTTACTCAAGGTGGAAAATTTTGGCTTCTTTAGAAGTTTCGCCAGTGGGCCTACATCAATAATTACCAAAGTTTATTCTATAAAACATTAGTCCTCTAGAAAAAGGGGAGGGGAGGGTTACATAGGCAAGTGAAATGAGGAATGCTATGATTCTCTGGACTTATTAGCATATTAAAGGTACTGAGAAGTCCTGCAGTCAGGGAATTGATTTAACCCCAAACTTGGTGGACCCCAAAATCCTTTCTCCCTTCCTCTCTGGGAAAGTCTGCAAACAAAATTAATTTCTGAAATGCAGCCATCCTGGGGCCTGTTTTCTTGTGTAGGCAATTAGAATTGCAGCTGTCGCCAGTCCTGCTTTAACGACTTAATCGCTTCCTCTCACTCCGCCCGCCTCCCTCGCCCCGCCCCCTCCAGTGGACTTGGCAGTGGAGTGTGCCCATCAGGGAGTGTTCTTCAACCAAGGCCAGTGTTGCACAGCAGCCTCCAGGGTGTTCGTGGAGGAGCAGGTCTACTCTGAGTTTGTCAGGCGGAGCGTGGAGTATGCCAGGAAACGGCCCGTGGGAGACCCCTTCGACGTCAAAACAGAACAGGGGCCTCAGGTAATCCCCCTGGTGTGTCTAAACCCATGGTGCTTGTCTAGGGGCTGAAGCAGGCAGTCCCATGGCCACGGCCTACAGGATCCCTCTCCATGGAAGGAACACTGACATGCCCTACCCAGGAGGCTTTCTTTTCTTTAGAAACTGATCAGCAACACAATCCCATCAGGTCCCGGGTCAGGTCCTGGGGACTCATGGAAGGGGGCAGGACACACTGAGGCATGGGAGGAGGGCACTGTTCCCAGGGCAGAAGGCCATCTGCCTGCACCCTCCACTCTCCAGGATGGTCTCCCTACAGAAAAGGGGCTGTAGGCTGGCTGAAGGCAGCAGAGTGCAGGCAGGGTGTGGCCTGGTGTCTCAGTCGCAGCCCAACGCCCTCAAGCCCACGTGGGTTACAGGACAAGGTGAACCATCAGAAACCAAACAATACCAGATGGAGAGAGCCTGGGGCATGAGAATGTATCTCCAGGCAGTAGGAGCATGTATCTGGAGGCCGAGTTTGGGAAGCCAAGGACAGGATGAAAATGACCATAACCACGAGATTTAATATCCTCTTTAAAAGGGCACATCCTGTATCACTTTCTTACTAATTATGAAGTGAAGCAGATGGATAAATATTTAAAAGAGGGCAGCCTGACCATCCCATGCATTATTGAAATGGAGCTCAGCAGCCACTCACTTTGCTTTTAGCCAAAGTCCTGCCCCAGCCACGAAATTTCAAGTCACATGTCTGTGACTTCTCCACTTGTGTCTATCCCGGGAGGCTGCCACTTCCCCCACTGTGACAGCGTTGCATGTTTACAGGGGAGGCTGCTGTGGATCTGAGCTCAGATATGGCCCTGGGCTTTATGAAAGTCACAAAAATCCTTCCATGCCTCAGTTTCCTCATCTGGAGAATGGGGAGTAATCAATGAATATTATGAGAATTTCATGGCACCTAGGAAGTATTCAATTGTGGACAGGTTTTATTTTTAAAGAGGAGGAAGCTTTAAATGACAGGTTCTGCAGTCTAGGTGGCAGTGAGTGTCTGTGCATGACATCAGGCTGTCCTGTGGGGATGCCCTGGCTGGGGAAGAAGGGAGGGCCTCGTGGAGGAGGGGTGGGTTTCTGGTCATTAGTGCCCACCCTCCACTGGCCCCAGCCCACACACTCCGATGCCACGTGACCCTGGCAGAAAGCACTTCTTCCTGTGGCTAACATTCCTTCTCCTCAGTTATTGCCTGCCCAGCCTCTGCCCCAAACCCAGCAGTCAGTGACACAGGTTGTCTAATGGCCTCGGTTGGATTTCAGATCTGAACGCAAACATGACCACAAGTCATTATGGAATCCGCTGTGATTTTTAAAGCTAATCCAGAATCAGTGGGAAATGTGTGAACTGATCCCCATATGGAAGAAACTTTTTTACCCCATCGTTATTTGTAAGTCTCTTTCCGTGGCTCTTTTCGTGGCTTATGCCTGATGTCTCAGTCTTGACTTTTGAGGCCAGATACACCAATTTCTTCCAAGAGAACAGATGGAGGCAGAATGGGTGCTGATTTCATCAGTGCATTTATGCCACCGCTCAAAGTCCTTTTGAAAGCTCACTAAAGCCGTCTAACCTCAGCATATTATTTTAGCATGCTGTTAGCATTTTTTTTTTCTTCCAAAGTGCTTTTTCATCTACGGTAATAAGATTTTACTCTGAGAGGACTTACAGCTGTCTAAATAGTCCTGTCTGCCTCATGCCTGTAAAACAGCTAGCTGACCTAGATCCGGGTCCACGGCCGGGCTAGCGCTCACAGGAATGCTCCAAAATCATTCAGGTTTATTTGGCAACTGAGCAACGAGGCATATAAACATTATGCAGGCCACCTGGCCAGGCAGGATCCGGCAGTGTCCTCCCGGCAGAGAGCTGAGCACAGCCTTGAGCCAGTCCTGTGGGGGCCATATTTCCCTGTTTCTGGTGTTGTGCCCTGCCGCGTCATCTCACTTCCTGGCAGGTCTCTCTTCCTGTACTGTAAGGCACCAGCTGACATTTCATGGAGGATTATTAGATTTAAACAATGTGTTCCTACAGACTCTCCAGGGAGTGTTGAGTTTGTATGTGTAGGGTTTCCACAGGGACCCAGCACTGCCTGCAGGACAAACAGGGTCTTCCAGATGGCATATGCCCAGCAGCCAGGGAGGACCTGCAGTTGGGTGAAGCCCCTGTGGCCCTTTTGGCCCCTCAGGGAGAACAGCAGCTCAGCAACATCTGGAACTGTTAACCTGAGACTTGGTTCACCCAGAGAGAAGTTGAGAGAACCTTGAGCTCTTCTGGGATCTGTTGCAAAGCTGTTTTTGTTACATTTATTTTGTTACTTGTTTTTGTTACTTTTTTTGAGTGGAGTACACATAAGTGGGTCAAATCCCAAAATGCCTAAAAACATCTACAGTGAAAGGGTTCCCGCCCCTCCCGCCCCCATCTTTGTACACCTGGTTCTTAACCCTTCCTCCCATGGGTATCCCCAGTTCTTAGCTCCTCATGTCTCTCTCTAGAATGTTTTCATGTGTATACAAGCAGATATGAATGCAAGTCCTGATTGCCTTTGTTATTTTTACACGAAAGTTACCATGATAGTATATTATCTTGCACTATGTTTATTGTTCCCTAAAAAAAAACTTGAAGAGCTCTTTATACCAGTCCATGGGAACCTGCCTGATTCTTTTTCACGTGTGTACAGAATTCTGCTGGATGAAGCCACCAGAATTTCAGTAACATCTTCAGATTAGCATGTGGGTATGTGCAGTCACACACAAGGCCTCAGAGTATGTAATTTCACACACACACAAGGAGATCCCTGGGACAGCTTCCTCAAACTGGGTTACTAAGTGGGAACACATTTGTAATTTCCTTAAGTGTTGCTGAATTACCTTCCATAGAGGCTGACCCAATGTGTATTCCTACCAATATTCTAGAAGCTTGTCTATTTCTTGACCCTTTCCAACAGAATATGGATTTTTTTCCCATCTGAGAGTTAAAAATGGTATCTTGTTTCATTTTAATATGCATGTACCTCTTACAATAAGCAAGAACATCTATTATATATTTAAAAACCATTTGTATTTCCTTTATTATCAAATGTGCATTTGCTTTGCATATTTTTCTTTCAAAATGTTGGGCATTTTTCTTATCACTTCTAAGACCTCTTTACATACATAGTAGAGAGATTAGCTTTCTATGAATATGACTTGTTAATATTTTTTCCAAGTCAGTTGTTTTGCTCTTTGTTATAATAATTTTGCTGCCCTTCTCGCTTTTTTTTTTTTTTTTTTTTTTACATACTCAAAATTATACATCTTTTCTTTCTTGGTTTCTGCATTTTGAGTCATTAGAAGGCACTCCAAGTTCGCAGAAGTCTCCCACATATAAAACATTTATGGTTTTGTTTTTCCTGGTTATGTCTTTGATCTATTTGGAGTTTGGCCTGGTATAAGGTGTGAGGTATGGATCTGAGTTAGTATTTTTAAACTGGGTCCATATTTCACGAGATGATTGGTCAAGTGGCATACATGGTTTATGCCCTCTCTCCTGCTCCTCCAGGACAGACTGTCATACAATCGCACCACTGGATTTGCTTGTTTTTCTGTTTATGATTATTGGAATAAAACCAGTTTTCCTATCTAAAAGTCCCAGCTAAAGTAAACCTAGTAAAGCTTTGTCTCTCCTAGCCAAAGAGGAGGGAGACCAGCCACAGATCATGATAAAGGACAGGATTCCCATAGATTTCAGGAAGAAGGCCCAGTGGAGGGGGCAGAAAGAGCGTTTTCCCCCTTGAGCAGTCTCCCAAAAGGGTGTGCTTTTGACAACTGGTCAGTAGCATGTTCACAAGCTGTGTGTCAGGCTGGTGGTATAGGGCAAACTCCAGCCAAGGAGACGTCTAGACAAGATAGCAAAAGGAAGAATCTTTCTCATGAGCTGTTCCCCACTAACCAAGGAGCAGCCCCTCTGCCCCACCTGGAGTTTCATTCTGCTTTGTCCCCAGGGGTGTTGAGTAAGGTGGTTAGCTTTTCTTCTCGCTTCTCTGCATCATAATAGGAGAATTCCAGTAACTATAACCCTGAGTCATGGTGCCAACTGATCAGGGCACAGGGTTGCCAGGTGATACATGGCACCCAGGTAGACATGAATTTCAGATAAACAGTGAATGCACTTTTAGCTTAAGTATATCCCAAATATTGTTTTGGGACATGCTTTATACTAAAAAAAATTATGTGTCATGTTTCTGAAATTCAGATTCACTGGGCATCCTGTATTTTTATTTGCTAAATTTGGCAACCTGAGTAGAATGTAAAGAGTTGGGAGAGGAAAGAATGTGACCATTTCAGACCTGTGTCACTCATGGACTAACTTTGCTGCATGGAAAAGGGAGATAGAAGTGTAAATAAGTCCCAAACCTCCAGAGGACGAGATGAGTCTATCTCCCCATCTCTCCCCTGCTCCAAAGAGTCCAGCTCTGTGCATCAGAGGAATATTTGCCTGCAAGGCACGTTAGTTACATGGATCATGACTTGCCAAGAATGTGCAGAGGAAGGACGGCTGATCATGTTGAAGGCCACTGAAAACATGAGATGGCAGCCACTGCCCAGAAGGAAGCCAGGCTGCGCTTTTTGTTTGTGTTTTGCAGATTGATCAAAAGCAGTTCAACAAAATCTTAGAGCTGATCGAGAGTGGGAAGAAGGAAGGAGCCAAGCTGGAATGTGGGGGCTCAGCCATGGAAGACAAGGGGCTCTTCATCAAACCCACTGTCTTCTCAGAAGTCACAGACAACATGCGGATTGCCAAAGAGGAGGTGCAAGGGGGTTGTGGCAAGACTACGGCCTGCAGGGCCTTTCAAACAGAAGTCCTTCCCTAGGGCCCAGGGATCCCAGAAATCCTTGTGATCTGAGCGTTTTTTTGTTTTTGTTGTTGTTGTTGTTGTTGTTTCTGTGTGGTCTTTCCCCTCTCCTTTGGGGTCCCTAGGGAAGCCGTTTTTGTCCCTGCTTCTGGTGAACTCCAAACATGATACAGCAAGTACCTTGTTTGTTCTAGCTAGTTTTCACTCATGGCTCACCCTCTCTGGGGAGCAGCAAGCCCTCTCTGATCTAACACACCGGGTCCCTGAGTCAGTCATGCAACTGCAGGTGGAGAACTGTTGCCACCTGTGGGTTTTGCCAGGGATCAATTCAAGAACCTGTGGATTCAGGGCCCAAAGCCACCTTCAGGGCCTCCCAGACTAAACTTCAAGTGTTCACTCAAGGAACATGTCACAGCTGGAATTCTTATTGACATTTTCCACCACGGATGTCTTGGAAATGAGGGAAATTAAGGAGACTCCCCCACTCCCATAAGAGTGTAAATCTTTGTCTTTCAACCCCGCTTACACTAGATGGGAACTGGTTCCCCCACAGCATTTGTAAGAGGAGAGCTGGATCCCGGGAGGTTAGACCCTGGACATGGTCTTTTGGGGCACATAAAAGGATGAGTCCCTGCCAAGGGCTTTCCGGGGCAGGTATTTTAGAGGTGTCTTCCTCGAGATTGTTATGTGCGGTGATGGCATAAAGCTCAGCTCCTTAAACATCCCTGTGACGAGAGGTCCTGGGGAACCCGGAAGGTATTTTGGCAGGCCAGGCACCATCCTGCCAGCTTATAATTACGTCTAATATTGAATCAATTACAAGCTCCCTTCAAAATCACCTTTAAATGTTCAAGCCTTAGTTCTTCCATTTCCTTTTCTCTGCTATATCACAAACTGTGGTGAATATTATGCCATTTCTTTCTCTGGTAATTATTATGGAAATGTTCTAGGGTATCTTCATTGGTTGGAAACACAGCTCCAAGAGGTAGGAGCACAGTCTTACAAAGTGCCTGCAAATATCCTTCAAGACAACTCTCAAAAAAGTTACCTAAAGGTTTTGTCTTCTGTGCATCTATGGGTTACTCCAAGACTCTCTGGCTGGGTTTCTCAGAAACCCTGATGACAACAAGACATCTTAAACACAACATACATTTTTTGTTATTATTTTTTATTTTTGTTTCATTTTAATCCTTCCCTTCAGTCTTCAACGGTAATGCAGCTAAAGAAATGTTTGGACGTTCTTTCTTCTCTAATCATCATTTTTCATGCATGTGTATGCTCTGGGTATATGAAAAACATGTAAAGAGAAGGAAATGCTTGCTCACAGCATGCATTTCCATTCAGTCATGCCTCTCATTGCCATTCTTGCAATTAATCATAGATTTTTGGACCAGTGCAACCAATACTGAAGTTCAAAAGTATCGAAGAAGTGATAAAAAGAGCCAATAGCACTGACTATGGACTCACAGCAGCCGTGTTCACAAAAAACCTTGACAAAGCTCTGAAGTTGGCTTCTGCCTTAGAGTCTGGAACGGTCTGGTAAGTTGACTGTGTGTGTATTTCAGCTCTCCTGAGTTGCTTCTTGCTAAGTTCCTTATTTTTCTATTAACTGAGAGTTTCTCATTGTTTACATTGTATATTATGTACCAAGCACTATCTCAGTGCTTCCTTCCATCCTCATGACCACCTTCTGAGGTAGGTGCCATTATGTCTCCATTTCATAGATGAGAAAATTGAGGCACAGAGAGATGAAGTGACTTGCCCAGAGTCACACAGCTAGCAGATGGCCGACAGGGCTCCAGTGCCTGTGCCTGTGACCCCTGTGCTGTACTGCCCCTCCAACTTTGTTTTCAATTCTGATTCTAAGAGCAGTTCATGCCCATCTGCAAAATAGGGATACTAGTCCCTGCCTCATCAGTAATTCTGCAGATGATGTTTTGTGATCCCCGTTTTAAAGATTAATGAATTGAGGCTCAGAGAAGTTGAGCAATAAGCCTGGAATCATATAACCAGGAAGCAGGAGAACTTTAAGGTCAGATCTGTCTCATTTCAAAGCTAATTCTTATTCCTCTACACCCTTATTTTTCTTTCTTTCTTTCTTTTTAATTAGATGGAATCTCGCTCTGTCCCCCAGGCAGGAGTGCAGTGGCACACTCTCAGCTCACTGCAACCTCCACCTCCCAGGTTCAAGCAATTTTCCTGCCTCAGCCTCCTGAGTAGCTGGGACTACAGGCACACGCCACCATGCCCAACTAATTTTTGTATTTTTAGTAGAGATGGGGTTTCACCATGTTGGTCAGGCTGGTCTTGAACTCCTGACCTCAGGTGATCCCTCCATCTCAGCCTCCCAAAGTGCTGGGATTACAGGCATAAGTCTTCATGCCTGATCCTCTCTTCTTTTTTCTCCCCTTATCATTTCATTCCTATCCCAATGAAACACACTCTGTACTTGAGGATTTCCAAATGTTGCTGATGGGAAGAATGAGAAGACAAAAGTTGAGAGCACCCTGTGTTTTCATCATGGAAGCTTTGGCAAAATACTGTTTATTAGTCAATGCCCTGCATTGGGGGCTCAGTGGCTGCAGTGCCAGGAGCCAGGGGGTCTTCTCCAGATGACTCTGAACTTTCTTCCATTATTTTCTAGGATCAACTGCTACAACGCCCTCTACGCACAGGCTCCGTTTGGTGGCTTTAAAATGTCAGGAAATGGCAGAGAACTGTAAGTGTGTCCATCATTCTGAGCCTGCCATGGGCTGAATACAAGATCCACTAGATTTGCAGGCAGTGATTCAGGCTCCAATCTGCTGACCACCCCCCTCCACCACCATCCTGCTTTGTCTGAGCCAGCTGTGTCACTCTAGGGCTAGTGGGGACCCATCTCTTCCTCTCTCCCACCCACCACCCCCACCCTTCCCACTCACTTCCCCAGCCTGCCCCTCTCCAGGCCTCAGCTTTTGTGTCTGCCCAGCACCCATCATGCTGGGGACGTTCAGTGGATACTTGACAGAAGCTCCCTGATTGGGGACACAGGCAGAACTGAAAAAGTGTACTTTTTACCAGATGTGGGGTGTCATTATTCACACAACTCCCCACTCACAGCAGTGAAGACACGTAAGGCTGACCCAGGTAAGGCTCCTACCTGTTGGGTCCTTTTTTCTGAGCCTAGCAGGGGCCCTTCCCAGCAGGCATATGACAACACCTCCTGCTGGGCTTCTGCAGCCCTCTCAGTACATGCAAGCCCACTGCAAATCCCTCCACATGTGTGTGCAAACCCACTGCAAACCCCTCCACATGTGTTTACAAACCCACTGCAAACCCCTCCACTGCATGTGCAAACCCACTGCAAACCCCTCCACTGCGTGTGCAAACCCACTGCAAACCCCTCCACTGCGTGTGCAAGCCCACTGCAAATCCCTCCACATGTATGTGCAAACCCACTGCAAACCCCTCCACATGTGTTTACAAACCCACTGCAAACCCCTCCACTGCATGTGCAAACCCACTGCAAACCCCTCCACTGTGTGTGCAAACCCACTGCAAACCCCTCCACTGCGTGTGCAAACCCACTGCAAACCCCTCCACTGCGTGTGCAAACCCACTGCAAACCCCTCCACTGCGTGTGCAAACCCACTGCAAACCCCTCCACTGCGTGTGCAAACCACTGCAAACCCCTCCACTGCGTGTGCAAACCCACTGCAAACCCCTCCACTGCGTGTGCAAACCCACTGCAAACCCCTCCACTGCGTGTGCAAACCCACTGCAAACCCCTCCACTGCGTGTGTAAACCCACTGCAAACCCCTCCACTGCGTGTGTAAACCCACTGCAAACCCCTCCACTGCGTGTGTAAACCCACTGCAAACCCTTCCACTGTGTGTATAAACCCACTGCAAACCCCTCCACTGCGTGTGCAAACCCACTGCAAACCTCTCTGCTGTGTGTGCAAACTGATCCACACTTCCTTTTTTGTCCTGCCTGCTGGGAAAATGAGTTCCCTAGGTTTAGATTAATGGGTGGAACTTCTTGTGTCTGGCCCAGGCCCAGAGCATCCAGGGAGTGGAGATGTATGGTTTCCAGCCGGACACTATCTTCTCTCCCCAGCTCAGGATTTTATTAGCCTGTGTGGACAAACATTTTGTAGGATCAGTGTTCCCAAGGAACCATCTGTGACAACACCCCAGGTTCCTGGGACATCTCTAGGGATCCAAACTCTTCCTTTTATTTCACCAGTGTGTCCTATTTATATACAAATGTACTCCCTTGTACTTGTTTGCACTTCTTCCAGTGGGAACAGACTCTAACGCTTCCCCTCACCTTGGGCCTTGGTTGGGGCCTTTTTGTGGCTTTCTTTTGAGATTCTTAAAGATGCTATGAAGGGATGGGCCTGGCTTCCATCCCTGAACAGATGCTCTTGACCAGTCTATGTGGAATTGGGGTCCTGTCCCCCTCCCACCTCAGTCCTGCTTTGTAGTCCATCCCTGACTCTCGGCAAATACCCCAAGGCGTCTGCACGTGTGAGTGAAGCCTGCCCATTAGCCTCCCCCTTATCCCTATGGCTGGCTTCCTCTTCAGGGGACATCAGTAATTCTTGGCCATGAAACCCCTTTGCAGAAATTGCATTTCCTCCCTCTAGTGGCCTATTTGTATTTGAGTTCTGTGAGCCCCTGCTTCATCACTTCTTACACCTGCCCCTCCAGGGACAGGCAGCCGGGGCTGGGGTCACCAGTGTCCCCTCTTGGGCCCTCCAACAGCAACAGTACTGGCAACAGCTGGGATTTGCTGAGCACAGACTCTGCTGCAGGCTCTGTTGAGCTCTCTGTGCCTGTTCATACCGTCCTCACACCCATCCATGAGATGGGTCCAGCTGCTTTCAGAAGAGAAAATGGCACAGGAAGCTGGTAAGTGACAGTCAGAAATGAATGCTGGCAGCTTAGTCCTTGGACCCACCGCAGTGCAGGACCTTGCTCAACAGGGGTCACCCTTGTCCACCACCTGTTTGTGAGGCCACCCAGGGCTTGCGTGGTCATTTATCCCCTTTCATCTGCTGCCTTCAACCAGCTGGGTCATTAGGGCTGGGGAACCTAGACCCCACACAGTCCTCCTCCCAGAGGCCAGACAGAGCCTCACCCCACAGCAAGAACTCCAGTCCCCAAAGCAAATGTCCCTGGGTATAGAAGCTGCAGGGCCCCCAATCCCTGGTGTGTATGGCTTTGCACTGGTGATTCGCCCTCATTGCAGCCTCCCCTCTTGCCACCCTGACAGTGCTTTTGGCTCCTTAACACCCCCTCGCCTGGCACAGAGCAGGGCTCGGGGAGGACTCACTGAACACAGCCCATGTATCCTCCTGCCAGTTAGCCACCATCGGGACTTTTTTGAATGTCTGTTTTTTAGACCCTTGGCCTATATTTTCTCAAGGCTTTTGATAAAATATTTAAAAATAATTCACAAGGAGCCTAGAAACTGCCTGGAAAACCAATTTCTGTTTTCAGTTGTCTCTAATTAATGTCTTCATGTTGCAAGAAGTTCCCCTTTTTTAATGCTGGAGCGTCGTGCGGGGGATTCCATGGTTTTCCCCGTCCCCGGCCACCTGGACTGGGCTGGCTTCTGGCCGCCCACCCACGGGTCCCTCCGGGAGCTGTTTCTGTGCGGGTCTCAGGATGGAGCCTGAAATTCCTCTTCCTCCTGGGCGCCTTTCTTCTTAATAAAAATGATACAGTAACCAAAAAATCTACACAATAGAGATATGGAAAGTCAAGGCTTCCCTCCCTGACCTTCAATCCAATTTGTTAGAGGTAAACGTTGTTCCATCATTCATTTGCTCATTCTTTCTTTTATTCGCTTGGCAAATATTTCTTGAGTATCTTTGATTCACCAGGCAGGATGCTAGGCTCTGAGCATATTGCAGTGAACAGCACAGCCACCAGTCCCTGTGCCTCCTGACATTCTGGTGAGGTTTAATAGGAGTAAGGCTGGGCTCACGGATAGCTTTGAACTCCAAAGTGGATGAGACTGGCTGAGAATCCATGTAGGAGATGTTCCACTGGGTTGAATAAGAGCAGCAAGAATTTGAACCAGGACAGCAACTTCAGAAATAGAAAAAATGAGAGGAGCTATGTATTTATTCTTAAAGGAATGCTTTAACACTAATGCATGTGTCAGTTATGTGTTAATTCAATCTGATTTTATCACTTTGTTTTCTTTTCTTTACTAACTTGAGAAATCATTATTGGCTTTGAATTTTTACAATGCGACATTGTATTCTCACTTTTTAAAGTGTATTGTGCATTTTATTTGCATACAATGGATTTATATATGTGTGTTCTTTTCTGTTTTCAAATGAAATGGGAGCAAGCTACATTTTGTTATTGAGACTGGGTTTTGGATATCCTTCCATTCTTTTTATTGATGATCTCCTATGAGGAACTTTTGTGTATTTTCAAGGGGTTTTGCTATTACAAACCGTGCTAATGTACTTCCTTGTGTATACATCTTTATGCACTTGTGGGAGATTGTTTTCAGAATAAATTCCTAAAATTGAGTAATCTGCCACATGAAAAATGGGTTTACCACTGTTTTGGTTACATTTCTTTAATCATGATGGTGTTGAGCACCATTTTCACACTTATTGGTAATTCGTATTTCTTTTTCTGCAAACTATTCCTGTCCTTTGTTGATTTTTCCATTTGGTTATTTGTGTTTTTCTTGTTGGTTTGCAAGAGCTCTTTGTATATTAAGGAAAATCACACTCTGATCTTCACACAGTGTTGTAAATTTTTTTTTTCTAGTTTGTCATTTGGGAGTTTTGATGGAGTCTCTGCTCTACAAAAGTAGAATTTAGCGTTCTGTTTATGGCTTTTGTATTTTGTGTTATATTTAGAAAAGATTATAAAATAATTCACTTATTTTCATCGGTTCTGCAACTATTTGTTTTAGAAAATGACCTAAAAATCTCAATGGCACCTAACATTCATTTTCTGCCTAACACATAGTAGGTGCTCTATGTGATTATCTGTAATTGTTATAATTACAAGGAGGTGATGGTATTCCCATCTGATAGTTGATGAAGTTGAGGCTCAGGGAAGGCAAAGAACTTACCTAAGCAACATAGTTCTAAGCCAGTGGTTCTCCAACTTGAGTATGCATCAGAATCACTTGGAGAACTTGTTAAAATACAGATGTCTGGGCCCCATCACAGAGTTTCTGATTCAGTACGTTTATTAGTTTTTTATTGCTCCTACAAGAAATTACCATAACATCAGTGGCTTAAATAACATAAATCTATTATCTTATAGTTCTGTAGGATAAAAATCTGACACAGGTCTCCCTGAGCTAAAATCAAGGGCTGCATTCCTTTTTGGAGGTTCTCAGGAAAGAATCTGCTTCCTTGCCTTTTCCATCCCCTAGAGGCTGCTCACATTCCTAGGCTGGTGGCCCCATCCTCCATCTTCAAAGCCAGCACTGCTGCATCTCTGAACCTGTTTCTATAATCTCATTTTGCTCTGCCTCTTCTTCTGCCAGTTTTAGGGACCCTTGTGATTACACTGGGTCTATGCCTGGATGATCCAGGATAGTCTCCCTCTTTTAAAGTCAATTGATTAGTAACTTGAATTCCATCTGCAACATTAATTCTTTACCACGTGGCCTAACGTATTCACAGGCTTGGGGGATCCGATTGTGGATACCTTTGGGGAAATCCTTATTCTGCCTACCATAGTAGAGCTGGGGGAGGCCTGAGAATCTGCATTTCTAGCAAGTTCAGAGATGAGGCTGATGCTGCTGGTCTGGGGACCACACTTTGAGAACCATTGGTCTAAGGGAGGAGATGGGATTCTGTCACAAGTCATTTCAACTCCAGAGACTCCAGTGACCACCTCTAGCTTCATCTCTTCCTAAACAAGCACACATTTTTCTTCACCTGACAGCAGATCAAGCATTTAGAGGGATTTAAATCTCTCCAAAGCTGCCTCTTGGGTCTTGGAAGGGAAGCTACCCTGAAGACAGACCATGGTTCCAGGGAAGGATCACCTGAGCCCTGCAACATTTAAAGAAAGGAACTACATCAAGGATGTGAACCCAAAGGCTGTGGACTCCCCGTGTCCAGTCTGTGCTAATGTCTGCTTCCCTCATGCCCCCTAGGCTGGCCTCACTGTCTGACAACTGGTCCCCAGCTGTGCACTCTGAGGCCAACTTCAGGCCCTTAGTGTTCTTCCCTCTGGTCCTCTGGCCACATCCCCAGCCAATGGCTTTGGGCCTCTGCCTCTTCTGTCTCCTCTTCAAGCAGCTCCCAATTGCCATCTAAAAGTTATAAACCCAGTGTAATTTCTGCTCTTCCCTTGTTCACACTCACCCCTCCGTCCACCAGGCCCTCTCTTTTTGCTCTCTATTGCCATCCCAGGGAATTCACCTCTTTATTTTTTTTTAAATCCCCTTTATTCTCCAAAGGTAAACCATTAGTCCTGGCTATTTCAAAAGCATCACACACAAGAAAACCTTGATATTTACATTTAAGTCACATATGCAGCTATTGGCACTTACTAGTGGTGTTATAGTCCTGGCTATTATTCCATGAAGTCGTCACATTTTGACCTTTTGCATAAGCCTCCAATGGCCTGATGGAATGATGAAGCATGAGAACAGTTTCTACACAAAGGCTAAGGAACGTGCCCATTTTGAATTTTCCTCTTTTCTGTGATCACAGAGGTGAATATGCTTTGGCCGAATACACAGAAGTGAAAACTGTCACCATCAAACTTGGCGACAAGAATCCCTGAAGGAAAGGCGGGGCTCCTTCTTCAAACATCGGACAGGGGAATGTGGCAGATGAAACGTGCTGGAGAAAAAAATGACATGTCTGACCTTCCCCGTACACATTCTTCTGGAGGCTTTACATCTACTGGAGTTGAATGATTGCTGTTTTCCTCTCACTCTCCTGTTAATTCACCAAACTGGGGATGCCCATATGTTGTCTGTGAAATCGCAGTCCTGCCTCGGGAGGGAGCTGTTGGCCATTTCTGTTTTTCACTTTAGTCCAGATCCCGGAGACAGTGAGATACTCAGGGCGTTGTTAACAGGGAGTGATATTTGAAGTATCCAGCCATTGCTTAAAATGCTTTGCCGAATCTGACTCCAATAAGAATGTGGGAAAACCCCCCTGCGTGTTCTGCAAGCAGGGCTCTTGCACCTGTGGTCTCCTCAGGGTGGACCTGCTCGTAGAGCAAGCCACGCCTCTTTCCGAGGTAAAGGTGGGACCAATCCATGGGAAAGGACTCACAGTACGTTTTGGTTTTTTTGTTTGTTTGTTTGTTTGTTTAAAAAAAAAAAAAAAAAAAAAGGATTTCATGGTGAGAAACTTTTGGGAAGTGCATACCGTGGAAGGATATCAGGGTCTTTGTGGATTGCATATTGACATTGACCGTGAGATTCAGCTTCAAACCAATACTGCCTTTGGAATAGGACAGAATCAATAGCCCAGAGAGCTTAGTCAAAAATGATATCATAGTCTACCTTAACCAAGGCACTTTCTTAAGCAGAAAATATTGTTGATATTACCTTTGCTGCTAAAGATCCAATATTCTAACACCACAACAGCATAGCAAATCCTAGGATAATTAACCCCCTCATTTGACAAATCAGAGCCGTAATTCGCTTTAACAAATTATGCATTTCTATCATGTTCACTAATGGCTTACGATAAGTCTATATAGTCTTCTTTTTCTCCAGTTCTGTTACCCATTTTAGATTAGTAAAACATACACAACTGGAAAGACTGCTGTTATAACACAGCCTTGTTATTTTTAAGTCCTATTTTGATGTTAATTTCTGATTAGTTAGTAAATAACACCTGGATTCTATGGAGGACCTGGGTCTTCATCCAAGTGGCCTGAGTATTTCACTGGCAGGTTGTGACTTTTTCTTTTCCTCTTTAGGTATCCAAATGATGATGTGCAATGTCATGTTTTAACTTGGGAAACTGAAAGTGTTCCCATGTAGCTTCAAATACAAAAACAAATGTATTATTCGGATACTTTTATGGTTACTAACTAGTACTTTCCTGATTGGGAAAGTGGTGCTTAAGTTTGCAAATTAAATTGGAGAGGGCAATAACAAAATGAGGCCCCGTATCAGAACCAGTGTGTGTATAAGGAAAACCATGTATAAAATGGGCCTATCACCCTTGTCAGAGATATAAATTACCACATTTACCTTCCCTTCATCAGCTAACACTTATCACTCACACTACCAATAACTTGTTAAATCAGGATTTGACTTCATACACTGAATTTTCAGTATTTTATCTCAAGTAGCTATAGACACTAACCTTGATAGTGGTACGTTAGAGGGTTCCTATTCTCTCATTGTACAATAATGTCTTTAATATGAAATGCTACATTATTTATAATTGGTATAGTTAATGTATCTTTTTATAGTTGTAAGTACACAGAGGTGGTATATTTAAACCTTCTGTAATATACTGTATTTAGAAATGGAAATATATATAGTGTTAGGTTTCACTTCTTTTAAGGTTTACCCCTGTGGTGTGATTTAAAAATCTATAGGCCTGGGAAGTCTGATCCTAACTGCAGATCGTGTTCCACAATGCAAAAATGATAAAATAAAGTTGGATATTTGGGAAACATTATGCTTTTTCATTTAAAGACCAAACTCATTTGAATTCTATGGCAGGCCTTTCTCTTTCTGAGACCTGTACAAAATGGCTGATATTAAAGCAGGATCAATAATGTAAGCATAAAATTACATTTACTCTGTCAATTGGGCCCAGTGCTTTGCCTGACTCTGAAACCCATTTCTGTGGGCTCGGGTTGACCAAGCAAGGAGCTGGGCCTCAGAGGTTCCACATCATATCTGGCTGAGTTTCAGCTGTCATCTAAGCTGCCTGAGTCTCCGTTTATCATAAAGTGGTAATGATGTCAGTGCGGGAAATGGTGGGGAGGACGGCATGAGGATTGACAGACAGCATTGTGCCCCTGACTGTGAGCACAAGTGTCTGTTTTTGTCACCTTTTCCTCTGAGGATCTAGAGACAGGATCAATTTGGGTTTCACTGACCTCAAGTTTCTAAAGCTTCTAACCAAGAAGCCTCAATCACCACGTTGGGAGCTGACACTGACACTGGATCAAGATCATTGGTGGTACTGGGGTATGTTCTTGAAGCTCAACCTGTGCATTTGATGTAGAAAGCCCAGATCACTTTGATGTGGGTGGCAAAGCACCACCTCTTTAACAAAAAACTTAAGGGAGGCTGGGATCAGATCTCTCGTAAGATACACACTTATGTTAAGAGAATTTAGACACATTATTTAGAGACATCCCATTTCTCAATCCAAATGCGAGCAGAAAACTATAGGAGAAGGATATTTTCCCTCATTTGGTGTCCCGGAATGTGACTCCCTGAAGGGAGCCATTCTGGGGACAATTGGAGGGTGTAGTGTGCGTGTGCACACATGCATTTGTGTGCCTGGTGTGCGTGTGGGGGTTGGCACACTCTAGAAGTGGACCCTTTGGGATGGCCTAGCTTCTTCTGCTGGTGGATGAAGATTTGCTCCTTGCTCCTAGGCATGAGCTTGAAGGGGGTTCATGAAGGGCGTTTAGGAAGTTGTTCAGGGAAGACTGTCAGAGGAAACTGCGAACTGGGCTGAAGAAAAACAACCAGAAAACACAGAAGGAGCTCTCAGCCACTGTGCCTTCAAAAAGAGAGAAAAGTCAGTTCAGGGAGGTGGCTTCCAGCTGACCTCACCCACCTCAGGAGGGGTCATTCCAACCTAGGGTGCTGAGAATCCGGGTGGGATTACCAACAAAAGCTAGAGAACCGTGGGTCAGCGAGCCTTAGGAAGAAGTGGAAAGGAATCTTATCTGCAATAGCCTTCCTATGAGAAGTTGTGGCTAACACATGCCTAATGGCTAGAATTAAATGCTGGGAATATAACGGGCTCAACACAGATCATCCGCGTGTCAAATGTTCCTGCTGTTTTCTACATTGGGGACATTTCCTAGCCTATTCCCAAGCTCATTTAGAAGGGAAACGGAGGTGCCCCGCCTTACTGGGCGGCGTCCCCTCCGGCGGCTGCCCGGGCCCTGGGCCTGCGCTCCCTCGCGGTGGCGCCAGGTGGCGGGGCTGCGCGCCCTGGAGGAGCTGCGCCTCAGTCGCGGGGCTCTCTCAGCACTGAGGACACCACGCCCTGCAAACTGTTGGGAACTTATCTGTAGCAATCACACTGCTGGCTCCTGTAAACTGGTGTGAGGCCCTCAGGGGTGAGAACAGGATTGCAGAACTGCGCTTACCCTTTTGGAAACTCGTCCAGTGGCAGGAGCAGCCTCCCAGGAGCAGAGCAGACCTGCTCGGTGGTCCCCTCGCCAACCAGGGACCCAAGAAGCCGCTCAAGGAAACACGGTCCCGCGGTGTCCGGGAGGTCCTGTAAGAGCCCTGTAGCTGCCCGGGTTCTGTGAAATGTCAGTGAGGGTGGGGGAGATCTGCGCGAAATCCTGGGAACATGCGAGTCATAACACTTCAGGAGAGGAGCCTAGGGTGCTGGTCCTGCAGGGCGTGGAACCCTCTGCTTTTCCTGAGCAGGCCTTTTCCCTGGATCGACACGTGGAGCTCAGTGTGAGGCCCTCCTGCAGAGTGGACGCGGATCTTTATGGTCTGCGTTTCTATATTAGCCTCAGCAGCCTGATGACACCTTTATGAAAGGTTGAAACACGATAAATTACCAATATTCCATGTTTTATGTATTCCCCCCAAAGCCGACAATTAAACATGATTCACCAAACAGCAAATTCTTTGCATACATCCATTATTGAATTATTAAATCCATGTGATGGAGGATGTGCAAACTGCAAATCGTTAACGCTTTAGAACTACATATTTCTGTATTGCCCTGGAAAGAACTGTACACAAATGAATATTCCCTGTCTTTTTAATTTTTACGGACGGAGTGTATGGGCCACATGCAAGTTAGGGGCTGATCTGCTGATTTTGCTGCCACTAGAGCAGAGGGATAGTGAAAGCGGGGCTGAGCGCAGCACCGACCAATCTCATCGCCGCGCTTGCCCCGCGTGGAGGGAGCCGAGTGCCCGAACCTGAGGGAGAGACCTGGTACTAGAATGGCCCGCGGACCCCGGCGTCTCCCGGGTCACGGGGGTTGAGCGCGATCGCCCGTGTTTTACGGCTAGGGAAACTGAGGCGGCCACCGAGGGGACGCCTCGAAACCATTCCGGCGAGAGCTGGCGGCGGCCTTGCTCTGCGAGCTCTTCGCGCCACTCGCCCTCCCCGCCCGCCCGCCGGCCTCAGGATTGAGGAAGTGCGTCTGGGCCCGGCCCCGGCGCGCGGCCCGAGGCGCGGGGGGCAGACGGCTGTGGGACCGCCAGGCCCCGGCCCGCCAGTGTCCGCCCAGCCCCGCGTCCCGGAGCGTCCGTACCCGGGCCCCGCCGCCGCCGCAGGTAAGTGCTGTTCCTCTCCGCGCCCCCCAGGGACCTGGTTGCCTCCTGCGGCCGGCCCGGGAATCCGGAGCCCGCGCCCGCGTCCGCGGGGAGCCCTGGCCTCTGCCTGCCGCGGGCCTGCGCTCCAGGCGGCCGCATGGTCGGACATGGGTGGCCGTTGCGCAGGGGCCGCAGCCCGAGGGGCGCGGAGGGCGTGTGGGGTGACCCCCAGTCTCACGTCCCGGCTGCCTCCCGCCACGCCCGTAGCCCAGCCAACCTGTGGTAGGGGGGTGTGCGGGCCCGAGCGGGGAACCCCGAAACCCCGTATGGGACAGGGTCGGGAACGCTGGGAAGCAGAGGCAAGAAACACAAGCAGGCAAATACACCAGGGCGTCCATATATTTCCTCTCCCTTTGGAGAAAACCCCGTCCTTTAACGGGGAGCGGGCGGAGAGTGAGCGCGCGGTTGTGCCTGTGCCAGGGTGTTGACAAGAGACAGCCCAGGAGTCTCTCACTGCTCCAGGGCTTCCTGGTGTTGCCGGGTGGCCCAGCGAGGCTTCACCCTCCTCAATGTCTGGGTTATGCTTCTTGCCCAGGTGTCTCTGGCTGGTACAGATACAACTGCTATGTCTGCCATGGTCTCTGCAACCTACGCAGGACCTTCCCGGCAGGCAGGGGCGCAGGCGAGGAAGCCTAGTAAGGCCGGGGTCAGCCGGGAGCCGATGGTGGAGAATATAAAGACCCCTGTGGCCATTTCAACCTACCCCTTCACAGTTTGAGGCCACGAAATTTTTCTCCCACAAACACATCCCCTGCAACAGGTAGAGAAACAGGGGCATATAGCTTTTAGCAAACCTCTCACCATGTACACTAATTTTAGAGTTTGCCACTCACTCGCAGGGTATCAAAATGCCCAGACATTAAAGGGACAGCTAGAACATGCACAATTTTGGAAAATGTTAAGTTAAATGTCTTTTATGATTTGATTTTCTTCATCTGTGCCTATGTCCTGAAAGAGAAAATAGTATAACAAACTAACCTCACACCTAATTTGTTCCTAAAGGAGGTTTTGCTGTCAGCCAAACCTTTCCTTCTCCCAAATGTCAATGTCTCAGGGAGTGACCTCACAATCAACTCAGATGCTCAGATCAAAAACATTCAGTCTGTGGATCTACGTCTAAAATGTGTCCTGGTCTGTCCCCTTTTTTCTTATGTCCCCCACCCCTTGTCCCGGGTACCAGCATCTCTTTACTGTAGGATTACAGTTCCCCCTCCCTCCATTCTCTATATAGCAGCGTGTGTGTGTGTGTGTGTGTGTGTGTGTGTGTGTGTGTGTTTAAATGGGTAAATAGGACTATATCAGTCCTCTGTATGGAATCCTTCAGTAGCTTCTCCTTGCCATTGGCATGCGATCCAGGAGACCTCCTTCTCCTTACACCCCCAGCTGATCCAGCCTCTGCTATCTCAGACCACCAGGCCATTGCCCCCAGCCACCCTGACTGAGCTCACTGTCCAGCACTGGGCCCCTGCACTGCTGCCTCCCGACTCTTCACATAGCCTCAGAAAGCCTTCCCTGGTCACCCTCTTAAAACCCACACTCTCTCTCACATCCCTCACTCTGCAGCCTCCCCGCAGTCCCCACTCTGTACTCCTTTATCTGTTTAATTTCTCCTTAATTACCTTGTGGTCTCCACTGGAGCTCCTGAGGTCAGAGGCTGGTCTGTCTTGCTTACTGCCGTGCCCTCATTCCCATAACTGTACGGGGAGCCACCCTCTGCATGGTGGTAGAGTGACTGGACAGAGAATGGACAACCCTAACTAACCTGTGGTTTCAGACTCATGGAGCATTTCTCTCCTCCAGCCTTTTTGTGCTCATCTGGGATTGAGAACAACATATTTCTCTGGCCTGCAGCTCCAAGGTATTTTGATGTCCACAAATCCATTAAACACATTTTGTAGGCAAGCCAATGTTAGTAAGGGATGCAAATAGCACTCAAGAGATTTCTAGACTCATGGGCTAACCATTTTGACCAGGATTTTCATTCAAAAAGGAGCTGGGTGATATGAATGAGCATGTCTAGCATGCTTTGCTTACAAGGGTCTTCTAACTCTTCAATATCGACAGTCCTTCCCAAGCCTCCTAAAATACCTGGGTTTCTCTGCTGTCAGAAACTTTATAGCAATTACTTAGCTGTCTGCTCCCCCACAAGCTTCACAAACTCACGAAGTTCCATCTTCATAGAAAGAACTCAGTAAGACATTTGTAGAATGAATGACAGGTTCCTCTCTTTTCTTTTCTCTAGAGTCTTGCTCTATCACCCAGGCTGGAGTGCAGTGGCACAATATTGGCTCACTGCAACTTTCACCTCCCTGAGTTCAAATGATTCTCATGCCTCAGCCTCCCATATAGCTGGGATTACAGGTGCCCACCACCACACCCAGCTAATTTTTGTATTTTCAGTAGAGATGGGTTTTCACTATGTTGGCCAGGCTGATCTCGAACTCCTGACCTCAAGTGATCCACCTGCCTCAGCCTCCCAAAGTACTGGGATTACAAATGTGAGCCACCACACCCGGCTATTTTCTTTTCCATTAAATATTTAGGTTTGTTCATTTATGCAGGTATAAATAGTTGGCAAAAGGAAATTGATGAGGTTTTGAAAAATCATTTAAACCATCATTACTGCAGAAAACCTGTTGATGCCCTCTTTAGGGTGTATAATGAAAACATGTAATTTGTAACCATCATTTGTTGGCACTGATCTGAACCCAAAAGAAGCAGGAGGAAGTAAAGATCCATTTGAATGCAAAGATTGAGCAAAATTTGAATTACTTCATCTTAAATCTTCTACCTTAGAATATAAGCCAAAATACTAATTAGAATTTTAAAACTGCTCCAGGGGCAAAATCTTCCACTGGTAAAGTGATTTTCAAAAGGAAACTGAAAATAAAAAGGGGAACAAAATGTGCTGGGTGAGGGTTAGCCTGAAATAATTTTAAGATTTTTTTTTTAAACTTAAAAACATTGTATGGTAAGACACTTCTGTTTTCAGGAAGAATGTCTAGCATTTGGATTTTTGAAATGCTGTTGGTTATGTGTGGTACTGTTTTGGAGAGGTGTCTGAAAGCAGATGGCAACTGTGCTTCTCAGTTTCTGGATGTGAATGTGTGATTTGGAACCTTTATTTTAAAACAGATTCTGTCTTGCTGGCTCTTCCTCTCTCTGTCACAAATTGATTTTCCAAATCAGGTTTTGCTATTTATAAGGCTTTAATCATCCCCTAAATTTTGCCCAGATTGATTGTTTTTCCTTTCCTCCTTCGACTTTTTAGGCTTCCCAACTTCAAACACGGGTGTTTCCCACACATGGTTTCTCTCGACCATCCCTCTTTGGCTCAGAAACATGTGCAGCATACACAAGGCTGCTGGAGCCTGACTTTTCTAGCTCCGCCTTCCCCTGCCTTGAAGAGTCCAGTCCACCTGGGCCAGGTGCCTGATTTCTAGGCTTTTAGGTGAGAAATTCCCACAACCTTGTCCTGTATCTTACTTTGTGCTCCTACTGCTCACAGCACCTTCTAGAACCTACCCACTGGTGAGGCTGGCATCTGTCCTCCAGCATTGATATTCTGATCTTATTCATTAGGGGAAGGTGAGAGACCCACTGGTCTCCAACTCTGTACACTGATGCTGCAGGTATACCACCCCAGCCCTGTCGTACAGAGAGGCAGCAGAAACTTTACTTTAGTTGAATTCACACAGTAACCCCACCAGCAGGCCAGGGCATAAGGGTAGATGTCTATTTTTAACAGGTGAAAAACTGAGACACACATAAATTTCAGCTGGGGGGTTCACTGCTAACATGTGACAGAGGCAATTCACACCTTTGACATCCACACTGTGCTTTTGCCTTTACAGATTGTCTTAGGCATTATTTTTACATAACCTTGATTTAAAAATATATTTTTGGCTGCACTATCACTCCCCGTTTCAGAGTTGTCTATGTGAGAGAACACAGACAAGGGGTGCTAATTACCTCATACTTCATTACATATAGGATACGCTACAAGAATATTGATAGGCACACAGGCATTTCTTATGGTAGTACCTCGTGTCAGGCCTGAGCTGGACGTGGGTCTTACCCTCCCTCTGGTCCTTCAATCACGGTACCAGGATGGGCACCCATGCCCATGGGGGGTACTCCAAGGTCAGTGGGGGCCCAGCATAGAAGAGCAGCACCTGGTCTCAGCAGTTTATCATAGTCAGAGATTAGTCAGAGATTAGTCTAACCCCGCTTTGGAACTTTTGGGGCCAGATAATTCTTTGTTGCAAATAACAGTCCTGTGCATTGTAGGATGTTTAGCAGCATCCTTGACCTCTACCCATTAGATGCCTGTAGCACCCTCCCCCAACCAAGTTGTGACAACCAAAAATGTCTCCAGACATTGCCAAATATGCCCTGGGAAAGGGGCAGAATTTTTGAGGCTCATTTCTGCTAACCTCTGTCATTTAGCTTCCTGCTAAAGCTCACACTAACTTGACTTCATAACCAGTAATAACTCCCTGTCTTTGGGACTGTTGCCTGACTGCCCCTTTGGGATGACATACTCACCTCTGGCTTCCAGAAGAACTGGCCCTGGGCAAAAAGAGAGCCTTGTATTGTGACCAACCTTAACTATATCTGCCCTACCCCCATTGGAGTGTGCTTCTGAGGGCAAGAGCCTCCTTTAACCATCTTGGCACCACTGAGCCTCACACAGAGCCTGGCTGCCTTGCAAGTGACCGGGGGTGTGTGTTGACTGAACGATGATTGAGTCAGTTACTAGTATGTGTTTTGCAATTGTCTGGGGTTTCATTGAGACTCTTTTCAAGTAGACAAGACCTGAGCCCAGCATCAAGATGGGATGCGGGAGCTCTGCCTTCCCACTGACCACACCTGATGGGTTTGGCTGGATAGATGGACTACAAAAAGGAATATTGCAGAGGGAAAGCTCAATGAACCCATGCAGATATTTGCAGGGGAGGGGGACAGGAATTATAAAGGCTTTCTGATTTTATTGTTTTTCACCCAACAGAACAAGAAAGCTTTCTGCTCATCCATGGCTATGAGTTCATGCCTTAATGCACCCCACGGCCAGTGACAGTGGCAGTGACAACAGCGGGACCTGCCTTTGAAGATTGGCTGCTGCAAGGGTTGATGGCTGGCATGTCGCAAAGACCACCCAGCATGTACTGGTGTGTGGGGCCGGAGGAGTCAGCTGTGTGTCCAGAACGCGCCATGGAGACGCTTAACGGTAAGGACAGGGCCATGCTTATGCCTCCCTGGGTGTGACCTGCCATGCTCATCCTGCACGGTGTCTAGGCTATGTAAGAACAAGGGGTTCTCAACCAATGGAAATCAGACGTCCATATTTGGTGCTCTTTCATCATAAAATGTATCTTGGGATTCCTAAATTCTAAAAATTGAGGAACCGTGTACAAAATTGATTGCAGACTCACAGATCTTAACAATTGGGACATCACTTCATGTTGGGTTAAAGAACTTTTAAGAATAAAGATTTAGTTTTGTTTTTTCATTATAAAAAGGATACATATTTATTAAGGAAAAATTGAAAAATTGATTTAAAAAAAGGAAGAAGGAAAAAGAATCATCCAGAATCCCGCTATCTGAAACATAAGCACAATGAGCATCTTGACATGTTCTTTCCTAGTCTGCTTCTCTGTGTTTAAGGGACTTTGTTTTGACTTTATTGCACTTATAAGGTGCATGTAATGTTGTATCTTGCTTTTTTCTCTTAACCTTCTATCAGTGACATTTACCGAGGGCACCACCTAGCTCATATGATCAAGTGAAGCATCATTTCATTTATTTTATTTTTTTTTTACAATTTAATAATTTGATCAAAAAATGATTCATAAATTGGGCAGCACTCAGAACCAAAAGAAACATCATCTTCTGCGGGAGTGCTATGTGCAGTTATTGTCCTAATCCTTATTCTCCTGTGGGACATTTGGGTTGCTTCTAGTTATTCACTCCCACCCAAAGCATTTCCTTCCCATTTCTTAATACTTGGTTTCAAGGTTATTTCTGTAATGTAGGTTTACAGAAGTTGAATTATTGGTCTTGAACATCTTTAAGCTCTCGGCACATACTGCCAGATTTTCCACTACAGTTGTACCACTTTTAAGACCAATAGGATATCATTGTTAATAAATATTTGTTAATCCCTTAGTATGTACCAGGCACTACAAAGTTCAGAACTTTACAAAATAATGCCATAAAATCCTCATGACAACCTGGAACATGGTACTTTTATTTCCGTTTTATAGCTGAGGAACATGAGGGTAAGAGAAGCCTGGAAACTTCAAGGTCTACAACTCAGAAATCACAGAATTGCCGCCTGAACCCTGTCTTAATGCTGTAACACTCATTCTTAAATGCTAGGCCATACTATGGCAGGTGAAAGTGTCAACATGTTGAGTCTGAGAGGCCCACATTTGTACCCTTAACCGTGTTAAGTAACGATCGGCCACTGTACCTGGCTTGGCAGACACTTTGTTCAGTTGTTTGAGTGTTTTCACTCCATCTGAAATGTCCAGCAGCTGACCAGGGTGATGTTTCTGGAAGATGTCTTTTCACATCCATCACATTATGAAATGGGAGACGAATTTGCTTCTTGACATTGTCCAGCAATAAATCTTTCCAGAGTGCTCAACTTGTATCTTTGTAAATTTTCTTTTTCTTTGTTTTAGACATATGTCTTTTTTCAGTTGTGTGGTAGAAAGGCCTTGCTCTGTTAGTGTGAGATCGAGGTGACATGGGTGATAGAACACTGTCCCCGATTTGGGGGTAGCACCTCCACATTTCCAGTGCACATGAGGCTCCCTTATCCTCCTGCTGCTCCTCTTGGCAGCCCTGAGGGATGAGGGTGGGGACAGGGACCCTGGGTCTGTTTGGGGCCTGTTGGGTGGGTGACTGTGTCATCTGAAAAAGCCCCACAGGAGGCGCTGCTCCCTCCCCCTCCTGGTCAACAGTTGGTGATCTAAAGGAGTGCTTCTCAACCATGGCCCACAGAGTCACTGGGTAGTGACTCAAACCGGCAGGGCTATGGCACCACCTGGACCCACCAGAGCAGCATCTTGGGGCAGGGGGGCAATGAGTGAGCAAGCATGGGTAATTTTTTCTTTTTCTTTTTTTTTTTTTTAAAGATAGTGTCTTGCTCTGTCACTCAGGCTGAAGTGCAGTGGCATGACCTCGGCTCACTGCAACTTCCACCTCCCAGGTTCAAGCGATTCTCCTGCCGCAGCCTCCTGAGTAGCTGGTACTACAGGCGTGCAACACCACGCCCAGCTAATTTTTGTACTTTTAGTAGAGACAAAGTTTCACCATGTTGGCCAGGCTGGTCTAGAATTCCTGACCTCAAGTGATCCACCCACCTCGGCCTCCCAAAGGGGTGGGATTACAAGAGTGAACCATGGCGCCTGGCCAGCATGGGTGATTTTTAAAAGTTCCCTAGTGATTCTAATGTGTAGCTAAAGTGGAGAATCAGCCCATCTAAATGGTTTGAGTCCCGTAGAGCAGCACTTCTCAAATTATCATGTGCACATGTCCCCTGGGGATCCTGGTGAAATGCAGAATCTCATTCAGGAGGCCTGAGGCACAGAGAGCCTGCGTTTCTAAGTCCCCAGGGATCCCCCACTGATTCTTACAAGTCCCAGGGACCAGGGCACAATGGGCTTTGGACAAACCCGTCCCCACCTCCAAGCTTGTGGCAGGACAGATAACTAGAAAATGTTAAGGTGCTCTGAGAGACCAAAGTGTGGCACCACCCAGCCCCCCGTGATTCTCCCTAAAGGCCTGCATCTGAGCTTGGCACATGTCCTCTCCTGACTGCTCTGATGGAAAACAGCAGGCACAGAAAAGTCTTTTCTGCCCCAGGCCTCTTTCCCCAGTGGGATCTCAGGAATCCCTGCCATTCCTGTTCTGTGTAACCCAAGAGACACACACAAGGGCCAAGGACCCTGATGGGACCGCAGCAGCCTTCACTGTGTACTATTCAAAGAGCTTGAAGTAGAGACAGGACAGGGAAGTGACACCCTGGGACCCCCTGCGAATGAGGGAGGTGTTTG
Organism: Macaca nemestrina; assembly: GCF_043159975.1. Classification (NCBI taxonomy): domain Eukaryota; kingdom Metazoa; phylum Chordata; class Mammalia; order Primates; family Cercopithecidae; genus Macaca; species Macaca nemestrina. Next base: position 90,248,251 of record NC_092131.1, on the reverse strand, counting down.
TGCAGTGACCTAACACAGAAAAGCAAGAGTTGAAGAGGAGAGGAAAATAGCCTGACATGCCCCAGAAAGTTCTGTCCCCTATTTAGCATTAAGAAAATTCTATTACATATTAATGGATTACAATAATAACCAAATCCTCATAAGGAATCTTGTGAGAAGCTACTAATTTATACCCATACTCAGAGTTTTAAGGTCCCACAGGTGGTACCAGCAGAACTGAGCCTGTGAGCCCCAGCCCTGGAGCTCACTAACAGAATTTATTAATTCCAAGGATTAAAGCCTACAGTGCCCCCTCTGTAAAGCCCAATTTTAATGCATTGCATGTTGGACTTCATTTTCACAGAATATATTAATAAATATGTACACTAAGGCCACAGCCAAGGAGCAGGTAATGCTCAAAGGGTGGTGTGTGGTCACGTGTGTGTGCTGGGATTGCAGTCACTGTGCTTTGCTCATCTCTGCTGTTTATGTTTCCTACGATATCTACACATTGCTTTTTGTTTTGTTTTGCCTTCTTTTGCGTCCAGAACAATAATATTGCAAGCTATTTTAAAATTATTGTTTATTTAAGTACTGATGATTCGTGATTAGAATCTAAGCGGTGAACCTCCTGTGCTTACATCCAAAGTTAGATCTGCTTCCACTGGCCTCTTTGCTTTGATGTCTTTCTGGAATAAATGTGGAATACTTGACTTACTATGACTGCAGCTGATCCCCCTGCAGGAATCACCCTCTGAGCCTGTCCCCAGAGCCTAAGCTGGATTTGTCCCATCCCACCTTCTCCCAGACTTCCTGGGATGATAGGGAGTCCTGTTTCCCCTCTCCTACCCCCCAAATCCACCAGCCTCACTCAGGGCAGACTGTTCAGGCCTAATTTCCAGCTCCGGCTAAGAAAAGTTGGCTGCCAGAAGGAAAATTAATGATACTCAAAATTATGTAGGTTCAGTTTTCTCATGCTTTAAAAATCTTTGTTAGATAACGTGTTTGAAAACAATAATGTTCTTAGTATACTTCCGAGTACACTTTAGAAAAAGACCCACACTTTAAAAAACAGTGTATACTTTTGGATGTTGGGGTAATGGTATTTTAAATTTTTCATTTGTGTACTAGGCTTGCCTTTTCACACCCCCTACCTGTTGTGACTTGCGTGACCTCAGCTCATGTTTGTTTAGAATGGTTAATCCTTTCAAAGTTCCTGGATGTAGGGGGCTTTACCCAGCTGGTATGGGGCTGGGGTCTGTATGTGTCTGCCCTGCCGTGCGGCCCGCTGTGTGTTTGTGCAACACAATTGTGTCCCAGGAAGGTGTGTGACAATCTCCACCTCATTAGCACCGGCAGCAGTCAGCTCGCCTGTGGTGCAGGAGGAATGGCTGGAAAGTTTTGATGGGCGTAGAGTTTGCCAGCTGACAGAGCAGCTGTCAATGAGATACTGGGCATGGGCTGCAGGGCGCGCACTACTTTGACAAATATGTCATTAGATGTTCATTCTTCTGAGTATGTCTAACACCAGCCAGAGTGGAAAAACCAGTCCTGCCAGCCAAGGAGAGCTGTCCTGGAAAGTAGGGAAGTCAGGAAACTTCCAGATAATTCAGGTGGAGAATACTTGGGGAGACTTCTGGATTGCAGAGGGTGGGTGGAGCTTGATCAGACATCACCCAAGCAGGGGCTCGCACCCCCAGCTCTCTGTGAGTGGCCATCGCTTCGGTCCTGAAAGCCCTGCCACGGTCACACACCTCTCAGAGCCCTGCCCACCACCGGACCCAGCATGGGCCAAAGGAGGAGAAGGAACATTCCAGAAGGTCTTCAAATTCCAGGTTGTTTCATGGCTACTTCCAATGTCTTGTTTTTTTCTCCTTTGGCTTTTTCAAATCTGCATTTGAAATACAACTTCTTAATATAGGAGCTAAGAGGTTTGCTCAAGTGGGGGTCCTCCTGCCTTCCAGAAATAGAAGTAGGAAATAGGTCGAATTAGGAAGAGCCTCTAGGGTGGCAGCCGGCCTTCTTGTCAGGCCATAGCAGGAAAGTCTACAAAGGACAGATCCCCACTGATGAGCCAGCCCACATCTCTGACTTGTTCCTCCTGTTGGTGTCCTGCCTGAACGTGCTGAGCTGTATTCACACCATGGGAGCCACAGGAATCAGGGCAGGCAGGGCCTTGCAGCAAAGGAGATTCCAGCCTGGCTGCAGGAGCAGGCCAGCCCCTCCAGGGAGCACACAGCCACGTCTGGTCAGGAATCTTTTAATGAGTGAGGAGAAGGACAGGGAGGCTGATTGGTGGCCCAGGTGGCGGGCGAGGCGGCTGTGTGCGTCCATCCATGCAGGTGGCAGTTAGCACAGCTGTGCTTCACACTCACAAAGCAGAGCCCAGCTACAGATGCTCCAGGCCTTGATGAGCCTTTGAACATTCGTTTTAACCTGAGGCTTAGATCTTCTCCTAATTACTTGTCCGTAATGTGCTTGCTTACTTGTAGCAATGGGGAACTGACTCCCTAGCAACAATGCCTTTCTGTGGACAGCTCTGGTAGGAAGTGGATGCTGTGGGACTCTCCTCATGCCTGGCTTTATTCATTTAGACAGATCGGAATCCCTTAACCCATTTCTTGGAGTCAATAAAAGCAAATGTGTTGCCCTCCCTGCAAATTCCTTTTTAGGCTGAGTAAGCCATCCCACTGACAGGCCGTCAGCAACTTTACATGTTCCACTTAGATATCACAATAGCTTTTTGACTTCTCTGTATGTGGCCTAATTATTCGGCCATACACACCTGGGTCCATGGGGAGAGCTGCCCCTACCTGCCTCCCCACCCTGCCATGGACGAGCTCTCAGGAGTACCCCCACTGATCCACCCCATTCTAGGTGGCCCGAGCCTGAAGGTGGTGGCTCACCGGAGCCCCAGTTCTTACCCCCTGCCCGGCCTCCCCCACTCCACACTTGCTCCTAACTTGGCCTCCTTTATGTGGGGTGTGCAGGGCAGCCCTATCTAGTGGCCTCTGTGCTTGCTAGGGAGCAGCCCAGGCTCACTTGGCATGCATTCAGCCACCAAGAGAGAAGATTTTCTTACCAGCCATCTGCCCTGGCCCCCATAAAGAGGTCAGCAGCCTGACAGCAGGGAGATGTCCGTGTGGGCATCCCTAGGCCCCTGAGCAGAGGGACAAGGATTTTTACCCCTCTTGGTTTGCTTGAGTCAGACTTTGAAGGAGCCATCACTAGGGATTTTTATGAAATTCTTTAGTTCTCTGGGAATGGAGCCCTCCCACCCCACCACTCCCAATGCCATGTAAGTTTAAACTTGAGTGTGTGAATTGCACGCACATTTTTGGAAAGTTTGATGAATGAAAATAAGGAGCTGCTGTTATTCTTTGGAAGCCCCAATTCTGAGTCCCTTCACTATTCAGGCCACCCTTGGGTTCAGTGTGTCCAGATTCTACTTAGTAGCCATGTTGCTACTTATTAGGTGACATTTGTCATAAAGAAGAAAAGAAAAAAACCAAACAGAAACACACATCTCAAGCAATAGAATCCTTCCTGAGCTCATCACCCTTATGCTGCACAATGAAGCACACATTAATCAGAACTTATATTTTCAACTGTAAAGAACTTTTGAGGATTGCATTTCCTTTCGCTAATGCTGCTGGGGTTGTGCCTGGCGACATCCTCTCATCCTTCATTCAACATCCAGCACCCAGGGGCCATGGCATGTTGCCAAATGTTGGCTTAAAATCACCTACCTGGTCGTTTCAGAGAACCAAGAACAAAAATAATTTACATGACACTTTGAACTTTTCAGTGACTTAGAGATATTTAAAGGCAGATAATATTTTAATCAATTATTTTAAATATGGAACCACGTGACGATGCAAATTTGAGGTTAGAAATTGAATATAAATGGATGAGAATGGCTCTCTGAAGTTCCTGTTGGCAGCTTAGTTTGGACTTGACACAGCCATGTGAACTCGGAGAGATAAGTGGGTGGTCACAGGTGGTTCACACCTGCGGGACCTCACTCTGCTGGATGGGGGAGGCCAGAGCAGGGCTCCTCCAGTCATTTTGCCCCCACCCCAGCTTCCAGGCTTAAATGGCTCCAGTGGGCAGTCACCCCAGTCTCCGTGCAAACATCACAAGCACCCATGGGTTCAAAAATAAGAAGCAAGCGAAGAGCCCCTACCTGACAGTGGACTACGAGCATTCTCCTGGTGCCTGACTCCACCCTGAAGGTTAAGAAAAAAGTTATTTATATGGAATTCCACAATTCGCACAGTGGATTGAAATGATAAGGAGAAAGCCACAGTTATTCTTGGCCCCCTTTCCATCACACCCATGGGTAATCACTGTTAGCTGAGTGTGTTTTCTTTTATTTGTTTGTTTTGACACGGAGTTTCGTTCTTGTCACCCAGGCTGGAGTGCAATGGCGCAATCTCGGCTCACTGCAACCTCTACCTCCTGGGTTCGAGCAATTCTCCTGCCTCAGCCTCCTGAGTAGCTGGGATTACAGGCGCGTGCCACCATGCCCAGGAAATTTTTCTATTTTTAGCAAGATGGGGTTTCACCATGTTCCCAGGCTGGTCTAGAACTCCTGACCTCAAGTGATTCACTTGCCTCGGCCTCCCAAAGTGCTGGGATTACAGGCATGAGCCACCGTGCCCAGCCTGAGTATGTTTTCTTCCTAACCTCTTCTGAAGCACAAGTATGATTCTTTTTGTGTATATTTCTGGTTTTACATGCATATTCAGCTGTACATATTATTGTGCAACTTTTTTCTCTTGAGTATGTCTTCTTTTCTCTTGAGTATGAGTTCCCTCTATATGCACCACATTTGGTGTGAATACAACCATGTTTCATCAATCTATTATTAAAATGTCTTTAGATCCTTTCTACCTTTTGCTTCCAAGAGTGGAATATTACTTCATATGCCCCAGAAGAATGGCAGGATCACAGAATAAGCACATTAAAAATTACCAAAGGAATGCATACCCCTGGTTAATGAAGGCTGTCAGACAGAAGGGACTATAACATAGGAAAAGCAACAAGGCCCTGCCCCAGTGTCAACTACCAAAAGAGTTGTTAGTTCCTGTTTCTGGTTCTAGTTCTTCAGGTAATTACCATTTCTCAATATAAAGAAGATGCCTGCACCTCTCTATTGCTGATCTGTTGAAACGTGTCTGTTGACTTCCTGCCATGATAAATGAATATTTCCTTCCCTTTTGCACCCCATCTATCTGCTGCTCCCTCTGCATTTCATTCTTTTGGGGCTGACTCATCCCTAGGTTGCATTTGTGACTTTAAATAATATGTTCCCTTCGTGATGACAAGTGCCTGGAGACTCAGTATTCTGTGGGGCCCTGAAGACGAGCACCACCCCCACTCCCTGCTACCTCCATCCACCTCCCACCCCCACCCAGGACTCTTACTTTGCACCCTTCGATTTAATTGGAATGCATCAGCAAGAAAATGCCTAAGAAAGAGCTCCTGGGAGGCTCCTGCAAGAGACTCCGCATTCCTGAGGGCATCTTTATTTCGCCTTCTCCTGCAATCTCAATTGGAATCCTCTGCCTTTGGAACCTTCTCCATTGTCCTCTGATGTGGTGTTATTCTCACTGCTCTGTGGTGACCTGGTTTTCCCTCTCAGAAGCTTTTAGAATCTTCCCTGTGTGCTTGGTCTTCCAAAATTTCCCAGGGAAAGACCTGGGTGAGGGTCCTTTTCCATTCCTGCTGCTTGGCACTGGGTAGGCCAAGCATGTATCCTTTTCATGCCTGGGACATTTCTTGTATTTTATTTGATAATATTTTTCTCTTCTGCTTTCGCTATAGTTTTGTTTTGTTTGTTTTTCTGGAACTCCTATTAATTAAGATACAGGTTGCTTATCTTTTCACTCACATTTTCCAACTGTTGTTCTGTTTCTTAATGTTTATAAACTTTTGACAAGTCCCAGTAACTCACGCTGGTAATCCCAGCACTTTGGGAGGCTGAGGTGGGCGGATCACTTGAGGTCAGGAGTTCCAGACCAGCCTGGCCAACATAGCGAAACCCCGTCTCTACTAAAAATATAAAACTTAGCTGGGCATGGTGGCACACACCTGTAGTCCCAGCTACTCAGGAGGCTGAGGCAGGAGAATCGCTTGAACCTGGGAAGCAGAGGTTGCAGTGAGCCGAGATCATACCACTGCTCTCCAGCCTGGGCAACACAGCCAGACTCCATCTCAAAAAAAAAAAAAAAAAAAAAAAAAAGATTTGCCTGACTTTATCTTCTAACCTCTCTATTGAGCATTTCATTTTGGAACTCAATCTTAATTTCCAAAACTCTTTCCTGTTCTTGGTTGTTTATTTTCATAGCATTTTGTTCCTGTGTTATGTATGCAGTATTTTCTTGAATTTCCCAAAGGATCCTAATTGCCATTTATTTTATTTTATTTTGGTGTCAGTCTTATCTTCTCAGTTAATTCTTATTTATTTATTTAAAAAGTCAAAATCATGTATTGAAACCAACATTTTACAGTGAATTCCAGACAAATCAATAATTATATGATTCAAAGCATTATTAGGGAAATTTGCAGTCAGCTGACTTTGTAGGCAAAGAATGTCTATAAATTACAAAGAAAGCAATTTCCTAGGATACTAAGTCAGTGAAAACACTGGCAGAAAAATATTTTTCACTGGCACTTATTTTTGAAGTTCTTTTTAATGACCTCTGCATTCTCTATATTTCTTCTAAGCCCCAGCTTTGTGTTTGTCTTTATTAATTCAGCATGATTATTTCAACCATTCTTATGCACCCATTTGTGGAGGACACTGTTCCGGATGCTGGGGACACAGCAGGAGTGTGGCCTCTGCTCTTACAGGGCTTCCAATTGTAGCAGGAAAAGTAGACAGCAGAGAGCAAGAGAGCTGAGCAAGGTAGCTCATGCCTGTAATCCCCGCACTCTGGGAGACCGAGCAAATGGATCGCTTGAGCTCAGGAGTTTGAGACCAGCCTGGGAAACATGGCAAAACTCCGTCTCTACAAAAAAAAAAAAAAAATTAGCCAGTCATGGTGGCACACACCTGTGGTCCCAGCTACTTTGTGGGGGCTGAGGTGGGAGGATTGCTTGAGCCTGGGAGGCAGAGATCTCAGTAAGCAGAGATCACACCACTGCATTTCAGCCTGGGTGACACAGCAAGAAACTGTCTCAAAAAAAAAAAGGAAGGAAGAAGAAAACCAGAGAGTGATGCTCAATGAAGCATTAGAGTAACATCATGTACAAAAGAGGCACAATGTGGCCATTTTTATTTGTTATTAGGTAAGGCATTGATGTTGAATCTCAGGTCTGCTCAGTTGACCAGAAGGAGGCAGCCACAGGAAGGCTGGGAAGAAGAGTGTTTATCAAACATACTGAAAATAACAGAGAATGATATGCCCAGCCCTCCCTCCTGTGCCTAGTCTTAGTCATACACTCCAGGCTATGTCAGAGCCTGCTATGGTCAGGGCCCTGGGAAGCCAGGAAAATGTCCTCATGATGCTTCTATTCCAGCGGGGCAAACACAGTAAATAAACCTGCACTCTACTGTCAAGAGCGAACAGGGCCATGACAGAAATCAACCAGGCTGCAGGGATGGAGAGTGACAGGCATAGGGCACTATTGCCTATGATCAGAGATCAGGGAAGGTGTCTGGGGGGAGGTGGCATTTACAGAGAATGAAGTGAATGGAATCAGGAGGTCAGTCCTTCAAAGGAGCTGGGAAATGGTGCTCCTGGCAAGGCATCAGTGAGTGCAAAGGCTAGGCAGTGGGAATGAGATCGGTAGGTTTGAGTGACTGCAAGATGACCTGTGCAGTTGGGGCAGAGTGAGAGAAGCACCAAATGGGGCTGGAGAGGTGAGCCTTCACAGCAGGAGTGTAGATTTTGTTCCAAGGTTGATGGAAATATCTGAGGAGCAGCATGATCTTGTTTAGGGAATTAGAAGGCTATTGCCAGAGCTCTGGAGAGAAGGCACCAAGGGGGCCAGGATGGTGGGGTGGGAGTGGGAAGAAGAGAATGCACTGAGAATAGGTTTCAAAAGAAAGCTATCAGGACTTGTGTGGGTATCCATGCACAAGTATGTAACAAACCACCCTATCACTTGTTGGCTTGAAAGAACAACAAATTACCATTTCCCAGGTTTCTGTGGGTCAGGAATCTAGGCAGGGCCCAGCTGGTGGTTCTTCTTGCAGGAGCAGGCTTTGATATGGGTTAGGTGAGTGAGGAGTAAAGGAAGGAAGAATCAAAGATGTACCCATCACTCAGATTTAGCTAACATTAATATTTTGTCATTTTTGCCTCAAAGAAAATATTTTAAGAAGTCAAACCTTACAGGTACAGCCAGAACCCCTTTGGATCGCTGCCTGATCACTGCTCTCCTTCAACTCCAAGGGTAGCCATTATTCTGAAGTTCGTGTGAATCCCTTATGGCTGTATGTGTATGTTTGTGGTGTTGTTTCTGCCTTGCCAGGTGAATCCGCTCTGGGCTACCACTTACTGTGTGGGGATTGGCATGAACTCCACAATATCATCCACTGAGGTTAGGGAATAGGCTTTATTAAGAGAAAGAAAATCACAAAGCCTGAATCTGGAAGATGGTGTGACATGTGGCCCCCAGCCTCTCCTTTAACAGAAAGCTATTACAGGGCCTCTACTGGATAGGGCTGGATGGGGCGGGGTTCTACTCCAGCCAAGGGTCCAGCCTGGGTCTTCCCTCTCAGAGCCTAGCCTGTCAATAGCATGCTAGCTGTGGGTGCTGGCTGCTTACATGGGGCAACTCGGGGTCTGTGGGATGTGCAGTCCTCTATGATGCAGCCACCAGACCTGTGGGAAACTGAACCTGGGTGCTCTCACTTCAGCTGGGAGAAGGGGACATCTCTCAGCTGGCTCATTGTCCAGCTGTGGTAGGGATGGGGTAACCAGAGTTCTGTTTTGTCAATCCTGCTCCTTTCAGAACAGTTTCCATACAAAAATGTTGGATTAAATATTTTAATACTATACCAATCTTTTTGCAGCTTGCTTTTTCAACCAACATAAGTTTGATAATATAAATACGTGCTATATTTTTCAAGAAGCGGGATATATCACTTTGCCTATAAAACCATACAGGCCTGGTGCTTTTTAATGGGTAGATGTCTCACTATTGATTCTCTGTCTTTAAAGGTTATAGTTTTATTTTGGCCGGGCATGGTGGCTCAAGCCTGTAATCCCAGCACTTTGGGAGGCCGAGACGGGCGGATCACCAGGTCAGGAGTTTGAGACCAGCCTGGCTAACACGGTGAAACCCCGTCTCTACTAAAAAATACAAAAAACTAGCCGGGCGCGGTGGCGGGCGCCTGTAGTCCCAGCTACTCGGGAGGCTGAAGCAGGAGAATGGTGTGAACCCGGGAGGCGGAGCTTGCAGTGAGCTGAGATCCGGCCACTGCACTCCAGCCTGGGCGACAGAGCGAGACTCCGTCTCAAAAAAAAAAAAAAAAGAAGGTTATAGTTTTATTTAAATGTTCTATTTCTTCTTGAGTTATTTTACGCAATACAGTTTTTAGATAGTTATCCATTTAATCTAGATTTTTGAATATTTTAGCATGAAGTTCATAATGGTTCAGGATTTTTAAATATATTTTTAAACTATCTTATTAATTTTTAATAGATGAATTGCACACAATTTACTTACATACAATTTAAAAGTACAAAAGGGAATACAATGAAAAGTACCCATTCCCGCCCCCCACCCAGACTTAGTCTTTCAATTGCCCTCTCTTCCAAAGAATCAGGGTTAATACTTAGTTCCCCTTTTTCTTGGCCTCAGAAACCACAGTTTTTAGGCCTGAATTCAAAATGTCATATTTTTCCCTTTTCATAAGTCTTTAGCTATGTGGAACTTTAAAATGTTATATTTTTATCTTAGATTTCTTTTTTTTTTTAAATGTTTATTTATTTATTTACTTATTTATTTACTTAGAGACAGGGTCTCACTCTGTCATCCCAGCAGGAATGAAGTGGCGACCTCTAGGCTCACTACAGCAGCCTTAACAGCCTGGGCTTAAGCGATCCTCCTACCTCATCCCCCTAAGTAGCAGAGACTACAGGCATACACCACGACGCCTGGCTAATTTTTGTTTTTTTTCTAGAGATGGGGTTTCACCATGTTTCCCAGGTTGGTCTCAAACTCCTGAGCTCAAGTGATCCACTTGCCTCAGCCTCCCAAAGTGCCGGGATTACAGACATGAGCCACCGTGCCTGGTCACTTTTTTAAGATTTTTTATTACAGAAACTTTTGAACACAGTATACAAGTAGAGAGAATATTAAAAATGGACCCCTTTTTACCCATTACCCAATTTCAGTAATTATCACACATGGGCAATCTTTTTTTAACCCTCTTGTTTTTAGTTGACATGTAATAATTGTGCTTGTCTATGGGATACAGAGTGATATTTGGATATATGTATATAATATGTAATGATCAAATAAGGATAATTAGCATATCCATCACCTCAAATATTTATCATTTCTTGGTGTTGAGAACATGCAAAAGCCACTCTTCTAGCTTTTTGAAAATAGACCACAAACTATTGTTAACTCAATTCCCCCTCCACTGGAACTTACTCCTCCCATGCAGGTAACCCACCTTCTGCCCTCCTCCCTCCTTCCCCCACATGATCAATCTGCATCCATGTAAATCCCCTTCTATCTCTTTCCAGATGGTTTAGAACCCAATTCCATACTTATAGCTTAAGAAGTCTAAAAAAGAAAAAAAAATACATTTAACATACATTTAAATGTATGTTTAAAAATGTATGTTAATGTATGCCCACAATAGCATGCTATTGACAGGCTAGGCTTCTGAGAGGGGAGACCCAGGCTGGACCCTTGGCTGGAGAGGGCCGGGCACAGTGGCTCACGCCTGTAATCCCAGGACTTTGGGAGGCTGAGGTGGGTGGATCACCTGAGGTCAGGAGTTTGGGATCAACCCGACTAACATGGAGAAACCTCGTCTCTACTAAAAATACAAAAAATTAGCCAGTTACGGTGGCAGGCACCTGTAATCCCAGCTGCTCGGGAGACTGAGACAGGAGAATCGCTTGAACCCAGGAGATGGAGGTTACAGTGAGCCCAGATTATGCCATTGCACTCTATCCTGGGCAACAAGAGTGAAACTCCATCTCAAAATAAATAAATAAAAATAAATAAATAAGTCAAAATATCAAATATCTAGTCAGTGTTCAAATGTCCTGGATTGTCTCTGTTTTTATTGCTGGTTTGTTTGAGTCAGGTTTGTTAGTCAGTGCCCCTGCATGCTGGGACATGGGACAGTACAGTTCCTAAGTCTCTTAATTTCTATCTTATTCCCTCAATTTCTTTTTCCTTGCAGTTTCATTGTTGATAAAGCCACATTGTTTGTCCTTTGCAATTTTCCACAGTCTGAATTTTGGCAACTGCATTTCTATGTGAGGCCTGACATGTTCCCACATTCCCTATGTTTTTGTAGATCCAGAGATCTGATTAGATTTAGTAAGTGGTTTGGCAAAAATGCCCAATAGATGGTGTATACTTCCTCTTGCATCACTTAGTCACATAATGTCTAATTGCCTCTCTCTGATGTTTAGAGTTTTTTAATGATTTTCATTGGTGTCAGCACAGTCACTCATTATAAATGTCCTAATGGTTTTTCGACTTTTCACACAATGGTTTTATCAGTCATTGATGGTTGCTTAGATCAATTATTTAATTCAAGGTTGTAAAGTGGTGTTATTTTAAGTCTATCTTTCCTTCTTCATTTATTAGCTGAAAGGCATCTCTAAAGAAGAAATTTCTTCCATCAGCTCTGTGGTACCTTGAGTTACAGTTTGTAAAGCAAAGTCAGGGTAAATCGTTGGGTTTTTTTCTCTTACTTTTCTTATTCATTCTCCTGAAAATAAGTCAATTTCCTAGCACCTTTTGAAGGCCGCCAATGAAGGTGGGTTTTTTTTCCCCTTGGTATCATTATGAACTCATGGATTTTAATTTATTGGATTCTTGATGCTAAAACTCTTCCCCTTTTGCCAGTAGGCCCCCTGAGTAGCTTCCTCTATCTTTTGGCATGACTCCAGGAGTCTTTGATAACTTCCTTGCTTTCTGACGTGACAAGACGTCCAGGGCCAGGTTGTCATATACTGTCCCAGATGCACAATGCACTGTTTCTCCAAGAACCCCTGTGTCCTTTGCTGATGATGCCATGATTTTAAGTTCTCTAATGTAGCTTTATCTTTTTGTTCCAGATATTGCTTGTGTGTCCTCACATGTCCTGCTCTCTCTCTCTCATTCTTTTGTTGATCAGTCTTTCCATAAGATTATTTATTTCGCTAGTCCTTTATTATTCTTTTTTCTAAATTTACTCCTCCTTTTTTTCAACTTCTGGACTAGTATCCTGTCACTTCAGAGGATTCATATTTTTGCAACTTGAGAATTATTCTTCTTTATTTAAGTATATGCTTCTGAAATTCTTATTAGACACATTTTGGAAAACTTCAAGAAATATCTTCGATATCTCTCACTCTTTTATCTCTACTCCCAGCCTCCTTATCTTTTGGTGCTGCATCCTCCTCTTGGTCTTCCAGATTCCTGATTTGTCCTGTAGCAGTGTCTCTGCTCTGCAGCCCACCTACTGTGCTTCACAGTGCAACTCTTCTCGTATTAATTTTCAAGAGTTTTAGTTGATTCTTGTTTGTGGATGCTGCATCCTCCCGTTTCTCTCCAAGACATTAGTAATATTTATTCTGAGTTCATTCTTGCTCTGCTAACATTAATTCTGCATAGAGAAGGGCCCTGGAGGTGCTGGAAAGCTGGAGCCTGAGATTCTGCTTAGGGAAGCTCCCATGCTAACTCCATCTTTTCCTCCAGGATAAGGATGAACAGTTGCTAATACCAAGCTGTGTTGTGAACCAGGAGAGACCAAAGCTCCCTCATCTCAGTGACTGTGTGATTTGTGTAGGCTTCCCCTGAGCAGTAATGTAAGGATGCAGCAAGACGTGCAGACTCTCTGACCTGGCTAGACCCTGCCTTGCACAGACATTGTCACCATCAGCTGCTCACCTCTTCCTGGGGACTCTGAGGCCCAAGGGGGACAGCGGTGAAATATGACACAGCCTCTCCCCTAGGTGATCAGTCTGCTTCCAATGAGACTGTGCCCTTGGCTACATAAATAGGGAACATAAACCAGCTTATTTTCTTTGTGTGTGTGTGTGTCTCTTTGTGTGTGTGTCTGCGTGTCTATGTGTGTGTCTATGTGTGTATCTATGTGTGCATGTGTGTGTCTGTGTGTGTCTGTATGTGTGTCTATGTGTGTGTCTGTGTGTTTGTGTGTGTCTGTGTCTCTGTGTGTGTTCGTGTGTGTCTGTGTCTGTATGAATGTGTCTGTGTGTCTGTGTGTGTCTTTGTGTGTCTGTGTGTGTGCCTGAGTCTGTGTGTGTCTGTGTCTCTGTGTGTGTCTGTGTCTGTGTGTGTGTCTGTGTCTGTGTGTGTGTGTCTGTGTGTGTGCCTGTGTCTGTGTGTGTGTGTCTGTGTCTGTGTGTGTCTATGTCTCTGTGTGTGTGTGTGTCTGTGTCTCTGTGTGTGTGTGTGTCTGTGTGTGTGCCTGAGTCTGTGTGTGTCTGTGTCTCTGTGTGTGTCTGTGTGTGTCTGTGTCTGTGTGTGTGTGTCTGTGTGTCTGTGTGTCTGTGTGTGTGTGTCTGTGTGTGTCTATGTCTCTGTGTGTGTGTCTGTGTCTGTGTGTATCTGTTTGTGTGTGTGTGTGTGTGTCTATGTCTCTGTGTGTGTGTCTGTGTGTGTGTGTGTGTGTGTGTGTGTGTGTGTGTAAGGTGGGATGTGTCTTCCTGCTGACCTGCGGCCTGCCTGTGTGCTGACTCGGTTAGTGGAGTTGGTGCTTCTCTTTACGGTGCTGCTCTTCCTCAAATGTGTGTGGGTGCCTGTGTCTGTGTGTGTCTGTGTCTCCGTGTGTGTGTGTGTGTGTCTGTGTGTCTGTGTCTATGTCTCTGTGTGTGTGTGTGTGTCTGTGTGTGTGTGTGTGTGTGTGTCTATGTCTCTGTGTGTGTGTGTGTGTGTGTGTGTGTAAGGTGGGATGTCTCTTCCTGCTGACCTGCGGCCTGCCTGTGTGCTGACTCGGTTAGTGGAGTTGGTGCTTCTCTTCACGGTGCTGCTCTTCCTCAAATGTGTGTGGGTGCCTGGGTGGATGCTGAGTGTTCTGTTTGGGATTCCCCGTAGCTGTCTGTGAACACAGCATTTGTCACAGTAGCCTGCTAAGAGGAGGGCCAGGGGACTGCAGCAGCCTGCCTTGGGGACATCCAGACCATGTCTTCCGGGTGGTAGGCTCCATGTACCTCCTGGGAGTTGCCCACCACACTTTCTCTTTAGCCCACATCGAGTGTAGACCCATCAGTCCCAGGCTCCCTGGCATAAGCTGGAGAGGGGCCAGATCCACAGGAGTCTGCCCACTATGGCTCCCCACTCCTCCCAGTCGCCTTGCTGGTGACCTGGGGGCCCTCTTGCTTCCCATGTCCCCCAACAGCTTCGGAGCACTCCCAAGCCTTCTCCACCTCATGCACAATGGACTCTGGTCTTCTTAGGTTGCTCCTTCCTTTCCCATGCTAATAAGGCTTGTTGATATTTGGTTTTTTTGTTTTTGTTTTTTTGAGACGGAGTCTCGCTCTGTCGCCCAGGCTGGAATGCAGTGCCTGGATCTCAGCTCACCGCAAGCTCCGCCTCCCGGGTTTACGTCATTCTCCTGCCTCAGCCTTCCGAGTAGCTGGGACTACAGGCGCCCGCCACCTCGCCCGGCTAGTTTTTTGTATTTTTTTTAGTAGAGACGGGGTTTCACCGTGTTAGCCAGGATGGTCTCGATCTCCTGACCTCGTGATCCGCCCGTCTCGGCCTCCCAAAGTGCTGGGATTACAGGCTTGAGCCACTGCGCCCGGCCGGTTTGTTGATATTTGTAATAATTTCTAAGGATTTGGAGCAGGAGGTGGTAGCTACAGCCGGACTCAGCCTGCTGTCTTGATCTCATCTTCCAGCATCTCCTGGGCATCTCCAAGGTGTGCACGTGCAGGAAATACTGAGTGAGAGTGTCAAGAACCTGGGCTCTACAGTCGGAAGGAACTGGGTGCAAATCCTGATGCCTCCACAGCTAGTCCTATCTGTAACAGGGGCATGGTTAGAATCTGTTTGCGGAATGCTTAGCACCAGACTAAGTGCACATGCTAGGTAGACCCTCAGAAAAATGGCCTTTTTTTTCTCTTTCTCTGTTGGGCAAATTATGTAGCCTCAGCTGGACTCTATTTCTATTAGCGAAAATGATAATAATATTACAATGATAAAAAAGTAGGGTCCTTACAAAATGGGGAGTCTGATTTTATTTGGCTCTAACCTAGAGAAGGCATGGCTTAAAGTGATGGAAGACATGAATTTAAAATGTGGCCAGTCTTCATTTTCAAATGTGTGTACACTGAAATGTGATGACCCTCAAATCCAATCATCAAAATTAAAGCTGTTTAATTAACATTTTAAATAAAAATATTTTAATTAAAGTCCAAATCTTTCCTTGCTTCATCTTCAGAATGCTTTTTTTTTCTTTTTTTTCCAAATTACAAAACCTGTATGTCTCACTGAAGAAAACTGGTATGAAGTTTGAAAATTCATGGAGTAAACAGGGCTGACGATGTGGTGCCCAGAGTCCCCCTCTGATTCTGTTGGTAGCAGTCGTGGGTGGTCATGGGGCCTCTCTGCTCACAGTGGGCAGGTGGGGGGGTGCACTCGCCCAGAGACGGCCTCCATGTCCATGCTGGACAATTCCCAGGGTTCTCCATCCGCCAGCGCTTATTGATCAACCTGTAGTGCTGGACATCCCTTTTCAACAAGTCTGGAAGGCGCTTTTTTCCCGGTTTTTGCAGAGTAACTCAGAAGTGCCTTAATAAAAATATGCACAAACTGTCTTGGTATGTTCCAAATTGGGATCTTATATAAAGACTCCTGGGCCTAAGGCAACAGTCTATGTAAAGTGAATCATTTCCCCTTCTTACATCTTCTGACAAGATGGCCTGCCTTTCCTTCAAGTATAATTTTAATCTTTTTGTTTTACTCCAAGGGGGTGTAAAAGCTTGCTGAGTCATTGTTTTCTGCCTTTTTAATAAAAATTAAGTTAGTGGTTTAGAGTGGAAATTCTGCCCCCTCCCTTGGTCAAGTCACTGAATCTCTGGGGACCTCTTTCTTCATCTGTAAACGGAGATTATACTAGTACCTGATGGGGTTAAGTGAATTAACCTAAGTGTTTCCTTTGAATATTTACTCACTGCCTTCACAAAATAATGTTTCTCTTCTCTCTTTCTCCCCTAAATTTCTACAGAACAACACATTTCTATCTTTATTGTTATTGCCATATGATTTCTAAAAATTTAAATAAACAAGCAGTAGATTTAGGAAGTTACAAAGACTATTGGAACCTTACTGAACTGAATCTTAGATAATGTCCCTTTTTATTTGGTTCTTTTTTTTTTAAGCTAAAAATAAGGTTAGTTCCTCCTCAGTTCTTGGCATTTTTGTGATCATTTGTTTGCAAGTGATCGTATCATTTTGTTTTGTTTTGTTTTTTGCTGTTGTTGTTGTTTTTGAGATGAAGTCCTGCTCTTGTCGCCCATGCTGGAGTGCAATGGTGTGATCTCGGCTCACTTCAACCTTCACCTCCCGGGTTCAAGTGATTCTCCTGCCTCAGCCTTCCAAGTAGCTGGGATTACAGGCACCTGCCAGTATGCCCAGCTAATTTTTGTATTTTTGGTAGAGACAGGATTTCACCAGGTTAGTCAGGCTGCTCTCGAATTCCTGACCTCAGGTAATCTGCCCACCTCGGCCTCCCAAAGTGCTGGGATTACAGGTATGAGCCACCGCGCCCAGTCGTGATCATATCTTTTAAATGTTCAGCCTCCAACCATTCATAATGAATGCCTTGAACACAGGTCAGAGAAAAATCGTGAAGGGGGGCTGTCAGTGAGGTTTGGGTGGGCATGGGGCCTCACAGTGGGGCCCCATTCTTGGAGTGTTGATGGTTGCTGAGGAATCATGGAATTTCTTGTTTTAATATCAGGATATTGCTCATGAAAAAAAAGGAGGAGACCTATTGTTCAGTCAGAGTTTGTACTAAACGGAGGAAGTTTGCACCATACGCAAGCAGGCTTCTCCATCCAGGAAAAGAGCTGTGAATGCAACAACCACAGCACAGCATTGATCGAACTCAGCTATGCACCAAAAACCCAGCTGCAGAGCAGTGCAGCACCCAGGGAATGTTAACTCTTGCTCAGACTGAGGATCTTCTCACAGTTTGTATCTTAGGTCAAAGGGGCGGGGTAGGCAGGCTTTCACTTCTGTTCAGAATTATCTTTTACAAGGATGGGTTTGTGGCATTTGCTTTAACCTTTTGGAGGCTACACTGTAGTCACTCACT